>NW_023602073.1:25617698-26232481 GCF_014898055.3 Talpa occidentalis | reverse complement strand
GTGTTAATGTATCCAAGGACTCTTAACTTTTTTGTAACTTAGTCACATCTGGGAAAATGATAAAATTATAACAATTTATAGATTCTAATAATAATGAAATTCATTTAACAAATATTTAGTGAATGGCTTCTCTGTACAAGACATCATGGTAAAATACATCTAAGAATTCACTAGCACACTCACACACGCACACACGCTCCCATGCTCACACACGCACCCCTACCATCTTGTCCAGAAATGAAATATGTACTTATAATGATGGTGTTATGATAAGAATAATAAAGAACAAACATATTTCAAATTTTCAATAAATTCTATGTGTTTCCAATTAAAAAATTCCAGTAGAATTTTATGAGATTTCATAAACTAGTTCTAAAGTTCATCTAGAAGTTAAATATGCAAGTCTCTAAGGACTTTCAAATATACAAATATACAGGGATATATTAACATATTTAAATATAGAACATCTTTAAAATATAGATATAAAACATTTTCAATATATAAAATATGAAAACATATTTAATATCTTTAGTTATTAAAGTAGTGTGAAAAGAGCATAAGAAGAGATCAAAGGACCAGAAATAGATTCATTTATCTATAAGAAATTGATGTATAACACTGAAAATATTTTAATCTAGTGCAAGAAGTTTTACTAGTCAATAAATGGCACTGGAATAATTGGAATCTATTGAGAATAAAATAATCTCATTTATTTGCTCAATAAATGTATGAAAGTCTATGTGTTTTAGAAATAGGAATTAGATTTCTAACCAGTTCCATGTACAAAGATATAGATTTTTTGTAATAAATAGTTTTCTAATAAATAGTTTTCTAATAAAGATATTAATATAAAATACAAGAGGATAGTGTTTTATAATCTCAGCTTGGGGGAGACCTCTTAACACAGTATAGAAATCTACATGTCCAAGGGCAAAAGTGGAAATATTTAATATCATAAAATTGTAATATTTTATAAGTTAAAAAATTTCATAAACAAACTAAGATATGTGGGCAGATTGGAAAACATTTAAATGTGTATAAAAGATAAAATAGAATACGAAGTAGAGAACTCCTATTAATAAACAATAAGGCAATTCAACAGAAAATGGAAAAGACTTGGAACTGGCATTTCACAACAACAAAAAAAGTAATGGCAAATGCATATGCTCAACCCGTAATACAGAAATAAATAGAAATTTAAATAATAATGATTTACCTTCCAAAATTTTCAAGAATTTTTTTTTAAAGATTTATTTAATTTTACAAGAACTGAGATACAGGCCAGATGGGTGGGAGGGTGGGAGGATTCACCAGAGACAGAGTGGGGAACAGAACAGGCAGACTGACTGAAATACACTGTTGAGGGGAGCAGGGGGTGAGACAGGAGAGATCTGCAGCACCATGTGGGATTCTCTCCAGCCGGGATCGAACCCACACTGCAGAGGCTGCGGACAGCTTCACAGCTAGGCGCTCAACTACCTGCGCCACTAGGGAGGCCGAATTTTCAAAAATTTTTGAAGATCGTATATTAATGTCTAAAGTTGATGGTTAGATAAATGTAAAATCAAGGACTCACTTAAACTACTGGTAGTCTAAGTATTACGTATACTACCCCATAGTATATTCTATATACTATGGTGTAATATACTATGTAATATACTACAGTTTGGATTAAATATACTACAGTATATTTAAATGCACATATATTTTAGCTGAACAATTTAGTTTCTATAAATCTATCAAAAATACTCAATGTGTATATAAGAAACATATATAAATGTATTTTTTCTTAGAGACAATTCGAGTGGTTTTTCCTATATATATATATAAAAACCACTCGAATTGTCTGTAAGAAAAACTACTGGAAACAAACCTAATAGCCTTTAAAGTGGGAAAGGTAAAAAAAATAATTATTTTTAAAGTAGTTATGCAATTATTTTAAAGTTGTTTAAAAGATTGAAGTAGTATTTATGCATAAATATGGAAAAATGTTTAAGACATTTTAAGTATAATAAGCAGGTTGCATATTGATCAGTATATATTCTCTATATATTTGCCATGCATATATCTGTGTAGACAAAAGAGAACTTACATTATTTACTCTTTATTTGTTCCATATAATTTTTGGTTTGAATTTTTATATTGGGAATATATTCACTTGTGACATTTGTTGCTAAAAATATAAAGTGAAAAAATAATTTTCCATATGATTTAGAGCAACTCTAAGTAAATATAGTTATTTTGTCCAATTTTTAAGGTCACACTTAAAAATGAAAAAAAAATGTGCTAAAGTAGTAGAATATGCAACCAGAAATATGTATTCCTTAGATTAAACTAAGCAATTGATTTGGCGGGGAGGGGGTAAAGCTTCAGAATGTAAAGGATTTCCTCCTAAATTCAGCTTATTGACCTATAGGTCAGATAAATTGTTGGAAGGAATGTTGTTTGCAACTTTATTTTAGAGGATGAGATAAGAAGAGAGGGGTCAGGACATCTACCAGCTCTCCTTAATGTCTAATTGTTCATAGAGTGTGTTCTGGGGACCAGTACTGCCTGATTTCTTTATATACTCTATAAAGCCCAGAAAAACTATTGGGTTATATGTGATAGAAATTCCACAAAACTAGGGGTCTCCCTGGAGGCACAGGGGTTAAAGCCAATGCTATCAAGCAATTGCCAGCCACTGCAAAAAGAGTTGGATCCCAGGCTGGCCTGGTAGCTGACCCACATGGCGCAGCAAACCTCTCCTGTCTCACCCGCTGCTCCCCTCAGCAGTGTATTTCAGTTGATCTGCCTGTTCTGCTCCCCAACTCTGTCTTTGGTGAATCCTCTCACCTCCCCTGCACATCTGGCCTACACTCCAGTTCTTATATGCATAAATAAATCAGTCTTTAAAAATAACAATAATAATTTAAAAAAAAGAAATTCTACAAAATTAAAGGAGATACTCAGAAAAGAGCAAATGAGTGATGGAGCTATGAGTCATACCACTTTAAAATAAGGATTTGAATCCTGATAATATAAAATCCTGGAGGAAATACAGAAGTTTAATTTAGCAGCCACCCACCAGTTATTCGAACCAGAAACAGGGGGTCCTTTTTTATGTCTCCTTTCTCACCTCTACATTCAATCTATCACTATGAGAAAAGTGACCCCATCAATATGACTTCCAAAATACCTCTCCAATCTTTCCATTATATTCTAACTTCAGTGCCACCACCCTGGTCTCATATGGACCACAATGACCTCCTGGGCCTCCTCCCAGTCCAACCCATGCACAAGCAACTGAGGCTATTTTATTTTTACAAAGACTTTAATAGCTCTGCCCCTTTCTCTTTAAGACTCCACAGCCTCCACCCTGCTGTGAAGTTCAAAGATAGCAGATCTGTGCCAAGCCCTACCCTCTAGTCTCCATCTTCATCCTAAATCACTGTTCTCAGAGTTCAATAAGCCAGTCTGCCTTCCTTTCTCTCTCTGAATCATGCTCTTTCTGCCAATTTTTGCCTGATTGATCCTTTCTCATCATTCAAGCCCCAAGTTCAATTTCATTTTGATCACACAATCTGAAATAGCACTCCCTCCCCCAAACACACACACCATTTTGGTCTTTGAGATTTTCCTTCACAGTGCTTACAGAAACTACATATAGTGAAATTGCATATAATAAGTCCTCACTTATTATCATCTGTAGGTACCTGGAAAGTGCAATTTTAGGTAAAATGAAGAATAATGAGAGGTCCTTGAGCAGCATTGTTTCACTCAACATTAGCTAATATTTCTTTTCTCTCATCAATGTTATAATAAAATATGTAGAATTAATTGATGTTTGTCAAGGACCTGCTGTATTCATTTGTGCTTATGCCTGTTTCATATACATTCCATCATGTATATTCAAAGAGGCGGCAACAATGTCTATCCTGTTCACAGATATAGTCCCAGTACCTAACACCTAACCTAACACCCAACATGCAGTAGCTTTTCAATAAATGAATAGATAAACATGTCAGCATAAACAGATCCAGAAATATTTTGAAGAAAGGAAATGCCTAGCAAGACAAAGATTGACAAGAAAAAACTATTATTTGTGTGATTGAGAGAAACACATGATGATACAAAGAGAGATACAGGGCCTCTAGATGTCAAATATTTGTCCAGTGTGTTAGGAACTTAAAGTAGCCACCACCACTGCTCCTCAATGGGTCCATAAAAAATGTTGTCAGTGCACCCATTGAGATTAGACACTGACACACTGAAAGAATGCATGACAGCTTTGTGTGTACATTATAATGACAGCTTGTTTTCCAATGATAAAATATAGCTATCAAGTCCACCTGATTCTCAATCCTGTTTAGCTCACCGCTCCCTATAGAAAAAGCAGGTAACTCAATCGTGTCCAAATGATAACTGCACTTCAGAAAAGATTCCTAGTTATGAATTACTTATGCAACTGAGATCCAGTCACTTTAGACTAAGGCTCCATTATCTTCCACTTGGATTGTTCTTAACTATTCTCTGCACTTCCCTCTCTCAAATCTTTAAGTGAATAAGAACAAAAGTATGCCTTTTAAATTATATATTCCAACTGCCTCACTCCTCTGTTCAAAATCCTTCAATTGTTCTGTATTATATTAGAAGGAATTCCACCCTTCTGTTCACAGTTTAAGACTCTGCGTGATCTGGGTCCTGGCAACAACACCTACTTCATTGGGTGCTACTCTCCCCAATGCCCCAATACACTGATGTGCATTGAGATTGAGAGAGTGAATACTCAAATGGACAATGGCCAGATGATATATAAAATATGCCGGTCTATTAATATGTACAGTAACAAACCAAGAAATCATCCTATCTATTGAATATGTGAGATTTGTAGGAAAACAGACCACTACTTCTATCAACTGATCCAGAAGTCAAGTAGTAAACCCTCAGCAATCAGACCAAAATGACCAGCACTTATTAATAACTCATAGTTTCTCTAATTCCTGTCCTTGTTTCCAATTTGGAACAAACCAGAGAAAAGCAAATATGCATCTCTAATTGGTCATGTTGGTTGATGCATCCACAGTTAGCTCACCTACAGCATTCCCATGCCAGCATTCATTATTCCACCATCAAGCTTTTTTACTCTTCTGCCTTCCTTTGCGTGTCTGTCAAAACCTAACTATGATGATTTTGTTTGGCAAGATCTTAATAAACAACATTTACTTGTTCTTTTTCGGTTGGTCTTCTTTTATTTCTACAAGACCCTTCACTGTCACAAGCTGAGCAATTTTGTTGCTCCCCTTTGCACAACTAACTCTTTGAGTTATTTTATTTTAAAGATTTATTTATTTATACAAGAACTGGGCTACAGGTCAGAAGCACGGGAGGGTGAGAAGATTCACCAGAGACAGAGCGGGAAGCAGAACAGGCAGACTGACCGAAAACACTGCTGAGGGGAGCAGTGGGCAAGTCAGGAGAGGTCTGCCGCGTCATGTGGGTATCTCCCTGACCAGCCAGGAATTGAACCCACACTGCAGAGGCTGCAGACAGCTTCACAGCACTGTACTCAACCCGCTGCGCCACCGGGGAGGCCCATCTCTTTGAGTTATTGATACTCTTTGTGTTCCATTCCTCTCCTCCAGTTCCATCTTTAACCCATACAGCCAGGCTTTTGTACCACAACTTCACCAAACTCTTGTGTCAAGTTCACCTCTGGTCTCCACATTTCTAAATGTAGTGGTCAGTTATCAAGCTCATTTGATTTGATGTCTCAGCAGTATTTGACACTGAAGATCACTCTATTTTGATATTCTTTCCTTAGTTGTTTTCCAGACCTCCACATATTTTGTTTCTTCCTTCCACCCCACTGATCGCTCCCTCTTCTTCTCATTAGCTGCATCCTTTCCTTACCTTTTCCAGGTATCTTACTGTTGGAATGGCTCAAAACTCAGTCCTCAGTTCTGTTCTCTATTCAAACTCACTTCTTATTCGTCTCATCCAATTTCATGGCTTTCTTTTTTACAAGTTAATGTATCCCAAATCATATTTCCAGAAATTTATTCTCACAATCCCAACTTGACATCACAATTTGGATGCCAAATAATGAGTTCAGAATCACCATCTCCAAAGATGAACTCCTGATTTTTGCTACAAAACATATTCCTCCTCAGTCTTTCCTGTCTCAGTTGTTTATTAGACTATACGTCTTCTTTCACTAACCATATCTGATTGCTCAGAAGATATTTTTGGTTCTATCTGATAAGATAACCAGATTCTCATCTCTTCTCACCACATTCATGACTATGACCAAATTAGAGGTGTCCTTGTTTTTGCCTGAATTACTCCAATGGTCTTCAAACTGATCCTACTGAGTCTGCTTTTGCCTCCCTACAGTCTTTTCTCAACACAGCAGCTGCAGTCATCTTTTTTAAAAAATTAACTGACTTAAATCCTTCATTTGCTCAAAGGTTTATAAAGACTTCATCAAATACTGAGTGAGAGGAATGCTGAGCTATAGATTTGAAAAGCATCATGGAGCTTACACATGGGTTAGTACTTCAACAATTACCTTCTAGCTCAGCTAACAAATTATCTAGTTTAGGGGTTCTCCACTTCAGCACTATTAATATCTTTAGGTTGGATAATTCTTTGTTGTGAGAGACTGTCCTGGGCATTGTAAAATATTTAGTAGCATCTCTGGACTCTATCTACTATCAATAGATGCTAGTGGTAATGTCCAAAAATGTGTTCAAGTTAAGATAATTAAAAAACAATCCACAGACTTGGAGAAAATACTTGAAAATATATGTCTGATAAAGGACTGTTAATCCCAATGTATACAAACTCTTAAAACTCAACAGTATGGTGGAGGACAGTTGCAGCATATGCAGCATACAGAAATGTGCTTTCTGCAAGATTTGACATGCTCCCTGTGACACTGAAGAAGAACACTGTATGCATCTATAAGGCCAGAGCAGGCAGAAATTATGTTGTGGAACATGTCCCTGGGTAACTTCAAATGCTGCTTTGTTAATATGTTCAGAGATCTGTTCTACAGGTGACCTTTTCCTTTATGAAAAGGTAAAAGGCATATATGTTTCCACATCAATTCCCTGAGACAGATAGATACCCCAGTGACTTTTGACACAACCACATGGGGTGCAGGGGTAGGCAGGGAATTCTAAAACAGTGCTAATCTCCTACTCCCTTCCCAATGTACACATCCTGCATAATCCCTGGAACTGTGAAAATAATGGATTTCACCCTCATGATGACATGTTGTTATATGGCACACTTGACTTTATGAAAGGAAATTACCTATGTAGGACTGACCTAGTCACACAAACCCTTTATAGGCAGACAGTTTTCTCCAGCTGGTTTCAGAAAATGTCAGATATTCAAAGCACAGAAAAGACTTTTTGGACTTATTTTTCACTGGTTTAAAGATGAAAGCAGCCATTTATTAGAACTGCAGGCAATACCTACGAGTTGTGTTTGATACCCAGTTGACTGCCAGCAAGGAATTGGGAACCCCAGTAATACAACCACCAGAAATTAATTCTTTCAAGAATTAATTAATTTTCAAGTTCAAGAATGAACTTGGAAGAATACTTTTGCTCAGAGCCTCTCATAGTAACTCAAGCTGGCTAAAATTAAGATTTTTGAGATCCTGAACATAGAACCCAGCTATGCCACACTGTACATTTTGTCTACAGCAACTGTGAGCAAATATACAGATTAAGTCTCTAAGTCTATGATGAGCTGTGTTTGTCAGACAGCTATAGAAAACTCAGAGATGTCATTGGCTAATAGCAGTGGGTCCTTTGCAACTAGGCTAGACTGCACTCCCAGACAAGAGAAGTAGCCAGAAGAAAGTAGCTTATGAATGTTCCTGGGGTCTGAGAAAGACAGATCCTACCTTTAACCCTGTAGTTTAACCCTGCAGTTCCTCTGGTCTTATTTCTCTAATTATTATCATCCACCACTCTATCTTAGTTCCTCTGATTATTAACTGAGGTAGACATTTTATCTGTTTGGATGCCCCTATTCCTTGGATCATCTTCAATTTCACACTTTTCACATAAGACCCAATCTAGCCCTTTGCATAGAACCATTAATTTTTCTTGACTCTGAATCCCAGTCTAAACACAGCACACTGGGTTTCTGTTTGATTGAGGGAGGAGGCTGGTCAGGGCTTACTTTTGTAGAAGGAAGCTATTACAAATAGGCCAGTGGGCCTGCAAGGCCTGGAACTTCTGCTTTGCTTTTTAAGCTCACTTTTTCTATACATTTAAACAAATTACTACCAACAGCATTGATATGACAGTCCAAAGTGGTGACACTGGGTAGTCCAAATTCATTTTTCCCTCTTAATCTTGAGTATCTAGTATTTTGAAATGACAGGGAAACTTGAAGTTCCATGTCTAGAAATAGACCATTAGATATTTATGAAATCCAGAAATTGTAGGGTTTTTCAATCTCACTGACCTAGATGAAGCCTAAGTCATGGAAACCCAGGAAAAGCCTCTAGAATATAAGTTCAACAGTTGATCATGCTCTTTTGTGACACTCCTAGAATAACATATTCTAACTCCAGAATCACTGAGGTACTGGAAAAGGGCAAGTAGATTTAGGCAGAAAACATCATAAGGTTATATGACTTCAACGTTTTTTTCCTCATCTGACATTCTATGAATGGGTAAAGAGGCCAGGACTAAATGAAAGTCAAGCAGTAGAAATGAAATAGAGGTAGTATGCCAGATTGAGATTCAATTCTAAGAGATACTGAGTTGGCTTATCAAAATTTAGCAAAGTAGATAGGAGATCTGAAAAAATTGGAAACCATGAGAAAGTTGAGGAAAACCACAAGAAGTGAAAGTGAGGAGCTTATATTTATTATCTACATCCTATCAAGTATCACAAGATCTATGCATTTGCAGGCCTCCCTGGTGGCGCAAGGGGTTAAGAGCAGCATTTTGAAGCTATCCACAACCTCTGCAGCACGAGTTTGATCCCCAGATGGCCAGGGAGCTACCCACATGACGCAGCAGACCTCTCCTGTCTTGCCAGCTGCTCCCCTCAGCAGTGTATTTCATCAATCTGCCTGTTGTGTTCCCCGCTCTGTCTCTGGTGAATGGTCTCACCCCCCGCACCTCTGACCTGTACCCCAGTTCTTGTATGCATAAATAAATAAATCTCTAAAAAAAAGATGTATGCATTTGTTTTTTCTTCTCCATTCCCTTATGAGGTAATCTCATCTCCACTTTACAAATGAAGAAATGGAGATGATACAGAGTGGATAAATACTTATCCTCAATTACATACCTAGTAAAGTGACCGTTAGGACCCAAGTAACTTCAACTGGCATCACCCAGTCTTCTTGTTTCCTCATGACTATGCCTTTGTTTCACAGAGCTGAATCGTGGAATCCATGACAATTAGACTAATTCTTTTTTTTTCTTAAAGGTTTATTTATTTATTTACACAAGCACTGGGTACAGTCAGAAGCGCAGGAGTGTGAGAGAATTCACCAGAGCCAGAGTGGAGAGCAGAACAGGCAGAAGGACCAAAGTACACTGCTGAGGGGAGCAGTGGGCGGCAGGAGAGGTCTGTGCGCCATGTGGGACCCTCGCCGGTGGCGGGTGATGGAACTGGTGCTGCAGAGGCTGTGGGCAGCTTCGCAACCCAGCGCTCAAGCACTGTACCACCGGGGAGGCCCGACAATTAGACTAATTCTATTCAATGAAAATTTATTGAGCACTTAGGGCATATATATACATATATATATACACACACATACATATGTGTATATGTGCATATATACATATACACGTATGTATATATGTATACACACACGCATATACATACATATATAGACATACATATGTATATATGTATATGTAGACATATATGTATATATGTGTATATATATAGACATATATATATACACATATATACACACACACACATAGAGATCCCGATATCTGCCTCTCTACTATTTCATTCTATTCAATGAAAATTTATTGAGCACTTATAGCATATATATACATGTATATATACACACATGTGTGTGTATGTATATATACACATATATGTATATATGTGTATCTGTATATATACACATATATATGTATATATATATGTATACATATACATACACACACACACACACATAGTGATCCCGATATCTGCCTCTCTACTCTGTTGACCATGGTCTATTGGGAATTCATTACAGAGAAAGAGCCTGTAATGAGGCTCACAAATAGAGCCTTTTGTGAGTTCTGTGCATATGGTAGCCGCAATAATGAGTGCCACCAGCTTCAGGCATTGTGCTAAATGCCAAAAATGCCACAGGCAACACAATAGTCATCATATTTCATGACTTAAGCCAACAGTCTTATTCTTGCTCTAGAAGAAAGATTGCAGATTTCAAAATGGTCTAAATGGTCTTAAAATCTTTAAGGGAGGTAGCCTAAGGACTTGTTCTCCTCTAAAGTGGAAGCAGACCAATTAACCTGAATGAAATCAATAGGAATAAGCCAAGAAATTTACAGTATATACACAACTGTTGGTGATTTTGGGGAAGCTCCAAGACCAAAAAGACTCTGTCAGAGTCATAAAAAAAAAAAAAAAAGGCAGGGAAAGAATATGATTGTAACCATAAAATCTAGACCCTAATCAGAATACTCTGTCTAGGTAAATGCATTAAAAGAGAAGATGTTCTGACTATGGTTTAACAATTGGCTGTTAAAACAGAGATTAAAAAAAATGGTTAGTATTAATCTAATACTGCTAACTGAAGCAGAGATTCAAGTCAGTCAGAAAGATATAAGCCACCGGAAAACAAGGATGATTTTTTTCCCTCATCTTTATGAGATCTTTCTAAATATTATTGCACTCCCTTTATTTCTAATTCCACACACATAAGTAATATGATTAATATTTGAACTATGGTATCAGAAATCAGGGTCTGGATACTATTAAATAGAAAGTCTCATTTATAAATTTAATATAATTCAATCTCAGAGAAGCTGAATAATCAAGATAGGAAAGATCCTGCAAGACTGTAATGTCTCAGATTGGTCATTTCCCAGGGTCTGCTCGTTAGATTTAAAAGAATAGGGTGGTGAAAAAACTGGATGATGCCCTATCTTAACATCCCAGGCACAGTTTTGAAAGATTATTTGGCCCCTTTCTATGATATCTTTGTAACTTTGATAATTGCAAAATGTCCTAAGAAAAATTAGTCCTTGGCTAAAATATACTTCTTCCTTTTTCATTTTAGAGTAACATGAGGCTTTGAGGTTTTGCTCCCTGGAATTCTGCAGTGAGAAAGCAACTTCTGGACTCTGTGCTGCTTGATTTTGTATGACACATTTTTTTTTTTTTTACAAAGGTCCTTCTTAAAGAATTACCTTCCTACATCCTGAATTGCAATCAGAAAATTGAATCTACCCCCATGGAGCTGAAGGCAGAGTTATCTGTGTTGATCTGCAAAGCCTCTGATTATATTTTTCTTATTTTCTCCTGAACCTATTGGAAGCCTGCTGTTTAGAGGGAGTGTTTATATTAGAAACAACTGCTTTGATATCTCTGGCAAGGAGCAAATCTCTCTTACTGGTGGAGGTCTACTCTTCAGTACCCAAAATGAATTATTATAGTGGGATTTGGGAAGACTGGGATTCTAAATGTAACAGTGATCTGAAATGTCTTCTAGATTTTAATGTTGAAGCAGATGACTACAGTATAAGACCTAATCTTACAGCAGACTTATTCACTTTGATTGATGTAATGTCTAAATGATGACTAATGGAGTTTATCAAAAATATGTTTTTAAAAGTACTTTTAATTGTGGTTAAACTAATAGTGTCTATAACTTTTCAGGGATGCAATGGTCTTATCTTCTGAATCACTGTTTTACTTCTTCTAGACAGGATAGATATTTCTCAGACAAGTGTACTTGTTAAATTGACATCTAATGTTGCAATATCTTCAAAGCAGTCTTGTAAAACAAGGTTTACCCAGATTTTTGCAAGGAAGCTTCATGCAGTTAGTGCAGCAGACTCTTCGTATTCCTGACCTCATCAGGAGTAGGCAGTTCCTGGGCTCCTCACAGTTGTATCTCAGCTGCTCTGCCTGCTCTGCCCAAACTATGCCGGCTTGTACACAAGCATGTAGGCAACTGGGAGTACTGATGATATAACTCCCTGGGCAACAGTCAACCAGCAAGAAATGGGAATAAGGGGGGTAAATGCTTTAGTTTCTCTGGGCATTACCCTGCATTCCTTCCTTACAGCCATGCCCTCCTAGCATGAGTTAGCAAACAACCTTTCCCAAATTCCTCTACCAGGTGTGTTAGGAAACCCAGTGGAAGATAGTTAGCAAACATGAAAATGGAACTACCCAGTTTGTTGTTGCTGCTGTTATTTTTTAACAGAATTGCATCCTCAGACTAGACATTTTTTGGAGCACCAAAAGACTCACAGCTTTGACAACGGGGTATTGGGCAAATATAACTCTGGGCTGTACAACTAATTTACCAGAGCATGGAAGTACTGACATTCAGAAGGAACTGACCAACCCTGTACAACAGCTCTTGGCAAACAGAACAGGTACCCCATCATTTTTAACACAAACAGCATAAGTTAAATTTGAATTGAAGTGTATGTGTCATTATTGGTTCTTAACAAAATAAATGAAATGCAAGCTGAGCAAATCTAAAAGGCAAATAATTTTCTCTTTCTGGAGGAAACCACCTGTGGGTATCTGTTCACTGGCACTTAGAGCCCTAAGTGGTTACACAATGGGTCTCCACGAATTTCCATGTGCACTACTGCTGAGCTAAACCAAGCATTTAAGAGAAAATAAAGCAGTAAATGCACATTACAAATCGATTTTATTAAAGAAACATTTCACATCATCAAAAGAACACATCAAGCTCATTAGAAAATGATGAAAACACTATTCAGTCACAGTCCTAAGCAGTGACTCTAGAAAGAATTAATTGAAAGTGAATCAAATATTCTTTTGACTATTCTCCTTCTGTTTGAAGTTCACCCTACAGAAACATGGCACCCAGAAACTTACCGAGGGTGAAAGGAAGATGAGTTCATGTTTCAGGAATCCAGTATATAACCTATGCTAAACACAGGAAGCTTGGGTCAAGAAATTCACAAGTGAACATCAACTAGTCAAACTAACTACAATAAAGTGATTCCAAAATGTAATTTAGTGCTTTCATTTTCTCAAAATAAGTTGGTTTCAAGGGGGAAATATGAACAATGGAATGAAGACAAAGAAAATTCAAATAAAGGATGATTCCAAGTGATAAAGTGGAAATTTCCAAGTGGAAATTAGATGAAAAATTATCACACTGTATTTCTCTTATTCTCCTTCTGCTATTACAACAATGGGAGAAGAAGAATGATGGAGAAAGAGTAGGATTAATCAAACAATGAGGTCAAAATAAATTCTCTTCCTTTCCAGAGCACAAGGGACTATGGTGATGGTGCACCGGTGAATTGGTGGTGGGAATTTTATGGGCACTACACCTGAGAGAAGAAAGTATACATTGTACAAAAAGGAAGAATGATGTAAAATATATATAAAATAAAAGTAAATAAATAAATGTTCTTCCTATCCGTGAAAGCAAAAAATAAACAAACAATAAAACAAAACAAAAATAACAACAATCTGTGAAAAAGACAAGCATTAGGAGTTTCGTAATTTAGTATGGAATGTTTCCACTGGAATAAAGTCAGAAGTATTCATTTTGTTTCTCTATGTTCTTATCGTAGGTGTGTCAGGCATATTTATTTTTAGAATAGATGATTCTTGAGCATTAAGATTATGATTTATTTATATATAACACAGTGGAATCTGGTGTGTAAATCTAGAAACAAGTCTCTTTGCACTGACATGAAGAGGTATTAATTTTTAATATTTTATGTACTGCTTTTATATAGTTTGACTCTTTTATATATATTCTTTTTATCATTGTTGGAATGATTATGTTTGACTACATGAACACACCCAAACTTGAAAAGGGGTTACCATATGCAGGTTTAGTATCACCACATGGATGTGGACATCTGGTCTACCATATAGCAGAGGCAGGCTCTCTGAAGTCACCTAAAGGAATCCACTGATCATCTATTTCCTGTGTCTTCCCATTTTCTACTTCTGCACAAACTTTGGGAGCAAACATCAGATATAGAGACCAATTTTATCTTTGAGTCTAACAGTTTAAATCCTTGACCTTTTATAAAATATACATAGGGCCTTCCTGGTGGCTTAGGGATTAAGTCTCAGTGTTATCACACTATTGCTGCTATGACCTGAGTTCAATTCCCAGCCAGGGAGCTAACCCACATATGGTATAGCAGACCTCTCCTTTCTCACCTTCTGCTCCCCTCAGCTGTGTATTTCAGTCAATCCACCTGTTCTATTCCTCTCTTTGTTTCTGGTAAATCCTCTGGCTTACACCCCAGTTCTTTCTACACAAAAATGAATAAATTTTTAAATAAATAAATAATATATATACATATAATATGAAATTGCTGAATGATTAAGTAGATTATATGCAACATAATGAGCCTTTTTAAATGTATATAAGTACTATTTATTTCACAAAACTTTTTTTCTGTTTAAGGCAGTACATAGGCATTGGACATACAAAAATGGTAATTAGAGTTTTTCTTGGTGGATCTATCCTCCAATAGAGAAAACATAGTATCAATTTTTATGGAAAGTAATAGATAAAGATATATAGAAAGAAAATAATTTTTTAAATAATCTAGAGATTAGAGATGAGGTTCAAATGAGAGACATCTAGTATGATTCCTGGGTTTCTGATTCAAGTTATTATGTCAATTGTGTAACATTTGCTGAGCTGGGAATGGGAATGGTCTGCAAGAAACAAGGATTAAGCAGATGATGATGAGTTCATTTATGAGTTGCAGTTGGTGATGATGAAGTGTGGGATATATGGCCCCAATAGTGGCCCAATGATGGAATTTCTAAAAAACGTCATTGATGTTAGCATGCATTTTTGGTGTTTGACTCACACACACATTACTCTTATCTAACAGACATTGCATCTCCAGTTCAATGCAAATAACTATTTGCCCCCTTGAAATATGAAACAATTGTTCTAACATCTGTGTCTTCGTGGCAGGCTGTCATCTCGTCATCTCTGTGGCCAGAGAACTGCTTCTTTACTTGCTCTCAACCACATCTAAGCTTGCTGCCACTAAGTAACCACCTGTTACTTCAGCTCTCTACTGAGTTTTGCTTTTTTTCCCCCTGACCTGTTTTCTTGCCAAATCTTAAATGTTTCTTGGTCTCCAAGGTAACACACACAGTACACATTCACCTTTCTTCAATGTCATTCATCAACCACGGTGCTCCAAGGTACTGATCACAGCAACGAGGCTGTCACCTACACTGGATGAGTTGAGAGCTGTGGCTGCTCAGTCACTGCCTTCCTGCACCCCTAGAGGGTGAACTGAGTGGCGGGGAGTGGGTGTCATGGCCATGCCTAATTACAATCATTTCAGAAAATGAAGATTTCAAGTGCCTCAACTTCCAAAACTCATAGTTTTATTGCATGATATTTATAAATGTAATGTTTTTAGTAAAGGTAAACATGTTCAAAAGTGATTTATCCTTAGTTTCTGCCAAGTTCTTAAAATGACTCGCAGGCCATAATAAATCTGGAAAAATATCAAGTAGATACTATACTATTTTCACTTTGTGAAGGGACTTGTATGGCATGTTTAGGAACACACATTGTATTCTTACAGCAAAAAAGAAAATAACAAGCCAGAAGAGGTTTGGATAGAGAATGGCAGAGATCATTCTCTTCCCTTTGTCCCTCCTCCCACAAGACAAAAGAAAACAGTTGGAGAAATTTCACCCTGAGAATGAAACATTAGCTCTGCTTCCATCATTTCCCTGGGAGTGGCCTCAGGGTGACTTCAGTCCTGTAGGAGTCTAGAGGATGACCCCTCCAGATGACAAAGAGCTGACTCCATAGTGTTTCCATTTGGCCCACATGAGACCATCACCTGCCTGTACTGTGATCATCCACTTCTGTGTGTTTTCCCCACCTCCCCCTTCCTGCATGCCTCTCCCTCCTAGTGGATGTGTGAAAGCTTCTTTCCCAACTTGATTGGACTATGGCTCTTTAGGAAAAACTCCCTTCCGCCATCTATGTGCCCATCACATGAATAGGGAGATTTCTTTATGCATCCCCAGACACTAGCAAGGGTCCGGGCACTTCTTAGACTCAATAAGCATTGGTAGAATGGATGGGACTAATTGAATTAAATAAAGATAACTTGGCTGGCACATTTTTCTGTATAAGCATTTCAACCCTTTTGTGTGGCAAAATAATATCAGCACATCAGACCAGAGATGTTGGACAACATCTTATCAGAGAAACATATTCCAGCTCTCTAAATATCAGCTTTTGTACTCCCTGTAATAGCAAATAATATATAGTTAAAACAAAAATACAATAACCAAGGAGGGATCATGATTTACATAAAACAAATACTAGGAAAAGCAATAATTTAAATATCCGTAAAAGGAAAAAAAGTGATCCATAAAGAAGTGATTATCTTCCCCAGGTTAAGATCTGTCTTTTCCCAAAATTGTCCCTTTAGTTTTTCTATAAATCAGTGTTTTATACACATCAGAGGACACCCTTGGCTAAAATTGTCCCTCCCTCTGTTATCACACATACCTCCCTTGATCAAGCTTGAATGACATTTAGTTGACTGGCATGCACCAGTTCCTCTCCCTTCAATTCCTAGGTGCTGATACTTTTTTGTGAATGTTGATGAATTGCATTTTCTGTCATTCATTCTATGTGACTTTGTCAGTTTCCTTTTCTCTTTCTGTTCTTGTCTATATAATTGATTTTCCTTAATTCAAATAGAATACCTGGAAAACTCAGCATTTCTATACATCATTTTTTCCTAAAGATTTATTTATTTATTTATACAAGCACTGGGTACAGTCAGAAGCGTGGGAGGGTGAGAGAATTCACCGGAGTCAGAGCAAATAGCAGAGCAGGCAGAGCGACGAAGTACACTGCTGAGGGGATCAGCGGGTGGCAGGAGAGGTCTGCCGCGCCATGTGGGACCCTCACTGGTGGCTGGGGATCGAACCGGCGCTACAGAGCGCGCAACCACTAAGCCACCGGGGTGGCCCTTTATACATCATTTTTGAATAATGAGTTCAAACATCATTATAGCAAGGTTTGACAATTACTTTGTGCATGTTGCTTAAGAAATTATGTACTTACCCAAAAGAGAGAGTGTAAATATGGAGGTAATAATGTTTTATTAACTCAATGATTAATCCTTTTGCAATGCATACTTACATCAAATCATCACACTGTACACTTTAAATATCTTACAATTTAATTTGTCATTATACCTCAATAAAGCTTAGAAAAATAATGGAAATGAGAAAATTATTTTATTTATTTAATTATTTATTTTTCAAGTATTTTAAAATTTTAAAGTAGCCACACAATGATAACAATGATAATCACAAACAATGATAATCTATTGTGGCTCCAGAAAATCTTTTACTATTGTTATGTTCATCATTAGTTTGGATGAATGGATAGATAGATACATACATGATCAACCTGGAGAACAAGTACGATACTTTAAAAATATCTATAGAAGTATTTGTGAACATTTTCATTGATGTTTTCTTCTGAATTACATTACTTACACTCAATATTATATTTTTGTTGTGAATTGTTATATAGGTGACAAAATTGTTCCCCATTTGTCATGGCATACATGAGTAACAATTATTTTTGGTGTTTACATTACTACCAGCTTGCCTTTAGGTTTTAGAGAAGGATTTACGGTGAAACTTTAAGCTTCAGGTGCCTTATTTGTATATGGGTCCTCCACAGAGAAAGGAGTCTTATTATTGTGTTAATATGGTCATAAAACTTCTCAAGAGACAGATATTTTAATCACATTCTGTCTCTTTTCACTTTCAGTTCCTCTTCTTGTACTAAACTTCATGTCAAATTGCATCTGAGAGACTACAGATACTTAGGGAATCTAACTGACGGAAGTTGAGTTCAGAATACGCGAGGTTAGTCGAATGGTTTGCTCTCATTGCTGATTGCGTGTGGCTTAGTCACGGCTAGCAGCGTTGCCGCGCAAACATGCACAAAGCATCTGAAATGCCCAGAGCCGGGAACAAGTCTATGGAAATCCTCCCATGTAAAATATTAAGCACAGTGCTTGATTTTCAGCACTGCCCAGCCTTAACAGAAATTTTCTCTTGATAACCTATATAGTTAATTAAAAATTGATAATACAGTGTAGTTTCAAATGTTCATACAGGAAGATCATTTGTTATGTATGTCTATATATTGGTAGAAATTATTCTGACATTAAGAAGCAAATTGAGGGCCTCCCTGGTGGCGTAGCGGTTGAGTGCTGGGCTGCGAACCTGCCCTCAGCCTCTGCAGCACCGGGTTCGATCCCCGGCCGCAGGGGAGGGTCCCACATGGTGCACAGACCTCTCCTGCCGCGCCCGCTGCTCTCCTCAGCAGTGTACTTCGTCAGTCTGCCTGTTCTGCCCCCCCTCCCCCACCCCAGCTCTGGCCCTGGTGAATTCTCTCACCTTCCCAAGCTTCTGACTGTACCCAGTGCTTGTATGAATAAATAAATAAATCTTTAGGGGAAAAAAAAACACTTTAAAAAAAAAGAGGCAAATTGAAACAAAAGATCTTTGCTGATATTCAAAACATAATTCATTAAAAGAAAGATATAAATTTCAGAGAGAAGTAGTGAAGAAGCCTTGAAACTGTTTAATTTTCAGTTAAGGAAAATTTTTGATTAACATTAACAAATTGCAGAAAGATTTGTATATTCTGCTGATTTTTCAGGAGATACTAACAGGAACATAACACCACAATACTATCAAGGACAATTCAATTCTGTTTTTAAGAACAAGCCCTACAGATCAGACTAAGACAAACTTTAAAACTTTAAAACTTTTTAAACTTTAAAACCCTTGAAAACTAACCATAGAACTGAGGCATCCAAGGTGGGGGAGGGCGGTAGGGGGAGTCGGGGAAGAGTGAGCACAGAAGAACAGACTTAGGAGAGAGTACAGTGACTATGGTGGAGGACTGTGGGTCATTCCGTTGTGGAATTGTGACTACACAATAATGACTACATCTAAGGGGAGAAATACTCTACTTTCAAAACATTAAGGAGACTGTAAGCCAATAATTCTTCAACTTATTAAAAAAAAGATGAATATACCCTGTAGAGGAAAATTTGAAGTGTCCCAATGTCTTCCAATTTATATGAGAAAAAAACTTTTTAAACATTCTCCAAATTCGGCAACAATACTAAAAATGTACATGCTATTGTCCATTATGATTTGTGAAACTGTAAGAAATTTTCATAAGCTACCAATTTAATGAAAGTGCTTTGATCAATTATGATTGGAAAATTTGATTTTTTTAAATTCTTTCTTAGAAAATTATATTTAAAGAGCATTGGTGCATGAAGAGCCATTATATCTAAAAATATAGAAGAAAAGTATTACAGAATTTGTCAGGCAGTTCATTAATATGCTTCTCCTTTTCTGAAATTTGTAATGTCCATGAGAGTCATCAGCTTTGTTTTATTGCTCTAAACAGATATTCACTTTGTTCTAATTCTGCATTTGCATCTTTATTTTATTTAATTGAAGTTCTTAAATTGATTAAGGTTGAGTCCCACAAAACCTGTCTCAGCCTTAGAGAATTTGTCTTAACTACAAATATAATATATTCTCCATATTCAAAATCTTCAATATATGTGGAATGTACTAGAATTTATTTTAGATTGTGGTATGGAATGGGGAATTTGAATTTTTTCAAAATGATTATAGCCTATTGTTTTAGTATTGTTGTAAAATAATGTTTGTATTTTTCCATTGCTACTATAGGTCACTTTAGCATATATGATATTGTCAGGTATGCTTGGAATGCTAGGATTTTTACTCTGTTTCATCGTTCTATATATGTCAGTACCACTGTTTTAATTATTATATTTTGATACCAAAACAAATTTAAAAAATGCAAAAAGTCTGTCTTATTGTTAGTTTTGAAAACATTCTTGGTTACTGAGTTTATTTTTCTAAGTGAGCTTTTTGTATTATAAAAAAGAAGCCCATTAGGATTTTGAGAAATTTGTAACTAATTTAGCAATAATTCACATGTTAACAATATCTGGCAACACCAATTTTTGTACTTTTCTATGTCCCTTGGAAAATGTTGCAGATGCTTTCCTATGGCTTCTGTGCATTTCTAGTTAAATATATGTCTAGCTAATTTATGCTTGTTGCTGTTTTGAGAGACTTTTATGCTTGGCTATTTTTGGTTCTTAGAAAACTTTAAACTTTTTTCTTTAAATGAATGTTGTTTATTTCTTTCCAATATAGTATACATTATTATACATAGTTTTTTTTTTAATTTGCCAGTCATTTACATATTCGTATAATTTTTGGGATACATTTTACACCTCCATTAGTGCACATGCTTCACTCATCATTTCTACCACACCAATTCCCTTCCCCCATTTCAGAGTCGAAGAATTATTTTCGCTGTGCTTTACCACTATGTGTCCTTTGGTTATTTATATTCCACAATTAGATGAAACCACCTGGTATCTGTCTTTCACTTTCTTAGTTCCCTTAGCATAATCACCTTGAAATCCACCCATTTTATCCTAAAAAGTCACTATTTCATCTTTTCAATAGCTGACTAATATTCCATTGAGTATATATTCCACATTTTCTTTGTTCAGTCATCTGTCAATAAACATTTATTTGGTTCCATGACTTAGCTATTCTGGATAATGTTTCTATGAATACTGGAGTGCATAAATCTTTTCATATCAGAGTTTTCATATCCACTGGGTAAACAGCTAAGAGTGGTATTGCAGGATTATATGATATTTACATTTTTTTAAAGTATCTCCACACAATTTTCCATAGAGTTGCATCAAATTACATTCTCATTACCAGCAGGTAAGTGTTCCTCTTTCTCCACATCCTTGCCGTCATTGTTGTTTTCATTCTTTTTTATAGAGGCCATTCTCACAGGGATGAGGTGTTGCCTCATTGTGGGTTTGATTTACATTTCCCTTTTCTTAAGTGATGTTCAACACTTTTTCATCTGAATGTCTTCTTTGGAGAAGTGTTTATTTAGATGTTTTGCCCACTTTTTTTTTTTTGTGTGTGTGTGTGTGTGTTGGTACAAACATTGTGTGTATTTTGGTAATTAACCCCTTGTGAGATATGTGATGGGAAAGTATCTTCTTCCAGTCTATAGGTTACGGCTTTATTTA
This sequence comes from Talpa occidentalis, assembly GCF_014898055.3. Taxonomy (NCBI): domain Eukaryota; kingdom Metazoa; phylum Chordata; class Mammalia; order Eulipotyphla; family Talpidae; genus Talpa; species Talpa occidentalis. The sequence goes on along the minus strand of NW_023602073.1, from coordinate 26,211,110 downwards.
TGCGATTGCTTCTTTTGAGGTACAAAATCTTTTTCATTTGATATTGATCACTTGATTATTTTTGCTTTTGTTTGTCTTGTCATTGGGATGTATCCCCAAATACATCTCTGTGGCTGATGTCCAATACTACATCACTTATACCTTTTCTTGCCTAATTGCTCCTGTTAGGACTTCCATTACTATGTTTAACATTAGTGGTGATAGTGGACATCCTGGTTTTATACCTGATCTTAGGGAACATGCTTTCAGCCTTTCACCATTAAGTATGATGTTGACTATGGTTTGTCATATATGCCCTTTATCATATAGAGGTAAATTCCATTTATTCCCATTTCATTGAGGATTTTTATCATAAATGTATATTGAATCTTGTCACATGCTTTTTTCAGATTCCATTGAAAAGGTTGTGACATTTATATTCCTTTTTGATGATCTGGTGAATAACAATGATTGATTTGTGTAATTTGAACTGTCTTGCAACCTGGTCATGATCACAGTATGTGTAGTGTATGATTCTCTTAATTGCTGAATTCTATTTTTAAGATTTTGTTGAGTATTTTTGCATCTAGGTTCTTTAGAGGTATCAGCCTATAGTTTTCTCCTGCTATCCCTGCTTGGTTTTGGGATAAGGGTAATGTAGGTATCATAATATGTGTTAGGGAGTTTTCTACTCTTTTCAAATTTTTTGAGAAGTTTGAGTGAGATAAGTATTAGGTCCTCTTTGAAGGTTTGGTAGAGTTTAGTAGAAAAATGTGATCCTGGGTTTTTGTTCTGTTTGTGTTTTTCTTTAAGATTTATTTATTTATGCGTACAAAAGCTGGGGTGTAGGCCAGAGGTGTGGAGGATGGGGGAGCATGGGTGAGAGGATTCACCAGAGACAGAGTGGGGAACAGAACAGACAGACTGACTGAACTACACTTCTGAGGGGAGCAGTGGGCAAGTCAGGAGAGGTGTGCTGTGCCATATGTGTAGCTCCCTGGCTGGGGATCCAACTGGTGCTGCAGTGGCTGCTGATAGCTTTGTAGTGCTGAGACTTAACCCCTCACACCACCAGGGAGGCCCCAATCCTGAGCTTTTGTTCTTATGGAGAACTTTGATTAATTTTTCAATTTCTGGGCCGTGATTGGTATCTTAAGCTGTCTATCTTCTCCTGGTTCAGTCTTGGAAGGTTGTATGATTCTCAAAATTCATCCATTTCTTCCAAATTGTCCAATTTGTTGTATAGAGGTGTTCATAGTAGGTTCTTATGATCATTTGCATTTCTTTGGTGTGTGCTATAATTTGTCTCTTTCACTTCTGCTTCTTTTTGAGTCTTTTCTTTTCTTTTCTTAGTGATCCTAGCTAAGCATTTGTAATTTTGTTTATTCTTTCAAAGGACCAGTTCTTGGTTTCACTGATCTTTTGAACTTTTTGTTTTTATTTCACTTATTTTTGCTCAAAATTTTATTATTTCCTTCTTTCTACTGAATTTTGGTTTCATTTGTCCCTCCTTTTCTAGTTCCTTCATTTGTAAACTTAAATTGTTTATTTGAGAAATTTCTTGTTTTCTTATGCATGCTTGTATTGCTATGTTCTTTTCTTGTAATACAACTTTTAGAGCATCCTATTGGATTTAGTAGTTTGTCTCTTCATTTTCGTGAGACTCCATATTACTTTTTTAGTTTCCTCTTTAATTTCTTCATTGACACAGAATTTGTGCAAAAGCATTTTATTTAGTCTCCAAATGACTTGGTTTATTCTAGGATTCTTTTTCTGGTTAATTACTAGCTTTACTCCATTGTGATCAGAGAAAATGCATGATATAATATCTATTTTCAATAATTTTAAGACATGTTTTATGTCCAGCATACGATCTATCCTTGAGAATATTCCACATGTCTTTATTCTATGTTTTTACTTTGTGGTTTCCATGGGACTATATCAAACTACCTATGTCTAAAAGTCCTTTATGAATTTGTATCAATTCAGACATGGAGAGTAACAACTGAAAAATTTGAAGAGATTGGGGGAGGGCAGTGAACCCCTTTGTAAGATATTTTCTTTTTTTCTTTAGCAGTCTTTAATATTTTCTGTTTTTTGTGGGCATTTGATAATTAAGCAATGGTGTCTCTTGGTGAGGGTCATTTTGCATTATCAATTTGGGTGTTCTTTCAGCTTCCTGAGTATCCATGATTATTTTCTCATGTGTGGGGAGTTCTCAGCTATTATTTCTTTGAATGTGGTCTCTGTTCCTTTCTTTCTCTGCTCACTTTCTAGATTACCCATTATCCTTCTCTTCCCTCTTCAAAGTGAGTCTGAAATTTGACTTAGTGTTTCTATATTTTTTTCCTAGACCTTCTTTCTTTCTCTTCTTCCAATTGAGTGGTTTGTATATTTGCCTCTGCTATTTCTGAAATTCTCTCTTCTACCAGTTTAATTCTAGTTCAACCATTTTCCACATTCACCCTCATTTCATAGTTTCTCTTTTTATGTTCTTTTAATATCTTTAATCTCTTTATTCAAGAACTTTTTTGTTCTTGGATCTCCTTCTTAAGATCCTTTAGTTGTCTTTCTAGCATTTCACTGTCCTCCCACTACATAATTTAGCATTTTTAAAATTGTTACTCTGAATTGTCTCTTAGGTTTTCTTTTTCTGTGTCTTTTATATATGTTGCTGGACTTCTATTGGTTTCCTTCTGCTTTTCCACCTGTGTGTTGTTTTATTTGATTTGGGGAGGACTAGGGGCCTATGAGTTTAGTTTTCTTATTTTCTCTTCCTTGTTAACATTGGCCACCCTTGGGGGGAGGGAGGGGAAGCTGAGGCTGAAAGACAGTCTCAGTCCTGGGGAGAGCTGAGGGCAGCTGCAGGCCATTCTATCACATCTGCCTTCATTTCTCTCTGAACAAAGGAAGTTCTGCTTGCTGATTTGTCCCACCTCCTTGTTGCTGCTCTCTGCCATGTGGGGTGTGTTCCTCCAAGTTTGAGTCATCTGGAAATGGATGCCAGGTGTGATAGGCAGAACAAGAGCTACCAAACTCCAGTCACTTTGTGTTACTTAACAGGGCACACTCAGCACAATTTGTGTGTCCTGAGGGGCCCAGCAGTAGTCACCACTACCACTGCTGCTACTGCCAGGCACAGGTCTGGACTGCCATGTGCCACAATACCTCAGTTGGATTTTTATGCAGAAAGCAGGCCAAGGGTTCTGCCAGCAGCTAAGTCGGCTGCCCAATTCTCTGTGACTGAGCCTGGGTCAGCTCCACATAACATTACTGTCAATTTTCCTTTTGATGCTTCCAATGTTTTCCCTTTAATTTTATCCCTATCACAAGCCACCCATCTCCCCAAAATTGGACCCAATACCACCGAACTCCCAGTCACAACACCTGTGGAACACACATATACATGCCTGTCAGGACCACTCTCTTCCTGAAAAGTTCTCTGGGAATATTCACCATGCCCAGTAGAACTGGACACCAGACCCTAATCTGTTCACTCTGTGAGCAATCTCCTTTGTCTTTTTACTCACCTTCCCCATAGCAAGACACCAACCTCAGCACAAAACCTTCAGGAAAATCCTGTGTCTCTCTTGATGCACTGCCAGATCTTCCTTTGCTCTGATTTTATTTATTTGTTTTATTTCCATTTAATTTGTGTTTAGGGGAGAGAGTTATACAAACCTCTACTCTCTCATGTTGTGGGTAGATTACCAGAAAACTTTCAAAGTTAATATATTTGTGTATATGTTTTGTAAATGGGCATTTTACTCAATTTTCATGCTCTCTATCATCTGAATATTTTGTAGCTTATTTAGCCCTTCTCATTATATTGACTTCAATTCCAGCATCACAAAGGAGTAGTTAACTGTTTACACCAAACATTAATACCTTCTATATGAACACCTCTAAATCAGAGAGAGACCCATCTAGGTACCTATGTATATATCTGTATATATCTTTGTATATGTGTATATGAATACATCAGTGAATATATATACACAAATATATACATATATATGGAAGAAATATTCTTTCTAGTTTCCTTAAATACTTTATCAAACTTGGAAATATGGATGTTGAACTAAACTGGACACTATTTGAGGACATCTATTCATATGATGTCCTTAATCATTTGTATCTATTGCATTAATAGATTTCTTACTCAACCATCCATGATTACAAAAATAGACCCCACTGTGGTAGTAATTTGTTGTTCTTTTAATACATCTGGGTTGACAATATCTTATGTAGGATTTTTTCTCCTCTATAATCATAAGTGAAATTTAGCTGTAGGCTTCTTTCATTGTGATAATTTTATCAGGTTTTGGTATAAAGTTAAAATAAACTGGGAAGATTTCCATCTTTATGCTCTGGGACATTTTAAATTACAAAAGAACTCTATAATTTCAGAGTTTAAAATAACATCCATAAACTCATCTGGTTTTGGCAAATTTGGGGTGATAATTATCATCTTTTTTAAATTTATTCATGGTGAATATTCTACATACTGAGCCAATATTGGTTATTTATATTCCATGCTGACAATCTATTTCATCGTGATATTCTAACTCAGCTGCATCAAGTTTTATTTAAGATATGGCTCCCAATGTTTTGTCCTTGCATCATATCAATTAAAAATGTTTGAGTAAGCACCCCAATTTGCTTATTTAACAACTGTGTATATATTTGATACTATGCTCATGAATTACATTCACTGTAACAAAACTTGGTAATAGAAAAATTTGAAGGATAAGATAAAGATAAAATAAACTACTTTTAAATGGTTAAACTCAATAATAGAATGAAAAATTTTTGCTCCTCTAAAATAGTCCTTTTTACAATTTTATTAGGATATAATTATGTGTTTATAGTCTACAGCATGTTGATTTGACACATTTATGTTGTAAAATGATTAGCTAACACCTCCATCACATCACACAATTACCTTTTGATTTTTAGTGAGAACATTTAAGATCTATTCACTTAGCTACTTTTAAATATATAATACAGTGTTTTTACCTATAACTACTTTGCAGTATACTGGATCTCTGGAATTTACTGTTCTTATAACTAGAATTCTGTACTCTCTGACTAAGATATCCTCATTTCCCCTAACTACCAGTCCCTATTATAACATAGTCTTAGTATTTTAGTAGAAGTCATGTGATGAAATAAGCTTCATTATTTCTTTTAAATCTTGGTTTAATATTTTGTAATACAGTGATCAAAGATTGATTTCTAAAGTGAATTTAATTTGATAATTTTTTTTTTAGATTTTTTTTTTTTGTACAAGAGCTGGGGTACAGGCCAAAGGTCGGGGGAGGGGAGGTGTGTGAGAGGATTCACCAGAGACAGAGCAAGGAACAGAGCAGGAAGATTATGAAATACACTGCTGAGGGGAGCAGCGAGTGAGACACGAGAGGTCTGCCACACCATGTGGGCATCTCCCTGGCAGGCCAGGATCCAACGCATGCTGCAGAGGCTGCTGACAGCCTTCACAGTGCTGCACTAAACCCACTGTGCCACTGGGGAGGCCCTGATAATTGTTTTAAAAATATGTCTTACTCATGCAGATAACTCACAAGTACACATAGGTTCAAATTGGAAAAATAAAATGCATCATTGGCATGGTTAGTAAATCATTATATTCATTTTTGCAGTTTTGATTACATTGACATTTGTTGAAGTATTCATTTTCTTTGATACAAAACAGTTGGTCTTTTAAAATAATCACAAGTTGTTGAATTTTTGTAGCTTTAACAAATAAATTAAAGAATCACTGGAAGTGTATATTTTGAATATTTTAAAAGCAAGTTAGGTCATTTTGTGCCCAGGTTTATGGACTCTGCAGATACAAGAAGTTTGGTAAGTCATGAATAGCTTTTTCAGAAACAAAATCACATCATGATATAAATACTTATAAATATTGATTCTCAAAATGTCTCCAACGCAGAAGCTTCTTTTCAAAAACAGTCATTTTCTATTTCCTTGTAAAATTCATCTTTGCTTTTGAGTGATAAATTGTGTTAATTTTCTTTAGGGTTTTCTGAGTTGATACAAATGAGTCATTACCCTTCATAGAAATGATTAACAAATTAGAAATACTTACCTTTGGAAAAGAAATATGCATAACTCACCAATAACTTAAATCATTAGCTCCCAAATTTTTTTTTCAAAGATTTATTTATTTATACAAGAACCGGGGTATAGGCCAGATGTGCAGGAGGGTGAGAGGATCCACCAGAGACAGAGCGGGGAACAGAATATGTAGACTGATGAAATACACTGCTGTGGGAAGCAGCAGGCATGACAGGGGAAGTCTGCCTCCCCATATGGGTAACTCCGCTGCCGTGGGGATCGAACTGGCACTATAGAGGCTGCGGACAGCTTCACAGTGCAGCGCTCAACTGTCTGAGCCACCAGGGAGGCCCAGCTCCCAAATATAAATCTCAAAGATGATGTAAGAGAAAATGAAATCTTATGTCCTTCTTCACATAACATATCATAGTTTCATCAAATTGTAAATAAATTTACAAACATATGATTTGTGAACCTCGGTAACTATTGACATTAAAAAATTGAAAGGCGGGCCTCCCTCGTGGCGCAGCAGGCTGAGCGCAGCACTGGGCGCAGGGGTTAGTTCCCGGCTGGCCGGCCCGGAAGATACTCACATGACGACGCAGCAGACCCCTCCTGTCTCTCTGGCTGCTCTCCTCAACAGTGTATTTCAGTCAGTCTGCCTGGTCTGCTCCCCACTCTGTCTCTGGTGAATCCTCTCACCCTCTGCAGCTCTGGCCTGTACCCCAGTTTTTGTATGCAAAAGTGAATAAATCTTTAAAGAAAAATTGAAATTTAAATCATACCATGTCAAATGGCGTCCCAACACCTTAACAATCTAATATCTACCACTACCCATTATTTTTAAATATATGAATGAGTTCTTACTGAACAATGGATAATTGTACATCATCACTTTTTCTCCTCAGATTTATATATCTATTCTGCTTCAACAACCCCCTTCCTCAGAGAACATATTTTTAATATAGTTCATTTTGATACTGTGTGTTAATCATCATTATTTTCTACAATGAAATATGAATATAAGTTGAAAGTTTAATTTTATAATTACCTGTGAGCATAAGGCTGTAAGTGTTAATTGCCTCTTAGATAAAGCTATCATTGCAAAACAACTTAAGCATATTACACATTTCCATAAATAATCAGTATACAATTTTTTTAATTATTGGGAAAAAAATCACCTAATGACATGAATAAGGTTGGATTATTTTTATATAACTGTGTGTAAGTGTTGCTTGTGTTTTGAATGAGACAGGGGTTATCTCACTTCTGATCATGCAATTTTTGTTTCAAATGTAAATGCTGAGAAACCATACTCATATAAACAGATTGGAATAGAGGCTTTGTCATAGCAACACTGCTCAATATGTTTATCCATGTCTGCATCATATGCCAAAAAGTCACCCACTGATGAAATTACTTTCAATAATTTATCTTTTGACAATTCTAATTCATTCTTCAATTTTGTTGAAATCAAGAATGGATATGTTACCCAGTCATACTATTCATTCACTTTAGCTCTAGTAAGATCGTCTAAATATTTTTTTATTAGTCCGGTTTTCCTGCATAACCAACAAAATCTAGTGGCATATAACAGCAGAACAGTTATCTCTCTCCCTGGCAAGTTTGTGGGTCAACTGGAACAATTCTGGTTCAGACTGAGAGGCACTTTCGGTCAATTCCATGTGTCTCCTTCTGGGGTCCAGAACGAAGGCACAGCAGGTATGTTCTCTTCATGTCCCCAGTCAGAGAAATATGTGGTGAATCTGAAATATTAGACTCAGAATTGGCACATGGCCCCTTCTTCCCAAACGCCTTTGGGCAAAGAAATTCAGATGACCAAGTCCAGATTCTAGGGGTGGGATGAATGGTCTTTTCAGGGATGTGTGAGTGGGGGAGCAATGTTCACTAATCAGGAATCTAAACCACTACACCTATTCACTACTATTTTTCTTGATATTTGTTTTTATTTGGGTTAGCAGAAATTTATTCAAAACAATGTCTTCAAAAGTATTGGTAGATAAAGCATGAGGGAGACTTCTGAGATGCTGGTCATGTTCTATTTCTCCCCCAGGAGATGGCTACACAGGTAGGTTTGTTTGGTGCTAATTCATTGAATTGTGCATGTATAACCTGAATGCTTTTTCAATAATTATAATTCAATTATAAGCTTATTTCAATTTTATTTTTTTAACTATATAAAATTTTTTCAAGGTAACATTGCTTTATAACACTGTATGTTTTAGTGGGACAGACTCGCATCTGTTCAAATGTTTGTTATCACACCACACCCACCACTGAATTACTAACAGCCAGAATCCACTGGGTCTCTGCCACCCTCTGCTCCCTCCATCTTCCCCCTCTGGTAACCTTAGTTCTGCTATCAGATTCCAAGGGTTTATTGTAACTTTGTTATGTCTGTTCATTTGTAAAGATTTATTTTTATTTTTTTAATTTTTAAAAATTATTTATTTTTTACACCATTGTTCATTTTTTAACAATATTTGCTTCCTCAATGTACCTGTGCTCCATCACCTCAGTTCCCTGTGCTCCTCCATCCCTCCTTCTAGCCCCTCTCCCGCCTCCTCCCCTGGAGGATGTCTCTGGGTTATAATTGTCTGTTGTTGCTTTGTACTGTTATTGTTTTTTGTTGTGTTTTGAATTGTTATTGTTGATGTCCTATTTAGTTCCCCTATATTCCTGCTATAAGTGAAGCCATCCAATAATTTTCTTTTTCCTTCTGACTTATTTCACTGAGCATAATTACTTCTAGCTCCATCCATGTTGCTGTGAATGGCATGAGTTTATCTTTCTCAATTGCTGAATAATATTCCATTGTGTATGTATACAACATCTTCTTGATCCAGTCATCTATGTTTGGACATTTGAGTTTTTTCCAGGATTTATTTTTAAATAAGGAGTGAGAAAATAAAATTCTTTTTCATTTGAAATTTTTTTCAGTGCATTGTTTATATAGAGCTACATTTTAAATTATCACAAGCTTTACATATTATTTTATTAAAATTTTTAGAGCTATAGATTTAGAGCATTTAACTTCAGGAGGTGTCGGCTATAAAACCTAATTAGTAAAGCCATTTTTCTTTTTCATCTATTAACTAAATCAGAAAAACACTGCATTTTTCAATTCAAATAACATTAATATTTATTTCAAGGAACATTATTTAAAAAGCCATGTCAAAATAAATTTTGGAATGAATATTGTAAAACAGCTTACTGGAAGTGATAGAGGTTAAAAATGGGCATATCCAGTATAATTAATCCACTTTATAAGATAAAAAGCAAGAATATATCTGCACACCAATTCTACAATTCTAACAACGTAGTATAATGTGTAGTTAAGATGATACTATTATAAAGGGAGAAATAGAATAAAAACATGGTATATTTTAAATGCTTGTATATGTATGTATTGAACGTTGGCATTTATCTCTTTAGAATAATTAACTAAAAATCTTTACTTTGTATTAATTAGTCTTTTTCCTGGTCCCTTATTTAGGTTTTCTATTGGAGATACACTGGGGGGGTAAGGAAGAGGAAGGATTAGGGTCAAAATAAGGGGGGGTGTAATTGTATGGGGAATATAACCAAATTGAAAATGCATACATTGTGCAAAAATGAAAAATGATGTAAGAATTATATAAAATAAGACATTAAAAAAAGAATAATTAGCTAAAAATCATATGTAAAATCTAATAATAACTTTATTAATTTTGTTCACATCATGAACAAACATTGTTTAACAAAAGAAACTTTTATATGCTTCTTAAAAATTAATTTTCAGTAGCTATCCTATTAATTTAAACTTAAAAGGTTGGGACCTCCCTAGTGGCACAAGGAGTTAAGCACTGCACTATGAAGCTATCCACAGCCTCTGCAGCACTAGTTCAATCCTAGCCAGCTAGGGAGCTAACCACATTGAACAGCAGACCTCTCCTGTCTCGCGCACTGCTCCCTTCAGCAGTGTATTTCAGTCAGTCTGCTTGTTCTGTTCCCCACTCTGTCCCTGGTGAATCCTCTGGCCGGCCCCCCAACACACACACCTCTGACCTGTACTCCAGCTCTTGTATGCATAAATAAATAAATCCTTAAAAAAATAAACTTTTAAAAGGTAGAAACAAATTTAGAATATGAAATATTTTTAAGATATAACTTGATAAAATGGGTTTTAATGAATACCAAATCTGAAAGGAAAAAAATTTAGTATAACTTGGAAACTCTGGACCCCAGTAACTTTCAAAGCAAATAGTACTGTCAAGTGGTACTAGCTCTTTGATTGGTCGATAAATGAATGTTGAGAGTAGCTGAAGAAAATTGGTTATGTTTAAGTAAATGAAAGAAAAAAGCAAAAGTTATGCTAGCATCAATATGTCTTACCAATGTCCCTTTTGATTTGTCCACACTAAACTCTCCTTCAGAAAGCAATGCACTTGTTGACAATCCTTGTAAGAAGAGGGGAGGTTATAACAGATAATTGCTCTCATAATACTTTCCCTGAATAATCAGGCTTCAGGAAAGTCTACCAAGGGCAAAGAAAGACTCTTATTTCTCATATACTGGCTGTACCTTTTAAAAGAATTATGTATAAGCGAGGGGAAAACTAGAAGATCTAAAGACTTTTATATTTGTTTTTATTTGGGCATTTGGGAGGAAGGCAGTCCATGGACTAATCATAAAAGGAGGCATCACAGAAAGTAATATTTCCAGAAGTCCCTTTGTTGAAGCTCTGGAGGTTTCTTTGGTTATGAGGCCATATGCCACCATGGTAAAATTTGGGAGGCTGAAGGATACATTCTTCATGATAGGCTTAATGCCCCTCACTGACCTGTCCAGCTCTACTACCAATAGACTCAATGAGACCCATGGACTAGTCCCACCCAGGACATGGTAAAGGAAAATGACAACTGTCCCCTGCAGCCTGGAACATTAAATGCCGTTACAGACCCTCCAGAATTCTCCTTTCCTTCTGCCTGATTGGCAAACTTCCATCCAGTGAGCACCTGGGTCACAGAGTAAAGATAGCATGATACAAAGAACCATACTTTTCCTCTTTGTGCAGCATAAATGAGGAATAAATAAATGAGAAAAAAATGTGTTTTAAATCACTAAGATTCTGGGGTGAATTATTTTCTAGAGCATCCTGACCAGCTCAACTTTCTGTAAATAAAATAGGACAAATATACTTCAAAGCAGAGAGAAGAGAAGTAACATTACAGTAGTAAATCGTGTATATCAATTCTGTGGTCTGTATGTTGTGTACTTGAAACTATCCACATTGAATGTACCCTTTTCAAGTCTTTACCTAATTTTTCATGTGCCTATTTGACATCATTATGTTTTCTTTGTAGCAATGTCTGTTTAGATCCTCTGTCCGTTCATTAATTGGGTTGTTTCGGATTTTTTTTGTGGTTAATTTTTAAGAGTTCTTTGTCTATTTGGGGCATTAATACCTTGTAAGAAGTGCATTGCAAATATCTTCTCCCACTCAGTGGGATGTCTTTTCATTTTTATAGCGGTTTCCTTCACCTTACAGAAGCTGGTTAGTATTTACATGCTTAAGTATTTCAGGTCTTTCTTACAGTCAAGATTTTTAATTGGTTTTGAATTAATTTTTATGCATGGTGTAAGATAGTGGTTTGGATTCATTCTTTTGCATGTGGCTCCATTTTCCAAGCACCATTGGTTGAAGAGATTTTACTCTTTCCATTGTATGTATTTACCTCATTTGTTGTAAATTAGTTGTCCATAAATTTTTTTATCTATCCAGGCTTATAAGTATTTCATTGATCTGTGTACCTGTTTTTATTGGTTGTATGCATTTGAAAAAGCATGTACTTATATCCCTGAAGCAAATACAATGTTGTAAACCAATGTTACCACAATAATAAATAAATAGTACAATTTTAAAAGATAATAAAAGTCTCTTCTTAGTCCAGAGTGAAGACTAGATTTAAAAAAGGTTTAAACCTCTTTAAACCAGGTTTTAAAAAATATATTGCAAATACTTTGTCAAAAGTTAACAGGAGAATAGCTACGGAAAGCAAAAGGTATTTATTTATAAGTCCTCATCTCATTTCAGAGAATTGTAAACATTCTATTATTTCAAAGAATGTAGTCAGACTACACTTATTTATGTAGTAGATTTAAGTGTTTATCAAGAAAATATATACCAATGCAATTGAAGGTAAAGAAAAATCAAAGGGCAAAGTATCAAACCACAACATGGTAAAACCCTTAACTCCTGCCCACAGCTACCCACATCTCACCTGCCAAAGAGACAAAGATGACGTACAGATTGTGTGAAAGTCCACTATAAAGATTAGTTTCAATATTAAGAAAGTTTATTTTTAATTTTTTAAATAAAAAGTAGATTTTTCTCATATTTTATTTTCAGACCACTATAACTTATTCCTTAGAAGAATGCATCCACATTACATTAGAGAAAACTAAGAGAATATTCTCTTCTAAATTCAAATTGAATTTGTGGCTAAACATTCTTCATAATTATTAATTTTAGGTATTTATAGTTTCATTCTTATTTTTTCTTAATTGGCCTTGCCAGATATTTATCCATTTTATTGGACTATATAAGAAACAATATCTTGATCAATTTGTCATTCTTCTGATTCATTATGATATTTATATTAATTATAAATATCAGTATATCATATTTATTACATAATCAATAAATCATTGTGAATAATATTAATAATTGCCAATTAGTTCTTATTTTTTAAGTTTATTTTATGTGATATTAGCTTCTCAAGTTAAATAATTAATTTTTAAAAGATTTTGTTTGTCAAAGATATTGCACAAAAAATATTAAAATTTATGTAGAAACATTAAAGGCTTCCTATAGGTAAAACAATCCTGTGATAAAAGGAAAGAAATGGAAATATCACTTTGCCTGACTTTAAATAATGCTATAAAGCAACAGTAATTGAAAAACTACAGTGTTAACATGAAAAGACATATGGATCAATGAAAAGGAATCAAAAAGTCATCAATAGATCCACATACATATCAATATTTAATTTATGGTAAAGGTCACATAACCATACAAAGGAGATAGAAAGAGCCTCCAACAAACGGTGCTGGGAAACCTGAACAGATACATTGAAAGAATGCAGTATGCGCAAAAATAAATTCTTAATGGAGTAAAGACTTAGATATAAGACCTACAACAATAAACATTGACAGGACACCTCACAACATCAATGATAAAAATGTTTTTGGAGACTCAACACCTACAACAAGGGAAATACAAGCATCGCAAATAAAAATGATGCAAGATGGCAGCCATCATGGGCTCAGGAGTAAAACACCTTCACAACTTCCAACTGTTGGAAAAACTGGAAGAAGGCTAGAAAGGGGTAGGAGAAGGCACAGTTAGTGGAGTCTACAATGACCAAGTCATGACACTTACACAATGGGCAGGAATGATAAATGGGCCTCCAAAAACAATTTATGAAAATGGAATACACACAACCTTAAAATCGAATGTGGACCACTACACAGAGAAGCATCCTTCTTTGTAAGGGTTGCAAAAAAAAAAAAAAAAAAAAAAAAAAGAATAGGAATAGAGTTAATTGTTCTAATGGAGTGGTTGGTCTAAGAGTCATACCATGCTAGCAGAATGGCAGAATTCATATGGCCTCAGAGTTGTCCTGCAAGAGCGTCGGCATTTAATGATGTCTAAGAAAAACATGAAACTCCCTCAACCAGCAGAAGCGTTGTTACAGCAATTAATCAAAATGAAAAACCACAGGTCCTCCCTCCACCCCATTCAATTTAAGCAGCCTTCATTTTCCAGAGTAATAAGTTTTCTAGATATGTCTTGTTAAATCTCAAAGTACTGGAAAGGAAGATCCCATTCAAAGGCAATTTATCTTTAGATACTAATTTTTTGTCCATTTAAAATATGTTCATTGGGCTATAACAAACCATCGCCCTGTCAAGTGTAACCACTGTCCACATAATTGAACTTCTGGGCTCAAGAAAATATATTTAAATTGATTTCCTTTATAACTGGTGGGGCACATCTGATTCAAGTATGAAAACACCACACAATCAACTCTTGCTGCTGATTATGTGTCCTGGATCTCAGCCCTTTCCCTCCTCCTCTCCTTGTCTCCCTCTTTCCTTGCAACAATCCTCCAGCCCCAGGTGACAGCCTGTAGGACTAGTGCTGGGTGATTTGTACCTCTGCATTCCTTTTTAAACTCTTAAGTGAAGCACCCCTTCTAAGACATCATCCTTTTCCCATTCTGCACTAGTGCCCTTGGCCAAAACATAGATTGGAACCAACCCTGCTGCCCTCTTTAACTGACCTTTTTTTTTAAAAAAAAAGATTCATTTATTTATGGGGCCTCCCTGGTGGTGCAAGGGGTTAAGCAGCGCACTATGAAGCAATCCGTATCCTCGGCAGTACAAACTCGATCCCCGACCAGCCAGAGAGCAACCCTCATGGCACAGCAGACCTCTCTTGTCTCTCCCGCTGCTCCCCTAAGCAGTGTATTTCAGTCAGTCTGCTTGTTCTGCACCCCACTCTGTCTCTGATGAATCCTCTCACCCTCCCACACATCTGGCCTGTACCCCAGCTCTTGTATGCATAAATAAATAAAATCTTTAAAAATAAATAAAGATTTATTTATTTATTTATTTATTTATTTATTTATTTATTTATTTAAGAGCTGGGGTATAGGCCAAAGGCGCGAGAGGGTGAGAGGATTCATGAGAGACAGAGTGGAGAACAGGCCGACAGACTGAAAGCACTGCTGAGAAGAGCAGCAGGTAAGACAGGAGAGGTCTGCCTCACCATGTGGGTCTCTCCCTGGCCTGCCAGGAATCTATCCAGTGCTGCAGAGGCCGCAGACAGGTTCATAGGGCTGAGTTCAACCTGCTGAGCTCAACCTGCTGAGCCACCAGGGAGGCCCTGAAACTGACCTTTGTTGAGAAATTCAGGACTATTTCCATTATGGGTGTAGCATACAAGGCTCCTTTCAAGTTAGACAAGAGCAGTATGGCTTGATTGACCTGGGGCATTATTGATGTGCTTTGTGCCCCAGGAATGGATCAGTGGAATGCCTTATTTTTATTTATTTATTTATTTATTTTATATATTTTTTTACATCATTTTTCTTTTTTAAAGATTTATTTATTTATATAGGAGCTGGGGTAGAGGCCAGAGGCGCTGAAGGGTGACAGGATTCACCAGAGACAGCGGGGAGCAGAACAGGCAGAGGACGAAAATAGACTGCTGAGGGGAGCAGCAGGAAAGACAAGAGAGGTCTGCCACCCATGTGGTTATCTCACTGGCAGGCCAGGATCTGAGCTGTGCTGCAGAGGCTGCGGACAGCTTCATAGCACGGTGCTCAACCAGCTGCACCATCGGGGAGGCCCATCATTTTTCATTTTTGCACAATGTATGCATTTTTGTCTTGGTTATATTCCCCATACAATTCCCTCCCTTATTTTGACCTTAATCCCTCCACCCCCATAGTTGTCTCTAGTTTATAGTTGCTTGTTGATTTATAGTTGCTTGTTTGATTTTGATTTTTACTTTACTATAATTAGTCTTTTCCCTGGTCCCTTATTTAGGTTTTCTAAATTCCGGCTATGAGTGAGACCATCTGGTATTTTCCTTTTTCTTTCTGGCTTATTTCACTGAGCATGATCCCTTCCAGCTCCATCCATGATGCTGCAAATTGCATGAGTTTATCTTTTTTGATTGCTGAGTAATATTCCATTGTGTATATGTACCAAGAACATGGAATGCCTTGTGAATAAGATTGGAGCCATGGGTGGGAGTTGAGTGTATACTCACCCTCCCTAAAGCCCAAAATCCACTGTTCAGTTTGACCCACCCTTCTCTGTCAATAAAAAGGCTGAGATCTTGCTCTTGAGCAGCATCCTGCATCCTACAGCCTGCTCCACCACTCCTATTTCTTTTATCACTGCAGTGTTGCTAATGCAGCACTCCATTTTCTCTCACCACCTTTCATTGAGGGTGCTGCTTTTCCTGTCCTCCTCTTCAAGTCCCTTTCTGCACCATCACCACCTAACACCCTCCATGACACTTCCTTATTTGGACAGAAGTATCAGGTAAGGCTGGAAAGAATCTCTGACCTCCTGCTTTTTGTTTTGAAACCATGTTTATTTACTCTCCACCAGCCTGGGAAATGTATTTTGGGTCTTCAACCGTGCCACCTTATGTTATCACCCTCAGCTAATGAGTTTTTTAGCTCAGGTTTTGAGACAGTTTACTCAGACCTGCCAGTCTCAAAGTCCTGTCCAAAGAACATGAAACCATAAACAAGAAATTATATGCTCTACAATTCTTATTGCAGCACTATTTACAATGGCTAAGACATAAAAACAACATAAGTTCCCCCCAATGGAGGATTAGACTATATAGAATATTTATAAAGATTATATAGACTATGTATAAAATATGTATAGAATACTGTATATTCTATCAACCAAAAGGAAAGATAAAGTGTACTCGTTTATAGCAAAATTAAGGAATTCAAGGGAATTATGTATAGTAAGGCAACTCAGAAAGAAAAAGACAATATTGGACATGTACATAGCATACAATTTGACAAATCAAAGTACATATAAAAACTAGTGGACACTAAAAAAAAAATAAAACTTCTGAAGTTAAGAAGGAAGGAGAGGGAGGGAAGGTCAAAGGGGCATAAGGGATGTTGTTGAGGGGGAAAACTCTTTCTAAATGCGTTCTACAAATTTGATATATAACATTTTATTCTCATTTTCTAATTTTCATTGTGTCTTCTTTGTTCCATGTGTTATCTATATTTGTATTTCTTAATTACTTAGTGTCCAAATACATGAGTTTTTTCTATTTATCCTTTTGAATTGTGTTAGCACTTACCTGTGTAGCATCAGAAGAAAAGTCTCTGCTATGACTTCTATTCAAATGTCTCAAACCTTACTTTATGGCCCTCTGTATTGTTAAGTTTTGCAAATGCATTTGAAATAAATATTTGCTTGTAGTCCAGAGACAAGTCTGCAGCTGGAGACAAGTTCTCAAAGGTGTTTTTGAAGTTTATGTCATAGAATGTTTTGCCTATGTTATCCTCTATTTATTTTATGGTTTCAGATCTTTATCCATTTCAGATCTTTTATCCATTTTGAATTGATTCTTGTGCCTGGTATAAGATAGTAGTCAAGTTCATTCTTTTGCATGTGGTAGTCTAATTTTCCCAGCACCATTTCTTAAAGAAACTTCTCTTGTTCCACTGTATATTCTTTGCTCCTTCATCATAGATTAGTTAACCAAATATGTGCGGTTTTATTTCTGGGCTTTCAATTCTAATCCATTGGCCTTTGTGTCTGTTTTGTTCCAGGACCATGGTGTTCTAATTATTATGGCTTTGTAGTACAGTTTGAAGCCTGGAAGCATAATAACCCCATTCTGTCCCCGTATAGTCAAAAGAATTTTAACTATTCAGAGTCTTTTGTGGCTCCATATGAATTTCAGCTATATTTTCTCCATTTCTTTGAAGAATGCTATTGAGATTTTTATTGTGACTGCACTGAATCTGTGGATTTCTTTGGGTAGGATAACCAGTTACATAATGTTGATTTTTTTCAATCCGTAGAATGGAATATCTTCCCATTTCTTGTTTCTTTAAACATTTTATAATTTTCCTTGTGTATGTCCTTCAACTCCTTTAT
This sequence comes from Talpa occidentalis, assembly GCF_014898055.3. Lineage (NCBI taxonomy): Eukaryota > Metazoa > Chordata > Mammalia > Eulipotyphla > Talpidae > Talpa > Talpa occidentalis. The sequence goes on along the minus strand of NW_023602073.1, from coordinate 26,193,332 downwards.
TTGGTTTATTTCTAGGTATTTAATATTTTTGATACAATTGTAAATGGGACAAAGTTCTTAATTTATTCATCTTCAGGCTGATTGTGTATAGAAGGCAACTGATTTTTGTGTATTGATTTTGTTACACTGCTACTTTACTGAGCTGGTTTACTTTTAAAATTATTTTTACATGGATTTTTTTATGGTTTTCTATATATATTAATATATCCCCTTCAAATAATAATAGCTTTACTTCTTTCCCAATTTGGATTGCTTTTATGCCTTCTTCTTGCTTAATTGCTCTAGCTAGGACTCCATTACTATGTTAAATAGCAGAGGTGAAAGTGGACATCCTTGTCTTATAGCAGATCTTAATGGAAAGACTTTTAGTTTTTTTCCCACAGAGAAAGATACTAGCTGTACATTTGACATATATGGCTTTTATTATGTTGAGATATGTTCCCTTTAGCCTGTTTTTCAAGGGCTTTCATCATAAATGAAATTATTATGGTTTTCTAGTATAGTTTGAAGCCCTGAAGTATAATACTCCCATTCTTCTCCCCCCCTTTTTTAAATGTTTTATTTTATTTTTTTAAAGATGTATTCATTTATTTATATAAGAACTGGGGTACAGGCCAGATGCACGGGAGGGTGAGAGGATTCACCAGAGACAGAGTGGGGCACAGAACAGGTACAATGATGAAATACACTGCTGAGGGGAGCAGCGGGTAAGACAGGAGAGGTCTGCCGCGCCTTGCGGGACCCTCACCTGCCGGCTGGGATTGAAAAGCCTGCTGGCTTTTTCTCTTTCTTTTTGTTGATTTGGTGAATTTTGATGACTGACTTATGGGCGCTGAGCCATCCCTGAGTCCCTGCACTAAATCCCACTTGGTCATGTTAAATAATCCTTTTGATGCATCGTTGGATTAGGTTTGTGAAGATTTTATTGAGGATTTTAGCATCAGTGTTCATTAGGAAGTTTAGCCTGTAGTTTTGTTTTGTTTTTCAATTTGGCTTTGTTTGGTTTTGCTATTAGTGTGAAGGTGGTCTCATAGATGTATTTGGAAGTATTCTTTCTCATGTTTTTGAAGAGTTTGAGCAGGATAGGTATTAGTTCACCTTTGAAAGTTTTGTTACAGGGCAGGGAGAGGGGCACCCCAGACCCTGCAAACCTGCCTGCTCTAAATAGTTTCTGCCATCTTCCGCATCAACACAAAACATATGAGACTTTAATGAAAAGGAACTTAATACAATTAGTAAACAATACAAGAAAGACAAAGAATATAGTTTCCAAATCAAGCACCCAAAGTTACCCATCCCCTAAGGAGTAAAAGTCCACCCAAGCAGGATTAGCCCCAAAGCCTGCCACAAATCTAAAGCACCTTACAGTGGGGACCTACAGAAAAGGATCAGAAACAAGACAACTCTGGGAGGAAAAGAGCAAAATCAAAATCAAGACAAAAACTGCTATTGTTACCTCTCCACGAGTCTCACCCACATCTGTGTCACCCAGTCCATGACCAAAAGGCAAGTATAGTTTCTTCACAAGTCTCTCTGCTCCATGTGCCTCCTCCAGGTCTCCTTCTGGCTCCATCCTACTTCCTTCCTTCCTCAGTCTCCTCTGCAGCTTCTTCTCTCCCTGATCAGCTCCACCCTACTTTTGGGTGGGGCAGGAAACCTGGAACCTCCCCCTTTCCTGGAGACCACCTTGTTACAGTTTGGTAGAACATCCTTATCTGGTCCTGGTTTTTTGTTTTTTTGGGAGAGTTTTGACTGCTGTTTCAATTTCCTTGTTTGTAAATGGTTTGTTCAAGTTTTCTATTTCTTCATAATTCAGCCTTAGGTGATTGTATAATTTTAAAAATTTGTCCATCTCATCTAGATTGCTGAACTTGTTTGCACATGAATGTTCATAGTAACCTCTATTACTCCTGGATTTCTGCTGTATCTGTTGTAATTTCTTCTCTTTCATTAATGATCCCCTTTGAGTTTTCTCCCCCTTTTTTGTTGTGAGTCTAGCTAGAGGGTTATCTATTTTGCTTATTTTGTTAATGAACTAGTTTTTTCATTGACCTTTTAGGCTGTTGTTTTGATTTATATTTCTTTCTGCTTTAATTTTTTAATATTTTATTTTATATAATTCTTAAATCATTTTTCATTTTTGCACAATGTATGCATTTTCATTTTGGTTATATTCCTCATACATTTGCACCCTCCCCTTATTTTGACCCTAATCCTTCCTCTCCCTGCCCCTCCACCCCCATAGTGTGTCTCTGGTTATAGTTACTTGTTGATTTTGATTTTTACTTTGTGTTAATTAGTCTTTTTCCTGGTCCCTTATTTAGGTTTCCTAAATTCCTGCTATAAGTGAGACCATCCGGTATTTTTTTCTTTCTTTTTAACTTATTTCGCTGAGCATGATCCTTTCTAGCTCCATCCATGTTGCTGCAAACTGCATGTGTTTATCTTTTTTGATTGCTGAGTAATACTCCATTGTGTATATATAGCACATCTTCTTGATCCAGTCATCTATTTTTGGGCATTTGGGTTGTTTCCATAGCTTAGCTATTGTAAATAGTGCTGCTATAATGTAGGGGTGCAGGTGCCCTTTGGAATTGATGTTTCTGTGTCCTTTGGGTACATACCTAGGAGTGGAATTGCTGGATCATATGGAAGCTCTATCTTTAATAGATTGAGGAATCTCCACACAGCTCTCCATAGTGGGTGGACCAGTTTGCACTCCCACCAGCAGTGCAGGAGTGTTCCTTTTTCTCCACAACCTCGTCAACATTTTTGTTGCTAGTTTTTTTAATATGTGCCATTCTCACTGGTGTAAGATGGTATCTCATGATAGTTTTGATTTGCATTTCCCTGATTACAAGTGATGTTGAACATTTTTTCGTATGCCTGTTGGCCATTTGCATTTCCTCTTTGAAGAAGTTTCTTTTTAGCTCTTCTGCCCATTTTTTGACTGGATTATTTTCTTTGTTTTTGTTGAGTGTCATCAGCTCTTTGTAGATTTTTGTGATCAGTCCTTTATCATTAGTGTATTCTTGAAAGAAATAGAACAATTATTGATGAAATTCATGTGGAATCACCAAAAACCCCGAATAGCCAAAGCTCTCCTGAAAAAAAAAGAAGGGAATGGAGGGCATCACACTCCCAGGCTTCAAACTATACTACAAAGCCATAATCATCAAAACTGCATGGAATTGGAACAAGAAAAGCCACACAGACCAATGGAATAAAATAGAAAATCCAGAAATAAACCGACAGATCTATGGTCAACTAATCTTTGACAAAAGAGCAAAGAATATGCCCTGGAGCAAAGAAAGTTTGTTCACTAAATGGTTCTAGGGAAACTGGGTCACTACATGCAATAGAATGAAGCTTCACTACTACCTCACACCATGCACAAAAACCAACTCAAAATGGATTAAAGAAGTAGACATAAGGTCTGAAACCATAAAATACATAGAAGGAAATAAGCAAAACACTACGTGATATGCACATCAAAGACATCTTTACAGACACATCACCCAAAGCAGTGATAGTGTAGGCAAAGATAAACAGCTGGGACTACATCAAATTAAAGAGCTTCTGCACAGCAAAAGAGGCAATAAATAAAACAAAGAGAAACCCCACTGACTGGGAGAAAATGTTTCCGCTTTAATTTTAATGATTTACTTCCTTCTACTTTTCTTAGGTCCATGAAATGAGAGATTACATCTTTTCTTTGGATTCTTTCTTTCTTTTTTTTTTTAAAGATTTATTTATTTATACAAGAGCTGGGGTACAGGCCAGAGCCACAGGAGGGTGAGAGAATTCACCAAAGACAGAGTGGGGAACAGAATAGGCAGACAGACTGAAAGCACTGCTGAGGGGAGCAGCAAGCAAGACAGGAGAGGCCTGCCACGCTATGTGGGTATCTCCCTGGCCGGCCAGGAATCGAACCCACGCTGCAGATGCTGTGGAGTGCACTGCACTCAACCCTCTGCACCACCAGGGAGGCCCCTGGATTCTTTCTTTATTGTTGATATGGGCCTGTATTGTTATATATTTCCCTTCTAGTACTGCTTTTGCTGTGTCCCATACATCTGGTAGGCTATGTCCTTGTTATTGTTAGTTCCAAGGTACTTTTTCATTTTTTCTTGGATTTCCTTACTAAACCAGTGGTCTTCAGTATTTTTTAGTTTCCACGTTTTGGAGGATTTACTTGCCTTCTTTTTGTAGTTGATTTCTAGTTTGATACCCTTATGGCCAGAGAAGATAACTTGGTGTGACTTGAATCTTGTTAATAACCTGTTAACATTAGTTTTATGACCTACTATTTGGTCAATCCTGGAGAATGATCCAAATGCACTTGAGAAGAATGTGTACTCCTCTTGAGGAGGGGGTTAACTGCCTTATAAATGTCTGTTAGGCCCATGTGGTCTTGATCTTTATTTAGGGCAATTGTGCCTATGTTTATTTTCTGTCTCATTGATCTGTTCACTAGTAAGAATGGGGTGTTGAGGTCTCCTAATACACATATATTTTCTCCAATGTCTGTTTTCAAATTCATAATTAATTTTCTAAGGTATTGTGGTGTGACAGTTAAATGTGTGAAGCCACTCATTCAACAAGTTTCAGTAGTGCCTGATATTTGTGAATAATTAAATATATATAAATATAATCATTAAAAAAAAAGTTAAGGCTTTTCTCAAAGAGTAAGTACACTGGGGTAATGATGATAATATGTCATTCAAAAGTGAAGGACACTGTCTGAAAACATGAATTACATGGGACTTTAGTGAAGAGTGGGGTCAGGCAATGTTTTATCAAATGGGCATTATCTGATCTTCAAGAAATAGAATCTGGATAAGAAGTGACTCTGGTGAGGAGCGAGAGCAGATGGAGACCATTTCAGGCCTAAGACATGCAGCCAAACCACTGAAGAGGAAACCTGAAACAGAGTTATCACTTGTTTTAAAAGAGTTGTAATCAGTTTCATTTGTACAGCCTATTGTTAGTTATCCCCTTGGTTTATTTAAAGTCAAGTCCTTGTCTGGGGACTAAACTAAAATTAGGCAAAACATGATTTGCTTTAAATAATTTGTGTTTATAGGAGCTCCAAAAAGACCTGATGGTAAACAAATGGGATCTTTATGTGTTCATAATGCATACAGTGGAAATTTGTTAGGAGAAACTGAATTTTTACATACAAGGACTAAAAACAATAGGATCCTGTGCTTATAAACAGCAGAAAGAATGAGCAGTGATAAAAAAAAAATAGTGATACCTTAAGTGTAAAAAGTAGAGACATTATAAAAAGAGGGATGAGAAGAAGAAATATTATTTTTTGGAATTCGGTTATACTGAAAAAGAGAAATATCAGAGCTGTTAATCATCTTTAGATTTGCTTGAATAAGAATAAAATCAGAAAGAAGTAAAACTTTACAATTACATTGAATAAAACTGAGACTCAGATGTTTGCATAATGATTTAATAGACTACCTGGCTGCAGTAGTCTATGAAACTGTAACAGGGTGGTCCCCAGGAAAGGGGGAGGTTCCATGTTCCCTGCCCCACCCAAGGGAGGGTGGAGCTAAGCAGGAAGAGGAGAAGCTGCAGAAGAGACTGAGGAAGGAAGCAGGATGGAGCAAGGAGACCTGGAGGAGGCGCATGGAGCCTAGAGACACGTGAAGAAACTGCACTTGTCTTTTGGTCGTGGACTGGGTGACACAGATGTGGGTGAGACCCGTGGGGAGGTGACAATGGCAGCTTTTATCTGGATGTTGATTTTGCTCTTTTCCTTCCGGGCTTGTCTGGTTGTTTGTGACCCTTTTCTGTGGGTCCCCACTGGAAGATGCTTTAGACTTGTGGCAGGCTTTGGGGCCTTGCTCTGGGCCAGTCCCATATGGATGGACTTTTACCCACGAGGGGATGGGTAACTTTGGGTGCTTCATTTAGAAACTAGACTTTTTGCCTTACCTGTGTTGTTTCCTAGTTTAATTAAAGTTCCTTCCCATTAAAGTCTCATATGTTTTGTGTTGATGCGGCGGATGGCAGAACCCATTTAGAATAGGCAGGTTTGCGGGGTTTTGGGCTGCCCCTCTCCCTGTCCTATAACAAAACCATAAAAATATATTCAATCATTATTTTCAGTACTCATAATTTTAAATCTTACTACCTGGCTGCAGTAGTCTATGACACCATAAAAATATATTTAATCATTATTTTCAGTACTCATAATTTTAAATCTTTAAAAGTATTTTGATGGTATTTCTGATATCTCTAAGTGTGTAATTTAAATCTACATTTAACGTCAAGTGCAAAACTTTTATAGTTTAGCTAAAACAATGGCCATCACCAAAGTTGTCTCCGGAGACTATATCTATAGATATAAATCATTTCCAAGTCCACATATATACAAAAATAAAGTGCAATATTAGCTTATGTTTCTTCTGACTCCTGCCTGAACACTTCCCTTCCTTGAATATAATACTAAGTCTGTCGTTAAAGAATCTCAAGTTAACATGTTATTTCACATTAAAATGTAGGTTATTCACTAATTGTTACTACCAATATCCTGTAAGAGAGCAAAAGAGCTCTGACATCAGAGAACAAGGGTAATAGAAAATCCCTCATGCTTGGAAATTCTGTGCTGAAAAAAATGGGTTGATCAACATGTACTAGCTTAGAAAATTAAGCCTAGACTGGATAACCTAGCATTTCATTCAAACACAAGTAAAACATTGCACAAAGGAGGGAGCTGGGCTCATTTTTTTTTTTTTTAAATCAGACTTACAGTTTTCCTATCCTAAAATGTATTTGTGTCTGCTGGCAGACAAGTACAGGTAATTGCCTCCAGGTGTTTGCCTGCAGGAAGTCATTGAAATTCAGAGCTAGTAATGGCAGTTTCCTCAGCAGCAAAAACTAACCTGCAGGAACCTCATAGGCACAGGTATTATTTTAGAATAGCAATGCCAGTCATTTGAAGGGCCATAGGCCCAGAAGGCCTAGTTTAACAGGGTACAGATTAACTAAAACAAGAATTAGGGCTTATTTTTAACTATTAACTAAAATTGAAGGGTTTATTGTCCTTGGCTTTTGAAAGTTTTCAAAATTGTTTATTTTTCTTGAATTTTTACTCATTTTTCATAATTGCCTAGCAGCTCTTTCCTGCAGAGGAAATATGAATTAAAGGAACAGTTATACTTTTCCTTATTGTTTTCATGGAAACGCATTATTTGGATTTTTTTTCCACTGTCTCTTGGTACCCTAGGCCACATTATGAAGATGATAGTTAAACGTTAGCATCCAGTTGAACTTCTCAACTCAAATGATAATAATGTGGAGCTTTATGAAGGGTTCAAGCTTACAAAGACAATAGAAATAAGAATGAAGACAACAGCACCAACAATTTGGAATCTGTGAGCAAATCTGAGAAAGCTAAATCCTATACCAGTTCAAGGAAAAGCAGAGGTGGAGCCTGCTTTTTAGAGAAAAAATTCAAATAAATATCTAAAGGGACATCTTTTCTAGAAAATCTGTTACAAGTGGGGTTATTTATAAAGGAGTTAAACCACCAAATCCCCTTCCATATTGTATGCAACAAGTCAATTACACCCCAGTAGATGACAAGGGGGAATTATTTTCTGGAGAAAAACACACAGAGGGTATGGTATTAAAAACAGCGTGCTGCGCCTACATATTGAGTGCTTAGACTCTGCGTATATCTTGCCTTTTCAGATCTGGAACACCCATGGACTCACATGTATGTGCACACACTCACACCCAAACATATATATGATCAGAAGTATTTTCTAGGGATTTTGTCTAGTCTAAGAAAAAGCTCTGACAATACCAACACTGAAGTTTCCACAAGGAAGAGCAAAGACAGGACTTACAGTGTGAAGTCTTGAGTCAATAGAACTAGTCACATATTCACCTGATCTGCTTTTGGTGTGCATTCCTAGGAAGAGTAGGCAAACAAGGATCACCAGGATCTGATTCCTATTTGAATAAATAATCAGGGAATAAATAATGGGAAAATATAAAAAAAAAACTGTGGGGTGAATAAAACATAAAACTATTATTAATACACTCACTCAGAGGTAAGCTATGAAATCTATAAGACAACAAGAGGTTGCTCTTTTAAGAAAATTTGCAGGAAAAAAAGCCCTTAAAAATTAAAAATTGAGCTACAGAAGTGAAAAATTCTACAGAAGATTTGTAAAAAGAGTTAGAGGAAAATCTTCCAGAAGTGAAGCAAAAATGAAAAATGGAGAAAACAAAGAGAAGAAAATAGAGGAAATGTCCTGAAGGTCTAACATCTATGACAGGAGTTTCACAAAGAGAAAGCTGAGACAATAGAGAAGAGAAAAACATCCTACGAAAATACTTAGTACTTCCCTAAGCATAAGAATATGAGGGTTTAGATCAGAATAAACCCAGCATCAGAGACAATAATAATCCTAAATTAAAATACACACTTTGAAATTCTAGAGGCAGAGGTAGGGAGAAATTGTTATGAGCTTCTAGTAAGATTTCATAAGAAAAGTCATGATTCAGAATTGCATGACATTTCTCAACAGGAATGTTGGAAAACACAGAAAAAAAAATCCATATTTGAATTCTCATCCAGTCTAAGGAGAATTTAGGTGTTTAGGTAGAAAAAATACATTTTCAAAATTTTTGTTTTCCATGAACCTATTTTTAGGAAGCACTTGGAGAATGGGCACCACCTAAGTGAGGGAATAAACTGGAAGGAAGATGTGGGATCCAGGAAATGGTATCATGTTGAAAAACAGTTGAAAACAACCCCCAGAATGATAGCAAATGGGATCCCCATGAAAACTGAGATAGAGCAATGCCTCAGGGTTGACTCTTCAACATGCAAGTTTGAGAGCTTAGGTCTACTTAATTAGGCCAAATTAGTACTATATTGAATGAGTCTGAATACATTAAGGTGGCATTTACCCATGTTAGATTAAATTAATAAGTACATGAAAAGCCAAGCAAATATTATACAAATTAGATAATTATTTTCATCAGGGAGGTGAAGCAAAAAAGATTTGTAACATATGGCTGTGAACAGTATTCATAATAATGCATGTGTTCATGGCAATAATGTACCTGTAAACACTATTGATCACACACCAGGATAATCTGCATGGCACATGGAAGAATGGACATTGTATCTATTTGCACTGCAGAATAGAGGGAATTTCATGTTTAGAGAAAAAGGTAGAACTTCATGTTCAAAGTGAGTCGTAAATAGGTGATATCTAAATTGAAAGGTGAAAATTTAGCATTATATTAATTTATATATAGAAATATAATTGGTTAAAAATTCAGAGAGGGAAAAGACGAAAATGGAAAATGAGCATGACAGGAAATACCTTTTTTCATATTATAAACAAATAGGAATGATATGTGAAAGATGCTTTTACATGTTTATTTGAATAAAGGACAAGTATGCACTTGAAAGAACTACATTTGACAGTGTAAAATAAACAAGATCAAGGTATTTCCTTGTTGAATGTAGCAGTTTGAACTGAGCATTGCAGGAAGAGGAAGACCAGGTAGTTGGGTCACGCATGTGCAAAATCATCGACAGGAAATGTCTCCACAAGTTTAGGTGGTTGCAAATATTCAGCACAGAGAGGAACAAAGAGAGGTTAACTCCAAGAGGATAGGGATCATGATTGTCTTATTCATTACTATATTCTCAACACAGCCTGGCACAAAATAGATACTCAATAAATATTTGCCCAATGAATAGGTTGAAAAGTTTGGAAATTGGTTAAGGGATGATGACAGAAGGCCTGAATGCAATGCCAAGAAATTTAGAATTTAGACTCTAAGCAATAATGTTTGAGGAGAAGATTGTCATTTATTAATTTTGTGGCTAAAATCAAAATTGGAAGCATAAGACATGTCTGTTTAATTAGGGAGTAATGAAAAATAAAGGTCTAAATTAAATCCGTTAGACACCAAAATAGAAAGGAAGAAATATAGATTGGTTGTTTTAGAAGTTAGCCTTAACTTTATGGAAATGTATTAAGTTTGCAATCAGAAAATCTGAGTTTAATTCCTGTCCCTATCATTGAAAGTTGTGAAAATCCTAATAAAACATAGGGGCTTTTTAATGAATATCAGTTTCTTTGCTAATCAAATCATTAATTTAAAAAAATCTCTCACCTGTTATGTAAATGGTATCAGTTAACTTTCAAGGATATGTAAAATACATTGAGACAATATAAATTGAGATGGGTACAAAAGAAGAAAAAGAGTGGAGACATGAATATAGCATCAAATAAAACTAAAAAATCAATGATACACAAAATTATGTGCTGTAAATTGTGCAAAGCTATATAAACATTTGTTGTAGTTAATCTTCAACATTTCTGATTTTAGTGGAAGCTTTGAAAGATACTGACACTGGCTAAGAATAAAAGGGTTTGTGAAGATGTGCCAGTTTAAGTTTTAAGAAGTTCACACATAAAGAGAAAACTATAAACAGGATGTTCACTGGATCAAGAAACTTTGTCTAAGAAAATATTTTTGTGGGCCTCCCCTGGTGGCACAGGTTGTTGAGCGCCGTGCTGTGAAGCTGTCTGTAGCCTCTGCAGCACTGGTTCGATCCCGGCTGGTGGGCAAGGGTCCCACATGGCGCAGCAGACCTCTCCTGTCTCTCATGCTGCTCCACTCAGCAGTGTATTTCGTCAGTCTGCCTGTTCTGTTCCCCACTCTGTCTCTGGTGAATCCTCTCACCCTCCCGCGCATCTGGCCTGCACTCTGGATATTGTGTAAATGAATAAATAAATCTTTAAAGAAAAAAGAAAATATTTTCTTAAAATCTAGATGATATTCCTCAACATATTTTATGGTTTCATTACATTCAGATCTTTTATCCATTTTAAGTTGGTCTTTGTCTATGGTGTGAAGTGGTAGTCTAGTTTCATTCTTTTGCATAGAGTGGCCCAGTTTTCCCAGAACCATTTGTTGAAGAAATTTTCCTTGTTCAAGTGTACATTCTTTGCTCCTTTGTCATAGATTAGCTGACCATATACATGTGGCTTTATTTCTGGGTTTTCAATTCAATTGCTCTGTGTGTCTGTTTTTGTTCCAGTACCATGCTGTTTTAATTATTATGACTTTGTGGTATAGCTTGAGAGTCAAGGAGTGTTTTGGCTATTCAAAATTTTTATTTTTTTTTGGGATTCCATATGAATTTAAGCAATATTTGTTCTATTTCTTTGAAGATGCCATTGAGATTTTTATTGGAATGGCATTGAATCTGTAAATTGCTTTTGGTAAGATGGCCACTTTGATAATGTTAATTCTTCCAATCATGAGCAGGAAATGCCTTTCCATTTCTTTGTGTCTTCTATTTCCTTTAACAATGTTTTGTAATTCTCTTTGTATAAGTCTTTCACTTTCTTTGTTAGGATAATTCCCAGGTATTTAATTTTTTGGAATGATTGCAAATGACATTTTTTTTGTTTCTTCTTCAGACTAATTGTTTGCATATAAGAGGGCTACTGATTTTTATGTGTTGATTTTGTAACTTGCTACTTTACTCAACTGGTTTATTGTTTAAATTAGTTTTCCTGTGGGGTTTTTAGGGTTCGCTATATATTATCATATCATCTGCAAATAGTGATAATTTCACTTCATCTTTCCCTATTTGGATTCATTGTGTATGGAAACCTATGTGGACTTTCCTCAAATGCCTCCCTGGTGGCTCAAGGGGTTAAGATGCAAACTATGAAACTATCGGTGGACACTGCAGCATGAGTTCAATCCTCAGCCAGCGAGCTACCCACATGGTACAGCAGACCTCTCCTGTCTCACCCACTGCTCAGCAGTGTATTACAGTCAATCCGCCTGTTCTGGTCCCCACTCTGTCTCTGGTAGATCCTCTCATCCCCCACACCTCTGGCCTGTACCCCAGTTCTTGTATGCATGAATAAATAAATCTTTTAAAAAGTTACTAAAAATAGATCAACCATATGACCCAGCGATTCCACTCCTTTGAGCTACCCAAAGAATACAAAAACATTAATTCAAAAGGAAATTTGCACTCCTGTGCTTATTGCAATACTACTTACAATAACTAAGATATGGAAACAAACTAAACCCCCAAAACAGATAAATGAATCAAGAAGATGTGGTATATTTACACAATGGAATACTATTCAGCTATCAAAAAAGATAAACTTAATGCCATTTGCAGCAACATGGATGGAGTTAGAAGAGATTATGTTCAGTGAAATAAGAAAGAAAAAGAAAAATATTGGATGGTTTCACTTATAGAAGGAACATAGGGAAACTGAACAAAGGGTCAAAAAAAAAGAGAGAGAAAACTTGCAGTGAAGGGCCTCCCCTGTGGCGCAGCAGTTGAGCGCTGGGTTATGAAGCTGCCCCCGGCCTCTGCGGCGCCGGTTCGATCCCCAGCTGCTCCCCGGCCACCAGAGGAGGGTCCCACATGGTGAGCAGACCTCTCCTGCCACCCACTGCTCCCCTCAGCAGTGTGCTTCGGTCCTTCTGCCTGCTCTGCTCCCCGCTCGGGCTCTGGTGAATTCTCTCACCCTCCCGCGCTTCTGACTGTACCCAGTGCATGTATAAACAAAAACAAAACAAAACAAACAAACAAACAAATAAATAAATAAATAAAACATGCCTCTATTAAAAAAAAAAAAAACTTGCAGTGAAACTATATATATATATATATATATCTGAGGCATACAGCTGGGGAGGGAGAGGAGGGAAGAGAACAAAGGGACTATGATAACAGTTCATGCATGATGTTTTGGTGGGAGATTTGTGAGGACTACACATGAGGGGAGAAATCAGATATTGTACAAAAATGAACAACAATGTAAGAAAATACAAAAAAGTTTAATAAAAAAATCTAGACAGTATTAGAGCAGATTTGTATGAGCAGAAGGAAGAGTCTATGTAGTGGGAGATACAGAATAGGGAGTGAGGATCTGTAGGACAGAGACCTGCTTGAGATAAAGGGAAGAAAGTCAGGGAGGAAGTGAGCCAGTCTTGAGTTGTGTAGAGTCCACCTCCTCAGAAGGAAGAGAAAGAAGAGCAGAAGGAATAGCCAAGAAACTGAAGACTATCAAGGGTTAAGGGATTTCTCATTTCTTTGGTCTGTATTCCACAAGCCAGTCAAGGGTTTCTGGGAAAAGCAAGATAAGTGGGTGGGCAGGGGGTGGAGTTAAGAATGCCAGGAGCAGACAAGTTTGGGCCATTAGTAGACAGAGATACAGAGCCAACTGTGAGAAGGACCAACAAGTATAAATTTAACCAAGCTCCTAGACACCAAAGAAGCATATTCATATAGTACAGTTACAGTTTATATAACATATTACACTTTTTGAACACTTTTTAAAAAACATTATGTCACTTGTCTTCAGATGCTATTGCTACATTACAAAACAAGGAAATTAAAGCTGAGAAAGAAGTAACTTGCCCAAGATTATGGGGCAAGTAGATTCTTGTCTCATCAGAATTTTAGAATTATGTTTGGTTATTAGTGGGAGGAAATCATTTATTTGGGTTATGAAATAAGTATCCCTTCTTGGATAGTTTCTTGATCAGCAAGAAAATTGAAAATAAATTTGAGGGAAAGCCTATATTGCTCAAAATATTTTGGGGGTTAGTATATGCCTTTGTTAGCAATGAATTAATGTATGCTTCTAAAATACTTCATAGGTAGAAAATATGTTTTGAAAGAAGTAATACTAACACCAGTTAGGTATTAATATATTTAGAATTTTATGTTTGCACAGAAATAATACTGTTTTCTTTTCTACTCCTCAGTGTTTCCACAGTCATATCTTGAGTATGAGATGTTGAAGGTAGGAGTGTTTTATGTTAACCTACTGGTAAGGGACATATAGTTAAACTGGAGTAAAAAGGGAAGTATGTTTAAAGTAAATGCTTATGTTTAGAAAGGATGGCAAATAAATTAAGGATTTTCTCTTGGAGAATGGGAAACTTTCTGGCCATCGGTTAAGAATAGAGGTGAAAAAGTAGATAAATTAGCAAGGCAAAATGATATATTACTTTATTACTTATTCGTTAATAAGAAAGATTAAAAAGAAGTTTATATGGAATAATAAATTTATCTGTTGTAAACAATTTTAACCAAAAATAGAAACCTACAAAAAGTAAAACAATAACATCACCTAAGTTGCAAACATGATTAACCTAGTTGACAGTAGACCAATTTCAGATGAGTCCCTAGGATCACTTAATGGAGTGGTCACAGAAAAGGGACAATTCAGCTAGATCTTAGAGAATGAGTAGGGTTTGGATGAGCAAGGAGGAAGACAGGCATTCTGTGCGATGAAAATGACTGCAATAAGAGTATGAAGGAAGGGAAGCCCCAAACTTATCGCAGTAACAGTGAGTGGAACCATTAAGTTCAAATGAAGACTTTATTTGGGGAAACAGCTGGTGATAATACTGGAAATACATGTTTGGATCATATTGTTTGACAGCCAGTTAGGGAGTATAGTCTTCACCTTGTAGCTAGATAGAAGATACGTGATTTCTGCGGTAGAGAGCTACATGATCAAAGCATTATTTTTAGGAGATAATTAGGGTAGAGTGTCTGATTGGAGAAGCGAAGAATGTTTGGACTCTTGCCCTATCTTTTCCAAGTTGATGTTCTAGTGACAACTGCATTCCCCACCCTAACCCCCTCCCCACACCCTTCAGTGTTAATAGTGGCAACAGTGGAGTTTCACAGGGTAAATCTACTATTGAACTGCTTTTAATTAAATGAATGTGGAGTGTACTTATTTTTGTCTTCTGCAATCTTTTGAAGAGTGAGGAAGAAATTTTTTTAAAACATCATACTAGGGGGCCTCCCCTGGTGGCACAGCAGTTGAGCGCTGGGCTGCGAAGCTGCCTGCAGCCTCTGCAGCGCCGGTTCGATCCCGGCCGCCTGTGAGGGTCCCACATGGCACGCAGACCTCTCCTGCCGCACCCTGCTCCCCTCAGCAGTGTGCTTCGTCAGTCTGCCTGTTCTGTTCCCGGCTCTGGCTCTGGTGAATTCTCTCACCCTCCTGTGCTTCTGACTGTACCCAGTGCATGTATAAATAAATAAATAAATCTTAAAAAAAAGAATGAAAAACACGCTTCTTTCTAAAAAAAAAAAAAATCACACTAGGATCCACATTTTAGAGAAATAATAATGGGAGTGGAAGAAGCAAAGAGTTGAAATTGGGAAAACAGGCAGGTTTTACCTTATTAAGAAAAAATTGAGGGGCAATAAGTTTCCAAAATGAGATTGTGTAATTCCTGCATTCACATTGAAAAAAATGACAACAAAATATGAAGCTACAGCATAACTATGAAATGACTGTTTAAATTTAAATTATAACACAAACCAACATATATTAAGTTAATTACCAATTAGTTCATATTTTTTTTAAGTGATGTACAGAGGCATGGAAGAATAGACATATGTTGCAGCTAGCCAAAAGACAATTCCAAATATTTCTAACTTAAATTAGACAGAATTTTGAAAACCTCCAAAGATGAGAGATATTATGATGGAAAATTTAATAACCCATGCTCTCACTTAGGTCAGCAGTAGCAATGAAGAAAATAGTTAGTCATTGATTGTATTTGTTTTAATTTGCATTAAATATAATTCAATTCAAAGAAAAGAAAAAAGTACTTAGAACTAGAGTGGGGAAGCTGGAGAGGAAAAGGAATATCAGAATGGTGACATTTGAGAAAAATCTTACTAGATTTGTATCTTGCAAGTAAAAATATTTCCCCTTTTATTTTTATCCCATTTATATAAATGGACACCTATTAAAAACAAAATTAACATTTTTTAAAAAAGAGAAAATTCAGGGAATTAGAAAAACAAGATTGGAAATGATGTTAAAATTGTGGTTTGGATGGATGTAAAGAGATAATTCTAATTTTAATTAGCCAGAGAATCCATATTCAAGAAGCCAGGTGTCAGGGCAATACAAATTAGAAGAGAAAAAGAGATTATGTAGCATTTTTCATCCAAAGAATTTAGAACACTTGTAAATGTTAATAGAAGAAGTAAACTGTAATTGAATTTAAGAGAACAGATGTCCAATTCACAGACTTCACAAAACCTAAAAATAATATTGTCCTGGGTTTAAGAATAAGCCATTCACTTCAAATTCAGAAGCAAAGAAGAGAAACAAAATAGAGCAGTAGAATGGTAAGTAGTTACAAGTATGGAAATAAATGCTTTCTTAAAAAAGGAATCCAATTACTTGGAAGTGAAGAAACAAATGAGTATATAATGAAGAACCATGGAAGAATAATATAAAGAAGACATTACACATGCTGGAAGTGTAAAGAGAAGGAGCTCTTAGATACTTTTTAAGATGTAGATCACTTAATAAGCTCTTATTGCTTGTCTGTGAAGCATCCCTAGGAAATTATGATTATCATTCAGTTTTACCTATAAGGATACAGCAAGATGCCCCTTAGAACTTAGTGCATTAATCTAAGGGTGCTAATTAGCAATGCATCTGAATTGTAATTGGGTCATGATAAGAAACATTATTATTGCTTTATTTTTCTCAAGACCTTTAATTTAACCTAGTAGAATGATTCCTTTGATTTACCAGCCATCCATGAGGACATCTCAATACTACCACATATTTCAGATTACCAGAAAAATCAAGAAGCTTCAAGGAAACCCATAATATAAAATCATACAGTAATATTTCTGTAACATTTCAGAATTTCTCATCTAAGAACTACCCAAATATATTCTGGCTTTCTCTGCATTTGTGAGAAAAGACACAAAATATTTTCTTGTGATTTATTGTAGAATGGCAGCTTGGCCTTCTGGGAGATGAATCATAGACCACTGTCATCAAATAACATATGTTTGAAATTTTTTTGAATAACAATTGATTTGGGACAAGACTTTTTTTCTAAATAAGAAAAAGGAAGATTTCTTAATAAGAAATCTCATTAGAGGTTTGAGTGATAAATATTGTTTTTCTTTTAATGGTATCAGTGTGGTTACCAGATCGTCAGTTGCTCAAGATACTTAAAAGTAATGGTTATTTACAGTAGAAAAATATTTTTGAGGAAAATTTCAGAAGTTAACCACTTCCTTCTCCCAGTCAAACTGTAGGTAATAGAAAACTATGCTTTCAGAAAAGAACTATTATAGAAAAGTCTGATTTACCTTTCTGGCAATCATTTTATTTTGTTCCAGAAGGGTGGACTATGGAACTTTCTGAGAGAACATGGTTACGAAACTGTTGTGAGATCAGAGCTCTCAGGAGGGAGGGACTGTTTTGACTCTCTTGTTACTATGTGAGGGATGGAATTTTGCAACCAGAAGGTTCCACAACAGTTGGGAACGACAGTTGTGTGAGTCGCAAGCAGAAGACAAATGTGTGTGTCCTGTTACTACTGCTCTGAGCACTACATACCAGGACTGTGCCAAGATTTTCTGCTTGCATCAATATTTTTATAATTACCAAAACTTGTGTGCATAATCCATTAATAGCAAAAATCTTACAAGTAATATCTTTGCTGCCTTTAGGTTACAGAGCCATCTGGCTAGCTGACATACACTGTACAGATTCATGCACATATATACAGACTTGTTTAGATGCCTTAATATAACCCTTGTTCTATTTCTAATAGTCTACTCTAAATCAAGCTCCACCTCCTCTTAGAAAAATTTAAAAAGCATAAAACTCATGTTAAAGCTCATCATGAGCATCATTGTCCTGTTATGTGGGGCTTATTCTGCTTTCCATTGTCTTATTTAGCCCTTCCTTGTGTGTTAATATTGCTTTCATTTCTTTTAGTCTCTGTAAATTCCATTGTCTTTTGCTCTTTCTGCTATTTCCCAAATTCAACTTGGGTTCCTTTATATTGATTTCTATAGATATTTTTGGCATAATAGGAACTATCATGAAAAGAAGATATCAGTAAATTCAAAATCATAATGTAAGCCTTGGGCGTGATAAGTTCTACTTTTGTTTCTTTACCAGGAGAAGTACTAGTGCAAGATTTCATTTAATGAACAGCATCTAGAGTAAATTTCTTAGAGCCCCAGAACATATTTTAAACAGCCAGAAGCTGGTGAGTTTTGGAGGTGATAAGATCTAGGTTAGAAGAGACATTAGAATAGGAAGTAGACATTGGGAGTTGACATATATTTGTAGAAAGAGGACACTTGTAATGCTGCTGATCATGAATCTATGAGGTTGACAATTTATTTACAGGAAAGAAAGTTCACTTACAATTAATGATTTAGGTAGGAAACTTGAAATACTTTAATGTTGTAGACCTGTGCTATAGCCTGGTTCACATACATAGTGGTGCACCTTGTGCATCACTGTGCTGATGCTGAAATTATATATATCCCCTAGATATATATAATCTATATGTAATCCTCTTTGAGATTCAATTCCCACCATGCTGGACTATACAATGTATTATTCTCCTCAATGCATTTTCATTTTATTAGGGGATATAGGTATACAAAATGAAAAATTATATATGTATAAAAATGAATATATATATATATATAGAGAGAGAGAGAGAGAGAGACACATACACACACACACACACTCACACACACATATATATAATGAAAATGGGTCGGGGAGAATAATGCATTGTATAGGCCAGTAGGGTGGGGATTGAAACTCAAAGAGGAGAAAAGAAACTTGGAGAAAATACCAGCTGCTTCATAACTGTGTTCAGTTCATGCCTGCTCACTTGGATCCCAGCCTGCTGCAGATGAGATTTTAAAGCAAAGTTCAGACTTGCTAGGAGGCCAGGTGGTCTAGGTGTTCAGGATGTGGTTTCCTCTGGAGGAGGTGAGGGGCCTTGTGAGGCATTTGTGAGGCCTTGGACATATTACTTCAGCTCTCCAAGCCTGAGTTCCATCATCGGTAGCATATGAATAACAGCACCTGTAGCAGTAGGTTATGTTTTTTAATAAACCTTTTTTGAAATATTTTAGATATAACAGAAAATTTGTAGATTGTATGAAAGCACCCATATTTCCTTACTTAGTTCCTCCATTGTTTACATCTTACATTACCATGGTAATTTTGTCATTTTCGTCTACCTGCTGGACATCACTATTAACTAAACTCCAGGCTTTATTTAGATGCCACAAAGTTGCTCCATTAACATCCTCTCTCTATTCCAGAATCCCATCCAGAGCACCATGTTACATTGAGTTATTAGGCTTCCACAGTCTTCAGGGACTTGTTTTAATATTTAAAAAGTAGGAGGGGATTATGCTAAGCAATATAAATTGGAAAGAAAAAGACACAGGATAATTTCACTTACATGTAGAATATAACAAAACAAAGGAACAGACAAAACTAAACCGAAACAAGCCCTAGAAATCTGACTGTAGAAATTACTGAGGGGGAAGTTAGGTTGAAGAGCAACATGGGGAGGGGACACAGTGGTCTATAATAGAGGATTATGGGTGCTTTGGTGGTAGATGTACGTGTGATAACATACATCTGAAGATGTATGATTCTGTATCCCTAAATCATACAGTGTTGTCAACTAATGCTACCTTGGTGCAGGCGGTTTAGCGCAGTGCTGTGAAGCTGTCTGCAGCCTTTGCAGTGCCAGTTTGATCCTGGCCGACAGGCGAGGGTCCCACATGGCACGGCAGACCTCTCCAGTCTCGCCTGCTGCTCCCCTCAGCAGTGTATTTCAGTCTACCTGTTCTGTTCCCCGCTTTGTCTCTGGTGAATCCTCTCACCCTCCTGCGCATCTGTCCTGTACCCCAGTTCTGGTATAAATAAATAAATAAATCTTTTTTTTAAAGTAACACAATTTTTAAAAACAAGAAAAAAATACCTAAAAGATAATAAGTATTAAAGCACACTTAGGAGGATGCTGGAAATGCAATAAATAAAGAGTTGGTGAATAGGGCCTCCCTGGTGGCGCATGGGGGTTAAGCGAGGGACTATGAAGCTCTTTGAAGCCTCTGCAGCACAAGTTCGATCCCAGCCAGCCAGGGAGCAACCCACATGGCGCAGCAGACCTCTCCTGTCTTCTCGCTGCTCCCCTCAGCAGTGTATTTCAGTAGATCCGCCTGTTCTGTTCCCCATTCTGTCTCTGGTGAATCCTCTCACACATCCCTGCCTCCCCACTGCTCCCCCCCGCCTCCCCCCACCTGTACCCCAATTCTTCTATGCATAAATAAATCTTTTTTTAAAAAAAAATTTGGTGAATACACAGATATATAGTTATAACTACATCTAAACCCACTAACTCATCTACTCCTACTCCTCATGACATTTGCTTTACAGATTAGTAAACTGAGGTACATGAAGGTATTTAAATGACCCAAGATCATACATCTGAAAGAGCTGGGACTCTCTCCAGGCTTGTTGGCTTCTAAGTTCATGCTTTTAATCACTAGGTTCTTTCTGCATAAATGCTTAATCCATGCTGTTTATTAGTAATAGAGTCTGGAGCTGGTGCTTTTCACTCAGGGCAGTAGTGGTATTACTAAGTAGTGGTTTTCTTCCACCACCCCTGCTCCAACTCTTTCCTAAGAATATGTCTGATTTTTAATCCTCTTGAATTACAACAACACAAAAAAGCAAAGGTATGGCATGTGGATTGAACTGGCTGGGAGGATTACTCAGTGAATAGCTTTGTACAAATCACTTTTTTAACCCTTATGCTGCTGTATATTTTTCTTAATTTTATACATATATGTATGCACACTTTTCTCTTCAACCTCTCTTCCTTTGCCTCTTCCTCCTCTTCTCTTCTCTTCTTTTCTCCCTCTTTTTCCTCCTTCCTTTCAACACATAATGCTTAAACCTCAAAATCTCAATGGAGTTGCTGGTGGTGAGAATTGTAGGAGGGTATAACAGGAAAAGGCCTTGAAAGTACGAAAAGAGGGAGAATACCTGAGAGTTCTTTGAATTCTGCCTATAACCAGCTGGTGACATCATGTAACACACACGACTGCAGCATATTTCAGTTTCCCAGTCTACAGCATGAGAACAGCCTTCTACCTATATTATATAAAACATCAGTTCAGAAATTAAAACTTTCCAATATGTTTAAAGGAACATGCAAAAGCAAGAAGACTAAGTGTCCATGAAACCCTTAATAACTAAACTGAAAGTTAAGCAGGATTCAGGCTATAACAGAGTTAATAGTTTGGTATTTGGACCTGTCTGGTGGCCGGGGCATTAAGTCTCAATGCTATCACTGCTATGGTCTGAGACTGATCCCCTGCCAGGGAGCTGACCCACATGGCCCAGCAGGCCTCTCCTGTCTCTCATGTTGCTCCCCTCAGCAGTGAATTTCAGTCAGTCTGCCAGTTCTGCTCCTCACTCTGTCTCTGGTGAATCCTCTTACCCTCCCCCACTTCCACCTTTGGCCTACATCCCAGTTCTTCAATGCAAAAATAAATTTAAATTTTTTTTTTTAAATTGTTTGGGATCATAGTGGGTACAGATTCTTCCACGAATGAAGATCTGAAAGTAACTAGCAGGATTGCACTCAAATGGAAAGGAGCTGTGGTTCTCTTGTTCACTCTTTGTTCAACAAACATTTATTTCAAAATTGTTTCAGATGCTGGAAATACATTGGAGAATAAAACAAGCCCTCTTCACTCACGGCTTTCATGTTCTATTTAAGATTGAGAGGTAATAGAGAAGTAAACTGATAATTAAGTCCAGAGTATTAGATGCTATAAAGGAAATTAATGGGGTTGTCACCAGGTGAGGGAGTGGACCCAAGGCCCTTGGGTCTGATCCCACCCTCCTACACTGGTAGATGTGCTGGTAGGGAATCTGTTGTTGTCCAGCGCTCTACCACTGGAAGTCTGAGGGGCCCTGTTCGTAAGTTCAAGAAAGGGCTCTTGAGACCCTCTGGTCAAGATTCAAAAGACTAGTTCAGAGACACCAGTGAGGGAGGCAAAGAGTCAGAATTTCCTGATGAGCGAAAGAGCAAGAGAAGAGAGTTCTGGGGAGACCTCTCAGGGCATGAGAGAGACTTCCTGAAGTGCCAGCACTCAGGGTCTCTCTAGGTTTCAGGGCTGGGATTTGAGAACAGAGGAATTAGACTTTATTGGCTGAGAAGGGTAGGATGGTAGACTTGACAAAGTCTACATATTGTTGCTAATTGTGGGCACACATCAGGGGCAGCTCAGGCGTCATGCAGGGCTGGTGACCATCTCCAAGGTGAACATGGGGTGGAGGCTGTGCGCCTGCTGCTTCAGAGCCAATTGGTCTGCTCTCAAGGTCTGTGATTCTTTTCTTCCGGGTCTGTAGCAACCTTTTCTTACCATAGCAGTCAACTTGATAAAATGGAAAGTAAGCTCAGAAATGGTAAACAAACTAAAAAACAACAATGACAGCAAGCATCCTAGAATCACCAGGCTTTTAACCTCTTGTTTACCAGCCTGTGGGGAGAGCAAAATTTTGTCCTTGAGTCCTGTCCTACCCTTGTCCTGAGACTTTCATGTCTCTGAGTGATGAGACTTGAGTATAAGGTAAAGGTCAGGATCCACATTTAGATAAGCTATAGACAGAATACTTAATTTACATATGTTCAGAATGTGAATACAATGGGGAAAATGAAAGCTTTAAATCCTTTGTCAATCAAAAGATGACTTTATTTATAATGTAGTAAATGTGTATACCGAAACAGCTCCTGCAGGAGATTTGAGAACTATTTTACCATAAAGGTTTAAAAGTGAGATACACAATTTTTTTTTAAGATTTATTTATTTATGCATACAAAAGCTGGGGTACAGTCCAGAGGTGGGGGGAGGTGAGAGGATTCACCAGAGACAGAGGGGAACAGAACAGGTAGACCAACTGAAACACACTGTTGAGGGGAGCAGTGGGCGAGTCAGGAGAGGTCTGCTGCGCCATGTGAGTAGCTCCCTGGTTGGTGATCGAACTCGTGCTGCAGTGGCTGTGGACAGCCTCATAGGTTGTGTCTCAATCCCTTGTACCACAAGGGAGCACAGAGATACATAATATTTTAATAGTAATTTAGGAGTAATTCTTCCCACAAGTAAGAGAGACTAGAATGAAGTCCTTTTGGCCTTTGAGGCTATGATAAAATCAAGTGAAGCAGGTCCCAGCAGTGGTCGCCTAGATAAAGAACGCTAAAAAGCAACACAGTGCTTCCCCGTGTCTGATATTATATAGCAGCACTTGTCAAATAGTAACCAAGGTTCTGATAGAGGCAAACATTCATTGAGCATTCAATCATTTCAGTAGTCACATTTAGTATTTCACTCAGCCCTGACTCCATCCTTCCTAGCCCACCCCTAGGAAGGAACTGTGGCTTAGAGAGATGAGCCTGACCTGTCCAAGTCAACCAAGGGCCTTGTGGGAGGCATATCTATCTGACACCAATGTCCACATTATTTATTTCATCTTAAGTCCCTGACAAGTCCCTTTTCTTGGTTAGTGCTAACTCACTCTGCAATTCCATGTAAAAATATCCTAATGTCTGCTATGTACTGAATTGGGTGTACCCTTAGCCCCCACCCACATTTATATATTGAAACCCTACCCCCACTGTAACTGCATTTGTAAATAGGGTCTTTGGAGATAATTAAATTACATGAAGTCATAGGGTGGGGTTCTGATCCTGTAGGATTAGTGTCCTTATAGGAACCAATGCCTCTGTGTGCATGCACCTGGAAGAGACCGCATACAGACACAGGGAAGAGGCAGCCAGTTGCTAGGCAAAGAGAGCTCAGAAACTGAGTTAGCTGAGTCTCGATCTCTGGACTTCCAAGCCTCCAGACCGTAAGGAAATATATTTTTTGTTTGTTAAAGTTTATACTTTGGTATGGCAGCCAGAGCAGACTAATAGTGTCTTAGATTGTTGCACTTGTATCAAACGTGTTAACTATGATCCATTTAGGTCATGGGTAAGGTTGAATTGCTTTAGTTGAATGGCCTTACTTCTTGCCAGTGTTCCCCATTATGCCCTTGTGGACATTGCCTATGAAGAATTCTTTTAGGAAATGCATTATCATTTCTAGTCTCCTAGAAGCACAACAAATAATATTCACTGAACTCTCATTAGTTGGCACTGAACTAAGTGCTTTTAAATGAATTTAGAGCCCAGGTTTCTTCAAACAGGGAACCGTATGATGTAAATAACATCAACACTGGCATAAATGTGGATTAACTCATCCTTCTTAATACTAGCCAATGTTAAATTAAAGTTGTTTTCTCTTCTCTCCCTCAAGCATCCATCATTCCAACTTTCTCTTTTCCATCATGTAATCTACCAAATTATCAAAATTTGAAATGATGGACTTTTAAAATTCCTTTTTCTCTTCTTTTCTCCACAGATGTAGAATATTACAGAGTTATTATACTCCAATTCCCCCCACAAAATATAACATTTAAGCCTTAAACTCATCCCAACATTTTCTGGATTTCAAACATGGAATTACTACTCACTAGAGCTGTAACTGTAGGAAGATTATTTCACATTGCTAAGCCTCTGTGTCTTTCGCTGTAGTATGGGTTTATGATGGGCATTAAATGAATTCATATAGGAAAGCCCAGGAAGTCAACTCTCAGTAACTGTCAATTGCTACCACCATCACTATTGCGACTGTTATTACTACAGCTGGCAAGAATACTAGTACTTTTGGTGCAGCTGCTGCTGATACAAATACTATTATTACTACTGCTGCTGATCGACATAATACAATGACAGATCCTAAATCCGTCAGCAATAATAATTTTCCTTAAAAAGATCATTCTCAGTCCATATGTCTCCCAATGACTACCAACTGTTTGGATGTAATATCTTAATTCCTTCTTAATGATGCCTGAAAAAAGGTTTTCCCTGGTTACCTGTTGCCTACTCATCCTGTCTTCATAGCTCATTACTAGAGAACCCAGCATTCCTGTTTGTCCAGAACAGTCCAGATGTATGTTTTTCTTTGGGTTATAGTTATTAAAAACTTCCCTTTCACTCTTAAGAGTGTCTTGGTTTGGATACCGCATTTATGTCACCACCTTAGTTGTTTCATATTTGTTGGACTTTCTGCTTTAGCCAGAAAGCATCAGATGCAGTTCACTTGCTCTCACTTTCAAGTTCTATCACTTGCCTGGAATGTGGTTCTTATACCATTGCCAAATCATAAACTTTCTCGCCTTCATAATCCTACTCAGAATTCACCTGCAGGAAGGAACTGTAGTTCTGATAATCCTGCCCTCTGCTCAATCCAGAAAGCTCTCAGCAATCACGTAAATAACTCTGTATAACTTTAATTGGCTCTGTTTATAAGCTGCTTCTTGTATCTTTTTTCCCTCTAGCTATTTTTCCATGTGTTTATCCTGTCTCCATTAATTTGTAAATTCCCAGAGGGCAAGGCCTGAACACAGGCTGGTGTTGGTATAAAGTGGATGAACAGTTAGGGCTGAATGGTAGACAGTGCAATCCTTCATGATTACTAATCTGTACAAAAAACATTCTTTGTTAGTGCTTTGTTTGTGATGGTCCTGAGATTGATAATCTAATGTAAAAATATATCTAGCTTCTGCTAGTGTCCAGTTAAATAAGATAAAATCAATACTTAGAGGCTTTTCATAATAGGAGGGAAAGGGTGCAGGGTCTGACCTATAAGGGGGTGACCTGTGATATATAAAATGTTATTGCACAGCCTATTTCCATCAGAGGTTTATTTTTTCGTCTCTTGAAGGCGTCGAACTATCTCAGGAGGGAAATATTTATTTTCAAAACACATCTAAAAACCAAAGCCCCAGAAAACATACAATACCACCTTGTTCTAGGTTTGTGCTAACAGTGGAGGGAAAACGAATCTAATTTACAAGGCCTCCTTTTGGGGTCTAACAGAAAACACCACATGGTCCAGCTCTCCAGGATTACTACATAGGTGGATTGTTCTTTTCAGACCAGGTAACAAAGGGAAACCGCCAGGGCAAATGCTCGTTTCTCACCGTGGGGCTAAGAAGTGGGAATCCTTTACCGGGGCCACCTGCTTCCCTCTCTTCAAACAGGCACACAAACTGCCACATTTCTCCATATCCTTCTCGGCGTAGAGCCCGCGGTGTGAGCCGACAGAAGCGGCGCACAGATAACATCAAAGCCCCAGGCTGGGGGCCAGAGAGGGGTGGGGGGGGTGCAAAAGCAGCCGAAGGAATGAAGCGCCTCCCCCTCAGCATTTCCTCTCACGCCCACTTCCAATCTAGCAGGCTTTTGGTTTCTGCTTTTGTTTTTAAAATTAAAAGTTAAACCCAGGAAGCCTTGGACCAGACTTTGGCGTTGCAGTTCGGGTAAGTTTTCTCTCGGTTCTTTTGTCTGTCGCTGGCTCGGGAGCCACCTGGGCGTGGGGTCGAGCTGGCAGGACGTGCGGGGCAGTTTCGTCGCCGGGTCGCCCGGAGGAGGAGGAGGAGGGGATCCGGCCGGTGGCCGGGAAAGCCCGGCGCGCGCAGGGCGGAGGGAGGGAGGGAGGGACGGGCGGTGGCGTGACCCGGCGGCCGGCTGGGAGGAACCTCCGGGATCTCCGCGTGGCGGCGGCGCTGCCGGGCCGCGCGCTGGGCGGAGGGCCGGGGCCGCGGGGCCGCGCCAGGGGGGAGCCCGAGCAGGGCCGGGCCGGGCGGCCGCGTGGGAACCCGGGCTGGGGACGCGCGGGCGGCGGTGGGAGCGCGGGGCCCGGGGACGCGACCCGACGGCCAAGTCCCGGGACCGGGCCCCGGGGGGGCCCCGCGCTCTCCCCCAAGTGCCCCGCGAGGAAGTGCGTGCAGAGCCTGGCGGTGACACTCCGCTGGCTGGAGCCCCACTCCCGGCCGCACGGCCAGGGGAGGTGCAGCCGGGGAGCCCCGGTCCCCAGCAGCCTCCCTCAGGTTCTTTTTCGGCAAAGTCCAGCCGCCTCCCCCCGCTGTTCCAGAATTTTTGACAGTTCTAACTGGGGTTTCCCATTCCCATTTATCTTCTGGTTCATTGCCCCTCACCCCCTCCCACATTCCGTTTATGAGATACATTTTGAGAAATGGTTTAATTTGCCACAAAATATTTAGTGCGAAACTAGTTACTTTTTAGTTGAGCTGAATTTCCCTGCATGCTGGTAACGCGGAGGTTAGACTTGTAGGCAGAATGAGGAAAAGAAGATTTGAAAATAGAAAATGGAAAACTGTTTGGTAGTGTGTGTCTTTCAAAGAAAAGTTTTTATGGTTTGTGCTCATGAAAGTTGAATTGTTAGCAGTTTATTTAACAAAAAGTTCTTTAACAGATTGAAATGACAAAATTAATCTAGTGTAACTCCAAATTGCACATATAATTTGTTAAAAAGTTAACCGCAATGCCAAATGCCATATAAATATTATGTTCACAGTATGTATTTCTGTCATGTTCAACAACGGTTGGGTCAAAAATATTTTCATTCAGTTAGTATTTTTAACTTCCCAACTGACAAAAAGTAGAAGAAATTATCAAACTATCTGAATTCTTATTCTCAGAAAGATTAAGTACACTTCCACATTTGAATAGGTGCTTATTTATTTATTTATTTTTTTGATTTAGATATCCAGGTAGGAAGTTACATTACCTACTTTCTGTAATTGCAATATATTAATGTCATTTTATTTCATAAAATAGGTGATAACATCACGTTGAACATGTAAAAATAGCGTTACTTATTGCAAAGTTGGAATCACAATATGTTAACATTTCAAATTTAGGCAGGTGATGAATGATCTTTGCTGTTTCGACCAAACTTAATTTTGAATAGGCATCACCCTCTCTCCCCTTTACATGACATTGCTTTTGGCTACAAGCTCGCCATTATTGAGTATTTCATTTTTAATCATTGCTATTTTTGATGCGTGAAACTTTTCTTAGCTCAAGTGTTCTAAAGGTAGGATTTCCTCAAGGGTATCCTAGCAGGAAAAATCTACATGTCTTTATGTAAAACCCCAGAGAACAAAACAATTCTAGTTTGCACAGATGGCCAGCGAGGTGGGTGTATGGTCGTTTAGCATTTTTATACCTTAAAAGGGGAAAAAGCACTTTGGTAGAATCTGACAAAGTTTTCCTCATTAATATTTTTAATTTATCATTTTTCTCCCAAGTTCGGCGTGGCTCCTTAGTCACTCTTGTCTGCTTCTTTGGTGCACATGTGCAATTTCTGAGCCCCAAACTTGTAATGTTCTTTAGGTCTAAACCCGAAAACCTGCTCCCCTAGCCCGGGCCAGCCCCTCCTGATTGCGTCCCTGTAGATTTCCACTCCTTGCTTCCTCAGTGCTTTCTAGCAGCCGGGGTCAAACTCTGGTTTATGGTAATTACTCCCCTTTCCCCTCTGGTCCTCCCGGGCGTTCCCGGAGCCAGGTCTGCGGCTCAGCCGCGCACCCCTTCTTTCCCGGCGCCGGGGACCTCTCCCTCGGGGCGCAGCCGCGAGGCGGACCCTCAAGGGTTAACCGCGCTCGCGGCGCGGGCTCTGGGAACCACCGCCGGCTCAGGAGCGGCCTTTGGAATAACCTTGGCTTTCCTCAGTCTTTTAATAGAACATCCGCCACCAAAAAGTGGTTTCAGTTCGGGTTAACGTTGTCCTCTTCCACCCCCTAAACCAACATCCCCCCCTCCGTTTTTTTAAAGTTGTTTTTCAAAGTTAATGAGTTTCAAGTTTCACAATGACTTTCCCCTTCCCTAACGCGTTGCTGAGGAAACCCCCTTGGGTCCCCCCCTCACCCCCCATCCCCCGCCCTCCCTTCTGTACCCTCCCCCTTACGGCCCGGGCGGGGGGCGGGGGGCGGGGGGGCGGGGCTGGGAGACCCCATGACGTCACCGGGCCGGCCCACATCCTGCTTTAGAAAGTAAAGAGACGGTAAAGAGACACTCCCGCCCCGCCCGTCCCCGCCCCTCTTCCCGCACCAACCGCCCCCAACTGCGCGACCCGGCCAGGCCTTCCCGGGGCCGCGTGACCAGCGGGGCCCGCCCCTCCGCCCCCGCCTCCGCCGGGCGCCTGTCCCCCGGCCGGCGCGACCCCGGCTCCCGCCCCTCGCGTCCCTAACCCCGCCCCTCCCCCTCGGGCCGCGCCGCCGCCTCCCTCGCCCCCTCCCGTCCCTGCGGCGGCCGGGCGGGGCGGAGTCGCGGGAGGGCGGGAGGGCGGGCGGCGGGGGGAGGCGCGGCCCCGGGCCCGCCCAGCCGGGGAGACCCGGGGCTCCAGGCGCCCCGCGGGGCGGGGCGGGGTACCCATCCCGCCCCTACGGCGGGGCCCGGCTGGCGGCCGCGCCGGTCCGGCTGGGCCTCCGCGCCCCGGGTGACCCCGCCCCTCCCCCCGCCCAGCCCCCGCCTCGGTTCCCGCCGGGGGACGCCCCCCGCCCGCGCGTCGCCGCCCGCGGCCTCCCCGCCCCCCGCCCCGGGGATCCCCTGCCGCCCCGCCCACCCGCGGGAAAGCCTCCGACCTTCGCCCTCCCTCCCCCGAGCCGCCCGGCCCGCGCGCCTCCCGTCGCCCCTAAAGACGCTAAACGTGCCCTACTCTGCCCCGGGGAGAGGTAAAGCCCGCGCCCGCCCGCCTCGCCCCGGGCCCCGGCGCCCCGGGTCGCTCCGTCCCGCCCGGCCGCGGCGCGCACCCCGGCCCGCCGCCCGGCTCCCCGTGCGCCCTCCCCGGCGGCGGCGGCGGGCAGGTCGCGGCCGGGGCGCCGGCGAGCGCGGCCGCCCCCCCCCCGCCTGCGGCCCCCGCCCGCGCGCCCCGCGCCCTCCCCCGCCCCCCGGCCGGCTCCCCGGTTTAATATTTCAGCGCCGGGTGGTGTGAGCGCCCGTCGCCGGCCTCTGGGGCGGCTGCTGCCGGCGCGGGGGGCGGGGGGCGCGCAGCCGGGGCGCCGGGCGCCGCGGCGGGAGGAGGCTATGTTTGTGTTTGGGGTTGTCAAGTGAAGGAGGGATCCCTGGCGCCGCCGCCGCGCGGGGGTCGCGGGGATTCGGAGCCGCGGCCGCCGCCATCAGCAGCGCAGCTCCCGGGCCGGCTGCAGCGGCGGCGGCTCCGCCGGGCGTCCGGGCAGCAGGTTCGGCGCGGGCTCCGCGGCGGGGGCGCTGCAGCTGGGAGGGCGGCGGGGGGCGGGGAAGGACCGCGTCCCCCTCCGCGGGCGGGGGGCGTGCAGGCGCCGCGTGTGTGTGTGTGCGTGTGTGTGTGTGCAGCCGCCGACCTTGCGGAGGGGATGGCTGCGTGCGGGAGACACTTGCCACTTCGGGGAGCCCTCGCCGCGCGCGGGCGGCCCGAGCTGCGGTCCTGCGAGGCGAGCAGGTACGGAGGGACCCAGCCTCCCTCCCCGGTTCCCGTCGCAGGCGCATTTTGCAGGGGGGTGGGGGGTGAGGGAGACCAGGCCTCGGCTTCCCAACCTCCGGGCTTTGTGGCTTGCTTTTCCTTTCGTTCTTTGCGCTAAGTGCATGTTTACTCCCAGCCACCTGGGTAGTTTCTTTCCGGGTTGAGAGTCCGCGCCTGCAGCAGTTTGCAAGGGGGCGGTGGGTTTGGGCGGGTCGCCGTGGCTCGCCTTGGGGTCGGGCTGGGTGAGGAGTTGCTGCCCTAGAGGGGAGGGGGCAGTGGCGAAGCTGGCGGCGAGGAGGAGTCTGAGGGCTGCCGCGCTCGCCTCCTCTCGTCCTCGTCCTCCTCCGGCTCTCCGCAGCCTCTCCGGGCTCCTTCCCGAGCTGGCACCTCCATTCCCCCCTCCTCCTGGCATGCGAAGCGCTTTGTTCAGTGCAGCGTTGCAGAGGGGTTTTCCCAGGCTCCGCCCTCCACATTCATTCATGTTTTTCCTCCTTGCAACTGTCTTTACGCTTTTTGATCGTGTCATGTTTTTACTCCATGTAGTATTTATTTCTTTCCTGCCAAGAAACGGTTTATCACTCGTCCTGGCCGCTACAGTGGTGCTAGCCTTGAAAATGCCCACTGTCTCCCCCACAAGGGTTTGTACGTGGGATGGGCAGCGAGGGACAGTGGTTAGGCAATGAACTGGGGAGCTGAACGCTGTTACGGATTGGAAATTTGCGTAGTTCACGTTTGTGCTCCTGATCCTGTGGGATCACACGATTGTATTACAACCGGAGTTCACGCTTAAAAAAAAACTTCCAAATATCGTCATTATTTTAAAGCTTTTAAGTTCAGGGAGGGACTTAGCGGTGCATTCGCACATAGTGTTTGACTCTAATGACAGGGACTTGTCTATTGAGATGAGAAGCTTCGTGAATTTGATGGTGGTTGTATGTAGTGCAGTGACTTGAGGAACCATATCTTACGTAGATCAATTAGCTCAGTGCTAGATGAAATGTATATAGTATTTCACACTCATCCCCATGCAGTTAAAAGTATTGCAAATATTTCTGGGCAGTGTCGACATAATAGCCATACTGGGGATAAAATACTGAAGTTATTGTTGCCTTTTCTTTATTTTTTTTTTCCCTTGCTGTAATGAAACCGTAAGTTTTTATGTCTCATACTAGGAAATTAGATAGTCTTTTCCTTATAGGCTTTCTTCAGGAGAATTAATATTAGAATATTTTTGTGTGCCAGGCAGTGAACAAAGCATCTACATTGTTTAGTCCTCACAACAACCCTTTGAGTTGGACACTATTTTCTCATTTCACACTAGAAACTAGATCTTCTGATCTGAAACTAGGGAGGGGCATCTGATCTTCAGAGAGGTTAAGTAACTTGAAGAAGGTCATACAGTAAGGGATAAAGCCTGTCTTGAACCCAGTCTGCTTTGACATCCAATTAAAAAGTCATGACTTGTTGCACTATCCAGCCTTTTGAATAAAGCCTGGAGAGGTTTCCACTGAGGAAATAAGCACCTAGAGTAACTGGGTGATGTGGTGTCTTATTCCTTCTTTGCTGACCATGGCAAGTTAGTTACTCTCTCCCCGTCTTCTGTGTCAAATAGGTAAATAATAGCTACCTTAGCAGTTGTTATTTGCATTCAATTAGATGATGTGTGCCAATGTATTTAGACATTCAGTAGGCATACTCATTTCTTCTAAATTACTAACTATAAGAAAAGTTCTAAACAAAGCATTCCTCTTCCATTCTTGTATCTTTGCTTAGTGATTAAACATAATTTAATGTTTAACATAATGGACTTTGCTTATTAGCTTTATAGCTGGAGGTTAAAACTGAAATTTTAGCTCTAGGATCCTTGAGAATCTTGTGGAAGGTGACTCATTTGGGAAAGGAGATGATTAGGTTTGGGATGATTACAGTTTCGGCATATTGTATTTCAGATTACTCTTTTCAAAATGCGTAAATCAGAACAGTCTAGGTTGCAGTAAGAAATAACTCATAAACCTTAGTTATTTAAAACAAAAAGTGTCTCCTTAATTGTTAATGCCACCTGATTATGCTGGGTTAGCAGGAGCTCAATTGTATTGTTAGATTCACTGTCTAGATCAATACCTCTCTGCCCCATGACGGAGGGAAAAGCTCTGGAGCACTTTCCTTTCATAATTATATAAATGCTCCAGCTTGGAATTGATGCTTGTCTGTGGCACTCAGGGCATTAGCTGAACTGGTCACACATTCTAGTGAAACACAGGAAGATAGAAAAGTACCATATTACCATGCACCTAGAAGGGGGAATTGGAGTAATTGGGGAGCAGCCAAAATAGCAACCACATGTATTAACTGAATTACCTTAGTAAAACAAGATGAATGAGACACAACCCCTGTCCCCAAAGAGCTAATGAATAGGAGTCCTATATTAAGTGTGACTATTCTTTATATAGCCTGTTGCTATATTTTAATTGTACCCAGTAATGTTACTTTGAAACACAACTCAGTAAATTTTTCACTCTTCTCTGATAAAGGTACAGTGATTTTTATTTTTTTTCTGGTTTCCTAATGAGAAAGCCCAAATTGCCAAAATGACCTGTTTTATGTTTAATTAAGATTTGGTAAGTAACATTTGGCAGTGATCATTAGCTTGATTACCTCTTGTTGAGTTTAAGGGTAGTGGATGCACTAAGTCATAACTTGAAATCTTTTTCTTTTGATGGTAGTAAATGTGATTTTTGTTTTTTTCCCTTTCAGCACATGGACTAAGTGATGAATGTTGAGTTTATGGAGCTACCTTTTTGTGATCTGCTCTTCCTACAATTTATAAGAAGAAAGAGGGGTCTCTGAATCAAAGAAGATGCCTCGAACCAAACAGATTCATCCCAGAAATCTGAGAGGTAAGGCTCTGCATGAAATAGAAGTGAAGTATAAGTATTTCTGGTGGCAGCCGTGGCTGTCGCTTGTCAACCCTGATCCGTGTCAAGCTTCAGGGGTGTTGGTTCCACGTTTTATGCATTCCCCTTGACTTTGCACAGTTTGTCTCGGGAGATGCTTATAAATACTTGTTGAATGAATGAATTGAATTTGACATAATTTCAGTGCTTTCTCAGCCATTAAATGTGGGTATTAAAGTCTGAGATATACTGTCTCAACAGGAACCATATTTGGATCAAGGAATCTGAAATTAATGGTTGAATATTCTTTTTTTTTTTTTAAAGATTTATTTATTTATTTATACATACAAGCATTGGGTACAGTCAGAAGCGTGGGAGGGTGAGAGCATTCACCAGGGCCAGAGCGGGGAGCAGAGCAGGCAGAAGGACCGAAGTACACTGCTGAGGGGAGCAGTGGGCGGCAGGAGGGGTCTGTGCGCCATGTGGGACCCTTCTCCAGTGGCTGGGGAGCAGCCGGGGAGCGAACTGGCGCTGCAGAGGCTGCGGGCAGCTTCGCAACCCAGCGCTTAACCGCTGCACCATTGGGGAGGCCCGAGGTTGAATATTCTTTACCAACTCATTCAAGATGAATTTTTTTCCTCCCCTCCCCCATGCTCATTTGAGATTTGGTTTTGTACTGTGCTACACGTTAGATTAGTAAGAAGTGAAGGGAGTTGTAGTTGATATTCTCAGAGATCATTATTTTCAGGCTTGGAGGCAGACTGACTTATTTTCTATGAGGAAGCAATTGTCCAAAAATGTATGTACTATATGTTTCATACCGAGATGAAAAAAAAGGAGTGTTTTCACTTTAACTGTGAAGGGATAGTTTAATATTAGGAAAATAAGCTTATTTTAGCTTATTGTTTTAAGAGATTGTTGTTTTGAAGTATTTCATCAACCAGGAATAGCAGTTATCTTCTATATTTAACTTTAGTAGATGAGGAAGTAGTAGTATTAAGCAATGAACTGTTAAATAAAATTCCAAACTGATGAGATCGTCTTATGGAATATTTGCTATTACAGAAAAAAGAAATTCTCAGATACATGTAAGATAAGAAAGGACTTAAAAATCGAACAAATAAATTGAAAATGCTCCTGATGAAATAAATGTGGTCAGTCACTGCAAGGTGATAATTGAAAATGTCAATTTTGTGGCCTCCCACTTAAATCTGAAAACAGTGCTTTTCCTGCCTAAAAGAGTGTTAGAAATTTCGGAATTGGCAGGTTTCTCAGCCCAAGTGAATTGGTGAATATAGTACCAGTGTTCAGTGAGGTGAGGAATTAAATGGAGAATGTTAAGCAGTTTGTGCTGAAGTCTGATTTTTCAGAGTTATAGAAAATGTTGAAAATTGAAATTGTTTGCCTGTTTCCCTCTGTAGAATCTGTACTACCAAAAGTAGGGGCCCTTTCTCATTTACTGCTCTTAGACCTCTGCACCTTCAAGTGCCTGCTGAAGTGGGCATGCGGAGTCCTGAGCCCAGCTGCTATAGTCCTTCTATCCAGAGAGGGCAGCCTGGGGGCCAGCAGGTGCTCAGCTCAGCACAATTCCTGGCAGCTGATGGGAGTCCAGATATTTGTTGAATGAAGGGAGGTAGTGTTCTTTAGGCTATAAATAATAAATGTTTTTTATATTTAAAATATATGCTGTAATAGTCTAGGTAACATGGATGTCCAGAACGGTGCAGATTTTTAGACCATGTATTCTTTTTTCAAAATTTATTTTCTTACATCATTGTTAGTTTTAGTACAGCATTTGACTTTTCCCCTCAGGTGCAGTCCCCAAAGTTCTCCCACCACCACAGCACCGAGACCCATCACCACAGTCCCTTGTGCTCTTCCCTCCCCTGATTTGACTCCTTTCCTCTCCCCTTCCCTGCTGTATGCCTCAGACTGTGGTCAGCCTGTTAGTTTTTAGATCATAGACTCTTTTCCTTTGTATAGCAAATAAATATACAACCCAACAGATACTTGTTAAATGCCTTTCATGTGTGCTGTTCCAGGTACTAGAGATAAAATGGTAATGAAACTTACAACCTTAAAAGGACCGTAGACTTAATAAGCGGTGATAGGTAAGCATGTAACTCTGCTACTAAGATAAGGTAAAAGCAAGGAGGTATGGATGTTCTACAGGGCTAGGGATCCTATTATCCTTGTTTGGAGTGGGGCAGATAGTGATTTAGGGACAGAAAATAACACCTCATTGGGGTTCTGTCATGTAATTTTGGGGAACTTGAGGGAATCTCATTCATCCTCCATTACGAGAGGATAAGAGGGAAAGAAAGTAAAGATTAGAGTGGGAGATTAGGAGGAATCACATCATGAGGGTCCATCAAATCTGAGCCTAAATTTAGTATGTAGAATTTATAGAGTTAAAAGTTTTAATAGGAAAACTTGTTTTCTAAAATTAGTATTTTTTTTAATGTTTTCTAGGAGAACTTGAAATAAATTGAATTGTGGCCTATCAGCCAGAGTGTAGAACGTTGCTTGACCAAGGCAATTATGAACTCTCAGCCACTAAAGAAAATATCAGAGTAGATTAGCATAAGATAGCCTAGTAAGG
This sequence comes from Talpa occidentalis, assembly GCF_014898055.3. NCBI lineage: Eukaryota > Metazoa > Chordata > Mammalia > Eulipotyphla > Talpidae > Talpa > Talpa occidentalis. The sequence continues at coordinate 26,157,550 of NW_023602073.1, read as the reverse complement.
ACTGGTAGGTGGCACCAGCAGACTTGCCAGACCTAGGGGAGGAGTAACATTGACTCCGAGTAGTGGAGAGCTTCATGGAAGAGGTGACCATCTGAGCTAGTTACCTCACCCAGAGAGGAATAAAGGAGAAAATATTCTGGTTGGGGGAATTCAGATATGAAAAGCACAAAGGCAAGAGAGTGCCAATGTGTAACACTTTAAAAATCTCTTTTCCTTCTAAAAATGTGTTTGAAGGCCTCCCCAGCGGCGCAGTGCCGTGCTGTGAAGCTGTGTGCAGCCTCTGCAGCACAGGTTCGATTCCCAGCCGGCAAGGGAGAAACCCACATGGTGGGGCAGATCTCTCCTGCCTCGCCCGCTGCTCCCCTCAGCAGTGTCTTCAGTCCATCTGCCTGTTCTGTTCTACTCTGTCTCTGGTGAATTCTCTCACCTCCCATGCCTCTGACCTGTACCCCAGTTCTTGCATAAATAAATAAAATCTTAAAAAAAAAAGTGTTTGAGGACTTCATCTCTAGGCACAGTTTGGGGGGATTAATGTAAGCAGGTAAACATTAACTGTAAAAATTTGTTAGTACTTATTTTGTATCTCACATGATAGGATATCATGTTTGTTTTACTTGACCCGTGACCCACTGCTTTGGCTTATAGAAGACCTAATTCATAAAGTTAGCTGTGAAATTGGAGAGAGGAAATCAGAAAACCAGAAAGGGAATAATAGCCCAGCTTGCTGTGAGGAGTACTGTGCTCATAGTACTCAGGCTGTTAGGTTAGGAGTTTTCATTAAACACATCACCTCTTTCTAGACTGAATTTTTTGGAAAATAGTTTGTGAAATACTGGTCTTAGTTTGGTAATTTAGTAATGATGAAAGATTTATACTTAAAAAATTCAAATTATGTTTATTGTGCTTGCATGATAGTTTTAATTCTTAATGTAAATTTTCTTTGATTTATTTTTGGTTTTTCAGCTGGGAGAGTCCTGTGGCTATTCAAAACCACAGGATAAGCATAATGTAACTTTCTGAAATAATGAATTTACCTGTATCTTTATGTGAGTATGTACACAAGGATCTTTCAGGGAGGATTATATAAAATTTGCATGGATTTAAAGTTAGGCATTCATAAGCTATCATCCAATAAGGAGATGAGATTTGCCCTTCTCTGATGTTAGAGGTTCTTAGTGGAAAAGTATGAAGAGAACTGACATGCTAAGGCCAGGACCTAAATTTGGGCCATAACTGACCTGATGGATAATCTCTACAGCTTATAAGAGCGGGCTTTGTTGAATTCCAGTCTTTTGGCTCTTGGCTATATAAACCAGTTAGAACCTTTTTCGTTGGTGCTTGTTTGCCTGATGCAGGTAGGTCAAGTTTAACAGCAGCCTGTTTTTTGTGAGGTTGAATAAAACATTTCAGAACGTGAGAGAAGCATTTGATGTTCAAAAGATAGCTTTGTATGTTGTCAGAGATTCGCTAGAGAAGTGTTCTTGGCCAATTCTAGGGCCAGAGCCCCTGAGAGTGGCCTTGATGAATATGACAGCAGGGCAGTCCCCTTCCCCATCGGTCATTCTTTACTGATCACTTGTCTCCATTGCCTTCCCAGGTCTTTGTGTGGTCTCAGGCAAAATGGAGGGAGGAACCAGGGCACTAGCAGGCACCCTGTGTCAGTCCTCTTAACTAAGAATGCTGCTTTTGTGCTATGCCAGTTGTCATTGAGAATGTGTATCAAAGTTTTAAAAATGTTTCACTTTTTTTTTTTTTTTTTTAAAGATTTATTTTTGCATACAAGAGCTGGGATACAGGCCAGAGATGTGGGGCAGGGGTGGGGGTGTGTGTGTGAGAGGATCCACCAGAGACAGAACGGGGAACAGAACAGGCAGTCTGATTACTGAAATACACTGCTGAGGGGAGCCGCTGGTGAGACAGGAGAGGTCTGCCTCGCCATGTGGGTTTCTCCCTGGCCAGCCAGGGATTGAACTTGTGCTGCAGAGGCTGTGGATTGCTTCATAGGCGGTGCTTAACCCCTTGTGCCACCAGGAAGGCCCTTATTTGTTTTTGACCTAGTGTTTCACAGATTCTTTAGGATCAGGAAGTCATTGTGGAAAATACTAAATGTTAACCTTATGTGAAACATATTTTGAAAATTTGGTGTAGCTGTTTTTTGTTTTTATTGCTTGAGTGCATTTAACTTTGAACATGCTATAGAGTTGGAGCGTTTTTCTTTCCCTCTGAGAGCCGTCTTATTATCATGTGAGAAGTAAGAGGCATGTGGGGTCTGTGGATGTCCATCACTCTAAGAGATGAAGTCTGAAGTCCTGAGTTTGGCTCGGAGAAACTGTCCACGCTGTGATCTTCTTGTTCTGCATTGAGTCTGATAACTAGTGCCATTTCAGGAGCTCAGCATGCATATCCAGCATGGCTGTGCTTGCTCCTCTTTTTCTAAATATCTCAGTCCCCTTCCCATTTCCATTATGTTTTCTCTGTGTTCGAGGTCTCACTAGGAAAATTTCACTTCTTGAGATTTTTCCCCTTTCCTACTCTTCTCTGTCCATCACACCTTCTCGTAACATACAGTGGGCCTCCATTTCTTGCGTTTACAGGTGCCTTATTGTACGTGAATATTGCATCGCAACTGTTCTCCTACATTTCTATCATCTTAGCTGGATACAAAATTTTATATGTCAAAACTAGAGGGTTAAAGTTGATTTGTACTCAAGACATTTGTTTATTGTTTCAAACCTCAGGTAGTAAATGCTTCTTCCAATATTTAATAGTTTCTAAAATGGTTGTAATACAAAATTTAAATTGCGTGAACAAACCAACCAAGTAGTTGTTATTAATTTGTTTTATATGAGGTTTTGCCATAGGACCTAGACTTTATTCCTTTTGTATATTTAATATAATGGTAAAGTGTTTGACCTCTTGCTATGGCTGGCTGGCCGTGTGGCCTTGGGCTAGTTGGGAGTGTTGCTATCCTCCCCTGTAAAACAGGGCTAATGTGTGAAGATTAGATGACATGGGAAATATAAGCATTTGGCACAATGCCTGATACTGGGTAAATACTCACTAAAGAGATCTGTTACTTTTTATTAAAAAAACTGGCTTATGTCAAACTGGGGTTGCCTGTGCTTTGCAAACAAAGGAAACTGAGGAATATCTATATGAAACCTTTAGCTGCATTTTGATGCTGCATAAAGAAAGCTGCATCTGTGCTCAGCATTGATTATAGATAATATCTTTTCTGACTACTCAGGTTTTGGAAGTGAAAGATAAGTACAGAAAATAATTTTGGGAGGAAAATTCTTACCCATTGTGCCTCCTCCATTTGTTCACCCAGACTCATTCAAGCCTTGCTTCATTTTTGACAATATTGAATGAAGTTATTTGTCCTGTCTGTATTTAGCTTTCAGGGAACTGATTGGAAAGTCGTCTATTTTAATATGACTGAACTGTTACAAAACTGTCCATGTTATGCATATGTGGGATTGAAGTGAACTGCTGTAGTTATTTAGGGTCTGAGATGGTGCTGTTTCTCTACCTTCTGCTTTCCTAATGTGTGAAGCTAAAGAAAAGAAACAACCCAGATTTCAGAAGTAATCTGATTAATATGAGTATTTTCATTTGCTATCACTGTTTGGGTTCACTCTAGTGGTTGTTTTATAAAGTCATTTACCATGAATAAAATTTTGTGTTTTCTTGTTATGTGGGATTATCTTGTTGAGCTTATAAGTAGAGTAGGCTTAATTTTAATGATTTTCAGATGGAATTCCAGCTGTTAATGCATCATTTTTTCCACATTTGAATGTTAGGTCAATGATTCTATGCTGACAGCCTTAAAATTTGAAAAGTCAGAAACCTTATAGAGAAAACAACCCCACAGTGTATTAAAAATTGTATATGATTGTACCTAGAAAGGAAATAACAACTTAAAAAGTAGTTTTTGAGGACATAGGTGGAAAAGCTAGCAAAGTCATCAAGACCTATCATGTAAGTAGATGATATTATTTAATTTGACTATGATAAAAATAGAAGAATAGATTTAATATAACAGGTCACTTTTTTCAGATAATTATTTTTAGCTCATGTTGAGAGCTTATTTAATGATTTTTTGAATGCTTATTAATATTAACCAAATGTCTTTTTTTAAAAAAAGCAAATACAAAATGTATTGAAATAATGTGATTAATCAGAGTAATGATTTTATTTTAGAACATCTTTGCACAAAATACATTCTGATGAGGTATAATTTTATCTTATCATAGAGTAGAAAAATAGATAATGAGCCTAAAAGTCCTATCATTTATGTATGTATATACATTTTTCACCTTTATGTTTAGAGTGCAGTATACTCTGTGTGGTCAGACAGGAAGTGTAGGTGATGGTTTGAGACATTACTGCCAACTGGGAACTGGGGAGATGGCTGAGACAGTCCCCTAAGACCATGCAGGATCTTATCTCAGTAATGCAGACTCTTCTGTAACAGATGCAAGATAAATTTCATACCATGTCTGACCAGGTCATTGGAAGAGTTGATGATTTGAGTAGTCACATCAACGACCTGGAGAGAAATATTGGGGACCTCATAACACTGGCTGGGCTGGAAGAGCTGGAATGGGAAACAGATGCCTGCCACACAGAAGAGCTATGGTTGCTTTTACACTAAAATCTGGAACACCATTTTTACAAGCCAAGAGAACATCAAATGGTTTTTTGCAACTAACTCCTATGTGTTGACAGGTTTTATATTATAAAGTGTGCATTGTTCTTCTCACCTACTATACAGCTAGTTTATAGAGTGATTCCTGCCCCCCCCCCTCAGTTTCTTGAACATGGCATCTTCATATCTCTGACCATGGTCAGTTGTCCTGTTAAATATTAGACACTAAAACAGGTGGTTACTGGGTAAAATTGTCAAATGTTTAGTGGTAAAAAAAAAAAAAAAGCTGTGTAATTGGACAAGTCTGGGCTAATGTTGATTCTTGTGTTACCTGAAAAATATTTTGTGAATAAATTGCTTTATTTTTTTAATTCACATATGTAATTCTTTTTTTTTTTTTTAAATCACAGTTTTTTGTTTTTTTTTTAAGACTTTTATTTTTTCTTTTTATACAAGAACCGGGGTATAAGCCAGATGTGCAGGAGGGTGAGAGGATTCACCAGACACAGCGGGCAACAGAAAAGGCAGACCGAAATACACTGCTGAGAGGAGCAGTGGGCGAGACAGGAGAGGTCTGCCACTCCATGTGATTATCTCTCTGGCCGGCCAGGATCCAACCTGCGCTGCAGAGGCTGTGGACAGCTTCACAGTGTGGCGCTCAACCGCCTGCGCCACCAGGGAGGCCCCACATATGTAATTCTTTTAAAATATATATATTTTAAAAGATTTATTTATGCATACAAGAACTGGGGTCCAGGCCAGATGTGCAGGACGGTAAGAGGATTCACCAGACTCACAGTGGGCAACAGAACAGGCAGACTGACCCAAATACACTGCTGAGGGGAGCAGCGGGTGAGACAGGAGAGGTCTGCCATGCCATGTGGTTATCTTGCTGGCCCACCAGGTTCTAACCTGCACTGCAGAGGCTGTGGACACCTTCACAGCGCTGCACTCAACTGTCTGCGTCACCATGGGAGGTCCTAATATATTTTAAGAGGATGCTTTTGTATATTGCTAGGATTTTCTTATAAAGAAGTTGATGTTTGCATTACTGTTAGTCATTGTGTGCTACAGCCCAAAAGATATAACCACATAGGTTCATTTCTTCTAAATTTTCTTAGTAATTCTTTCAGAGGTAAGGGTTTTTGATCACTAAACATTGCAATTTTTTTTTTTTAAGATTTATTTATTTATGCATACAAGAACTCCAGTATAAGTTAGAGGTAAAAAGGGGGTGAGAGGATTCATCACAGAGAGAGGGGAGGAGAACAGGGAGATCTACTGAAATATACTGCCGAGGGGAGCAGCAGGCAAGGCAGGAGAGGTCTGCTGCACCATGTGGATTATCTCCCTGGCCAGGATCAAACTCATGCTGCAGTGCCTGGTGATAGCTTGATAGCACTGTGTCTTTAACCCATGTGCCAGCAGGGAGGCACTAAGTGTTGCATTTTGACTTTTTTCTTTACAACTTAAAAAATGAAAAGTTTTCAGAAATTTGCTGTGATGAATTTTGTTCTAGAAGATATTTTAAGGCTGTGTTACCATGCAAAAGTGTGCGTGTGTATACATATATATAAAATACAAAATAAATAGTTGCTTACTATGTGAATAGCAGCCCCTAATTCCCTAAGAATTATCTAATTAACTGATACAAAGATTGATTTTTATGTGCTTATGTGCACTTTATATTTCTATGTACTGATGTGATTATAGTATGAATTTGCTCAAACATACTTACTGTTTTGCATTTTGAGGTGTGCTTATGTGTGCTTATTTTCCAACTCTTTCAGATTGGCCAGAAAGGAGGAAGATAAGATTAACATATAACTGCTTAGTAGTGACAGTATCCAACTATAGAAAAAGATTAAACATACAATTGGGGCAGTGTTTGATAGTTTAAAAATAAATAAAAATTAACTGAGCTGGTACACAGGGACCCCGAAAGGTAGTTAAACAGTGCCAGTGCTGTGCCAGGGGTTGCTCTTACATTGCTAGCTTTTTATATGCCTATCCAAGAGAATTATAAGTTTGAAAACTGGGAAGGAGAGACTTTAGAGGTCATTGTGTTCACCTTCCTCATTTTACAGATGAGAAAGTTGGCCAGAGACGTTTCAGTGAGTTAAGTGAGTTGACTTTGTGCAGCTTGTTTGTATCTTGTTTGCTTCTGGGTGGTACAAAAGCAGTCCCAGAATACTCTTTGGATGTGTTAATTTGCTCAAAGAATGTTTACAGTACTGTTAAGTCATTTTGTGCATTAGCCCAGAGAAAATCAGTTGTTTTGCGATTTTGGCAGAAGAAAAGAATGGGGGGCAAATCATATAGAAATTTTCAGTGTTTTTGGAAGATATATCACAGGCTAGGGGCCAAATTATATCATTTTGAAATTAAAGAACAACTGTACAAAGAGAATTTTTTAGGGCTGTGAAATTATTCGGTGTGATATTATAATGATGGATTATTATTACACATTTGTCCAAACCCATAAATGTGCAACACCAAGATGAACCCTAATGCAAACCCTGTGTTTCGGGGTAGGTTCATCAATTCTAACAAATGTATCACTCTAGTGGGAGATGTTGATGGAGGGGATGCTGTGCATGTGTGTAAGCAGACTGTGCAGGTTAGTTTTGCTGTGAACCTAAAACTGTGCTATAAAATAAAGTGTATTTTTTTAGAAAACAGAAGTACTTCCACCTAGGTTTAGTATGATTGATTGACATCATAAAATAGGAAGATTAAATTATTGAGGCAGTCTCTTTCCCACTCTTTTTTTTTTTTTTTGAATTACAGAAAATCTTTATGCATGTGAACAAATTAACAAGAAAGCTATATATGACCTTGAGGAAATAACTTGAATTTAGTATCTGTATAGAGAGCAAGTCATGGGAGTAGGCAGGGCTTGGGCATAATGATCTTGATCTATAATTTCCTTTGTAGCTTAAATAGCTGTTATTCTAGGGAATGGGTTAGTAAACTGTATCTAGAGGTTCTAGAGGTCAAATACAATTTTTTGTAAATACAGTTTTATTGGAACACAATCTTGCCCCTTCATTTACATATTGTCTGTGATTGCTTTCATGCCACAGAAGCAGAGTTGAGTAGTTGCAAATCGGCTCACAGGGTCTAAAATATTTACCTAACCTTTTTTTTTTTTTTTTTAATATCAATGGGGCCTCCCTGGTGGCACAAGAGGTTAAGTTTCAGCACTATTTTTTTTTTTTTTTGAAGATTTTTATTTATTTATTTATACAAGCACTGGGTACAGTCAGAAGCGCGGGAGGGTGAGAGAATTCACCAGAGCCGGAAACAGAACTGGCAGACTGACGATATGCTGCTGAGGGGAGCAGCGGGTGGTAGGAGAGGTCTGCGCGCCATGTGGGACCCTCACCCGGTGGCTGGGATTGAACTGGTGTTGCAGAGGCTGCGGGCAGCTTCTCAGCCCAGCGCTCAACAGCTGCGCCACCGGGAAGACCGTTACCTAACCTTTTATAGAAAAAGTTTGCTGACCTTGTCTAGGAAATAGGTGAGACTTAGATTATTTGGTTGTAAAAACTCCATTATGTTGAGAATAAGTAGGAATGCTTTATCTTTTTATAGAGGCCTGTAGGAAAGAATTATAGGAAACCTAGAACTGCTTTAATAGTGAAGGGTTCTTTGTCTGCCAAGCATGGTAAGGGAATTCTCACTTGTTCGGGAAGTTCCTTTGCTTGTGGTACTAAGATGAATGTAGAGCTTCAAGGGATTGAATTGGTCTTTCCAGAAATTTTCTGTTGTTCTTGCTGTTTTGATGCCAGGATTATGAGTTTCCACCCAAAGGATCTAAGTGGGCAGGGAGCCAGCTGTTTTTTCTAATTGTGCTGTCTCTATTCACCTGTATATTTAACTCACAGTGGTAGAAAAGGAGCACAAGCAGCAATGTTGTACACCATGTTTGTTTTTAAAGATTTACTTATTTATGCATACAAGAGCTGGGGTGCAGGCCAGAGGTTTGGGGGTGAGAGGATTCACCAGAGACAGAGTGGGGAGCAGAACAGGTGGATTGACTGAAATACACTGCTACGGGGAGCAGCGGGCAAGGCAGGAGAGGTCTGCTGCACCATGTGGGTCACCTCCCTGGCCAGGGATCGAATGTGCTGCAGTGGCTGCAGATAGCTTTGTAGTGCTGTTTCTTAACCCCTTGCGCCACTGCCACCAGGGAGGCCCCCAGATGTCTTATAAAGGATTATTTTTCAGAAAAAGAAAGCTGCCTTTGAGAGTGGCCCCTTCTGAAAAATGGACCCTCCGAGGTAGTTCAGTGACTTTGAGTGGTCGACTGAGAATGTGACCTTGAGAATGGTCATGGTCATCTGAGTGACAGCTGCCATGGACACATTAAAGCGTTATGATTTGTACTTATTTTTTGAGAACATGATTAAACTGGTATATCTGAATTCTCAATATTCCCTGCAACACTGTCTTTATTCTCCAAGTAATTCTCTATTTCTGGTGGTTTTGGCATATGGGATAAGAGTGAGTAGAGAAAATGTTATTTTTGTGTTCTGGTTTTGTTTTACTTTATTTTGCTTAAGTTAAATATGTTAAGGAAAGGCTTGATTCAGTTCATCATAGCTGTTTCAATGGTTTGAGAAATACTTTTGAAAACAGCGTTAATTCTCCATAGACATATTGGGACATAGCTTCTTTATTTTGGTCCATGCCAGTGTTAGCAACATGCTCAAAAAATGGTATGAGAATCAATAGCTGTTAATGTTTCTTTTTAAACAGGAAACAGGACCAATCTATAGCAAAGTGTGGTAAGAACGAAGGGCTGCTTTGGCCACAACACTCAGAGACCTCTGAACTTTCATAGGCCCTGCTGTGATGTCTTGGACATTATAGCTGAAGACATAAAGACCACAATTACTTGCATAAGAAAGTCCAGATGGCTGTGCAAACACTTGATAAGTGAACATATAAGTAAATATATTTTACATTCAGTAAAACTTTATTCAGTGAACATTGAGTAAACATGTATGAGAAGCCTTATGACTGTGACAGAGGGGTTGCATGCATTATTTGGCTTTCTGTATATTTTGATGGAATTAATTCATATTTGTGATGAGATCCACGCTAGCATCTTGGATGAGCTAGAGTTTGCATTAATTTTGTATTTGGCCATACACTCTTTTATGGAAAGAATGCAAAGAATGCCCTTTTCAGTCTCCAGACAGAAGTTAGTTGCCTCAGTCAAGCTACTGCACAATGTGTTTTTTTTTTTTTTTTTTTGGTAATGTTTTTACTAAGACATAATTTATGTGCAATAAAATGCACCCATTGTAACTCATTTAAGTTGAATCATATTCAGTCAATTTATGGAGTCATACAACTTTTGCCACAATCCAGCTTTAGAACATGTCTCCCTATCCCCAAATTTCCCTAAACCCGTTAGTCAAGCTTTGCTTCTACCACCAGCTCCAGGTAACTTTTGGTCTACTTTCTGGCTTTTTTACATTTGCCTTTTCTGTACATTTAATATAATAGGGTCACACAATTTATAGTCTTTCATGTCTAGCTTTTTAGCACAGTGTATTTGAGATTCATCTACATTGTAATATGTATCCAGAGTTTTGTTACCTTTTATTGCTTAGTAACAGTCTATTGTATAAGTATATCACATTTGTCCATTTACCAATTGATGGACATTTGGGTGGTTTTGACTGTTAGGAAGAATGTTGCTGTAAGTAATTGTGTCCAAGTCTGAAGCTAACTGGAGTGTTCAGTGGAGACCTCTTAGGTCAAATTGGTCATGAACATCTGTTTTACATGATATTATTAAGGCGATTCCAGCTGTCTTAGAGTTTCTGTTTGCTTAATGTATCTTTCTCTATTCCTTTTACTTTGAACCTAAGGTTTATCTCTTTTGGACACGAAATTGCTCTTTTTTCCAGTTTGACAATTTGTTTTTTGAATATCCCATTCACATTAATGTTAATTATTGTTATTGTTGAGTTGATGTCTGCCACATTGCTCTTTTTCCATTTGCTTCATACTTTTGTTCTTTCTGCCCTTTTTTTACATGTATAGTTTTCATTAATTTTTGCTATAATTTTGAGTGTTTTTCTTGGTGGTGGTTCTAGAGATTGTAATGTACACCTTAATGTATTAACTATCTATTTGAGAATACTACTAACTGAACCTTGATAAAATATAGAACCTTTGTTCCAGTTTGTTCTCTTTTTTCTTTATGCTATTATTGTCATACACATTTGATTCTTGTATGTTACAAACCCAGCTGTATAGTATTAAGTTATGGCTATATACAATCTTAGGCTTTTCAAATAATTTAATATAAAAAAATTAGGAGTCTGATATGTACCCACATATTTACCATTTTTGGCACTCATTTTTTTCCTGTCGATTTGCGTTATTGTCAGTATCATTTCCATTCAACTTGAAGAACTTTCCTGCAGGGTATTTCTTATACGGCATGTTTTCTAGCAATAAATTCTCTTTTTAGAAAAATCATGAATATTTCCTTATTTCTTTTTCAGTTTTGGAATGTAAATTTATGGTTATAGAATTCCTGACTCCTAGTTTTGCTTTTTCCCACCAACATTCTTAACAACCGGTCTCCTGGCCTCTGCTATTTCTGATGAGAAGTCTGCTATTCATTGTCTTGCTTTTCTCTGCATAAGAAGTTGGTTTTTGCCTGCCACTTCCAAGTTTTTCTCTTTGCCTTTACCTTCCTGAAGTTTGAGTGCTGTGAGTTTAGAATGGAATTTCCTAGTGTTTATCATATTTGGGACTTTATCATATTTATCATATTTCTGATTTTCTTGTATATGGCGATTAATGGTTTTGTCTATTTCATCAAATTTGGAAAGCTTTAGGCCATTATTTCTTCAGATATTTTTTCTGCTCCTTTATCTTCCCCTATTACACCTGTGTTGGTAAACTTGGCATTCTATCATAGATCTCTGAAGCTCTGTTCATTTTTCTTTGTGCTTTTCCTTGCTGTTGCCCATGTTGGTTAATTTTTATTGATCTGTCATCAACTGTACTTTTTTTTGTGGTAGCCCAAATTTGCTATTAAATGCCTCTAGTAAACTTCCTTTCATTTCTTGTACTTTGCAACTTCAGGATTTTCATTTGCTTCTCTTTTTTATAATTTATATTTCTTTATTGATATCTCTATTTTTGTATTATGCTTTATTTTAATTCTTTAAACATCGTTTCCTTCAGTCCTTTGAATGCATATCTTCATATAATAGCTACTTGGATGTCAGAACTCATTACATCTAACATCTGTGGACACTGAAAACAGTTTCTAGTGACTGTTTTTTTCCCATAAGTTTGGGTTACCCTTTTTTATTCCACTTCATGTATCTAGATTTTTTGTTGACTTTTACATTCTATTCAATAAATAATATATTGTAGCAACTCTGGATTCTGAGTGGTCTGCTCATGATTCTGATTCTGGTCTCCACAGGTTGTTATTTTGTTGTTTTGTTTGTTTATGTGCCTGGAATTAATCTCCAAGACTTGTCTCTCTCATATGATGTGTCTCCTCATGTCTCTGTTCAGTTTTGTTGTTGTTGTTGTTGTTGTGACTTTTAAGCCCAGCTTCCTAGGGTCAGGCTTGTGGTAGCATAGCTTTAGTTGTGCTCAGCCCAAGATCGATCAGTGGTTGACCTGGTAAAGTTAGTAAAGCTTTTTACTCTCTGCTAATGGATCTGTGTGGACTGGGGGGCACGTTCAAATTTCAGGCTGTTTTTTTGTCTGCCCAGGCTTTTACTTTCAGCTGTATTCTGTTGTGTCATCTTTGTGTGCAGGTGTGAGCTCTGTTGGCAAGGGATGTGCAGGTGGCCTGAGTCCACTCTGACATCTAATGATCATGCAGAATCTCTGGTCAGCCTGGTCAGCTGTGGAGAGTTTATCTGGCTACTGTGGTTGTCTCACCTCCAGAACTCCCCATTAAATCCTTGCACATCCTCTGGTCACTTATCTTGCACAGGACTTCAGCCTCAGACTGGTAGAGCCTCAGTGCTTCATGTTCTCTTGCTGGAGGAATTGTCATTTCAATAGACAGTTGTTCCATATCTCCTGAGTTTGGCCTGGCAGTCAAGGTATTTTTTTTCAGATTACCCCTCTCAGTTGAACTGATGGAACTGGGGGTAAGGGGACAGGAACAGAAATGCCACAGGTCTATGCTTTGCTGTCTTACCTGAAGTTCAGTGCTTTTCACAAAGAAATACTTCCCTGTTTATGATTTTGTTTTATTTCCGAGGTGCTGACCTCGTTGTTTTGTTTTGTCCACCTCCTCATTCTGTCATTACTTCTTCTGAAGATGTTCTGAACAAATCCCTGTAGCTGCAAGCACTGTCTCTGGCCCTGAGAAAAGAAAATATCTATTTTGACAAACTTCTTACTTAAGTCTGTTCATAGAGACTCATCAAGTTGACAACAATCTGACTGTTTTTGAAAGATACAAAATAGTGAGAAGATTACTTTTAGGATGCTATTGAAGTTATTATTGATACTTTTTAAAAAAGATTTATTTATGCATACAAGAACTGGGGTACAGGCCAGAGGTGGGGGGGGTAAAAGGATTCACCAGAGACATAGTGGGGAACAGAACAGGCAGATCGACAGAAATACACTGCTGAGGGGAGCAGTAGGCGAGACAGGAGAGGTCTGTCTCGCAGAGGTCGGCTGCGCCGTGTGGGTAGCTCCCTGGCTGGGGATCAAACTTGTGCTGCAGTGGCTGTGGATAGCTTGGGTCTTAACCCCTTGCGCCACCAGGGAAGCCCTATTATTGATGCTTTAAATTACATTAACATATATATATACACACATGGACCAACCAATGTATCTAAATGTGTGCCACTATTTAAGTTCATTAAATATCTAAATATTTGAAAGTGATCTAGTGGGGAAATAAAGTAAGAATTTTGGATTTAAAAAATTGAAATTGAATTCTGATCCTATGACTAAGATGTCTGTGGTTTACGGAATGTCATATGACTCCTCCAAGCCTATGTTTTCTCAGCTTAACTTGTGAATAATAATACTTACCTAATAGTAACTGGCACATAGTAGGCATTGAAAGAATGTTAGTGCACCCACCCATCAAGCCTGTGATTGAGAATATAGTTTTGTTAATTTTTCTTCCTCAAAACATCTGCTGCTTTCTTGCTTTATCTAACTCACTTCTTAGATTTTTTTCTCTGTATAGAATAATTTGGTACTTTATACATTAATTAAAATATACTGTATATTTTTCTCAGAATCCATTTTGGTTGGATTCTCCTTCCAGATATCCAAATGTTTCTGTATTTCAGTTATTTCCTTTTGAAAATCTGAATTTTATGTGCTTATAAATGACAAACTTTTTTAATGATCACTTATGGTGAATGATGAGAGTGTGCGTGTGTGTACGTACATATAAAGTTGTTTTAGGGTAGCTTATAAAATGAAAGAAACTCTTGCACACTGTTGGTGGGACTATAAATTAGTACAGCCATTTGAAAAACTGTGTAGAAGTTCTTCAGAAAGCTATAAATAAAACCACTGCTGTAAGCTGGGTATCTATCTGAATAATATGACAGTAACTCAGAGAGCGATGTGCACCTCTGTGTTTACTGCAACACTAATGTAGCTAAGGTATAGAAACAATCTAAGTACTCACTGATAGATGATTGGATAGAGAAGATACATACACACAAACTGTGAAATACTACTTAGCTATAAAAAAAAAATGATGAAGTTTTGCCATTTGCAGTAAAGTAGAAGAAAACTATATAGAAGGGAATTATGCTAAGTGAAATAAGAACAACAACAAATTTAGGGTGATCTCATCTAAAATGAAAATGAAAAGCAAATGAACTGGTGAAATAAAATATGATGAACTGGTGAGAAGAGGGTGGGGGTTGGGAGCAAGGGTAGAAGGGGTCTAATGGATGGTAGTTGTTTTGTACATTTTTTATTTGTTTAATAAAATCAAAACCTCAAACAGGTAGGCATTACATCAAAGAGTAATTTGGACTTTTTCTTGATCTTCCCTTAGTAAACAGTATTTTTGTAAGTGGCAAATGATTGTAATAATTATTGTCTTCCTAGTAACCCTCCTCCAGGTCATTTGTGTCAGCAACCTATTTCCTTTGAAAAAAGTTTTAAATCAAATTCTACCCATTTCAGATGAGAAATAGTTGAATTGTATCATAAAAATTATTATTGGTAAAAAAATTTCTGGCTATACTAGTTATGGAAGGCAACCATACACACAAAAAGACCTAGATCATTATCTAGATATTCTCAAGACCTCATTGGAAGGGGAAAAACTAGGTCTCTAGTAAATAATATCAAAGACCCAGCGCTCACTCTGCTCAATGTCAGTATCGCCTATATTTATGTAATATAAAGGAAGTGGAAATTTTTGTTTTTTCAGGTTTTCATGTCACCTTTTGTTTTGAAGAGGACACAATTAGGTTAAGGCACATACAAATTCTCTTAACAATACCCAGACTTAGGATTCTTGGAATTGAGAAAGTAACAGTTCTCTCACTTAACGTTTTGCTGAACTCTGGGAGCAAACCTTATGCCAGAGTATTTTGTAATACTTTTTATTAAATTAAAAAAAATAAAATTTTAGACACTGCTTCTTCTGGAAGCATTTAATTTTCCCTGGGAGTATGTGTTTGCTGTGAATAAGGTGTTTATTAGGAGTAATTCTTTAAAATGAAGCACTGGGATAACTATAAATTTCACAATACTGACATTGCAGAATTTGGACATACAGGATATCAAGATCTGGTGCTGCTTCATTGTGAAGGGAAATCAGGATTTGCTGTTTATTGAATGGAGGAGAAAATGCAGATGTTTTACAGGCTGTCACCTTTCTTTTTGAGTTGCAGTCATGTGTGTCAAGTGTGATAAGTTCCTGTAGCAAACTTAACAGTTAAAGAACGAATTTTTTTT
Organism: Talpa occidentalis; assembly: GCF_014898055.3. Lineage (NCBI taxonomy): Eukaryota > Metazoa > Chordata > Mammalia > Eulipotyphla > Talpidae > Talpa > Talpa occidentalis. The sequence continues at coordinate 26,141,943 of NW_023602073.1, read as the reverse complement.
TTTAATGTTTAATGGTTTTTCAGCACCTGCATTTGTTGTAAGAATAAGGTGTGGAGTTACATACATACATATATATGCATGTTCTTTCTGTTCAACACTGCTGTAAATGTGTGCCTTGGGAAAAGTGTAGAATAGGTTTATAGAAATGAATACTTTCCCCCCTAAGGCTTTAAAAGCCCTATTTTTGGTAAATATCTTCAATACATTTTTTAGAAAAGTTTTATTAACTGAAATAAAGGTTTAGACTTTTTATTCTGTGTAGATTGGATTTCTTACTTAAGCTCTTAGCAAAGTCTTGATTAATAAACCTGCACGTTCCTATGCCCATTGAGTTTGAGCAATTCTGGCATAAGTGCCAAATCCACGGTCCTGCAGTGCACCAGAAGCAACACAATAAGACACAAACCATAACAAGCACAAAGTGGTAAGTGCCACAAGGCAGTCAGAGCTGCCAGGAGAGGCTGAGGAGGGGCACAGTGCCTCTGGCCTAGTGGGGAACCCCAAGAATTCTCTTTACGTTTTCTGCCCGTATTGTACCTTTCTCCAAGTCCCCTGTTTTAGTGCATGAAACTACAGATGTATTTTTGATTTCCCTTTATCCTGGGAGATGAAAAGAGAGGAAAGAGGATTCAGGGTCAAATAGAGTTATGGAGAGTAGCTTGAGCGGTTGGTGTGGTTTCTAGACTTGAATATTGGGCCAGGCTGCATTAGCATCTGACCTGACAGATCCCTGGAAAAAATGTTAATGTAGGATTCTCAGTGGCAATATCCTGGAAAAACAGCTCAAAGAAGCTCAGGAGCTGTACATGTTAGATTTGAGAAAAATATCATTGTGTGAATCAAGCCGTTTGTACCAAATATATGAACAACTACTGACACCTCATGGATGTAGATAATATTTTCAGTTACAAAAAGTATATATGCATGGGTAGCAGAGCCTATCTGTGTGTGAACACATACATGTAAATGGTCTTGGTGCAACATGATCTGTGATTAAATCTGTGACAGTGAAAGCTGTTTAGTACATTCTCAAGTTACTTGGAAAAATAAAGTTGGATTGTATTTTTTCAGTGGAGTCACAGCTTAATCTTTTGCAAAGTACCCAGGTTTGTTCTACAGAATTAGAATTCTGCCCTTAATACTTACTGAACATGAAGACAAGGAAGCATTAAAAGAATAATAATGCACTCTCCTTAAATGATAATTAAATGATGCACTCTCCTTTTCAAATTAACATGCATTAATGTTTTAGGAAAGAACTGCAGTCATGCTTTTCTTTTTTTTAGTGAAATAGTAAAAGTTTAAGACAATGGAGTGTCAGGACCCACAGGTAAATTAGGTAATTTCAGTTAAAAATTATATATGTAATACATTTTATTTTTCATGTGTTCTTTTTGTGGACTTGCTTTTTTTTTTTTTAAGATTTATTTATTTATTTATTTATGCAAGCGCTGGGTACAGTCAGAAGTGCGGGAGGGTGAGAGAATTCACCAGAGCCAGAGCAGGGAGCAGAACAGGCAGAGTGACAAAATACACTGCTGAGGGGAGCTGTGGGTGTGGCAGGAGAGGTTTGTAGTACCATGTGGGACCCTCGCCCCGTGGCTGGGAATCAAACCAGTGCTGCAGAGGCTGCGGGCAGCTTCTCAGCCCAGCGCTCAAACACTGCGCCACCAAGGGAGGCCCTTGCATATTTTTTTTTTTTAAGCAAATTTGGTTTTTATAAATCTGTTTCTAAGTGACTTATTTTCTAACATTTTCATTTTCAGTTTGAAATTATTTTTACCACACTGAATGCAAAAACAGGGAAGGATCATATTTAAATAATTTGGGATTATCTGATTGGATGTTTAGAGGAGAAAGTACTGACGCTTCACAAATTAACATAAGTTTTAGAGTGGACAGACAGGAAATCATACAATAGGAAAAAAGTAGGAAATGTAGAAGGGAACATTAGAAGGAAGCTCATTCTAATGTATAAGAAAAGACCAAGAGGTGGGGAGTAGGGGGAATGAGAGAATTCACTACAGACAAACTGGGGAGCAGAACAGTCAGATCTACTGAGGGGAGCAGCCACTGAGACAGGAGAGGTCTGCTGCACCATGTGGGTTGGCTCTCTGGCCAGGGATTGCAGGCCGAAGCGGTGATAGCACTGAGACTTAACCTCTAGGCTGCTAGGGAGGCCCCATAGTCCGTTTCTTATACTAGGACATAAACCCCTTTACCCAAAGTGTTTTTAAAAACTTATTAGAGGCAAAAGATATTTTATATTTTGCTCAGAGATACTCATTATAGTGTTATTTTTATTAGCAAAATAGCAGAAGTGACTTTAATTTCCTTTAACTGTACGATAGGCAATTGGTCTTCTGTACTAGTGGACTTTAAAAAAGAACTTTGAGGGCCTCCCTGGTGGCACAGGGGGTTAGGCACGACGCTATGAAGCTACTACCCCCAGCCACTGCAGCATGAATTGGATCCCCGGCCACGGAACAACCCACATGGTGCAGCAGACCTCTTCTGTCTCTCCGCTGCTCCCCTCAGCAGTGCATTTCAGTTAGTCTACCTGTTCTGTTCCCCACTCTGTCTCTGGTGAATCCTCTCACCCCCTGCACCTCTGGCCTGTACCCCAGTTTTTGTATGCATAAATAAATAAACCTTTAAAAAAATGTAAAAGAACTTTGAGATCTTGTGGCTATATGAAAAATGCTTGCTATATGTAAAAATATATTTATAATATAGAATATGCAGTTGTTTGGTCTTCATGGAAATGCTTTTTTTTAGGGTGATGGCAATTTGAGTGTTTAAAGTTTTCAGTTTGATTGTTTGCGATGTGTCTCTTGTTTAATTCACTAAGTTGTGTACTGGTCATTGCTCTAGACTCCAGGGAGGCAAAACTCTTTAGGTGATCTTATATAGACACGCAGATGGACACTTAATAACTGACAGTACAGTTTAAAAGAGTGGCTTCCCAAAGAAGATGGTGTGTACCTTAGATCCTGGAGAATGAATGGGCCTTGGTCAAGTCATCTGGGAGGAGGCCTCTGAGCAGAGGTGACAGTATAAATAAATGTGTGATGTGTGAGTCACTGGGACCTGTGCTTACAAGCATCACTTATTTCAAGGTGACTTTGACTGTAAGGGGCAGTGTAAAGGGCATGGAGTGGGTGGTGAGGACCGGGTTGTGGAAGGATGTATATGTTGTACACAGGCTGGGAAAGGATGGCCTCATTTTTGCCTCACACATTTTCTGCTTTCAGAATGTAGTATGAATTACTATCTTGTTCATTGTACCTCATCCTTATAATTCTCTAACACTTTTGTCTGGCTCTTCAGTATACACAAGTGAAATGTACAGAATCAAACTAAATACTTCTCTGTGTAAATTTCTTTGTGTATTCGCTATTGTGGTTACTTGTATGTCCATCAGTGGTGATTTTGAGACTGCATGAAATTAGCAAAAAGTTAGCTTTTCTAACTTCTCATACATGAACTATATTCCCTTTTGCAATTTATTCTTGGACTGTCGGTTATGGCTAAATCTTAAGCATTTTTGTAGATAATGTAGTTTTATGTGGTTGGAAAACATTTTATTGGCTAATACTGGGAAGGATTGTGTATGAAATAGTAGCACTGAGTTTTTAGAAAGATTCTTCAGTATTATGATAACTTTAGTTCTTTTTTAAAAAAGCACTGTGTGAAGGGAAATTAAGGAACATGATATATCTCTTAGACATTAATGTCATGCAGATTTTTTATGTCTTAATGTTTTGATACCTTGATGTCCTTTCTATTGAAAGCCAATAATAGTTATTATTAGGTATTCTGGTAGATCTCTTAATGTATGTGAAACACAGATAGTACAATTTCTCAAATGCAATTTTCAGTGTTTTAGAACTATTTTGTTGTGCTTGGTTTCCCTTTTTTACCCTATTGTGTTTAATGTATTTGAAGACATTTTGAGAAGAGAGCCATAGACTTTACTTGACAGCAGCGCATCATTCCAAACAAAGTTAAGAATTTCCTTCCCCTATCCTCCCTCTGCCCCTGTTCCTGAAGCCCCAGAGTATGAAGGGGAAGGGACCCAGAGCACTTTGGAAATTCACAATACGGTTTTGAATCTGTACTCTGCCTCTTAGGAGCTCTGTGAGTAAGGCATTTACTTCTTAGTTTAACTGTCTGCGTTATATTGAGTTTATATGTTTGAGAGGTTTTTTTTTTTTTTAATAGAGGCATGTTTTTATTTATTTATTTATTTTATTTGGTTGTTTGTTTTTGCTTATACATGCACTGGGTACAGTCAGAAGTGCGGGAGGGTGAGAGAATTCACCAGAGCCAGAGCAGGGAGCAGAGCAGGCAGAAGGACCGAAGCACACTGCTGAGGGGAGCAGCGGGCGGCAGGAGAGGTCTGCGCGCCATGCGGGACCCTCCTCCCGTGGCCGGGGAGCAGCCGGGGATCAAACCAGCGCCGCAGAGGCTGCGGGCAGCTTTGCAACCCAGCGCTCAACCGCTGCGCCACCGGGGAGGCCCCTTTCATAGGTTTCTGATGAGGTTTAAAGTGGATGCTTACTTGGCAGGGTAATTGGCACATAGAATACATGTTAAACCTTGGCCCTAACTTTTACCATAAACTACCTGAGTATCTTTTGGGCAAATTAAGTTTCACTTTGTGGTCTTTGTTACATGTTTAAAGGAATTTATACTTGTCTATTTCTACTGATACCAAAACTAAAATTCTGAGATTATTTCAAAAGTCAGCATTGCCTTTTCCAAATTGGAAGGTTTTCTGCACAGCTGAGAGAGCATTCCTGTCATCTTCTTTATGAGGCACTCTTAAAGGGATGAAGGTACAGAACTTATTTTGTTGATTAAAGATATATAGGTATTGATCATCATTGCCTTTTTTGATGCCACCCAGCTTTTATTCCCCGCATATTGTTGTTCATTTTTATATAATATTTGATTTCACCTCTCATGTGTAGTCCCTCAAATTCTCCCACTACCCACAATACCCATGATCATCACCATAGCTTACACAACTCACAAAAAGAAAGCAAACAACCCAGTCACAAAATGGGCAGCAGAAGCACTGTTTACAATAGCTAAGCTTTGGAAACAACCCAAATGCCCAAAAATAGGTGGCTGGATCAAGAAGATGTGGTACATATACACCATGGAATATTACTCAGCATTCAAAAAAGATAAACACATGCAATTTGCAGCAACATGCATGGCGCTGGAAGGGATCATGCTCAGCGAAATAAGCCAGAAAGAAAAAGAAAAATACTGGATGGTCTCACTCATAGCAGGAATCTAGAAAACTTAAATAAGGGACCAGGAAAATGAATAACTATAAGAAAGTGAAAATCAAAATCAACAAAAAACTATGAACCAGAGATTCTCTATGGGGGGTGGGGGGTGGGGAGGGGAGGGATTGGGGTCAAAATAAGGGGATTGCAATTGTATGGGGAATATAAAAATAAAATTTATTTAAAAAAAACAAAATGGGCAGCAGAGCTAAAAAGACCCTTTTCAAAAGAAGAAATGCAAATGGCCAACAGGTATATGAAAAAATGTTCAACATCACTTATAATCAGGTTAATGCAACTCACAACCACAGTGAAAAACCACCTGGCTTTTCTTTACTGGTTTCTTTTGTTAAATGGTTTTCTTTTGCCTTGGGTTAAAACAAAGCCTGTTGTCTCAAATACCAACTAGAGTGCTGGAGAAGCTATGCTGGTAGAAAGCATCTCTGTGGGATTGAGTTGTAGGAATGTGCTTCAGTTCTAATAATGATAACCTTACTGTTTGTGACTGGCCACCCTCTCCCTTCTCTGCATTTACAGTAGCTCTTTAAACCTCATTTGATCCATTGGCTCCACGTTGTTAAGAAGCCCACAGTGTTGGCTGATCATGTGTGTCCATGGGTGGGTGGGTGTGGGTTTGGCAGAGGCTTATAATAAAGTAGAAGTATACAAAGTTCTTGACTGTGAAGAATAGAAACAGACTAATTCAAGAAGGAATTTAGTGGAAGGATACCAGCTTGCTCATTTGATCACAAATACAGGTGGACATATGTGTTTGAAAGACAGGTAGGAAGTTGTGTATCCCTCCAGAACATGCAGAAGCATAGCAAGCCTGAGGAGATTGCTGCTCTGGGCATCCTTGGATCCTGGACACTGCAGAGGGGAGCACCAAGCCTGGGAGCACCCCGCTCAGGGTAGGGTGGGCAGGAGCACCCATGGGCCGGAACTTATTGAGGGCCAATATCTGGAAGAAATAGGAGGACCTGTTTGCTCACCAGGCTTGCCTAGTGGTAGCTTCCCCAACTGCAGGGTGGGGATTCTGATGTTGGGCAACTGAGGAGAAATACAGACAAAAAGAAAGCTGAATGTTTTCTACTGCTGGATCTAGGAGTTGTTGAAAGTGCTTATTATTTGTGCATTCGAGTGTGCACCTGCTGTGAGGATGCATGCACGTGCCTGCTTTTGGAGAGGTGAGGACCCGTGAATTTCATCAGACTCCTAAAAGCATCTTTGATCTAAGAGGAGCTAAGAAACACTCTATAATAAAAGAGATTTAGCTGTGTTTGAATCTTTGCTTTTCCACCAGGTGGTGCAAATCTTTTATAATGGTCATAGAAGTTAAATCCTCTTAAAAGATAAGAAAAATGTGAAGTTAAATCTTTTTTTATTAAGAGCTTAGTTTTACCACCCAACAATGAAGGGTTGCTGATCTGATTCTTTCCACCTTTATGTGTTCATAAAGAATATATGAATATATATAACTTAAAATATTGACTATAGATTTGAATTATGCATTGATTTTGGAGACATTGATTTTGTAGTCCTATATTTAATGTAGTAATTGTGTCAATTTCTTTATGAAGCTGGAAACACTCAATTTTTAAAACTTACTGCTTGATACAGAAAACTTGTGTGTTTTAAAATTTCAGCGATAAAAGTACATGGTAGCAAACATGTCAGACATTTTCACTGTTTTCTGCTGTGATGCAAGTGACAAGTAGGATTGTAATTAGAGAACAGGAAGGAAGGCTGCAGAATGGAACAGGTCCTTTGATTAAAGTTTTCATCAGTGTGAAGTAGTAACAACAAAGGGCAGGGTCCTTCTAAGGAGAGTATAAATATTTCATTGCCAGGATAAAGACAAATGAAATTGAATTTTGAGTTCCAGTATGCTTAGAATTGTCTGAGAAACTTGGAAGTTTTTCAATTTGTGCATGGTTTGAATGTTTTTGGGAAAAGCTTTAGAATGTTCTTACTAAATTTAAGTATTGAATACACATGCCATGAACAGAGTTACTTAAACAACACATGCTAGAATTAATTTTTTTAAACAGTTCATGGATAATTAAAAATTTAATTATTTAATAGGTGGACGTTTATAAAGTTTAGCTACTATCACTTTTCATTTGTACCTGGCAATTGTTAAATAATAAAAAAATATATTCAAGTCAAATAGCCCCAAGGTCCATGTGCTATATCTAGAGTTTAGGTCAGAATTTATTAAATAAATCTTATTTAATTAGTTATAGGTGTGCTCTAGACCACTGATTTGCAGATATTTTACATTATCCCCCATTAAGGAGAAAAATTAGCCATTAATTAAATTTCTGCCACGTAAGAAAAATTAAGTCCCAAGGAATAAGATGCGGTTTCTTATTCTGAGTTTTGAAAGGCCACAAGCCATGCATGGTATAACAGCTAAGATGTTTTCTGTCCATCTACCCTCACCTCCCCATCAACCTATCAGCCAGTTTTCTTCATCCTTTGAGCCAATATTGTAGCTGGAAAAAATGGATGATCTGGGCTATATTTACTTGAAATCTCATCTTTGTAAGTGGCTTGTCTGTATTAAAGGTGAGCATATGTGCTTTGCTTCTGGAGAACTGCAAGCAAGTTGCTTATATATGGTGCATTTGTATTTAACAATTGGAAATTTAAAATACGGTATTCAGTAGAACTTTATTGATTTTTTTTTTGCACCCAGAGAATGATGTTGAAGGTACTAGTTCTCTGGTTCCCAATCTAAAGCTGCTGTGAACAATTTAGTTTTGGGAGAAATTCTCCCTGAGTAGACAGATGGAGGATTTCCTGGTTCTCCATCTCCATTGTGCTGTCTTTGGACTTAGGTTTATTGGGAGGGGAAGTAAAGCTGAGTTGTGTTTTTAATATCTATTGTCATAAAATTTATGTTTTATTGAATAAATCATGTAAACAATTTAAAGGTTATAATACTTCTTTTTTCAGTATTACAAAAAAAGAAGGGTAGACTTTTGGAAATGGATCATCTATTCCAGTTTTCTCCTTTTATGCATAAAGAATGCCACTCTAGTTGAAGGCTTAGAATATGCAAATGATAGGAACAAAAAAAATCTCAGACCTAAATGAACATTGGAAACCTGACTTTGTAAAGGTTAGCAGAGTATGACCTTATTTCAAGACAGAAAAGGAATTCTAATTTTATTTATTAAGGGAAAGCATCTTTTGATGGACTGTGGATCTGTAGATGCATCTGGCTGTCTCATCTGTTTGTTTCTTCATCCTATGAGCTGTTTAACAGCTTGCTGTGTTTCCTCATACATTTTTCTGTTTTTTGAAATACGTGCACAAAGTTTTGCTGGTATTTAATATTTCCCAATGATGACGGAAACATTTGCACTTTTTTTTTTCCATCTAATAGGTTGATAGGGACATCCTTCAACTCATCACATATAGATCTTAATGCATAATTTAATTTGTTACTTAATCTAAAATATGAATTGTTCTTTTTTCCCAACTATTTCTGCAGTAGAACAAATGAATTGATTTGGGTTTTGCTTTATTTTGTTCTTATTTTTGCCATTACAAACTACTGCAACAAGCACATCCTATTTATCAAGTCATTTTAATGCTTTTTAATAAAAGCACTATTAACAAATTACAATTACTAAGCCAAAGCAAATTCGTAGTTTTAGATTAGAATAGATGTTGCTAGATTTGTGGATGAAAAATTTGTACTAACACTTCTTTCTCCTGATTCTCACCATCTCTGAATTACTTTGTCTATAATGGGTTAAAAAGTGTCTTGCTTATATTGATACCTAACATTTACTAATTATTTCCCACTGATCTTTTTGCCTTGTCATTTTTCCTTTCCTTCTCTTTGGTGGTCATCTTTTCATCACTTTGAAGGAATATTTTTTCTGTTTGAGAGTCTTAACACATTGTTAGCTATACTATTTACAAATGTTTCTCAGTTTATATTTTAGTTCTGTTTATGAAAACTTTAGATTATAAAGAATTTTAAGACTTTTATACAGTCAAATCCATCAATATTTTTCCTATTCTAATATACAGTAACACATTTTTCTTGTTTCTTACAATATTTTTAATGGGAATACCATATTTTATTGCTTTTAATTTGCACAGTATTTTTTTTAACAGTTTTACATCTTTCACATTGTTTTTTATATTAGTTTGTCATGCATAATTGGTAGTTCATTTTTCCTTCAGTTGCATATAACATAATGGTTTATGTTATAATTGATGCCTTGTATTGAGTGTAATGCAATATTTCTTATATTGAGAGCATTGAAACGTGTACTTATTTTTTAATATATTGTCTTTTTCCTCAGAAATGAAACCAATTTGCCAGGTTTGTTTATTAAATGTATATTTCTTTCCTGATACAATTCCATTTAGTTGCTGCCTATTTAAACCTGGACTCCTGACTTTGTCCACTAGTTTATTTATTCCTTTCACTGTATAATTTTGGTGATAGCAGTTCTTTAGTGATTTTTCAATTTGCAAAGGATGAGTTCATCTTCACTTTTTTTAAAGTTAAAGTAACATTTCTTAATGTTTGCTTTAAGCAACCTATACTTCAATTTTAAAGTCTCTATTTTTACCTATTATCTTTCTTTAAAATATTGTAAATTACGCTGGCATTTCATAAGGTATTTGTATGTATGCAAATGTGCACATCACAGTGTTTCACATCTTGCTGGGATCTGTCCTGCCTATGTAGTCGTTAATTGCTTTAGTATCAGACACAGAAGAGGGTTCCATTGAATGTGATATTCACCAGTGTTCCCTTACTGGATATTATTAGTGGCATTTATAGAATTTTTATTTAGAAACTGCACTAGGTTTTATGGGATTTCTAACAGCTCTGATTTCTGCCCTCTAAACTGTAAATGAAACTTCCCAAATGAAACTTCAGAATAGTCTCAGGGGTAGGTCTCAGTGATGGTGAAGGGATAGGGATTATTGCTGAAGATCAGGAAGGATGAAAGTACCCAGTCATACCACTTTTTTAAAAACATATATTTAGAATTTTACATATAGACTTTGTACACCACGTACATTATGTATTCTTGGAGAGAGGGAGCTTATCCCTATCGAGACTACTATTTATTTATTTATGAAGAACTTTTTTTTTTAAAGATTTATTCATACAAGAACTGGGGTACAGGCCAGAGGTGAGTGTGTGGCGGGGGTGCGGGTGGTGAGAGGGTTCACCAGAGACAAAGTGGGGAAAAGAACAGGCAGATTGCAGTGAGCTAGTCAGGAGAGGTCTGCTGCTGACTCAGGAGAGGTCTGCTGTGCTATGTGGTAGCTCTCTGGCAGGGGATCAAACTCGCACTGCAGTGGCTGGGAATAGCTTCATAGGTTGCATCTTAACCCCTTGCACCACCAGGAAGGTCCGAGACCACTATTAGGAAAATGGATTTTTGGCTTCCAGAGTAAGAATTCTAAATAAATTTACCTTCCCCACAGAACATATTATACTCAATAATCAAGTTCTATATTAATATTTTATTATTTGGGGGCATATTCATGGTAATTTTCATGAACTGGTCAGCATACCAACCAAGAAGTATAATTTTTTTCTAAGGGAAAATTTGTGGTTTTCTAAACAGTATTCTATTTCTAAAAAGTTTTCTATTTTCTAAAAAAAATTCATTTGAATTTAAAATGGCACCTTTCCCCTAGGGACTCAGTGAAAGGCACCAATGTATTTCCTAGGAGACTTTAGTTCCCAACCCGCTCCCATCATCTCCTCTCAGATCTCTCAGAGTAGACATCGCTCTAACTACAGCCTACACTTGCTCTGTAAGTACAGTTGGCTATTCCATATTTCAGCACCCCCTCCTTCCTTGCCAGGCTGGGCCCTACCTAAATCCTTCCTACACAGGCATTCTGTAGTTTCACTGTGCTACACATCTGTAAGTGTCTGTTGAGAAAAGTTGAATTTGCTTTTTGAGAAAGTGCATTTTTATTTTTGATTATAGTGCATTTTTATTTTGATTCTGTGGCTAAGTTGAAAACATTAGACTAATGAGATCACCAGGCTGGTGAAATGTTGTGCTGATATGGACACTCTTCTAGCATATTCATCTCTCTTTCCTTTTTTTTTTTTTTTTAAAGATTTATTTATTTTTTCAGAAATAAATAAAAAAAATTATTTATTTATATTTACCAGAACTGGGGTACAGGCCAGAGGTGTAGGGGGGTGAGAGGATTCATCAGAGACAGAGTAGGAAACAGAACAGGCAGACTGACTGAAATACACTGCTAGGGGGAGCAGTAGACGAGCCAGGAGAGGTCTGCTGCGCCATGTGGGTTTCTCCCTGGCCGGGGCTCGAACTTGTGCTGCAGTGGCTGTGGGTGGCTTCATAGGGAGCCACCAGGGAGGCTCCGCATCTCTGTTTCTTTTTTTTTTTTTTTTTTTTTTTTATAGAGGCATGCTTTATTTATTTAATTTATTTATTTATTTTGTTTGTTTGTTTATACATGCACTGGGTACAGTCAGAAGCGCGGGAGGGTGAGAGAATTCACCAGATCCAGAGCAGGGAGCAGAGCAGGCAGAAGGACCGAAGTACACTGCTGAGGGGAGCAGCGGGCGGCAGGAGAGGTCTGCGCGCCATGTGGAACCCTCCTCCGGTGGCCTGGGAGCAGCCGGGGATCGAACCGGCGCCGCGGAGGCTGCGGGCAGCTTCGCAACCCAGCGCTCAACCGCTGCGCCACCGGGGAGGCCGCATCTCTGTTTCTAACCATATTTCTCTACTGGTCATTTTTATATATACTTTTGATCAGAAGTTAGATTGAGTGAGGGAGTGTGCGGACCCAAATTGATCCATTGTCCTGCTCAGACAAGCCCTTGGCTCCTGGCCCTTGTACAGTACCGTGAATTGCTGGGTGAATGGAGGAGCAGGACAGATTTACTCAAGCTAGCACTGGATCCTGACAGCTTAATCTGAAAGGAGGGCGGAGCAGGTTTGAATCTATTTGACTTGTCAAGGGAAATTTATTTGGCTTACAAATACTTCCACTAACATGTCATGATTTGAGCACATTTTTCAAGTCAAGAGTGGAAAGGTGGCCCAGGGCCACCCTGTTGTCAATTTCCAGGAGACTATAAGTGGCATCCCTTGGAGTTGTGCAATAGGCACAGCCTTAAGCTAGCCCATTAATTTCTTCAGTAGATTTATGTTGAGTTAATGCTTGCTAATGAAGTGTGCCCTCTATGTTAAGAGACTGTTGTTAGTGGTGATTGACCCACCTGAGCCTCAGAGGCTGCGTTAGCAGTGGTGTTCCTAGCATGTAAACACCTTTTTATCACAGATCTCAGGCCTCATTTATTAACAATTAAAAATGCATTAAATATTTTAACAATGCATGCCTGTTAAATGCTTTCTGTAACATCTGTAGTAGTATAAACATGCCTAATGAAAACTTGATAACATTTACAAATACGGGAAGCCATGATTTGCAATTGTCTTTTAAATTCTTATAATTTGGAATAAGTAATTTAATTTGTACTTTTAATATTTGAAATATCTTTTTATAAAAGAATGTGATTTTCAAAAGAATATTAAGTATGTTTTGTGGAAAAATTGAGCAGAGATGAAATACATGTAATTTAGATCACACAGAAATCACTAGGAATTTTTAGTAATTTTAGCAATATAAAATAAAAATTTTACTTTGGTTGTTCTGAGTATCTGAAATACCTCTGTAAATTTCATAGAATTTAAGATTGTGTTCAACAAAATTTTGTGTGCAATTTTAAACACTTTGATATCCTCAACTTGGATAGTAGATTAGGAATTTTCCATTTAGTAATAAACATGATTAAGGATTCATTGAGTTTTCACTGTATTTCTAGATTTGATCTACTCTCATTCATTTGATCCTAAAAATTACCCTAGTAGAATGTTGGTACTTGTGTTGCCCCCATTTCAGAATGAGGAAAATGGAGGCCTCCAGGGACTGAATGGCAGAGCAAAGAATGGAAGTAGAATTTTGATCTGTCCTACCCAAAGCCTTGTGCCTCATTTTTCTGCTACTAAAATTTTAAGTGTCTAACATGCTATTCAAATACTTTTAGCAGTAATTTATAAATGACATAATAATAACATAATCTGAATGTTTATGAGATCTAAGTTTTATTGAATTCATAATGGGACCTGCATAGAGTGTACCAGGATACAAAGAGACTGTGCAATTTTGAATGATTGGAGAGGCATGGCTTATTTCCATCCTTTCACATTGCTGATTGTTATTGCAGAGTTTGACTTCTCCCTCATTCAGATTTTTAAAAAAAGATTTATTTAGTTATGCATATGCATACAAGAGCTAGGGTGTAGGCCAGGCGTGTTGGGAGGTGAGAGGAGTCACAGAGACAGAATGGGGAGTAGAACAGGCTGATCTACTGAAGTACACTGCTGAGGGGAACAGCGGGTGAGACAGGAGAGGTCTGCTGCGCCATGTGGGTCATCTCCCAGGTAGGCCAGGGAATCGAACTTGTGCTGCAGTGGCTGGTGATAGCTTGATAGCATTGTCTTTAACCCCTGCACTACAAGGGAGGCCCCCAGATTTTTTTTTTTTAAGATTTATTTATACAGGCACTGGGAGGATGAGAAGCTTGGGAGGGTGAGAGAATTCACCAGAGCCAGAGCGGGGAACAGAACAGGCAGATTGAGGAAGTACACTGCTGAGGGGAGCAGCGGGCGAGGCAGGAGAGGTCTGTCGCGCCATGTGGGACCCTTGCCGCGGGATCAAACCAGCACTTCAGAGGCTGTGGGCAGCTTCGCAGCCCAGTGCTCAACCACTGCGCCACCAGGGGAGGCCCCCCAGATTTTTTTTTAATTGTTGTTGAAGTACTATTATTTTGCATCCTTGCTAGTGTTTTAATGACATAGAATTCCCCCCACCCCACCCTTGGGTGTAGTCACCATAGCACTTCCATTGTGCAAGCACCCATAGTCCTCCACCATAGTCCATTGTGTTATCTCCCACCCCCTTGATTTTACCTCTCTTTCCTGCCCCCTTTGAAAGCCTAAGAGTTGGCTTTGTCTAAGGGTTGTATTTTCTTTTGTTTCCATCCTTAAGTTTATCAATCTTTAGGTCCATCCTTGCAGGCTACTTCATTCCTGTTGATGTATTGAGTAGGAAGCATTTTAAGTTTTTAAAATGTTTTAAGCATATATGTAAGAAGAGTTACCTGCAGTCATGGAAACACTGTTTTCTCAGCAAATCAACCAGGAAAGTTCATCATACTTTTCTGTTTCAAAAAGTACCCTTCTTGCTTTTTAAAATCAGAGTAGTTAAGCAGTTTTGCACAGTTTGGGGATATGGCTTGAGGACATATGAGTTTATAAGTGAACTCTTTGCTTGACTTTTCCTATTGTGATCCCCCTGGAAACCTTCTTTTCTTACCAGCTTTTGTGGCCATGGAAACTTTTAAGCTTTTCCTAGGATTTCTGTTAAGCTGGAATCCCCATTCTGGACAGTTCTTTGTCCCCCTTAAAAAGTCATGAATTTTATGTTGCTTGGGGTCCCATAGTGAGAGCAAGTTGGCCATGCAGACAGAGCCTGTAACTCATATGGGAAGGCATCTCAACACTGTTTCTGTTTATATACAAATTTTTCCACTTTTTGATAAATAATCAATGTTTGCTTGAATAAGAAATTATGATATTTTTTCTTTGTCACCTAATAAGTGATCATTTAGTATTTAGAAAAATAGTTTACATTTTCAATACTCTAGCTCTCTACAAACATCTGTTTGCCTTCCAACTGAAAGTACCACCACTCTTCCTACAATTCTTACTGTTTTTTAGAATTAATCAAGTTGTTGTGATTCACAGCTTATCTCAAAACGTGCATGGTAAATATATTGTTAATGAAACCTGGATACACTCTACATGAAAATTCAATAAGAAGGTCCAAAATACAATGCTTGGTTTTCAAATTGTGGAGCTCTAGAAGTTAAAAATAGATTTTATTCCTTTTTAATATTATTTAAATAAAATGTGCCTGGTCTTTGTGAAATTGGCACATGGCTTGGCTTTTTTGACCCTCAAAATGTATTATGAGCTTTCGGAATTCATTATATAGTCATTTCTGGTTAGGAAAATAGCAGAGATGAGAATATGAAGAAAGGTGATTCTCCTAAATCTTGGTATGTGGAAGTATGGGATGAATGAATGGCATTGTTATGGCAACATTCATCTGAATTTCAGGTTAAAAGTGATTGGGCACTGGCCCTTCATTACAAGCGGTCTTGCATGTGCAGGTGTCCCTTCGCTTGGTGCCTAACCACCTCTCCCTAAGATTTGCCTGATGGGGACCTGCTGCATCATTACCCTGGGAAACAGGAGCTGTGTGTGTTCATGGTCCTCAGGCAGCTTGTGGGCAACAGCACCCGGTATCTGTTTGGTGGAGGGTGTCAAGCTCTGCATTTGCTCTCCCTCCATCTATTACTTCTCATTAAATGACTTCGATATTAAAAAACCTAGCCAGTGCTTTTCAGCATGCAAACTACACCCAGTTCTCAGTTTACACATCAACACAAGCAGCCAAAGATGATGATTTTCTGTCTGCTTGCTCCAGTATTAAATGCCATTTATGTGTAGAAAGAATGGAATGTATAGCTTATGTGTATTTCTGAGTTATTTAAAAACAAACTTAATTTGTGAAGTTCTAACTAATGAGTGTATACTTTACTGGCAAGCTTGAGTAGTTTTATTAAATTAGCTTCCTTCTCCTAGCATGCCTTATTTGGGATTTCAGCAGTTTTTACTATGTAATGAGGGATTCACTTCTGTTGTGAAATTTTACTTCATTTTTAAATGTAACTGGTATAAGAAGGAGAACTGAAATTTGATCAAATATTAAAATTAGGATGAAAAATAAGGCATTCGCTGAGAGAGTGCTTATTATGATGGGGGTGTTGTTGTAGGTATGGGGTGCTCTCTGGTGTGGGTCTAGATCATTGCATGCTCATTGTCTCTGTCCCTAGTCCTTTAAGAAAATTGAGGCTGCCTTTGTGATCAGCTGTGTCTGGGCCTCTTGCCCTAACCTGTGCTTACACTGGCACCATGGCCTGCCCTGAACACCCTGATACCTAGTGCACCAGCTCAGGGGAAGCAATCCTGTGTCAGGAAGCCACTATTGGACTTAGATTCTTACTTTGCCTCTTACTCTCTGTGTGATAGATATGCCTTAACATCCCCATCTCTAGAAGTAAGGTCATGGCAGCTGCATAGGGGTGTTTAAAGATTAAGCAACATAAATCATATAAAGAGCTAGCAGCATAACTAAGTAGGTGTCCTTGCTCTTGGTTTCCCTCCGTCAAAATGCTCTGTTGATGAGACCCAGACGCGGGAGCTGACATGGCATCAGGGAACTGCAATCCAGGTGCCAGGTGTGAAGTTCCTTGCTGCTGGCTTGGCCATTGTTTTTAGGCCTCCAGTAGACTTTGTATGTGTACATACACAAGCACTCACATGATTTTTAAGATAAAATTCAGTACTGCAGGGTTTTACTTAGCCTCTTTGATCTTGCACCTCTGTCTTTCTGTCAAAGTGACTCCCAGAATGATAGAATTACTTATTTGCTTTATCGCATGATGTACACACAGCAGAATTCAGTATGTCCTAAGGTTCATTTGTCGTATTTTATTTTTGATTTTTAGGTATTATTTTAATTTAAACTTTTAATTATGTAATTACATAAAATAGTTACATGGCTCCAAAAGTGTAATCCAGAAAACAAGATCTTATGAAAGAAGCTCTGGTCTCTTTTCTCCAATAAGTAACAATTAAACAATGTTACAGTTTTCTCCATTTTTTGGTCTTTACTTTGTATGCGTATATATGTGTGTAAATATATAAATTTACACATATAAGTAATATGTATAAATGTATAAAATGTTTTTATTATATATAATTTATAAGTAAAATAGAAAAATGTGGTTAGAAGTATATATGTTTATGTTGTTTTATGTTTTGTATATCCAAAGGAAAGGAAAATAGCCTAGCTATGTTGCAATGTACTTTGTAACTTTTTCCCCCTGTGGAGAGGGAGTTTGTAGGGGAGGATGGCACATGCAAATGGGTATTTCTAGTACTAGAGGGATTGAAGCTTTCATTTGTTGTTGTTATATTTGAACCTTCATATTATTCAGTGTGCTCTTTTGGTTAGCTTTTCTTTCCATAATTACACTTGCCCATGATCACATTTTAGCAGCCTGTGAGAGAACCTCTGTGGCTTTCTGAAAAATTGTTCTTTTATATAAACTTAGTTAGCTAGATGAGTTATAGGAGGAACTGTCCTCTCTAGTTTCAAAATGAGTTCAAACATTGTGAGGGGGACTTTCCAAATGAGTAAAGCATGCCATGGTATGTGGTTAGCCAATACAAGTTTAAGAGGCTGTAGCAGCTGTTGCTAACTTGTGAAATACGCCTCTAGGTTAAAATAAAAAATCGGTTTTTGGAAACTCTTCCGTTTAGACACAGCTTTAGATAAAGAATAAAGAACTGTCTTCTGATGATAACAAACCATGACCTGCTTATCCATTCAGATTATGATTTCCTTTAGAATCTGTTTTACCTAACAAGGACAAATATCTTAGATAATGAAAGTACAGGCAGTACCAGCAGTACTCTAAGTAGGCAAACACATATTTAAAGGGATAATGTAGGGATAGCTTTGGGTAGCATGGTGTACATTGGAGGATTTTTATTGATGGCATTTTAACTTTCTGTAGTGTATGAAATAGTTAAAGTTACTGAGTCAATTTAAAAATTTTCTATTTGCAAAGAGATAGATCTTTATCTGGCAATTTAGTTATCTCTTTGAGGAATTTAAACCATCTTCTACGGCAGATGGTATTTTAATTTTTTAAATTTTTAAATTTTTAATTAAAAGTTGAGGTGAGTTAGAGTCTCTTGACATTAATTGCACCTAATAAGTGGCACAAAGAATTGTGAGCCTCAGTTTATCTGAAAAGAAAATCCTTGTTATTTCCAGTGTGGTGTGTGCTGCCTCTGTTTACTCTTCTTGCACTGAAAGGAAACCCAGGGATCTCATTCCACTAGATGAAAATTAGTAACTACTTATAAACTAGAAATTTTATTAGTTGCTATAATAGTTGCTTCTGTGATTTAAGAATGCACACTAAAATGCTTAGTAAGTACTACCTTTTGAAAACTTGTAACAAACGCTGACAGTAATTTATTGTAGTGGGGGCAGGTGGAGATTTTCATCACCACGGAATTTAAAATAATTTGATTTTCATTATTGGAAAAGCTGTGTACTTGCCGTCGCTGGACTATGTGCTGTTATACATCACAGCTGTAATTTTCTGTAAATCAGAGAACTTTCTGTGCAGCTGCTTTAATTCAGATGCCTTTTTGGGGACGTCTAAAATGATAAATATCTATAGTATATGTTGTTTCACAATGAAGATTTGTATGAGACAAGATACAAAATTATTACAAATATTTCTTAATGTGCTAGTTCATTTGTGTATCGGAATGTTCTGAGCCTTGTCTTGCCAAATTTTATTTGCTATTCTTTGAACATTGACTGTCAGTTTTGTTGGCCAAGTTTAGAAGATAAAGTTTACCAAAGGTGAAAATTAGAGAAACAGCTTAGAAATATGTTGTAAGCTCTGGAAGAATGTCATAGAAAAATATTTTCAGTTGTAAGTTAACACAAATGTTGGGATATAGTGGAAACCTAGATACCTGCGGGTCTCAGGTAAGAGATCAATAGAAATATTCTAAGGTCCTGGGGAGACTGTGTTGTCAGAGACTACTGCTGAAGGTAAGAGTAGAATTGACGTCATGTCTTGAATGAAACTATAGTGTTGGTGGAGAGGGATGTTGTTTGAGGTTATGTGCTTTAGCTAGATTATGTTTGGAGAGAAAAGAAAACATTATTTTCCATTCTTTACCTTATCAACTTCAAAATAAAATAGCAGAGGACATAAGAATACAAGAGATAGCACACGAAGCTCCCCTGCGGTGGTGACTTCCAGTTCTTTTCCAGAAGAGATAGTGTTATAATGAACATCTTGGTACAGTGTTCTTGTTCCATATTTAAAGTTATTATTTTCCTACAATGAAGAATCTCACAAGTAGGATAATAGAAAGGGAATGTACATTTTCATCATTCTCCAGGAAGAAATAGGGCCTTCAACTTATTCATAATAGGTCCTTTCTGCAATTCAAATACCATCCACTGTACTTGAAAACTAACGGCTTTCAAACTCTCATAGATCATATAGTTCACAGCAACAGATAAGAAGGGTCTGTACTCAGTTATTCTAGTCTGTTGCTTGTGGTGCCAGTCTGGCGGTATTTTAGAGAATTGTATTGGCTTCATTTATTTCACTGATGACCATATAAATAATTGGTTTGATACCAAGGTTTATGCTGTAGATTTTAACATAAGAAGAACAGAATATATTCCATCTATCCCCCTTCTATAGGTAGATTTTCAAGAACTGTTATTTGTTTTATATGTGCATTGCAGAAAAGTTGCAAGGGCCACATCTCAGAAAAATTGCTATCACTCGTAATTGTACTATCCATAAATTATTAACAATTTGATATATTTATATATGTATACATGTATATAGATATAGATACATACATATGTGTCTAGACGTTATGCATGTACATTTAACATACAAATTTAAAGACATAGTTGAGATCATATAGTATATATTTTGTAGTGCTCACCTTGAATAATATCTGTCAGTAGTATTTCTCAGTGTCATTGAATGCATATAGATGTGATTTTCAAATCACTGCATGATATTTCATCATATTGCTTTAACACAGTTAATATTTTCTTGATGTTGTATTAGTTTGTTCCCATTATCTAATAATTTTGTGAAACTCTAGTATTTTTCACTTTTAACTTTCAAATTTTCTAGTATTTTTCACTGTTAACATGCACAGGATAACATATTTGATCAAAAATGTCATGTTTCTTATTCATTAAAAAAATCAGCATTTGAGAAGAACCTAATTCAGAATTGTAATATTCCATTTTTTAAAATTTATCATGCAATATTTTTTTTACATTTTAAATACATTTTAAAAAGTCTTCTTTGTTAGCTTCAGTTTGATCTATTTTCATTTGCTCTTTCATAAAATGTAAATTGTCTTCAAGCTTCATAGTCAGACAACAGTGCAGAACAAAAAGGACAAGTTTTCTGTTTTTTTTTTACTATCCAAATGGGCAGGTTTATTATAAAAAGGAAAGGATGTTTGCACAGACACAAGCAGGCAGAAAGAGCTGCCCCTGGAAGGGAGATAGTGTTGTTAAAAGACATGCCTGCATAGTAACAGCCGGGCAGCCTTGGGAGGAGAGCTGCCTCTGCTGTTTTGCGAAGGGAGTAGGTTGGCGAAGAGAAATACCTGGCACAGGGGGGCAAGAGAGTTGTTGTAGAACTGACTGACTGGTTAGAAAGTGTAGTATTAGATAATTACATAAAGTTATTACAGAATTGCACTTGTAACAAATGTTACACACCAAAAATTACAGTGTGCTGTCAGAATGTCTACTTGAGTAGTCTCACCTGGAAAGAAAAGACAATTCATTAATTTTATTATCTTGCTTGGTTTCTATTTTACGTAGAAAACCTCTGTGCTTTATCTGAGAATCTGTGACAAACCATAGAATAGAGTACAGATACTTTATTTATATCTTTTTCTCTTGCCAAATCTGGAAGAGAAGAAATCATTAGTCTCTCTGGTTGAGTATTTGCCTTCTGAGATGGTTTTTTTTTTCCCCCTGAGTTTATCAAATTCCTGAATATAAATTTAATTCTTTCAGTCAGCATTGTGGCTTTAAAGCTTGAGATTTTGACATCACGATTAGAGACTATTTAGCGTCCCAATTCAACATAAAATAAACGAAATGATGTGTGTAGATAAACTTCTGTCCAAGGTGTAAGGGTCCTAATAAGCTAGTGCTACTTGTAAAGTTAGTATAGTAATACCTGGGAGAGATTGCACATCATTTAGGAGAACTGTGCTTTGTGGGTTATTCATATAGAAAGGATGAGTTAGTACTTGGTTATTCTATTATACATTTGATTGCTCAGGAATGTGGTTAGCAGAAGTCATATTTTGGATTGAAAAAGCTGTAGGCAGTTGTTTTGGGGGGGTCCAGATTAGATTTAACCTAGATCTAGTGCAAAAGTTAGGAGAAAAGCTGAAATAAAAATGAGTTATTTTTTCTGTTGAAATTTATTTTTTTTATATTAATTTATATATATTTTGTATCATTGTTCATTATTTTTTCTACAGTGTTTGCTTTTTTTTCTCAGGTGTAGTCCCCATAGAATTCCACTACCTATTCACCCATTCACACGTGCACCATCACCATAGTCCTTGGTGCTCTTCCCGTCCTTACTTTGATCCCTCTCCCTCCTGTGCAGAATGTCTCTGATTTACAGTTGTCTGCTGATTTTTTTTTTAAAGATTTATTTATTTATACAAGCACTGGGTACCGTCAGAAGCACGGGAGGGTGAGAGAATTCACCAGAGCCAGAACGGGGAGCAGAATAGACAGACAAAATACACTCCTGAGGGGAGCAGCAGGCACGGCAGGAGAGGTCTGCGTGCCATGTGGGGCCCTCGCAGGCCGGCCGGGGATGAACCCATGCTGCAGAGGTTGCGGGCAGCTTCGCAGCCCACAGCTCAACTGCTGTGCCACCAGGGAGGCCCTGGCTGCTTATTTTTGTTTTGTTGTGTTGTGTTTTTTTAATTGTTATTATTTTTTTTCCATGATCCCTTATTTGGTTCCCTGTATTTCTCTTATAAGTGAAACCACAGAAGGAGTTAGTTTTAACGAAGAACCAGAATAGAAGGCTACACAGCAGAAAGTTCATTTAAATGCCCTCTGATTTATTTGGAGGTCAAATGGCTAAATAAACTGCTAGTCGGTTAACTGAGCATTGAGCATTAGTTTTAACATGTGACCAAGGGGGGATACCCTTGGATCCCAAAACTTGCTTTAAGTTTGGGTGTCCGGCCTTTTGTGTACACAGAGACAAAGGGTATTATTAGTGTGAAAGAACTTTAATAGAGTTAGTGTGCACAAAGAAAGAAGAGAAGAAAAAAAAGGACATTCTAAATAAAATACCCAAATTACCTATTCTCTTGTGAGTAGGTGACCAACCAGATAGGGTTGGCCCCAAGCAGAGCTGCTGAGGCCTGAAATCTTGCCACAAGTCTAAGGCACCTTCTTGTAGGGAACATAGCAAAGGGATTCTGAAGCAGGACCTAGAAAGCTGAAACAAAGGAGCAAAATCAAAGTTCAAATCAAGATAATGGCTGCCATTGTCAGCCTCCCCACATGTCTCTCACCCACGTGTCTCTTCCAAATGTTTCTACATGTCTCCCCTCCATATGCCTAGTGCAAATTTAAGCTGAGAAACAAGCATGCCTTTCTTCTTCTTGTCTCTCCCAAGCCCACCTCTCTTCCCTGTTACGGAGTTTCACCAGGCTGCCTTACTCTGCCCCTCCCCTCATTAAGTGGGTTAGGGAACACTGTACCTACCCTAACATTATAAGACCATTTGAAGAGGAAGGAAATGTCTTGAATTAATTTACCATGTTGTGTGGAACCTTAGAATGAGGGAGTTTGATGTTCTTAAAAGTAATAAGGTTAATATAATTCCCAGGTCTCCACTTAAATCCATACCTGTTAACTTCTTGCCACATTTGCTTTATCTCTCTATAGATGTACTCCTTTTTGGTTTTGTTTGATGACTGGATCAAGAAGATGTGGTACATATACACGATGGAATATTACTCATAAAAGATAAACACATGCCATTTGCAGCAACATGTATGGAGCTGGAAGCGATCATGCTCAGTGAAATAAGCCAGAAAGAAAAAAAAAAAAAAATCAGATGGTCTCACTGATAGGAGGAATGTAGAGGATCCAAATAAGGGATCAGAAAAAAAAAAAAAAAAGTAACTATAATAAAGTAAAAATCAAAATTAACAGGCACCTATAAACCAGAGACATTCTGCAGGTAGGGAGAAGGGAGTAGGATCAAAACAGGGGTGGGAAGAGCACAAGGGACTATGGTGATAGTTCACCGGTGAATGGGTGGTAGGAATTTCATGGGGAGTATAACCGAGATGAAAATGCGTACATTGTACAAAAATGAAAAATGATCTAAAAATATATATAAAATAAAATAATTAAAAAATAAAAATAAATAAGTACAAAAAATAAATTTACATTCTTTTAAAAAATAAATGTGCTCTTTTTTGTTTGAGATACATTTGAAAGTAGATTAAAACTACCTTACTGAATTTTTATTCTTACCAATTCACTTGATTTTCTTGAGATACTCCAATTAAATTGTCATAGCAGCTGCAAGTTATTTTATATTTGTCCAGGTCCTTTAAAGAAGTGTTAACTTGTATCACTGATACAACACTGACTTTAGTGAGAATATTTCCAATATTTCATAGTATAGTGATCATAGTTAGCTTCTTGTAGATATTCTTTCCATAGCTTCCGAAATTTTCTTTAATCATAGCTTTCAGCTGTTGTGGTAGGGTTGGTAGGGATTTTAATCACTCTGTTTTGGCTTATAGAGTGATAGTTTTCCTTATTATCTCCATACAGTGAATTGTGAGACTAGTTTTCTGATGGCAAGTTATCCTTACATTCCTAAGATAGATTCAACTTGGTAATGATCTTTTAATCTGTTTTGGTACTCTACATATATCAGAGAATGTATATGTTACTGTGACTAATGAAATCAGATCCATCTGAAAGTATTGCTTTTATTTATTTTTATTATGATTCCTAAATCAACAGATAGGAAAACTGTTGTATTATCTATTTTTAACCAGAAAAGCACAGTACCACTGAGAAGGCTACAGAATTGTCTGTTAAAAAGGGGTCCTCACTCTTAAAATACTTGGAATCAGGTCCATAGTCAAGATACTTAAAAACAAATCTCATTTTCATCCTCACTCTTTCTGGCACTTTTGCATATAAATCTTGTCTAGAATTTGATCTTGATGTTAATCTGGACATTCTAAAGTTAAGTCATAAAAAGAACTTTAAGAGGTTATCTTAGTCATCCTTCTGTTTTCTGTTATCAAAGACTTGAAAAAAATAATGATTTTATTTTAGTCTCAGGAAGTAATTCATTCTAAACCTTTAGTATCAAATTGCACATCTACTGATATTGGTGCTCTGGGACATTTTAGTTAATAGTGTTTTTTTTCTGCTATGCTCAGGGTTGTTTAAGATGCTTCATTTTCCCTTGAATGTTTGATATTATAACTTTCTAAATAGAATGGTGAATATAAAATTTAATTATTTGGAAAATGGGAGGGAAATTGACATTATTTTTTTCAGCATCGTTCCTATTAATAATCATTATACAGTAATTGCAAACATATGAAGAATATTAGGTTTAGGATTAATAAATCCTTGAAGCTGGCACGTTGATTTGTCTTTAGTGTGGGAAGGAAGGGATCTAGATAATCAGATTTATTGATAACCATTATACCTTTTTAAAAAAATGTTTCTGTATCTTTGGGAGGTATGGATGTATCTTCAAATTCATGTGTTCAGAGAAACAGAAATATACAAAAGAAGGATAAAAAAAAAAGATGTAAATTTTAGACCTGTTCCCAAGTTTGCTGACTTTTTTGAAGCTGATCTTAAGTAAAATCCTAGAATCATTGCTCTTAATAGTTGAGAGGAACATGAAGAGCATTCATACCATTTTTGAGCATTTCTGTTGTAACAAATATTGTGTTTCATGGTAGGGATGAAATAAATACAACTCTTGCCTTTAAAGTCTGCTTTGAAGTAGTAAATTCTGAACTGGAACCTTTGTGTAGGAGGTAGATTTTCCACGTTTTCAATTTCACTCTAGCATGGTGGGCTAGCAGCCCAGGTGATTACAGCTTCTTAGTGGTGGTGGTGTTCCTGGTCTCTTGATACCAGTCTCATGACCTGGGTCATAGTGGGTTGACCTGTTAACCTTTGAAAAAGAACATTTCAGCTATCATCTTTTTTAAAAAGTAGTTTGCTTTGTACAGTTAAGAGCTGTTTGAGATAAACAGTCATTTCTTTCTTATCCTATTTTTTTTTTTTTTTTTTGAGAGCTGGGGATTCCCCTAAGCATTTAGAACCAAAAGCAATGAATAAATTCAGTATTTTTTAGTCTCATAATTTCATTGCATTATCTAAAATCCTATGCACTAAACATAGACCTCATGATGCAAATCTTTGCCAGGAATCTGGACTCCACTTCTTCCATGAGCTTCACTTATAGGGAGCCTCCTGGAATCTTGGGCTAGGCTAGTTAAGGCACAGCTCCCACCAGCCCTGAGCATGCCTTGAAAATACCTCATGTTATCCCAGAATTTTAGGGTACCTAGGACATTCACAGGTATTTGGTAAATGTTTGATAAATAATTAAATAGAGGTTTGTAAACTGTCTTTATTATATGACAAAATGTGATCATGCTATCGTGTATACAGATGCTGAATTATGTTGCACACCTGAAACATATATAATGTTATAGAGCAGTTACCACAAAAAATTATTTTAAAAGATAAACAAAAAATGTGTTCACACATATTAAAAATTACTGATATTCTGTTATTATCCATGTAAACGTAACTTTTGTAGTCTGATTTATTTTTTTCTTGAATACATCTTTAGAAGGATTATTAAAGTCACCCCATTTATATTGCTCATCAGTCATTGATGAGAGCTTGTTCCATGCTATTTCAGTTGGAATTCTATTATTGGACATTCACATGTTGAACGACAACTTACAGAGTTTGACATTTTGGTATATCCATGGATTAAAACACATATTTAAAATAGGCATTTATAAATATATCATTTGTTGTTAGTCACGATTTGATGGATAGTGATTGCTTCTGCTGTCCATTCTCTGTAGCCTTATGAAATGTAATCTAACCATTATACTTGTTTCTTTAAATATTTATGAAAGGAAGCTGTTCAATTAAAGTTAAATCTGGTAACAATTAGAAGATAAACTGTTTATTTCCCCCCTCCTGTAGGATTATTAATAAGTAACTATTTTGTAAAAGTAAAAAAAAATATAAAAACTTGACTTTTCTAAATAAAAATGAACATGTAAAAGAAGCATTACATATAAGAATGCAATTTTAGCACCAAGTGTTTTCCTTATAATCAATATAAATGTGCCCTCGCTCTTGCTAGCTCTGTCAAATTACAGGATAGATAATATCTCAAAGGATTCTTACATAAAACACTAAAATGCGCAGATATAAAAGGGGCTTGCTGAGATATTGGCATGGTAAATGAGACTCACCAAATCATGCTTATCTTTGGATTCTCAGTCACGTTATATGAGTGGTCATACAGATGGATTTTTAACTCTGATTTTCCTGAGTTGCTTTCCCTTCCATTAAATGATGGAAAATAAAAAGAATGCATTGCTGTTACTTTAAGAAGGGAATTAACTAGGGAGGGAAGAGGGGGATGTTGTGACTGCTGACATTTGTGGCCTCTTTTCATTTGCGTAAGAGGTGGACTGGCTTTTCTGAAGCTGCGGTTGCCATGGAGAGGTAGTGGGGGAGGACTCCTAAGACTACAGCCTGTGAGAGCAATGCTGGTTTAGAGCTGCTCCAGAAAGTGATGTGAAGGGGCAGGGAGCTCAGGTGTGCCACGGCAGCACAGATAATGGGGGCTGGCTGACCTGTCATGGCTGGTAACGTGACTGTGCAGATACCCCTGGGTGTGACAGACATGTTTGTGGAAGTGCCTGTGGATTCTCTATGTGAAGTGAAAGGATTGTAATGTTGTATGTATTCCCACCCTTCCTATGATTTCTTACACTCGAGATTTGATTAAAAGAGTTTAAGCATATTAAACCAAATGAACACTCTTTATATAAGAAAATGACTAACTTCAGTTGACATGTTTGCATATAGATAAATGACATAAATAACAAGTCAGATAAATTTTGATGGGGATAATACATTCAGAAGAATCTAATATGGTAGGTTAAACTGTAAACAGAAATGAATGTGTTACTAACCTGGAGTCATTAATACATGACTATAGCTGGCTAATCTAAAAAAAATAAAACAATGAAAGTTGTAAGAATTTTTCTACATAGCACATAGAAAAAAATCCGTTGTGTGTTTTGTGGGTAAATATGCTTGTATCTTAAGAGATCTATTTTAGGAATTTTGATAGATAATTGTTTTTAATACATTTTGATTAGGAATACTTTTTATCAAATAGATAATTGTTAGAGTACGTAGTATGATTATTTTATGGCTTTTGTTTTCTTGACATAGTTGTAAATGAATATGATTATATTAGTCTTGCTTTCTTAAGGATATTATGTCATGCCTTTGTTTAAAAGGAAATGTGATTGGTAATTTTAACTTACTCCCTGAGCTGCTGTTTAAAATACTTCTAAGTAAAAATATGTTTCTCTTCAGGAAATCATATAATGTGTTAAATTTACCAAGCATGTAAGAACTTACTTCACTTCTCAGTTCTAATGAAATTATTTTATAGTAGTTGAATCAGAAATGGTTTATATGAAAGAATACATTGTAAAGGTTGGTACAGGATTTAACTGCTTACTGCACATTTCAACTTATTTTAAGAATAACTAGTTGCCTAATTTAATCCATGGAAGAAATGACAAACCGTCTTTTTTTTTTTTTTTTAAATAGTGTTAATGTAAAATCAAGGCAAGAGCGAAACCTAGTACTACTGAAAAGACTTGTAAAATACACAAATTTATTACAGAATTTGCTTGGGATGTATTATTGCAGTTAAGGTATTTCAGAAATTGTTCAGTAAACATTTACTGATGAATATGTGTGTGTATAGATATTAAAAAAAATGTTTGCTCAGTTATTCCTGCAATGCAGGAGGGCTATGAGGTGTAAAATACGTGAGTATTTGTTAGATAATAACAGCTTATAGTTGGTGCTCATTAAAAATTCCCTAAGTACTATTTAAACACTTGTGCTTATTGCCTTTTTTTGAATTTTATACAACTTTGTTAGGTGGGTGCTGTTTTCGTTATTTTATGCATAAAGAAATTGAGTTTTAGAGGGCAAAGTAATTTGCCCATATCGTAGAGCTAAGTTATCCAGGATTTGAATCCTTGAAAATTCTTAACTATCACACTTCACCTTTTCTTGTATGTAACCTATAGTTTGATATAGTGGGAGAGCTTTTTATTTGTGGGAGGGAACCCCAGCTTTCAATATCTTAGCTGAGTGACGTTGCAGAAATTATACCTCTTCATGCCTTCGCTTTCATATAATACTTAATGATAGAATACGTGTAGTTCCTTTAATATTAGTGCTAATGTGAAACGACCCCTCCGTTATGTTACTGCTAACATGTGTTATTATTCATATTATTAAAATATTAGGCAGTAATTGCAATTATGTTTTATTACTGTTTGGAAACAATGGTATAAAAGAGTAAAGAGGATTTGACTATGTTTTCAGTTATCCATTCAAGTATTTATCAGTTTATATAGAAGGGTGTCTTACTGATATTTTGGGTTGGATAATTCTTTGTTATGGGGACTGTCCTGTGCTTTGTGGGATGTTTAGCAGCATGCTCTACCTCTCCCCACTGGATGCAGTCCTCTCCCTCCTCAGTTGTGACAACCAAAAAGGTCTTGCCAGATGGCCTTTGGGACATATTGAGGATATGATGGAGGAAACCAAGGTGCTCTAATGCAGGGCAGCAAGCTGGTTTTTGTATAGGGTGTAACTATGTGTAGAGCATGGGTTGTTCAGCAGGGGCCGTTAAATTGTAGGCCTGTGCATAGTCTGTAGCAACGGTTTTTGTTTGTGATGAGACTTTGGATCAGGTAGGGAAAGTAGACAATTTGGAGTGGTTTGGGGATGGAGAATCGGAGGGTTTGGAGTTTGCTAGGGAATTACAAAGAATCAAGAACAATGAACGTTTAAGAAGCGGACCCTGGGGAAGCTGGGCAGTCTGCAGACTGACGCACCAAGTGCTAAGTGCGTTAGCTGGCTGGGTTATGCGTGGGATTCATGTGTTTCTCAGCAAAGTTAGCAATTACTGAATGTCCTCAACATCATGAATATTGGAAACCAGGAGTCTTATATCTCTGACTGCCAAGTGATTGCATATTTAAAACTTCTGTGATTTGCCTTGCCTTACAGATTAGATATGCTCTTGAGAGATCTTTCATTTTTGACAAGTGGCACTCGTTGGTCATTACTGTTCCCGCTATTTAGATTCTTGCCCCTGCCTTGGCCTACACAGGTTTCTGTCCTTGGCCCCAGACTACTGAATCAGGATTTTGAAGACCTTGTAGGATCCTTAAAGCAGTGTATCTCTATAGTGGGTACAGTGTACACCATAATTTTGGCCAATGGTAAGGCTGGAACATTCCAGATCTTTATGTCACAGTGTTCCGGGAAATCCAATAGAATTTCTGTTTTTACAGTAAATAATCTCAACTGGCTGCTTTCTGGAACTATTTCTGGAATGAAGATCACCATACACTTAATGATCTTTTGTTAGTAATAGTTGGTAAAATCACCAGGAGTTATAATTACAACTTAATTGCTAGTGTTACAAGTTTGTAATGCCAAATACTTCAGAAATGATAAAACTTTTTTTTTAAGATTTATTTATTTATGCATACAAGACCTGGGGTGTAGGCCAGAGGTCCGGGGTGGGGGCCGTGAGACACAGTGGGGAACAGAACAGGTAGATTGACCGAAATACACTGCTCTGGGGAGCAGTGGGTGAGTCAGGAGAGGTCTGCTGCACCATGTGGGTCACCTCCCTGGCAGGGGCTCGAACTCATGCTGCAGTGGCTGCAGATTGCTTCATGGTGCTGATGTTTAACCCCTTGTGCCACCAAGGTTTTTCTCCACAAAATCATGTTGTTGAAATTGTGTGTATCTGAGTGTGTCTGTCAGTGATTTCTACCACAGTAAAATAGAAATTCATTTTGCCGTGTACACCAAGATATACTCAAAGGGAAGAGAAGAGAAACTACCTTTCTTGCTATAGTTTCTTGGGGATTTTATTTCTTGGTCCTACCAGTCCCCTCCACCCTCCAACTCCAGTTCAGTTGTTCAGTTATTGGTTGCTTTATTTTCCTCTGGGAAAGGGGCTTTTTCAACTCAATTTTCCATATTGAATCATCTTCCCAGTGGGCTTTGGTGAAGCAGTCAAGAATTTTGGTCTGCTTATTTGCTCTGACAAATGAATTCAGCCAAATTTGAACACATGCTGTGATTTAGGGCTCTACATGTGCTGTGGGGATTGATTTTCCTATCTTCAGGGCATTTAAAACTCTGAGATGGATAGGAGATTTTTTTTACACATAATAGAGACTTTAAGGAATAAATGAGTTTACTAATAAATGGGATACAGTTAAATACCATTAGATACTTTATTATATATAATAGTGCACAATAGATGAAGCTCTGTCAAATTGTGAAAGGTAAGAAACTATTGATTTTCTGATTTATTAGCAGAAGTTTTTGAGAGTTGGGATTTAAACTTGGCCGTGAAATGACCGGTAAATACCTGTGGCCAAGGTAATAGAGACTGTGATAGAGCTTGGTCATGGAGTTTATGGCGTTAGCAGGTTGATACAAGCATGAATGAAGCATCCAACACCCCCACCCCCAACCCCTGCCCCACCACCACCACACATACACACTACAAGACAAGCTGGAGTACTGTTGCATGCCACAGAGGTCCCAATTGGAGATCAGGAAAGGACTTCATAATTGTGACATTCAAACACACACGAGAGATGAGGAATTGCCAGTGCAGGCAGGACACTCTTTTGATGTACATGAATAACACAGAGGAGTAGTGTAGTGTAGTGTAAAGGAGTTCACATTCTGAAAGCTATCTGTTTGGGTTCAAGCCTGGCATTTGTCATTATTAGCTATCTGAAGTTTGCTTCTGTTTCCCACAGTTGACGCTCATCTGTAAAATGGAGATAAAGTGGTTCCCTTTTAGCAGAGTGTGTGTGCGTGCGCGCGCGCACACACACACAAGCTTTATATTTTGTGAGGTTCGAATGAGTTAGTAGATGTGAAGTCCTTAGTACAGTGCCAGCAATAGTAAGCACTTACATTTTAGCTGTTGTTGATAGGTTTTTCTCTAGTAGACGGAGGAAAATGGGGGCTTTCCAGGCAGGTGTGAGGGGAGCACCAGGAAGCAATTCTCGAAGAAGGAATACCTTGGGTGTGAAGCACTGGTGGTGAAAGGCCTGTGAGATCCTGTAAAGTAGTATTGCTCCTTCAGAAAGGAGGATTCTAAGGATGGGTTGGAACAGATAACTTGCGGGGGTGGGGAAGTCACCATCAGTTTTATGAAATACGTATGTGTTAATTACGTTTTGCTGGTTTATGTATATTTTAGGGAGTTTAAGAAATAGTTTTATTAGTTATCAGAAGTTATTGCATCATGGTTGTCTGTTATGTGCTACAATATTCTGAATAGAATTTTATATTTTCTTAAATTCAACTATAATTTTTTTCCTGTGCTTTGCTAACTTTTCTGTATAATGTGGTATCCTCTATAGCAAACAATAGCAGCTGATAAATGACCAGAAAGCTATTTTTGACTTGACTAGATCAGATCCATACATATGAAGTTACAAGCCTAATTACTGTTATTTTTGGCCAGTCCTTGCAAGTGTGGGAGTTAGCCAAGTACTTCCTTTGTGGGGGGAAAAAAAAATGACATTTGTTCTTTGTTTTAATTGTAAAGTTTGCTCAAAGCATCTGAGTTTTTCCAGTGATTCAGATTATAACGATCTAGATGGGGAATTTTATGCATTGTAACATTTATTATAAATATTTGTTTAGAACCACTTAAATGTACTAAGGGCCCAGTGTTACCATTATCTTCTGTGAACTGCTATTTCTAGATAACAGTGAAAACAAAGGACATATGCGTGTAGACATGTAATTCTTCCCATCTATAGGTATGGAATGGCTTTCCTTGTGTGTTCTATGTCTTCAGCAGCGTCTTATTGTTTTCATTGAGTAGGTCATCTGTTTTGCTAGGTTTATACTTAGGTATTTAATATTTTTTGATGCTACTGTATGCAGGATTGATTTTTAAATTTTTTCTCTTAGATTTCATTATTTGTATATAGGAATGCAACAAATTTTTATATATCAATTTTGTAGACTGTCACTTTATTGATTTACTGTTTCTAATAGTTGTTCCGTGGAATCTTTAGAGTATTTTGTGTTTATTATCAAGTCATCTGCACATAGTGATATTTTTACTGCTTGTCCACTTTTGATCTTTTTAAAATGTCTTTCTCTTGCCTAATTGCTCTGGCTAGAACTCTAGTATTATGTTGAACAGTAGTGGTGAGACTGGATATCCCTGTCATATCTGATCTTAGAGGAAGAGCTTACAGTTCCTCACCATTGAGTATGATGGTGGCTATAGGTTTGGCACATATGGACTTCATTATGATGAGGTATGTTCCATGTATTGCATTTTACTAAGAGTTTTTATCATAAATGGATGCTGAGTTTTGGAAGCGCCATGTTTCCATCTATTGATATGGTCATATATTTTTGCCTTTCCTTTTCTCAATATGGTGAATCATATTGATTTGACCATGTTGAACCATCCTTTCATCTCTGGAATAAATCCCAGTAGGTCATAATATATGATCCTTTTAATGTATTGTTGAATTCAGTTTGCTAACAGTTTGGAGGAGTTTTCGCTTGTGTTTTCATAAGGGATATTGGTCTATAGTTTTCTTTTTTGGTGATGTTCCTGTCTGCTTTTGATATCAGGGTAATGTTGGCCCCATAAAATGCATTCAGACTCATTCCTTCTTCCTCAATTCTTTACAAGAATTGAGAAGGATAGGTGTTATTTATTCTTTGAACTTTTGGTAGAATTCACTAATACATCTGGTTCTGGGCTTTTGTTTTTTGGAGACTTATTAATTACAGGCAAGAAAATTGAAATAATAGTCTATTCAGGTTTTTCTGTCTCTATCTGATTTTATCTGGGAAGGACATATGCTTCTAAGAATGTGTCCACTCCATATTTTCTAATATGTTGTCATGAATGTTCATTGTAGTCTCTTATCTTTTGTATTTCTGGTGTCTGTTGTAACTTCACTTTCATTTCTGATTCTCTTAGAGTTTTCTCCCTTTTTATCTTAGTGAATATGGGTAAAAAATTGTCTTTCTAGTTTATTTTTTCCAAAGAACCAGCTTTTGGTTGCATTTATCTTTGGCATTTTTGATTTCTATTTCTGT
This sequence comes from Talpa occidentalis, assembly GCF_014898055.3. Classification (NCBI taxonomy): domain Eukaryota; kingdom Metazoa; phylum Chordata; class Mammalia; order Eulipotyphla; family Talpidae; genus Talpa; species Talpa occidentalis. The sequence continues at coordinate 26,108,308 of NW_023602073.1, read as the reverse complement.
ATTTCCACTCTAATTTTTATTATTTTTGTCCTTCTGACTTTTTGTTTCATTTGTTCTTTTTTCTAGTTCTTCGAGATAAAATGTTAGCTTATTAGTAGACATCTTTATTGTTTCTTGATGTGGGTCTCTATTGCTCTATACTTCCCCCTCTTGGTATTGCTTTTGCTGTGTCCCTTAGGTCTAGTAAGTTAGCTTATATTTTCATTTGTCTCCGGGTATTTTTAAATTCTCCTTTGATTTCCTTATTAACCCAATAGTCATTTAGTAATGTGTAGTTCATCCTACACATAGTAAAGGTTGTTTTTCTGGTTTTCTTTTTGTGATTGATTTCTAGTTTGATTCCTTTGTGATCAGAAAAGATACTTGATATGATTTCTGTCTTCATGAACATAATTGACATTAGTTTTGTGACCAACATATGGTTTATTCTGGTGAGTGTTTCATTTTTGGAAGTATGTGAACACATCTTTTTTGGAGTATAATGTCCTACAAATTTCTAATAGGCCCATCTAATCTAATTCCTCATTTAAGGCCATTGTTTCTTAGTTGATTATCTGTTTGGTTGATCTGTCCATTAATGTAAGTGGGGAGTTGAAATCCCCAGCCACTACTGTGGTGTGGCCAATGTCTGTTTCTAGATTTTTTTTTTTAATTTTTATTTTTATATTCCCCATGCAATTGCACCCCCCTTATTTTGGCCCCAATTCCTACTTTCCCCGCCATCCCCCCCCCCCATAGTGTGTCTCTGGTTTATAGTTGTTTGTTGATTTTGATTTTTTCTTTATTACAGTTACTCTTTTTCCTGGTCCCTTATTTAGGTTTTCTAGATTCCTGCTATGGGTGAGTCCATCCGGTATTTTTCTTTTTCTTTCTGGCTTATTTCCCTGGGCATGATCCCTTCCAGCTCCATCCATATTGCTGCAAATCTTTTTTGATTGCTGAGTAATAGTTTATCTTTTTGATTGCTGAATAATATTCCATTTTGTATATGTACACATCTTCTTGATCCAGTCATCTATTTTGGGGCATTTGGGTTGTTTCCAAAGCTTAGCTATTGCAAATAGTGCTGTTATAAACAAAGGGGTGCAGGTGACCTTTGGAATTAATGTTTCTGTGTCCTTGGGTAAATACCTAGGAGTGGAATTGCTGGATCATATGGAAGCTCTATCTTTAGTCGGTTGAGGAATCTCCACACAGCTTTCCACAACACTTAAGATAGAGGACTGATCACAAAAATCTACAAAGCGCTGATGAGACTCAACAAAAACAAAGAAAATAATCCAGTCAAAAAATGGGCAGAAGACCTAAAAAGAAACTTCTTTAAAGAGGAAATGCAAATGGCCAATAGGCATATGAAAAAATGTTCAACATCTCTTGTAATCAGGGAAATGCAAATCAAAACTACAATGAGATACCATCTTACACCAGTGAGAATGGCACATATTAAAAAAAACTAGCAACAACAAATGTTGGTGAGGATGTGGAGAAAAAGGAGCTTTCCTGCACTGCTGATGGGAGTGCAAACTGTTTCTAGATTTTTTAACAGCTGTGTAATATATTTTGGTTCTCCTTTATCTGGGTGCATATATGCATTTGTAATGTATATAGGTATACTTATATATCTATATCTATATCTCTCGCTCTGTATGTTATGTCTTTCTGATGTATTGTTCCCTTAATTATTATATAAGTCTATCCTGTCTCTTGTTACCTCTTTTAAATGGAGATAACAGGCTTTCCCTGCCTTTTTATGTGTCTTGACTGGGGGATTGTTTTCTGACCATTTACTTTGAGTGTATGTTTATCTTTGAAGCTGAAGTGGTCTCCTGGAGACAACAGAAGTTTGGGTTTTGTTTGAACCAGTCACTCTGTGCCTTTTTGATTGGCCAGTTCAATTCATTTACATTTAAAAGAGTTATTGATAGATGGGAATTTGATACTGGTGTTTTGCCTTTGGTGTTCTGGTTTTATTTCATTATTTACTTTTTACATGGATTTTCTTCACTTTAATTAGTGCTCCTTTTTTTTTTTTAACATATTTTGAAGGAAAGTCTAGTATTTGCAGACTTCTTCAGTTTTTGTTTTTCTGGGAAGGCATTTATTTCTCTCGTATCTGAAAGTGAATCTTGAAGGATATAGAATTCTTTCCTGACAGTTTTTATCTTTTAGTATTTTGAATGTATCTTTACATTCTCTCCATGACTTGAGTTTCCACTGAGAAGGCTGATACAAACCTCATGGGAATACCTCTCTAAGTTACCTGCTTCCCCCACCTTACCTTCATCTTCAATATTCTTTCTTTGTCTTGCGCTCTTGCTGCTTTACAACTGTGTTTTGGTATATTTGTTTGATTCCCATTTAGGTAATGAGGTATTCTTTTAGCTTCATGGACTGGTATATTTAACTCCTTTCCCAGATGTGAGAAGTTTCCTTTATTATTTCCTTAAACAGGTTCTGTGTTCCCCCTTTCATCTCGTCCCCATCTTGGATACCCATTATTCTTATGTTCTTTCTTAATGGTGTTGGATAGTTTTCATATTGCTTCATCATCATCATTATTTTTTTTTTTTTTTACATATTGTCTCTATGTCTTCTTCCACTTGAGTCCTTTGTGCATTTTTGTTTTCAAGCTTCAGTGCTCCTTTTGATGCATTCAACTTCCATAACTTTAGAGTTCTTGATCTCAAGTTTTGAGCTCCTTCCGGAATTTCTATAGTTTTCTTATTTAAAGCTTCAATTTTTACCTTCTGCACATTGATTTTATTTCTAATGTCGTTAATTTGTCTTTCTGGATTTCATTGTGTCTTTTGGATTAGTTTTTCTGAGTTCTTTAACTTGCCTTTCTGAGTTTTCTATTTCTTTTAGATTCTTTGTTATAATAGTTCTGAACTCTCTGTGTTAGTTGGGGAGATAAAATTTTCCTTTTTATGTTGGATTTTGGAATGTTCTCACCTTCTGATGTCATACTCTTGTCTTGAATTTCCATGGATTCAATCTTTTTGTCTACCCATTTTGCTACTTGAGATCTCCTCTTTTATTATTTTAAAAATATTATTTAGGGCCTCCCTGGTGGCACAGGGGATTGAGACGCAACCTATGAAGCAGTCTGCAGCCACTGCAGCACAAGTTTGATCCCAGGCCAGGGAGCAACCCATATGCGCAGCAGAACTCTCCTGACTTGCCCGCTGCTCCTCTCAGCAGTGTATTTCAGTCAATCTTCCTGTTCTGTTCCCCATTCTGTCTCTGGTGGATCCTCCCATTCCCCACACCTCTGGCCTGTACCCAAGTTCTTGTATGCATAAATAAATAAATCTTTAAAAAATATTATTTAGGGGCCTCCCCGGTGGGGCAGCTGTTGAGCGCTGGGTTGCGAAGCTGCCCACGGCCTCTGCAGCTCCCCGGCCACCAGAGGAAGGTCCCACACGGTGCACAGACCTCTCCTGCCGCCTGCTGCTCCCCTCAGCAGTGTACTTCAGTCCTTCTGCCTGCTCTGCTCCCCGCTCTGGCTCTGGTGAATTCTCTCACCCTCCGTGCTTCTGACTGTACCTTGTGCATGTACAAACAAACAAACAAACAAATAAATAAAAATACATGCCTCTTTAAAAAAATATTATTTAGTAGTAATATAGGAGATTAAATTATTTTACTTTCTGTGAAGGTGGTGGGTGTGGTTTTGTTTTAATTTAATTATTCATGCATGCATGCTGTTGCTAGCTGTTTTTATAGACTCAGATCTTTTTTGTAGTTGCTGAGTTAGCAGGGTGGGGGAGGTGCTTCGAGAGATCCAACATGGGTTTGGGCTGGTGCATGGTTTTGGCAGTGCTGATATCCTTCCTCTCTGCATTTGGGTTGTGATTTGGCTGTCTCTGTGCTCTCAATGTGCTTCACAATATGAGTGCCAATCCCAGGGGGTAGGAATGGAGAGTGCAGACCAGAATGCCTGCTCCATTATTATCTTCACCTAGGACCCTGTCTGTGTGGTGCAACCCATCTCCTCCTCCTTTCAAAGGAGAATGCCTGTGCACAACCTTCATGCCCCCCTTCTCAGGACCTCTGGCTAAATTGACAGTCCTGCCACTGGTGTCCCATACTCAAGACCAAAACCCCAGGTTCCTCTTCCTGTCCACTTCCTTGGATATAGTGTGAATCTCCTCAGTGTCAACCCAGTTGAAGTATGCACTGGTTTCTACTGGCCAGGAGATGATCAGTTCCCCTTCTATCCATGGAGATATCTATCTGAACGGTGTTTTTGGTTCATGGCTCTAAGATTAGTGGGAACCAGGCCCTGCAATTGCCTCTGCTTGAGCCTGTTTCATCTGTCCCCTTGCCCCCTTGGCAGGGCTTGCTCCACTGTTTGTTAGACCACTTTTGGGTCTGGATGGCTTCTAGATCCTACCCAGGGCTTGCTAGGATTTGCAGAAGCCTACTATATTGGCGATGCTGCCAGGTCCCTTTTGGGGGTATGTGTGCTGAGGCCTTTCACCTCAGGGCTGCTGACCTGTTCCCCCTCTGAATTGGGTCCCCTTCCTCTGAATGCTGCTCCTAGTGTGTGCTGTAGTCATCTCTTCTTCTGTCAGTATTTACTGGTATTTTTTTCTGCAGTCTAACTTATATGGAGGAGGTGAATCCAGTTTCTTCACTCTATGCCATCTTGCTCAACTGCTTTATTGCTGATTTTTAATTTTCTTATTCATTAGTAAATATTACATGCATCTGAGATAGTATAAGAGCAAAGTGCTTTCAACTTACTCTCGTGACCAAACATAAAATGCAAACCAGACTCTATCAAAATAGAGAAATCTAGATTCTTAATTCCAAATCTTTGTCCAGCCTATATCAGTCACTAGTTTCTATTTCAGCTTTTCTTTGAAGCACCTCTCCTGTAATAAACCCCTATCCCCTTGATCCTGTTTCCCAAAGTTCATTAATAAGACTACAAATGGATTTCCCAACCCTAATAGGCTATAGTTTTCTGCTTCTATTTGTAGTTTTTCAACTACTATCTTTTCCCTTCAGCCTGAATCACTGCTTTTAGCTTTGCTTATAGTATTAGTGACAACTTTTCTTTATCTTATCTTAAAGCCAAAAAAAACCCTTTATTTGCTTTTCATTTTGTAAGATAATTTTGTTATCTTACAGAATTCTAATTTAACTTTTCTTTTTCCTTTAGCATGTTAAAATTCTGTTGCCTTACCATGACCATTCCCCTCTTCCCTGAATATTCTGCAGTGTACTATTACATGCTTTTGTATCCGTTTTTTAATACTAATTTTCCTTGGGGTTCACTGAGCTTCTTGGACCTAAAGACTCATGTTTTAAATCAGGTTTTGGAAAAATTAAGTCATATTTCTTCAGCTGTTTCTCCTCTCTAGTTTTCTCTCTGCTCTCCTTGTGGGACTTGAAATATGAGTAATATGTTATTTGATACTATACCTCAAAATCATTGAAACTGTTATTTATTGTCAGTCTTTTTTCTTTTTACTACAATTGGGGTAATTTCTGTTGACTTATCATGAAGTTCACTAATCCTTTCTTCCACAGTGTGTGTATCTTATGTTAATAGCATCCTAGAGTTTTTATTTCAGATACTGAATTTCTCTGTTATTTTTTTTTAGAATTTCTGTATATCTTCCAAAATTTTCTACTCCTCACCTTTTGCAATATTCATCATGTAACAACATAAAGAGGTGAAGGATATCCTATGTTCATGAATGGGAAGAATTGATATAGTAAAAATGACCACTTTGTCTAAAATGATACATAATAATCCCTGTCAAAATATCAGTAATATTTTTCAAAGAATTTGAACAAAAAGGGGCCTCCCTGGTGGCACAAGGGGTTAAGCACCGCACTATGAAGCCATTCACAGCCTCTGCAGCATGAGTTCGATCCCTGGCCAGCCAGGGAGAAACCCACATGGTGAGGCAGATCTCTCCTGTCTTGCCCACTGCTCCTCTCAACTGCTTGCCCACTTCTCCCTTCAGTGTATTTCAGTCAGTCTTTCTGTTCTGTTCCCCGCTTTTGTCTCTGGTGAATCCTCTCACCCCCCCCCACATCTCTGGCCTGCACCCCAGTTCTTGTATGCATAAATAAATAAATCTTTTAAAAAAAAAGTAAGCTCCAAATGGATAAAGATTTAGATATAAGAACTACAACTATAAAATATAGAGAAAGGAACGTTGGCAATATATTCTGTCTTTGGTGACTTGATCCCTATGGCAAGGCAAATAAAAGCAAATACATTTGGGATTGCCAAGTTAAAAAGCATTTACTCTGCCAAAGAAGATACATGTGAGAAAATATTCATGTACCATGTAACCAATAAAGGGTTATTCACTATACACTAAAAAGTCACACAAGTCAACAATAAACTGAAACAACTCAGTTAATGAATAGGCAGTTCTAAATAGACCATTCACCAAAGAGAATATCCAGAAGACTAATAGACATATGGGAAAGTGCTCTTCATTGCTTCCAATAAGAGAGATGCAGATTAAAACCACAATGAGGGCCTCCCCTGGTGGCATAGCGGTTGAGCGCTGGGCTGTGACGCTGCCCACAGCCTCTGCAGCGCTGGTTCGATCCCCTGCTGCCTGTGAGGGTCCCACATGGCGCGCAGACCTCTCCTGCTACCTGCTGCTCCCCTCAGCAGTGTACTTCGTCAGTCTGCCTGCTCTGCTCCCCTCTCTGGCTTTGGTGAATTCTCTCACCCTCCTGCGCTTCTGACTGTACCCAGTGCTTGTCTAAATAAATAAATAAATCTTTAAAAAAAAAAAGAGTTTCTAATAAAAAATAAAATAAAAAAAATAAAACCACAATGAGATACCATCTCATACCCATGAGAATGGCACATATTAAAATAAACCTCCAATAAGTGCTGGAAAGGATGCAGAGAAAGAGAAACCCCATTACACTGTTGGTAGGAACGTAAACTGGTATAGCTATTATAAAATACAATCTTGAGTTTACTTCAAAAACCTAAAAATGAAAAATTCCATATGACCCAGTAACCCACTCTTGGACATCTATCCAAAGAACATGAAACCATGAACAAAAAATTATATACTCTGAGTGTTTATTGCAGCATTATTTTACAATATGTAGGACATGGAAACAGCTATCAATGCCCATTAGTGGGTGATTGGATCAAGAGATGTGGTGTATGTGCACTATGGAATATTATTCAGCCAGAAGGAAAAACAAAATGAAGCCTTTCTTAGTGAACTGGAGGAAGTTTGAGAGAATCATGTGTAGCAAAGCAAGTCAGAATGATACAAACAAATACTGGGCATTTACATAGCAGATGATATTAATAAACACCACCAGGGCCCTGAAATTAAAAGGGAGTGGGGCGAGAAAGGAACAGGAAATATAAGGGATGGAATGGTGGTAAGGGAAAGAAAAAACAATATCCATTTGTTAGTTCTTTCCCACATTTATCATAGCTTAAGCTCCTTGTCTGATAAGTAGGTCTTTATCTTCTATATATCTGATTCTTTTTTACTGCTTTCTTTGTCACATTTTTGTGATTCGCATGCTTAGTATTTTTTTTTTTTTATTATATAGAGAACAGTGGGATTGATATGTATTAGAGGTTTAAGAGTCTCTCTTTGTTCTAGCTAATTTGTTAGAATTAGGTTTTTTTCTCTACTCTTTTGGACCATTTCTATTGATTTGTCATCAAATTCACAAAGTACTATTCGGTTAAATTACCACCAGATCAACTGAAACTTGTGGACTTGACTTTATTTAGGTTTTTTTTAGAATAGGTCTATTTGATTTGTCCTAAGTCTGAGATCTGATGTTAATCCTAAGGCATGACCATCTGAAATTTCTTCTGAAAGCAAGATGCTTATCTGACTGCTTATCATGACCGAACTTGGATCCCAACTCTGTGTCCTTCATACCAGGTGACTGCTGATACTTTGCTGAGTTTTTCAGCCTGCTCTTGGGTTACTTTCTTAACCTCCACACAAGCAGTTCAAGAGTAAACTAAGGATTGAAGAAGCTTTTTCAGAGATACTGTCCCTTCCTGGACACCCCCCCCCCCCCACCAGTTTTCAGTGATTCCTGTAGCCCCAGACTACACCCATGTCCTCTCAGTCCAGTACAGGTGCTGCTTTCTACTTGAGCCATGCTCTTTATGGATTGATGACTGCCCTTCTGGAAATGGGACTCTTACCTCATTTGGTTCTCTCATCCTGCAAGTATCAAATGCCATCCAGTTTCTGCCTGCTTTTGGTCACTCTCCAGTACCTTCTCTTTTTGTTTATTGTGGCGGCTCCTGAGAGCAATGTTACAATTGCCACAATCTCGCATCACTAATGGGTGGCTGTGCTGTCTGGGCACAATGCTCTCTGCCCCTGTGAGCTGGACTGGACAGTCAATGACGGGTAAGATCAGGAAGTGAGTCCTGACAACCTAAGACAGACGCAGTCCCCGAGGGGATTTTGGTTCCCACCTGTTCATCCGTGTAAAACAACAGGAACAAACAGGCCTGTGAATGATTGAGGCACCACTTAAATATGTTGCCAGTAACTAAGCTCATAATAAAGGAATGTAACCATGGAAACAGATTATAATGCGTGTAGTAAACAAAATAATCAAATATAGAAATAAATATAAGATATAAAGATATTAATAATAGAAAATATACAATCATAACAGTGAATCAGAAGATCTAGAACAAACCTCCAGCAAGGAGGATAATAGAATGAAATATTCTTGATTTATATGATTTTGTAAAAGATAATAAGCAAGATGTAATGATATGTAACTACGTATACTTTGATAATGATTAACCAGAATTTGTGCAAACACAATGAAAGTAATTATGAAAGAAATGTATAAAAAGAAAAGACTGCTTTCAATAAATTGCACTCAGATTTTCACTCTCTCTTGAGTGTGTCTGTGTGTCATTTCTTCTTGTCCCTCGCCCTAAGTCCTTCGACCACCTTTAGCTCATTCTCAATCAACCCTGAGATTGTCTCAATCTCCCGCCACTGCTGGGCTGGTCCATAGCAGTTTATCTTTACATATACATTATAATGTACATTGTAACAATATATATGTCTTATATCATATCTATTCTTTGTGGTTTTTATTGTTATTGACAGTAGAATTAGTTCCATGTAATCTACTCTGCTATCACCAGAATAGCCAGAGGTCCTAAAGAAGTAAATAATTGTTGCTATCAACAAAAGGTTTTTACAAATTTAGGCAGATGATAATCCCTTAATAGTGAAGAGTTTCTGGGGAACCTCTAAAGCTGGAAGGTAGAGGACTAATACTGTCCTCTGATCATTTAATTCATCCCAGGTTGTCTTGCAGCTAACTTGCAGAGGTGAGTTAGTGGGAGCTCTCACCACTGTAACTCGCACTACTGCACTGCTGTTGTAAACAAATGTAGATTGATTATAATTGGGGCATATACTGTGAAAACTTTGCTTCATTGACTTTCCTTACCCCCCATTTGCTGCTATTATGGAAATTATTAGTGTTGTAGGTACTTACACACACACACACACATCAATGTATTTTTGTATTTTTGAATTGGTTGCAAATGGAAAACACTGTATTTAGCTTAAAGCTTTACACGTGGTATGTACTAAGGATGAAATGGATCAGATAATGCAGATGTACTGGTGTCAGTAGTTTTTTCTTTCCCATGTACACTCCTCTATGTAAAAGTTATTAAATATAATTGAACTGGTAGTAAAGAACAGATTATTTATTCCAGCTAGCTACTTCCCCCCTCTTCATGTGACTAGATAAGAATAGTTTGTCTGGTAAGAGCTACATTGTTAAATTATTTGTGGAGGAATTTAACAACTGAAAAAATGATAACATTCAAACAAGTGAATGTTCAGTATCACTGTGAAAATGTCTTTGAATTCTCATTCAGAATGCAAAAGAATAGTGAAAATATAGATTAGCTCAATAACCAGAGATTTTTAACAGGGGTTTAAGGTCTCCATAAGATAAGATATGCAGAAGTGTGTGTGTTTGTGTGTGTGTGTTCGCATGCACGTGTGTGCTGCACAGGCTTATGGGGGGGGAGGGAGGAAGAGAGGGATAGAGTGTCTCACTTCTAGGAGAAGCTGCAGAGTGGTTATAAGATTTTTTTTTAATACAGGCATTTTGATGTTTCAATTTACTCTTTTTTTGTGTGTTTGTTTTTAAAGATTTATTTATTTATTTTATACAAGCACAGGGTACAGTCAGAAGCACGGGAGGGTGAGAGAATTCACTAGAGCCAGAGCTGGGAGCAGAACAGGCAGACTGACGAAACACACTGCTGAGGGGAGCAGCAGGCTCGGCAGGAGAGGTCTGCGCACCATGTGGACCCTCCCGGGCCAGCCAGGGATCGAACTGGTGCTGCAGAGGTTGCGGGCAGCTTCGCAGGCCAGCGTTCAACCGCTTTGCCACTGGGGAGGCCCTCATTTTACTCTTTAAAAAGCAATCTGTTTATTTTTATTTTATTATTACTTTTTTATTGTATATTTCTTATATCATTAAAAAAAGCAATCTGTTTAAACTTTTTATTTAAAGAAGCGATGCATCAGTATTGGAATATTAGTGATGTTATAATTTTGAAAAAGAGAAAGGCAGTGTATCCATATAGTTCTTTTATCAATTTTGAAAAAGTGTGCATGAGACCAATACATAAAATGTGCATTCTGTTCCTTAGATTTGTTTTTAACTTTGTATCTTTTCAGTCTCCAAATTCTTGTCCTTCTCTGTCCCACCAGAAATAATTCAGAACACTGGATATCTTATTTCTAGAAATTATTTTGTTTGTTATCCTTTTTAGCATTGTGTACAAACATGAGTCTGGTGTGTACAAACATGCCTCCCAATGATAGCTTAGTAATTATTTCATTTCCTTTTGGGTCTGATTATTTTGGGGTCAGTGACTTTTACTGAAAAAGTATGTGTGCTGGGCCTTTGGATACTTTGTCTCATTTACTTAACAATATTGTATATATATTCTAGTTTATGACTTGTGCTATCATACAGTGTTTAAAAATGTTTCACATTGGGCTGCTTTTGTTTCTTTTTTAAACTTTTACTTATGAAAGTTTCAAAATAGTTCCAAAATAGAATGGTGTAATAAGCCTCTAATTTACTTACCAAGCAGCACTAGTAATTAACAGCTTATAGCCATCCTGCTTTATTTGTTTTCCTGGGCACTTCCCTCTACCATAATGTCTTAAAAGGACTTCATATGTATCTTTTAATTAATTAATTTGTAATCCTATTTTATTACTTTGTTCCGTGTCTCAGTTGCCTTTTCATAAATAGTATTACTGGTATACAGTCCGGTGACTCAGGCATCCTTGCCTCACAGGTATTCCAGCTTACTGGAATACTGCAGAATTAACACATACTTTTGGGATCTCTCCAAAGTTCTACATCCTGTAGTGGAATAAACACATGTTGCCTGTCACTAGTCCAAATTCCTCTTGCATGAAAACCCCCTTGATATTCCTTCAAAAACAAGCACCTGCACCCCTATGTTTATAGCAGCACTATTTGCAATAGCTAAGCTTTGGAAACAACCCAAAAGCCCAAATAGATGACTGGATCAAGAAGATGTGGTACATATACACCATGGAATATTACTCAGCATTCAAAAAAGATAAACATGGGCCTCCCCGGTGGCGCAGCGGTTGATCGCTGGGTTGCGAAGCTGCCCTCAGCCTCTGCAGCGCCGGTTCGATCCCCGGCTGCTCCCCGGCCACCAGAGGAGGGTCCCACATGGCGCGCAGACCTCTTCCTGCCACCCGCTGCTCCCCTCAGCAGTGTACTTCGGTCCTTCTGCCTGCTCTGCTCCCCGCTCTGGCTCTGGTGAATTCTCTCACCCTCCCACGCTTCTGACTGTACCCAGTGCTTGTATAAATAAATAAATAAATAAATCTTAAAAAAAAAAAAAAAAAGATAAACACATGCAATTTGCAGCAACATGGATGGAGCTGGAAGGGATCATGCTCAGCGAAATAAACCAGAAAGAAAAAGAAAAATACCGGATGGTCTCACTCATAGCAGGAATCTAGAAAACTTAAATAAGGACCAGGAAAAAGAATAACTATAAGAAAGTAAAAATCAAAATCAACAAAGAACTATGAACCAGAGACACTCTATGGGGGGTGGGGGGGGGCAGGGAAAGGAGGGATTGGGGTCAAAATAAGGGGGTTGCAATTGTATGGGGAATATAAAAATAAAATTAAAATTAAAAACAAAACAAGATTTATACCACTTCTGCCATGAAGTCTTATTCTTAGCACACTGGAGTTTACTTCTTCTATTCTTAGCACACTGGAGTTTACTTCTCAACTTTTAACTTGCTGAATAGTTGGAAAGGAATAATCTGTTTAAGAAAAAGATCCCACAAGTTTCTTACATTTTAATGGTAACACAAATAGGAGTCATCCAGTATTTTGTTGTTTCTGTGCTGGCCAACTTAGATCTTACTCATCAGCTTGTTGAACCATTCCTTTTTCAAAAACATAGATACCATCCCCAAATTTCCTGATATCCTTGTTTTTAACCGTTGTGGTTTGCTGAATCAAAACAACTGACTTTGATACAAATTCAGTGTATCAACTTCTTTCAAGAATTAACTCAGATTTTTGGGGTTGAGATACTGAACAAGCAATGCAGGGCCCATCAGAACCCTGCAAATGCACTTCTCACTCATGAAATTTCAGATTTCAACAAGACTCATTCTCCCCAATAACTGCATTGATGGGGAAGGGAGGACACAGAACTCACCCTGTAATGGAAGCCCAGGGTAGCCCCCTCTGTCATGTGTGTTCTGTATATGACTACACATTCTGCAAACATTAGTCGGTTTCTTTCTGTTTCCCCACCATTTGTCAACCCGGAGGCGTTTTTCCCTTTCATGGAGACTGAATTCAACATTGATGTGATAGAAGTCCCTCCACAGGGTGCCTCTGGGGCCCTTCACATTATCAGTATGTCCCTTTGGGGAGATGTCAACATTTTTGGAAATGTCAGCAGTCTGATTGCTGAGAATGGTCTTCATTCTCTCAGGTGTGGCAAAAACAGCTCATTTATGTGTTTTTATTATATATGCTCCAAAAAATGAGGGATGTTTTTTCAAATGATCATGATACCTTCATCAAACAACAACAAAATAATAATTCTATTGTGATCAAATATCCTCTAAGTGTTTAAATTTCTTGTCCTTTATAGCCCATAACTTTTTAAACATTTTGTTAGAACCAGAACAAATAAGTTTCATATATTTTCTAGGTTTTATATGTTTTGGTCTGTGGGTACCTTTTTCAATTCTCCTTTTTTTTTCTTTGCAAATTATTTATCAAAGGAACTGGTTTTTATGTCCTGCAGAATTTTCCTCCATTGGTTTATCACTTTTTAAGGTTTAAATATATAAGTAGATTTCTTTAAAAATTATTTTAACTGGTGGCTTCAAGCTTCCAGATAGTCTATAGATACCTAGTTATGTTTGAACATGTATTTATTGTCCAACATAGCTTTTATTTATGGTTTTGTTTCATATGAGTTACTAGATAAGTACTCATTGTAGGTTTGAAATGTAGACTGCTCTGTGAAATAAAAATTCACATGAAAACATAAGAGAAATTGAGTAATTTAAGAAAATTATGTGGTATGCCTGTACGTATACATTATTGAGTATATAATGTGTTTAAGTTTGTGGTAGGAACTTAAAACAATTTCTGGTTTCTTTTTATTTAAATTTTTTTTGCCCACCACCTTCCCTCAAAGGAAAAGGCTCAAAGGTCTTTCTCCCTTTTAACTTCAGTATTTGCCTTTGTCATTCTGACTTGCTTTAATGTACACAATTCCCTTTAATTCCCTGCATTTTGGTGTAAATGGCAACATTTTTTTCTTTCCTTCTGGCTGAATGGTCTTAGTGTGGATATGTCACATCTTCTTAATCCAGTCTTTTTTTTTTGATGGGCAGTGAGGCTGCTTCCAAGTCCAGCTATTGTAAATAATGTTGCTATGCACATTGATAGTTTCACATTCTTTAGATAGATGTCCCAGAGTTGGATTGCTGGGTCATAGAGTATTTCCATTTTTAGTTTTTTAAGGTAATTCCAAATTGCTTTCCAGAATATTTGCATCAGTTTACATTGCCACCAGCAGTATACTAGGGTTTCTCTTTCTCTGCATCCTCTCCAGTACTCATTAGGGATCTTGCTGAAGGGATCCTGTGTGTCAGTGTGTGCCATTCTCACAGGTAAGATGATATCTCATTGTGGTTTTGACCGGCATCTCTTCTTGGAAGTAGTGATGACCACTTTTTCATGTATCTGTTGGCCTTCTGAATATTCTCTGTTTGGTGAATTGTCTGTTCACATCTGCTTCCCATTTGTTATTGGGTTGTTTATTTTTCTGTTGGATTTTGTAATGTTTTTTTTTTTTATATGTCTTAAATATGACTCCTTTCAGTTGTGTAATGTGTAAATATTTTTCCCATCCTATAGGGGGTCTTTTTAATTTACTCATATTTTCTTTCATTGTGAAAAGCTTTTTAATTTGCGGTAATTCCAGCTGTTGATTTTTTTATTTTTTTCCTTTATTTTAGGGGTTGAATTTACAAAAAATCTTTATCATTGATGTCATAGAACATATTGTTAAAGTATTTCTTTTATCTATTTTGTGGTATGTATATATATACCTTTAATCCATTTGGAATTTAATTTTGTGTAAGGAGTCTGAGAGTGATCTGAGTTAATTCTTTTAATGTAACTGTCTAGTTTTCCTAGCACCATTTGTTAAACACCCTCCTTTACCCATTGTAGCATCAAGGGGCTTTTATCATAAATTAAATATTGATATGTACATGGATTTATTTTTGGACTTCTATTCCATAGATCCATGGGTCTATTTTTTGTCAACACCATATTATTTTAATTAGTGTTGATTATAATATTATTTAAAGTTAAGTAATATGATATTTTCATTTCTCTGAGGATTTTTTGGGGCCTGTGTGCGTTCTCTTTCTCTTTCACACCCCCCCCCACCTGTTCAATGTCATATATAGAGAAACCTTTTTAGAGACTTAGATGTCTTGGAGTTTAAGTCTTTCCATGGAGGTGGATCTTGCTGAGGGGATCATATATGTCAAGCAGGAAGCCAGTTTTTGAGCCACTGTAACCACAACTTCCAAACTGAAAAACAGGGAGTGGGCAGTGAGGCTGAAACCTCCATGGGCAGAAGTGTCCCACCACAGCAGTGATAGATCGAAGGGCAGGTAGCTGGGATGTCATACCTCATAGCTCTTTGCTGGGTCTGTAGTAGAAAGTTAAAGTACAGAATATTATTTCTCCAAACTAATATTTCTTCTTTCAAGTTGTAGAAGAAATGTAGTTGGTTATCTTCCCCTGGCAGTCTTCTGTGCGTCTAAATACCTTCCTTCTCCAGAAGGGATTTGGACATGTATTTCCACTGTTTTTTTTTTTTTTTGTTCCCACCCCTCGCCCCTGTTGTTGGTGTTTTTTTTTTTTTTTTTTTTTTTGGGCATCCTTTATTCATGTTTCTAATCTTCCTTATCCCTTTCCTTTTGTACTTTAAGAAAATTGATTTTTTTTTATAGTGAGATTACAAAATGGAACCAGTAACCAGAAATCTGAAATACCTGGTACTATTTGCCTAACCCGTACTGGAGTATCAGTGTATGGCAGGGTGAGCATCAGCTGTTTCCTGCTGATGAGTGAATGGCGAGTGGGTTTCCAGGGAAGAGGTGAGGAGGCTGTTCTGAGAAGAACCCCCAGGCACATGAAAGGTGAGCAGATAGACTGAGTTCATGCGCTTTCTATATTTTCACCCTAGTTAATGGCCAAACCTTGTATTTAATCCCTTCATTGTTTTCTTTCCTTTTCTGTTTTTCTTTATTTATTTTTTAAATTGATAGTAATGCATTCCTTCTTCTTTTTTTTTTGAAGACTTATTTATATATACAAGAACTGGGGTACAGTCAGAGGCACAGAAGGGTGAGAGGATTCACCAGAGACAGAGTGGGGAGCAGCACAGGCAGACTGACCAAAAACACTGCTGAGGGGAGCAGCAGGCAAGGCAGGAGAGGTCTGCCATGCTATGTGGGTTACTCTTCGGCTGGCCCGAATCGAATCCGTGCTGCAGAGGTTGTGGACAGCGTCACAGCGTAGGTATCAACCCACTGCGCCCACAGGGGAGGCCCATTTTTTTTTTTTCCAAAGGGCTATAAAAATACATAGGGAGGGCCTCCCCAGTGGCATGGTGCAGCGGTTGAGCACTGGGTTGCCAAGTTGCCCACAGCCTCTGCAGCGCCGGTTCGATCCCCAGCCACCTGACGAGGGTCCCACATGGCGCACAGACCTTTCCTGCCGCCTGCTGCTCCCCTCAGCAGTGTACTTCGTCAGTCTGCCTGCTCTGCTCCCCGCTCTGGCTCTGGTGAATTCTGTCACCCTCCTGAGCTTCTGAATGTACCCCGTTCTTGTATAAATAAATAAATTAATTAAAAATAAAGTATCTTGCTTTTCTCAAGGAAATTTAAGAAAAAAAATACATAGGGAAAAACTGATGTTATTTATTCACTGGGGGTGATATGGCACATAGACAGCCTGAAGAACCAGAAGAGTTTTTTCAGTTTCTGAGATCCACATTTGCTGGTTCTTTCTCAACCCCTCCTACATCTGTATCCCTCGCCCTGAATTTTGGTTTGGGTGTGTGTGCGTGCACCTGCATGAGTGTACACTGCTTGCACGCATGAGGGCACACCTGTGTCAGTGACTCATTCGTTGGACATTCAGCTTCCCTGGGTAATAACGTGCTGTCTTCATTTTCCTTTCCTCACTGTAGTTACCATGACTGCTTCCTTCCATTTACTGCATCAGAAGTCATCAATTGGGAAGAGGAGCCAGTCATACTCTAATAATAATATCTAAGCCACAATGGCGAAAGTGTTTCAATATGATTATTAGGAACTATGTGAGGCCATGTCAATTTCAGCCTCTTTGTATGAGTTCATGTTTAAATAGATTTTGTGTTTTCAAACCTTGAATTTACAGCTAGAAATTAATTTTCTAGTTTAGTGCTCACTTTACTAATAACATTAGGTCTATATTTGGTATAATACTTGGTAAAAATATATGCTTTGTGTTTTAGAAGTATAATTTAATTGGACATCCTTAGCCATGAAGCATGCATTATTCTCCTTAGTTTCTGCTGAAATCAGCAGCAACTTTGATAAGGGATGCAGATGATGTTAAGGCCACTGCCCATATTACTTGATGAAAAGATGCTTTGAATAACTGACTTGATAAGTCTTTCCTCTAGCTGCTTGGATTTTTACAATTTCAATTCTCAACCTAATAATAACTTAGAGAACATTGATTCCTAAGTTGTGTTACATTGTGGAATAATTGGTAAACCTAAAAATACTGGTTTAACTGGTATGGTGTTTACCCTTGGTATGCAGGGTTTCCACTTAAGTTTGACCCCTTGTCTGGCCTCAATGCAGGAGAACAGTGTGAGGTTTGGGGAAGGATAATTGGAAAATTTGCTTTGATTTTGGTTTCTTCGCAAATATCTGCTCAGCCATAAGATGCAGTGCTCTTTTTATCACCCTCTGGGGTAAAAAAGTATAATTACCCCACAATTAAAAGGGCAGAGTTTGATCGGTGTCCTAGTAATTTTTAGCTGTACTTTTCAAAAGCTAAGCTACTGTGAAGTGAAACCAAGAGATATGCTATTAAGGCAAAACAAAGAATTAAAAGCCAGATGGTTCAATTTAACACTTGCATTGTGTGTCTGTGCACATTTTGTTATTTTCCTAGTTTTGATATCAAGATAATTTTCTTACAGAAGAAATATTGCATTTATTTGATCATATCTTAAAGCTTAATGGAGTTTATGTCTACCTTTTGAATTATTACAAATTTTTCTTAGTATCATGGGTGGAAATATGCATTCTGAAAAGGATGAGTATAGAGTTTGCAAAGGGCAAGCTATAAAAGTGTGTCAAGATTAGGTGTTTCACACTTTAAATTTTGTTACAACATATTTTTTTCTTAAATTTCTTACTATTTCCTAAATTTCTTGGTTAATGTCCAAGTGATCTTTATCTCTAGCCTACTTTACCCATAGCCACTCTGGATCTTTTTAAACCCTTTGAAGACTTTGTCAAAGATTGATCACAACATCCAAAGAGAGATTTTGGACCCTTGGATGCTCAGCGCCCTTCCTCTGCCCTTGGGATCTATAGCTCCTTTATCAGTTCCTTCCTAGCCACTACCCATCTTGTGTATTTGGTCATTGGGACAGTTCTCTACATCTTTAACTCACCGAACTCTTTGTCTTTCCTAATTAATAGAAAAATCCAAAATTCACATTTCTTTTTCATTTCTTCATCCAGGTTGCCTGAGTTTGTTAGAATAAATGGTACAGTTATGCACCCTGCAGCCACCAACTTTCATAGACTTCCACATTTATGGATCTCTAGTCGCTGTTTGTTAATTCTTTGATTTGCCCTTGAAATTAGTCAGCTCTTTTATTCCCATCAATAACTTTATTTTGCTTGACTTGGCCAGTCTCTAAGGCACCCTTACAACAAACACTAGATTCTTTTTTCTTTATAGACAACCACACCTTTTATCTCACTAAAAACAACCTTCTCTTGACACCCTGCATTTTTCTCTGGCTTTGCCAGTTTACTTTGTCCCTCTTCTGCTGAGTGTTTTTTTTCTATTTTATGTATTTTACATTATTGTTCATTTTGTACAATATTTGCTTTCTCCTCTCAGATTTAGTCCCCATAAAATTCCCACCACAAATTCACCCGTGCAGCATCACCACAGTCCCTTGTGCTCTTCCCTCCCGTTTTGATCCCTTTCCCTCCCCCTCCCCCTCCCCTGCAGAATGTGTCTGATTTATAGTTGCCTGTACAGCAAAAGAGACATTAACTAAAACAGAGACACCCTACTGATTGGGAGAGCAATTTTGCACACTATACAACTGATAAGGGACTCATTACAAAGATCTGTAAGGAGCTCACACAATTCAACAAAAACAAAGTAAACAAACCAGTCAAAAATATGGGCAGAAAAGCTAAAAAGATACATCTCCAGAAAGGAAGTGCAAATGGCCAACAGGTACATGGAAAAAATGTTCAACATCACTTATAATCAGGGAAATGCAAATCAAAACCACAATGATATACCATGTTACACCAGTGAGAATGGCACATATTAAAAAAAAGAAAGCAACAAATGTTGGCAAGGATCTGCTAAGTGTTTTGAAAGGAAGTTCTGCTTTGTTTCCTTCTCTACATCATGTCCCATCACTTTCTCAGTCTCCTGCCCTCTATTCCCCATGCACATTTGCTCAGTTCAGTGGAAGCTTTTCCAGTCTGTATCAACTGCATTATTTACTGAGTTGACAATGAAACACTATTCACTTCTGTGACCAAAATTGTTTCTGGTTCTTCTAATATTTCCCAGTCCTTTTTTTTTTTTTTTTCTTTTTTTGCCTCTTTGTTTTCTCTTCCTCTCCCTGCTCCTCACAGTTAGGCTACCTCTTACCTGACTGTGATTCTTAATTGGTTAGTAGGGCCACTCGAGAAAAGAATGTTTTTGCTTCCACCAGCTCCGGGGTATGGCTTTAATTAATTCAGTCATGTCAGAAAGTGACTCCCAAATCCTTAATGGTAAACCTATTCTCTCAGATAGGATTCCAAACTATGTTTCCCTAACTGTATGGCCTTTTCTCTCCATTGTGGAATGAGTCATCATCTTCTCATATTCAGCCCCTGTATTATTTCTTCTAGGAAAGCATTTCAGAACTGTTCTTCCTATATCTAGGATGACCACATTTTTACCCCCAGATAGTTTTCGCATTTTAGCCTATTTCTTCATAGTTTCCTCTGTTTACCTATGTACGTATTCTTCTATGTGGCACAAAATACTTTCACATACTACACTGAGCATTTTTCTATCCTTAAGTATTTTAAAAAGCATTAATGGTAAATGATATTCTATTATATGAAAGTTCCATAGTTATTTAAGTCCCTTATTGTTTTACGTATATAATTTTCCTCCAAGTTACCATTAACAAATACTGCAAAGGTGTCAGCAGTTCTAGGAATTTCTCCAGAACTTCTAGGAAGTTCTCCAGGAGGTCAGGACCAGTCTTCCTGATGAGTCTATCTTGCAAAGTTCTGTCTAGGAGAAGGTCACTGAGACTGAATCCCAAGGTGTCAGTCATCCTAGCTTTCTGGAACATTGGCTTATCTCCCCTGCCTACCTTTTCAAGCCTGATCGGTCTTTTTACAGTTCGAGTTGTTTGATTGGAGCTGATCAAGTTCTGCCCAGATTGGGCTTTTTTATGTTTCCAACAACATATTTAAAGGGGAATCCCCGCAGCTGCAGGCCCCCTGCTTTGCTGTTAAAAATATGTAATAATGTGTCCTGATATTGAAATATTGTTGCATACTTATTTTGCACCCTATCTGGGCATGGCTGCTAATCTTAAATAGGCTACTTGATGTAGATTATTATGTCCATATTCATACTGAGACTTCTTGTAGTATTGGTTTTACTGCCCCTTGGTCAAATTGGTGTCCATGCCATACCAGCTTTATAAAATGATTTAGAATACTTTTTGTGTTATCTTGTGCTCTGAAACTGTTTAGGAAATGCTTAATTTTTCAAAATTGGAAAGAAGTGGATAGTAAAAGTGTGTGGGCCTGGAACTTTTAATAAAAAGGTTATTCTCTGGTAAGTTACTCAGTTTCATCAATAGTGGGTTGTTCTGATCTGGCTTTCCTCTTCCTGAATCAACCTTGAGTACTTTTATGTTTTGGATTTTTTGTTTTTGTTTTTGTTTTTTTTTTTAGAATTTTTAGTAATCACAATTTTAAAATCATTAGCATAGAGTTGTGTCTGGTTTTTTTCATTTATTTCAAGCAATACTTTTTGATTTAAAACATTACTAGTCTGTCATTTTCCATATTATTGTAGAATGTCATCTTACTGAAAGACATAGGTTTAGAGTATGTAATATGTATAATTAATGATTAAAACATGTGATTTATTAAGGTAGTTTACTTAGCTGATTTAGTAGTGAAATCTGGATAGTTTTCATTTATAAGTGCCTGTATAATGGTTATGGGTGTTGGATGTGTTTTTTCAACATTACATCATTGTAATATATTTAGTCTTACTGAAATAGCTCTCTAGCAGTTAACAGTGAGAGTCAGGAGTTTGGACTGATGTGTAATTAGGGGACATGGGAGTTATGGTTATTCAGTAGTAAAAATAGTACAATCACATATGGTGATTCTGTTTCAATCAGATGGTACCTCTTTCCGTAAACAGAGGCTCTTTTTACAGTTCATTAGGATCTACATTATAAAATTTTACGACTGGCATTTTCATTTTGTGTTTTTAGGGCTTCACTTTATGGAGAGTGTGTGCATCTTAGATCAGGTTTTAGGTACTTATCAGAACAGCAAGAGAGAGATGAGCTAATAGAATTAAGGTTGAAATAAGTTAAATCATTTATAGGTGGGATGGAGTGATAGTTGATTCAAGTGCTTTCAGAGTAGTAATAGTTTTCCCAAAGGTTGAAGTCATTTGTAATGTGAAAGGGAATAAAATGCTAGGCTCTCTTAAGTGAAAACACCCAGTGCTAATTTTCATTTGTGCAGGTGTTCATTTTTTTCCCGAATGCATTAGTTCTCTGTGTTACTTGGCAGTTTATACAATCAGTAAGTCATTGAGATCTGTCTCACTGTCATCCTGACTGGTGAACTTGATAGATGCAACAGGGTTCTCGTACCAGCTTTGGTGGTGGCCGCAGAAGGGGGTGACATGCTGTGAATTAGTGTTTTAGAGAGGGTTTCCAATTGGAGATGTTGAAAGGATGCACCTAAAGAAAGGGTGGGTGGGAGGGGGTGTAGTGCCAGCAACCAGGTGCAGGGTGGGCAGGCTGGGGGATGTGGGGGCAGGAGGCTGGTAGATCTCCCACCCCTAGGCACATCTTCACTCTTTCTCTTTGGCCTCGTTCAGGTGTCCTCTCCTGTTCTCTTACTCTCGTAGCTGTTCTCTGCTACCACAGCTTTCCTGTGTGACACCATCCTTACAGGCTCAGCCTCCAGGCTCAGGTGTGCCCACTCACGCATGCCCACATCATACTCCAGGTGTCCACCATCAGGCATGCGTGCCCCGAGACCATGCTCCTCCTGCATAAGCACAATCAAGGCCGCAGGTGATGGCCCCAGAGGCCAGTGGCATAAAAGCCTGACCAGTCTTCATTTACCCTACAGGAGTGTTCCGGGAAGATTTAGGGATCTGAAGGAGCCTGCACTTCGGTGTCACTGAAGCTGAAAAGAAAGGGAGGGTAGGAGTGGGGGAAGGAGGTAGTGGGATTCCCAGGAACCTTATTAGCCAGGCTTTATATTTACCATTATATTAAATATAATGGTAAATTATAATTAATTATATTAATTATAATTATATTAATAATATAATAAAATATATTAATAATATAATTATATTAATAATATAATAAAAATATAATTATATTAATACCATTATATGGTATTAAAATGACTGTTTAAAGGATATAATAATCTGTGAGCCCTTCCAGGAGAGCTATTCAGTTTTTCTAGCTCCGTTCCTTCCTCTCAGGCCTGATACGGGATAGACATTCAGTACAACAAAAACACAGCTTTTGTTGAGCTTAATTCTGATGAATTTAATGGGTTGGACCCTGACACTGTAATGTGCTGGATCCAAGGCCCTTAAGGAGTGGTGTTGAGGCATCTGAGATGGTGAGGCTATCTCTCACCCTTCACCAGAAAATCAAAATGCTCAGAAAGCAAGAGCTTACTGTGAACTCTTATTTCAAGATTGTGCTAAAAATTGTTTTTAATTATTCAGTCATCTTCCCAGAACCTTAAGAGACAGATTGTTTCTTAAGGACTTAGGATTTGTTTTCTCAGAGGTTTCAGCTTTAGTAAATAAGGAGATTTTTCCTTTATTTATGGCTGATGAAAAGAAAATATTTTTCTATTTTCTGGGTACATTTTAAAAATTAAGGCATTATACAAGATTGTTCATAGCCTTTTTTATTAACAGGCAGTTACTGTGTTTTATCAGAGAAGAAAAACTGAAAAGATGTACATTTTTTGTGTATTATTTTTGTTGAGGTAGCATTGGTTTATAGTGCTATACATGATTTTATTTAAAACCTTTTAGTATCCCTCTTCCTAGCCTATTGTTCCTTTTAACCAGGGCCTCTCTGGATCTTGAGGGAATATTATAGCTCCATCAACTCTTCTTACTCAAAACTGAATTAATTAGAATTCCATCTTAATTTAAATACAGGGAGAATTCATTACAGTAAGAATGATGATATTTATTGACATGTGTGATTGATCATCATTTTGCATATATCTATTTTTATTTTTAAGCACCAGCAACAGAGAAACTTTTTGAATGTGGCATTCTTTGTGAAATTTTAACTTCAGATGACTGACATTGGTGGAGAGCACGAAGGATGATGTCTCACAATCTGAGATCTCATACTGTCTTCTTCTCCCATCCCCCAGTCAAGGATTATACTAAGAAATATTATTGCTGGGAAGTGTTACCTTTGGCAAAAGCATGGTGAAAAAAATGTGGTGAGATCTTGTTTCAGTGCATTTCCAGCTTCAGGTTTACAGTCCAGCAATGGATTGTGAAATGAGCCAAGTTGGGGAAAGTGGCATTTTTCATTTTTAATTGGAAAGGATAGAAAGTAGTGTGTGGGTGAGTTTGTTTCTGAATTGTGTTTACACATACTAGAATATAAAGATATGCTTCTTTCTCTCTGTCATGATGAACACAATCATAAATAGTGCTTTAAATTTCAGCAAATTGTCTAAATCAATTAACTGCCTATAATACTGACCATATTCTCTGTAATTTTAGCCTCTTAGAAGATCATTTTACCAGGACAATCATAAAACATAGGTTAAATATAAACAGGACTTTTCAATGAAAATTGATTGCAGCAAAATTTTTAATAATGGTTGTTACAAGCTCTCTTGTGTGTTTGCCCATTGAACTGGAGTTCTGGGTAAAAGCGTCTAAGTAGACGTGTATATTCAAGGTAGATGTCCTTAGTCTACTGATCTGCATGCTGTATTATCAAGAATAAAAGGCAGCTAACTTAAATTTTATAAAGGAAAGCTACTGTTTTGTGATCAGATGTAAACTGAGGTCACTTTTTAAAAAAGATTATTTATTTATTTGTTTGTTTATACAAGAACTGGGGTACAGGCCAGAGGTGGGGGGGGGGTGAGAGGATTCACCAGAGATAGCGTGGGGAGCAGTGGGTGAGACAGGAGGGGTCTGCTACGCCATGTGGTTCACCTCCCTGGCCAGGGATCAAACTCGTGCTTCAGTAGCTGGAGATTGCTTCATAGTTCTGACGCTACCGTTACGCCACCAGGGAGGCCCCGAACTGAGGTCACTTTTATAATAATTGTTAAGTTATATCGTCAACAGAGAGGGACCAAACCTCAATAAAGTAAATACCAGCTATTTTTAACATAGTTGTTGAATCATAAGCTTTTATTGCTTTGAGCCACAGTTGATTGTATTATTAAAGATTTGTTTTTATTTAGTATTGCCATATTACACTTGCATAAACTCTTGAATATACTCACTAATATCAGAAACACACAAAATATGTATGTATTATTTATGGTTCTTAAATTTGAACAAACTGCTGGCAAAGAAATAATGATGCTTTTGCTTTTTTGTTTTTCAAGGAGTATGTATTTAAATTTGTGACATGTTTATTTACAGTTTGTATGTCCACAATATACTTAGTCTGTTTTACTTTTTAAAAAGTAATAATTACATGTATGAGTTTATTATTTTTCTCTTTGAAGTAAAACCGCTACTGAATGCAGATCTTTCTGCATATAATTTAGATTTTTTTTTCAGGACTGTTTTCAATCACTTAGTGAGAAATAATAAAAGTTTGTAAATAAGAAAATTTATATTATTGCCAAAGGTTATCTCTACTTCCAACTCTTACTCTGGATCTGATAATTAGAAGGAAGCAAAAAGGACACTGCTGTGGGGAGCGCATTTATCAGGATGAAAATTTAGTTATTGACCATTGCTATATAATGTCTAATATTTTAAACTAGCTTGCTTCCTTTATTCTGCTTCTCCCACTGTCTTGATTTGTTGGGCAGGTTGGGTCATCAGGCAGGTACACCAGAGTTTCGAGGACTCATGGTGTGGGGATCTGTGTCTTTTAATTTGGGGGGAAGGATGCCATTTTGGAGAGAAAAATCTTCCATGAGTAGAAGAATGTTTAATGGCAGAGACCATCTGTGGACTAGTGGTATATGCTAGAAAGCATAAATACCAAAAGTACCAGTATTTTGAAAGCATGTACATTATGCTCATTTGGAATATCTTAAGTAAATATTATATGTATATATTTCATATGTACATATATTACATGTTATGTAATTATTGGTCAGTTTAGTATAAAAATAGTAACAAGAATTTTGCAATTTTTGTCATAGCATTTAGATTGCTATATTAAACTTGCTGTCACAGTTATGAAATATGTATATGTTTATAAAATTTCAGTTTATGTTGCCAAAGGAAACCGTGTTTATATGCAAAATTCAAGTGTATCCCATATATCAGATTGAAGATCTGCAGGTCCTGGGACAAGTCTTGCCTCCCCCTGCTTCCATCTGTTTCTGAGGCAGTACTCCCAACTTGGTTTATTTTTGCTTCTGGGTTATACCTTATTTTTCAAAACTGCTTTTACAACAGTTCTGTAATTATTCATTTTATACATTATCTCTTCAATGCAGTATTCTACATGCATACCATGAAGATAACTATCCTGCTATCAAGAGCTGGCAAAAGTGATGAGCAGCAATCTACTTAGCTCATTTGCTTTGTTTTCCCATTCTTTCCATGTTTGGCTTAGGTTAGATCTTTTGTGAACTTTGCTTAGACTTGTTTCTGTGCTTACAAAAATTTATTATATATCTCTAATAAAATCCCTACTGTGAACTTATATGTCTTCATGAAGAAATTATTATTTGTAGATATTTTATTAGGTAGCTAAACATTTTTTTTTTATTTTATAGATAGCCCAGTATTTAAAGGGTACTAATTACTTGCTTTGTGGAAACATTAATTAATTTCAGTTGGTACTTGTGTCTAAGACATGATAAAAATTGTACATATAATTTTAAAAGGAAGTATATAATTTTTACAGTTTACACATCTGTTTCATGAGTAATTCATTCATTCAACAAATACTTATTACCATGTATTAGGTATTCTTTATAAGTATGTTTTACTGTATTCTCATTTGTCTATGATGCATTGATTTATAAAGTTTTCTTTGTTTTTCTTAGACAAAATTGAAGAAGCACAAAAAGAACTTAATGGGGCAGATGTGTCAAAAAAAGGTAAATTAAAGCCAACCCCAATACAGATGATATTCTTGGCACAAATTTCTATTCAAGTACCATATTGCAGTGTTACTAAATCAGTGTGAACATACCACAAAATTAAAAATCACTTTAAATTAATTGATATCTAAAAGTATATGGACTTTGCTTTGTGAAATGTTTTAGCTACTTAGCATATTCTTTAAATTTCCCACATACTAATATATTGCTGGAAGTGTGAAAGATTGCTTCAACTCTTTTGAAAGTCCTATTAATGAGCTGTCCTTGTTTATAAAAGTAGAAGTACAGTGGATATTGATGGATGTGTTCATGCACTACAATTTTTTTTATAATGACACAAGCTTAAGACAACTAAAACAATCTGAATGCTAGTTCATGGAGGAATACATGAATAAATTACAGTAAATTCATAGCTTGACGTACACAATATTAGAAAAAAATTGAAAGTGAGGATTTATTGCTAAATGAGAAAAGTTAAAATGTATCATGTGAAATTTTCCAGTTTTTTTTCAAATGACAAAGGCATGATACACACATAAGTGTTTATGCACATACATTTGGTTATTTATAAGTTTGAAAGGGCTTATATACAAATGTTTACTAAAATGATGGGGAAAGGTATAGCGGAAGATGATTAACTTTTTAAATATGTCTGTTTCTTTCACTATCTACAATGGGTATATTTTTGTATAAAAAATTGTATACTTTTGTATAAAAGAAAAAAAAATTGTATACTTTTGTATAAAAGAAATTGGTTTTCATTCAGAGAAAGCACACTGATTATTTTTCCAGTTAATATGAAAAAATACATCCAGTGTAGAACATCCTGTGGGGAGAGGAGATGGTGAAGTAGAGAGTATTGTAACACTACTGTTAATGAGTAAAATTGATTAAAAGGCATAGTAAGTTCTCTTTATGGCATTTACTTTTCATGATTTATTATTCCTTTGTCTTTCTTATATTTTCTAATTGCAGTGTAATGTTTTGTTAAAGTAATTATACAAATAGGATTCCAATTGGAAGTCTTTATTTAAAAAAAAAGTCTTTTAAATTTAGTTAGGTTTGTAAATGTAGGTATCTTTGGGGAAAATGTTTCAGATTCTCCAGACTTTCCATTGCTTGCACATCCTGGGGAGCTTCCAATACTGTTTGGGGTTGGCCTGAATAGTTACACTGCAGTATGCATCACGTCACACCTTCTTTTTCCTTGCTATCCTTTTATCCCCTTGTTCCAATGGACAGCCAGAAAGTCCACGTTGACAGACCTAAGAGCAAGTCTATAAAGAGCAGAGAAGTCACCATAGCCATGTCACCTAGGCACTTTGACAGGTGGACTCAAAATCCCTTGCCCATATTGCTGTAGACATGAAGTATTTAAGCTACTCAGACTATAAGAGACCTTATGATTTAAACTTAATTTGTCATAGTTGGCCTTATTCACATCTAGTAACGATTTAGAACTGCTTCAAGTAGTAAATAAATGTGTGCTTGTTTCCCTTTTCCTGTTTTATTACCCTTATGCAAAGAGTCTTAAGTGAACTAGGGCCTCCCCTTGTGGCGCAGGCGGTTGAATGCAGTGCTCTGAAGCTGTTGCAGCCTCTGCAGTGCTGGTTCGATACCCGCCTGCCTTGGAGCAACCCACATGGCACAGCAGACCTCTCCTGTCTCGCCCGCTGCTCCCCTCAGCAGTGTATTTTGTCAGTATGCCTATTCTGTTCCCTGCTCTGTCTCTGGTGAATCCTCTCACCCTCCCGCACATCTGGCCTGTGCCCTGGTTCTTGTATAAATAAAATAAATCTTTAAAAAAAAAAAGAAAGTGAACTAAATGTCTGATAGGAAGGAGGAAATGGAACAAAGGTTCTAGAAAAAGAAATTGGATACAGTTTAGAATAATCTAGTCAGCTACATTTGTCAGGCTACACTTACTAAGACTTGGAATAAATACCAAGTGAATATTGTCTGCACTTCACTGCCTAGAATTACTACTTGACTTTCAATTTTACATATACATTCTGAGCAAATTAAAAATAAAATAATTTTCCTTTAAAATATGAGGAATTATATCCATTTCTCTTGTATAGCATTGTATAAAATCTTTGAGTAATAAAAGTGTTGAGATTTTCAAATTTTTGCTTTTTTTTGCTGTGCTTATTAACGGAAATTCACTTCTTTTGAAGTGTTTACTTTTAAAATTGAGTTATTTGCTGTTTTTTATTAAGATGACTCTTCTGGGACATCGCACTGTTTCATTAATTCCGGCATGCCATTAGGGTTTTGTTTTACCCCTGGAAGTTTGACTCTTTCTCCAGCTAACTTCTTTCCTGCAATGCTCACGGTTGTAAAGCTTTGAAGATGCTGTGACCCTTAATTAAGGTTCTTTCTTCCCCTTCTCATCTTTTAATTATTAGGGCAAGCAACTAATTTATTTCCAGAAACATCTTGCATGATGGTAGACTCTTAAATGAAAAAATATGCTCACTGATTTAAAAGTTTGCTTTTTCTAACATTTTTTTAATTTTTTTAAATTTAAAATTTTAATATTTTTTTTAATTTAAATTTTTCTAACATTTTAAGGAAGTATTACTCTATTTTTTATTAGTGTCATAGAACTGGCCTTACCCACTAAACATCAATGAAATAATATTATGTTAATAAAGTTGTATTTTTTCTCTGCTTATGAATGAAAATCAGATGACTTTTTATTTTAATCAATTTGGAGATAAGTGACATAAAATGATAGTGTTTGATTAGGCTTTATGAATTGGAGCATTAATAATGCTGTGTATTTACTTACATGCTGTTCTCTCTTCCATCCCACTTTTTTCTCTGTAAAGTTATTTACTATCATCAATTTTGTGTTCATTATTTTAGTGATTTAAAAATTAATGATGCATTCTCAAACAATATATTTCTTTAATTTTGCCAGAATTCGAGCTTTAAAAATAAAATTGATATATAATTTTTTCATAGCTTTCATTCAACACTATTGTAAAGATTCATGAATGTTGTTGCATGTAGCTGATTCTCCTCATTACTGTAATAATATTTCATTGTGTGACTGGTTGATTTGTCCATTCTCTTTTTGATTGATTTAAGTTCATTTTTTATTGATGACTCTGAGATAACTCTGCCTTTTTGATGTCAAACAATGCAGCTAAATATTCTTATATATGAGACGTGTCAGTTTCATAGGTCATTTATCAGGGAGTGTGGATGTTTAAGTACAAATACAATACTAACTTGTAGTTTAAAAGTATTTATTTGAAACTGCACTCACAGAACCAAGAATTCATTTTGTGCCATCTAGTGCTTGGCATTATGAATCTTTTCCAGTTGAATGGGTATAAAATTTTTAGTTTGTTCTGCTCTTGATTGTCATTTCCCTGATTACTAATAATGTCAAAATTGTCCTCATTTGTATTCTACCTTCCTGAAATGCTTGCTCTGGTATATTTCGCACATTTAAAAAAATATTTTCTTCTAATGTATTTGGATAACAACCCTTATCCATTTCATGTTTTTAGTTTTTGAATGAATTGTTCACTTTCTTTAAAGCTCCTTTTAGTAAACAGAAGTTCTTCATTTTAATAGTATCAATATAGTTATTTTTTTCTTTCATGGTTAGTATTTTTTTGTTGCGATTTTGTTTGTCTTAAGAAATTCTTGCATACCACAAAAAAGGGTATTTCTGTATTTCCTTAAATTTTTTTCTCCACTTTAGATTAAAAGTCCTGGAGTTGCTTTTTGTTTGTTTGTTTGTTTGTTTGTTTGTTTGTTTGTTTGTTTAATTATAGCAGATTCAGAGTTCCAAATCTTCCCCCAAGTGAATAATCGTTTGTCTCTGGTGGGTTTTTCCTTTTCTGTTTCTTATTAATTTTTCATATATGTCTGAATTTTTTTCTTCGCTCTTTGTTCTGATAGTTTGTATATTCATTTTATTATTTTCATGTACATTAGGGCAAATTCCTCAAGATACTCTTTTTCAGGAGTGTTTTGACTATGTCTTACTTTTTGCTCATCTATTTACATTTTAGAATCAGCTTTTAAAAAATAACTTGGAATGTTGTTTGGAATTGCATTGAATTTGGGGCCAAACTAACCAATATCACTTATAAAGGAATATGTTTGATACTTACATTTTCTTTAATGTCTTATAATTTTTCTCATATGGGTCCTCTTTATTTTTATGGGCTTATTGGAATTTTACTCTTGCTGAATTTCATTTTTAAGTTTTTTTCAGCTTGTTTCAACATACATTTTTGTATATCCAGCCATCCTTCTGAATTCATTCATTCTGAAAATCTGTCTGCAGCTCCTTTAGATTTTCTTGTAGATAGTCATATCTGGGAGTAATGAATGTTTTTTCTTTCCTTTTAAAAAATATTTTTTTACATTTTAAAAGGGCAGGTTTATTAAAAGGAAAAAGAAAAAGAGGGATGCACCTACATAGTCACAGGCAGGCAGGGAGCTCTTTCTTTCTCTTCCTTTTAAAATCATTGTTCCTTTTATTTAATTTTCTTGTTTTACCCAGTTGGCTTTAGTAAAATGTCAGCAGAAAATGGTTGTATTAACATCCTTGATGTGCTCTTCATTTTAAAGGGATATGTCTAATATCTTCCCACTACATTGTCATTTTATGTGAGGGTTGGGTCAGTTTATTGTTTAATAGCTTAAGGAAGTTAACCTATTTTTAATTTGTTGATATTTTATTAAATCACAAGTAGCTCGTCTTTTTTTTAAACAAATGCTTTTTCCTTATATAGAGAGATGATCTCATGGTCTTTAGCTCTCATTCTAATGGTTAAAACTCATTTTCATAATTTTAATAAAACCAAATTTGATGTTTAGAGTTTTTAAACATCTACTAGCTTGGATTTCTTCGTTTTTGTTGAAGAGTTTTTATATCCATGTTCAAGAAATACTGCTCTATAATTTTACTTTCTTATAATTTTCTTTTTTTGATTTTGTCTTTAGATACTACTAGCTTAATAGCATTATCTGAGGATTGTATCTTTCTGCTTCCCATGGAGGTACTTGTTTATTTTTGAAATGGCAGTTTCTTAGGCAAATCTTAGAACATCTTTTGAGTTTTGAGAGGTGGTTGAGGGTAGATTTTTAAGTTCATTGTATTAAATTCAGTGTATTAAATAATTAGAACTATTCGCAATTTTCAGTTAGATTTATTAATTTATACTTTTCCTAACATCCATTTTATGTGAATATTCATTGTTTATTGACAAAAAGTCACTCATGATACTTTTTTACTGTCTTTTATTGGTGCTGGATCTGTAGATGTTTGTCAGTTTTTCCATTGCTATTATAGCTCATTAGTACTATTTCTTTCTTTCTTGATTAGTCTTACTAGAAGTTTATCTTCTCACTCTCAAGTATACCAGCTTCTGATTTTCTTCATACTGTCTTGTATCATCCTTTTCAGCTTCATTAAATGTTGTTCGTTATTGTCTTTCCCTGTTTTTCTTTGTTTATTCTGTAAATCAAATTTCTTAAGTTTGCAGCTCAACTTACTCAATTTTAAGTTTTTGTCTTCTGTATTGGAATGATGTAAGGCTGTTAATTTCTTTCCAAGTAGTGGTCTAGCCATATTACATATGCTATCATACTTGTTCATTTTTTAATTTCTATGCTGGTTTCTTCTTCCATCCTCTTGATAGGGTTGTTTTTCTCACATGAATGAGAATATTATCGTATGCTTTTCCTAGTGATTTCTGACTAAATGACTTTTTTTTGAAACCAGTTTGTATTTTAAAAATAATTTTCTGACTTTGAATACTGTGTATTAAAAACTTCAGGAAATGCTCCTGGATTTTATGTTAGAAATTTTGAATTCAGTATTTCACAAAGATGAAAAGACTGACATTGAGAGATGCTAAATAGTCTTAACCCGGGAAATGCAGAAAGTGGTATGCCAGCAAGTGGCATGAGGAGGTTCAGCCCTAGCTCTTGGATTCTACTGTCTTCATTGTGTATATCAGAACCTTATGAGAGCTGTGTCCTAGTGATAGCTGAACCTGTCTGGACATTAACTGTTGCTCTAAATACAATTATGATAAGTTATATCCAAAAACTTTCGATGACTGAGGAAACATAGTTATGATTCAAACAATGATAGATAAGGTGGAGATTTAAAGTCAGCTTGCACTGGGATTTTTCATAGTATTCTCTCAAGCAGAATCACCACCGTATTACTGTTAAATTACTTTTCAGCAGCAGTGATATCATTCTAACATATATACTCTGGATAGTTTTTATTTAAATGATAATTGGCATCATTTATTTTATCACACTTGTGGAGGATAACAGGTCCCCAGCACTTAAATAATTTTTAGAGGTCAAGAAATATTGTAAGGAATCAACTGCTGAAATAACTCATTGTGCTCCAAGGAGTCTGTTGACTGACAGGATTTTGCTAACATAGTCATGATCTATGCCCTTGAATGCCTTCCTGTTATCTGGAATAGCTTAAAGGAACCTAGGTTCCCAATAAAAATAGACTAATTCAGAAGCAAGAGTGACAGACCAATGAGAAGAAAACTTAATTGGTGAACTTGTTAATTTAGTGTTTAAATAAGAAAGCTAGCATTCATTCACTTATATTGCCTAATGTTTTTTAAGCTCCTATTAATAAGTGTAAGTTTACAAGAAAAATACTCCCACTTTTTTACTCTTTTAAATATCATGTAACGGTATTTAAAAAAAATAAAGACTGATTTGGAATAATACTTTACGTTAATGAGTTTATGCCTTAATGCCAATGACGTTCTCTTCTTTAAGAATTATGCTAGGTATAGGACCTCCCCAGTGGCGTAGCGGTTGAGCACTGGGTTGTGAAGCTGCCTGCAGCCTCTGCAAAGCCGGTTCGATCCCTGGCCGCCGGGTGAGGGTCCCACATGGTGCACAGACCTCTCCTGCCACCCGTTGCTCCCCTCAGCAGTGTACTTCATCAGTCTGCCTGCTCTGCTCTCTGTTCTGACTCTGGTGAATTCTCTCACCCTCCCACACTTCTGACTGTACCCAGTGCTTGTATAAATAAATAAATAAATATTTAAAATAAATTTTTAAAATAAAAAAGAATTATGCTAGGTATACATAAGAAAATACAGGAGCATGTTCTTTTTATTAGGAACCATAAATTTCCTGCTAAGTAAAACTAAAATTTAGGTGACAGAATAGAAAAGTTGGATTGATTTTATTGAATTGAAATGAATGCTATTAACACAGGTAAATGTTTTAAAGCAGTCTGGAAGAAAATATGTGCAATAAAACAAAGCTTGGTTGGTTTAGTGAAAATGTTATAAACTTAGGATATTAATTTAAAAGTGAAAACTGACATTAATAAAGCCCAAGGATAGCCCATTTTAGTGAGATGTCTAAAATATAGAGTATTTTTTAAAAGAATGCAGTTTTATTATTTTAGTATGATGGTAATGCTAACTAGAATATATCTTGGAAGGGTGTAGTTCTTGAATTTATAAATTAATGACTGGGAAATATTTAATGAGCACATTAAATGGTTAAGAAGTAATGTTTATAAATACTGCCCCCTTCATTTTAAAAGCCCTAAATAATTCCTCATTGCAAAGTTCTTAGTTCATTCTCTTATCCAATATGTTTTTATTATGAGCAGCCCTTCTTTTTAGCTTTGGAAAGCAGATAGGAAAGCAAAAGGTTAAATCCTTAAGGAAGCCACTAGCTTTCACTCAGCCCTTGCCCAAATTATCATAAAATCTGAACAGGTAGAATCAAAATTCATGAGGTTTTTTAATGTAGACTGGCAGGAGCACCTCACAAATTCTCCTGGGAAAACAGAAACAGATTTCTGTTTTTTTTTTAGGAAAGAAAATCATCTTCTTTTAATGTTATATTAACTGGAATTTGAAATTTAAATATTCAGGACTTGTGAAGTGTTCTCTTAGTGTAATAGGCATTGCTAATAGCTTGAAATATAGGAAGATAAATATTGTTTTTATTATGTACTAGTTAAAAGTACCACATCAATCTGTCAGTATTTTGAGATTTAAAATTATTGAATCTCAAAAGATCATTCCTGTTGTTAAATCTGCCAACTTTATGGAAGAAGATTTTCATAATAACAAAGAATATTTTGGTATGTTATTGTAAAATAAGTGGCTTTAAATATTCTATTCTTAGTTTATAATATAAATGCAAAAGAAAACTTCCTACAAAATATGAGAGGAGAAATCCTCAGTGTTTACTAACAGAGTACTTATTGATTACTATCTGCTGAGTAGATACTAACAATATTTTAATTTTATAATATTTATCTAAATGCTTGGATTCTTTTGTGCTTCCATGGCATATTCCATTGACTTCAAATGCTATTGATTGTAAGATACAATGATTTCATGCTCCATTTAGAAAGGGAAAAAGTCAGTGTCAGTTAAATCATGACACAGTGTTTCTATAATTGATTAGAAGATGCATCCTGATTTCAGGGAGATTAAAATGTTCAGAACCCATTGTCTGAGATTCTATCAAGTATGTATTTATGTCCACTGCTTCATTTTTTGACAAGAGAAATGAAGTAGTTCACATAATGAGGTGTGGATTTGAGCTGCTTTGAAGACAGCATTTCTGAGGACAGTGAAAAACAAAGGAATGGACTAATTCTGTTGGTTCACTTGAGGATTCATGGAAGAATAATAAGGAAAAAAATAAATCCAGGTTATATTCAACTTATTCTCTTCACATTTGAGTTAATTGGCCTCATGCATATGCCTTAACATTTTCTATATAAATAATGTTGCAGAGTAACTTAGCAGGCTTATAGGTATGTTGCTGTTGATTTAATTTAGGTGTTTTTCCATCTTTGCTCTGCTGTCTATATTCTTGGGGTGGGCAGTGGGGTGGGGGAGGGAGGTTTGGACAAAAGAAAAAACAAAGAAGAAGCTCAAATATTTATTGCCTACATGGAGGTTTTTTTCTTTTTCCTCAGATCAGAGAAGGCAGTAGACATGTTCCATAACTGATAAGTATAGTTT
The DNA here is from genome assembly GCF_014898055.3 of Talpa occidentalis. Lineage (NCBI taxonomy): Eukaryota > Metazoa > Chordata > Mammalia > Eulipotyphla > Talpidae > Talpa > Talpa occidentalis. The sequence goes on along the minus strand of NW_023602073.1, from coordinate 26,072,791 downwards.
AGGGAGGAAGGAATAGAAAATAAAAGTGAGGTGAGACAGACTAAATTTGAAGACATATAAACAACAGGAAGAAATTAAAATAAATTTTTAAAGAAATGGGGAGAAGTGCCATTTCACCAAAATATGATATTCTTTATGATTACTGTTCCATTGCTCAGAATGTATTTATCCTGCTGTGCATCATATAGCAGGACAAATACCCTGACTACCAAGCGTGGAATATAAAACCTTCTATTTGATTCAAGAAAATACTTAAAAGTAACAAATGAGATTATGTGAGTGAGGAAGGGCTGTAGGCCGACTAAAGAACATTTAAATGAGAAGAGATATTCATACATAGTCTGATGTTTGGTTATAGGGGGAAGTAGATTTGACCATACTGCTTAAGAACAGATTGTTATTGGGAGTGCAGCTCACTCCACAGGAGTACAAAGTGGAATGTTGGTCCTGTTTCTGGAGGCCCACCAGCTCCCTACAGTTAGTCACTTAGTCACTACTAAGTTAGTCACTTAGTCACAGTTTAACACATTCCTTTAAAGGCTCTGCAGGACTCAGCTTGGAAACCAGCTAAGTGGCCTGAGACCTCACCTCACTGAGCTGCTCATGATTCCTCCAGTTTTTTGTCTGCTGTATCCTGACACCTCCTACACTCTTGGTACACGCTGTAGAAACGAATCTGTGTTAAATAGATGAAGAAGGGGGTAGGTAGATTGAAAAGGATGGGTCGGGCTTTAAAATAATGTGAACTGTGGTTAAACAGGTATTTTTTATTTAGCTTTCTGTGATTTGGATTACATAGCCCAAGTAAATTGTTTCATTATATTAAATTATCTGTATAATTTAATTGTAACTATAGTGATATATACAAATTGTCTATGTATGTCTAACAAAAATAAAAGCTTCATTTTCTGACTTTTAATAGAGACTGCTGATAGCTTTTTCAAATGAATAATTTCTTAAAACTTAATCAAAAACACTAAGATTAAAATTGTTCTTAATGTACTTTGTACTATAATAACATTATAGCATGATAGTTAATGAGATTGTGATATTCTGAAGAATTGAGGATTCTAGATTTCTAGATGTTTGACACTACAAACCAAGAACCTTTGTGGTAGAAATGTTTATGAAACAGATCCCATATTTTCTTGTCTTAGTAATTTAATATCATTATCCTCTAGTTGAATGATTTTGTTTTGTTTTAGCATCATTTGTGCTGGTAAACCATAATGCAGAGGTGAGTGAAGAGAGGCAATTTATTGCATTTTTTGTTGTGAAAATGCTTTACCATGGCTGACTTAAAAGTACCAGTGAATCTGGCTTAGAAAATTACTGAATATTCAGTATTCATTGCCTTAGAGAAATCCTTATCTAAGAGAATGCACCTCTTATGTTTAAAGATCTTAGGACATAGAAAAGGCACCAGAGTTTTTGGGATCTTTCTAATGAAAGTCAAGAAATTTGAATGCCCTCAATGGAGAGAAATGGGACTGTTATTCTGTAAATTTACGGTTTGAATCAAAGGCTGAATCAACCTTCTAATAGGTGATCTTATTAACTCTAAGTTTAATAAGGTAAAATATAAAAGCACATCAGGATATTTGATTTTTATTGGTTATATTATCAGTGTCAATTATTTAGTTAGATTTTCATTCAAATTTTTATCTTTTGCTTTTCCAATTCACCTCCAATTTTCTACAAGCCAAATTACAAGACATTAGAAACATGTTATTTTAGAACATCTCATCTCAATTGTTGTCAGTTTTCTGTTACCTTCTTTACTAACCTGGCTTTAGCATAGCCAAAGCGGACCTGTCTTGAAGTACAAGGTTGTATTTTCTCTAGGGTACTTCTTAGAAGTCCTGCAGAATAGCTTATCAAAATAGTAAATAAGGTTTTTATAACAACCTTTTCTAAGCTTTAAGTATATACTTGTTCTCCTTTTCTTAGTAACCTCTTTAAAAGACATGTTGTTATGTAAAGTGGTAATTATAACTATCATGTTGGGGTGTAACATTTATAGATATGATATGAATAGCAATAACAAGATAAAACAAGGAAAAGGGATAAAACTTTTAAGGTATAATGTTTTTGTCTTGTTGGATATACATTGGAAGTAGATTTTAATGAGTTAAATGTAGGACTAGAATACTACAAAGGGATTAACTCAAACATAGTGACTTGATATAAGATATAGTAGAGAAGTAGATGCGGCGGAAGAAACATGATTACATGATATATAGAAAACAAAATGGCAGAAATACATCCTGTTCAGTAATAACATTACATGTGAATGGATTTAACAATTCAATCAGAAGGCAGGGCTTGTCAGTCTGGACAAAGAAGAAAGTCCAGTTATGTGCTGTCTAGTTTCAGAGACACAACTGGACTGAAACTAATGGATGGAAACACATACATACATCATGTAAACTGCAAACATAGGAATACTGAAGTAGCTGGCCTAGTATCAGACAAAAGAGACTTTAAAGTGAAAACGTTGCTGAAGAAAACGGGCGTTTTCTCATGATAAAAGAGTTAATCCATCAGGAAAATATAACAGTTTATAACAGCTTACAGCAGAGCCTTAAAATACGCCAAGCATAACTGACAAGTGAAGGGAGAGAGGATTCAACTGCACAGCTGGAGACATCAATGACCCACTGTCAATAATGGATGGAACACCTAGGCAAAAGGTCAGCAAGCAAATAGAAGGCTTCTGAACAGTGTAAGCCAGCTGGATCCAGTAGATACATCGACAGCAGAATACATCTTCTCCTGAGCACATGCAACATTTTGTAGAATAGGCCATAAAACAATTTATCAGTAAATTTAAGATGTCTGAAATAATTCAAAGTCTGTTCTCTGACCATAATGGAATGAAATTAGACATAAATGACAAAATAATGTACTTATCTATACTGATCTGTACCAAAAGTTCTTTTGGTCCCAGAGGAGAAGAAATTGGCAGTCAATAAGGCAAAAAGTTTAAGTGATTCAAAGGTTTTCAAAGCAAGTACATCATGACCATTGCTATGAAATTGATAACTGAAATTCTGCATTGGAATCTCTGTACATGAGAAAACTCATAAAAAATAAAGGAGATTGGAAGTGCTTTTTCTGAAACAAACATAGATTGCTATACAAATTTTTTAAAGACCATAGTTCCTGCAAAAGAACAAAATGTTCAAAGGCATCTTCTTAAGTAATCAAACAAGGAAAGGGATTATTGGAAGACAGAAATATATTGGAACAACTATATCATCTCCTTTTTTTCTGAATAAGGTAGTCAGAGGTTTTTTTTAATCACTGAAATTTAATAGAGGGGCCTCCCTGGTGGTACAGGGGTTAAAGACACAGCACTATCAAGCTATCCCCAGCCACTGCAATGTGAGTTAGATTCCCCAGCCAGGGAGCTAACCCACATGGCACAGCTGACCTCTCCTGTCTCTCCCACTGCTCCCCTCAGCACAGCAGTGGAGTTCAGTAGATTGGCCTATTTTGCTCCCTACTCTGTCTCTGGTGAATCCTCTTACCCCCACGCCTCTGGCCTACACCCCAGTTCTTGTGTGCATAAATAAATAATCTTTAAAAAAAGAAATTTGGTAGAAAGATTCACTTGCAACCCAGTTTTGTTATCTTTTCATTTGTTAAGGAGAAACTTATAAAAGATTAAATATTATGTTGGGTTTTTATGTTAATTTAGTATTCTTTATTTTAATAATATTCAATCCATTTGAAATAATTTTATTTTGTTTTTATTAACATGCTTATGCAAGTTTGGGTTACATTTTTACTCCTCCATATGTGCACATGCTTCACAGTAATTCTTATACTCTAATACAAAGGACACAATAGAATATGTTATCTTTAATAAGCTTAGTCAAACATCAAATAAAATTATCTTTTATGAGAAAAGTATTAAAACTAGTTTCACTGAAGCTAAAATACAAGTGTTAATTTAATACTAGCTATTCCATATTAGAGGAAATAAATGCTGAATACTGGTTTAGCCATTTTTTTTCTGGTATCACAATTGTAAACCATGATGAGGATATCAACATTAACATGTTAATAAGCCAGAATTGAAGATCCAGACACCGCATTATTCTTTTCTACGTACATTTTCTCAAATAATCCTCACAGCTTCATGATATATCATTATCTGCATTTTACAGAAAATGAAGCACAATGAGAGAACTCTTACCTAAGGTTGAATAACTAGTAAGTGGTAAATCCAGGGCTTAAGCTTCCCTGTACACAGTTCACCAGAGTTCATATTTGAGCAGGGATGATTTGGAGAAATGGTAACTGGGATTGAGACTAGGAGGGAGGGAGAAGAGCAAGGCTAGGTCTTAAGTAAGACCCTAGAGGCCTATTTAGGCGTTCACCTTCTTGGACCAATTTTATTTATAAACTGTTACTTTCTTGGTTACTCAAGTGTCCAACTATATTAGGGTGAGTGCAATAGTCTCTTGTCCTTTTAAATATTTTTGTTTTTACGTTATATCCTTTACATTTCTGAAAAATTATTGATTAGATTTATTTTTTTCTTAATTTTCAAAGATTGGTATCATTCTTTTAAATTTTCAGTTTCATTTCTGACTAGTTTTTGTTCTTCTTTTCTCTCATCTGTATTCTTCCAGTCTTAATTATTTCTCTGAAATCATATATTGACTGCTTAGGAAATTATTTTTCATATATAGAAAAGTTATACAGCATTCACATATCTTTGATTAATTGCACAAGTATTTGATTACCTATTTTGTCTGTATATACTAGATTTTGATCTATATTATTCTAAAGGATTGTTAAGTAAGCAACTATTGGTTGAGTTCTTAACTTGCTTATTGTCCTCACTTGCAGTTGAAAATTTAATTACTTATTTACTCGTGTGAGAATAGTATGTATGCTCCTTGTGCCATGTCTAGCCCCCATTTCTGTGTGTCTCAAAAACATTTTAGAGATGAAAGTTTTATTTTAAAACATTATAAGGGTATAAGATTTGTGACTTGATTCTACTACAGTCTCTTTTTCTGTTAAAGCCTATGCATTTTTTTCTGTTTCCTGAATCATCTACATCAGAGTGCATGCTACTAGTAAATTCAGATTTCCCACTCATACTTTACATTTCTGTTTCTTTTGAAAAGTTTTTAAAAATGCATTTTGTTACTTATTTGTTATGGTATGAAAATTTAATAATGTCTTTCCTTGCATTGTTCACATCTTTAAGTGATTCCTGGCCTTCTGATGAGGTTGACCTCAAATTCTGTTCCATTCTTGCTTTTCTTTTCAGGGCTTGGATTCTTGTTCACAATTGCTGCTGTGTTCTGATTGTATTTCATGAATTCTTCCATTAGGAATATTAAGGCTTTGATTTTGGTTAGTAAAACTTACCTTTTCTTTTACTGAATGGTCTAGGAACCACTCTTCGTATTCCCTTGATTTACTTACTGAGGCATGGTGGTGCTCCCAGGGGCTGCTTTTGTGTTCCTTCTGACTTCAAGCTTCTGGGCTCTTCACCATTAAAGAACTTGTTGGTTTACCTGCTTTTGACTAATATGTTATTATTATCGTGTATTTGAATTTCATATGCTTTATTATTTTTCATGCTGTTTCTACTCATTGTGATTTATTCCCATGTTAATCACTTTTTTGTTATTTCATCTTAAAATTCTAACTTCCCATCTGGGATGCTTTTAAAAAAAAAAAAAACTTGAAAATAGCCTTTAGTTTCCCATTAGTCACAGGTCTGTTATGACATATTATTTCATGTGTCATTTATTAGAAATTGTCTATTTTCATCCTTCAGAAATACTTTTTGCTGAGTATAGAAGAAAGTAGCATAGAATTCTACCAATTTTTCTTTCATTGAGTACATTGTTGCTGTTGCTATATCATTTTTGAGTCTTAATTGTTGCTTATTTGAAAATAATGTGGTTTTGGCTTTTTATAACACTGCGTGAGTTTTTGTTGAAGTAACGTTGGTTTACAAAACTGTATGTTTAGAGGTATAGGCTCACATCTCCTCAGACTTCCATTACCACAATGCGCCCACCACGAAAGCATGGATACTCTTTCACCACAGTTGATTGGGCCCCTTTGTTTCCCATCCCCAGCCTCCATCTCTGGTAGGCTCAATTCTGCTATCAGATTTCTAGGACTTGTTTGATTTAATTTGGGTAGCATTTTCTTTATCAATATATATATTTTAAGTTCTTTGGCCTTGTCTCTGATTTTTGCAATTTCACATGAATAGATATAATTTCTCTTATTTGTGGTTTTATCACTCTTGAATCTGTAGATTTGTGTGTTTCATTAGTTCTCAAAAACTTTTAGACCTTGTCTCCTCAGATATTGCTTCTGTAGTTCCTCACATAAAAGCATGTAGTTCTTCTAAGAACTCCATTCATTGCATGCCTTGGGTTCTTCATTTTCACTCTTAACCCCTTTAGATTGCTCTTTATGGGTAGCAAACTCTCCCTGGGCTTAAAGGAGTACCAGATGCTGATATCACCTTTTTGAACTTTTGCCCTTTTTTCCTCATCTGAATACTGACCCATTAACTTTTCAGCACCTTCATAATGTTTTAGTGCCTTCAAGCTGATAATTATATTTTGCTAAGTCTGTTGTCCACATTAGTAGAGTGCTTTCTTTATTCTACTCTCTGCTTCAGTTCCCATCTGTAAATGTGTGTTATCAACCTTTTCCTCTATACTTCTTAGTTATTTACTTATTTTATTATATTACTTAGTTATTTTAAAAATTCCCTGTCTGAGAGTTCTAACATCTGTATCATCTCTGAGTCTGGTTTTTTTGATTACTTTCTCTCTTGACAGTAGGTTCTTCTTAGTGTGTACATGTGTGTCTTACATTTTTATTGAATTTTGGTTATTGTTTATACCAGTAGATGGTAAAGTCAGTAGTGATTGTAGTAGACATTGTTACTCAGTCAGGTCATCTGCCGAGGAGTTTGAAGCAGTCTTTTCAGGAGTTGGACTGGGTTCAGATTTTGTTGTTTCTTTATCTTCATTCTACCACACTGGCCTGTAATTCTTTTAGTGGTGGCCTGCCATTTTTTTGTGCTGATAGTGGGATGGAGGATCTGAAGGTTTTTTTTTTTTTTTTTTTTTCAGTTTAGTGCTGTATGTTCAATTTTCAGCTGCCTATACCTTTGTATGGACTGGACTTGCTCCACCTCCTTGACCTTCTCCTTGGAGTACACTGCTATTATTTCTTAACAGTGTTTGACTGGGATAAGTGAAGATCACTCTTATCCCAATGTAGTCTCAGTCTTAAGCACTTCCTGTTTTTCTTGGCCCACTCATAGTAGCAAACCTCTAATTTTGTTGGTATGGACTTTTGACCCCAAGACAGTTTCCTACCTCCTTTGGGTTAGAGCATTTTCTCTCCTACCCTTCTCCAAGCTTTTGCCAGTGCTCTGTGGATGATGTATCTGCTGTTTCTTTCCCAGCAGCTTAAAGTGTGAGGTTTTTGGTCCACAAGAGAGAAGCTCATAGGCAGGGCCTGTAGCTTTGTGCCTTTTTCACAAATGTGGCTGAATCCTTCTGGTATTTGGAAGGCTGTTTTCTCTACTTGTCTGCTCTGGCCATGTGTGAAGACCTGGTGGCTGCCCACCAAAAATAGCCTGGAAGTGAGTGTGAATTCCTTTGTGTCTGAGGCCCATCAAAATCAGGCCACACTTGGCCTCCTACAGTGTTAGAATTTTAGGTGATACCTTCTCACACATTTGCATGACTACTGCATCCTCTTCTTACATCTTACACCCTGTGTGGCCCTATATGTGAGCCAGTACATGTTTCTGTCCTCAGAGGTCAGGCAATTTGGTTGCCCTTCACTTTCTGATGGACTCAAAAGGAGTTCTGATTTTTGTGTTATTTCTGCATTTTTCTAATTGTTAGGAAGGATGCAACCCTCTTCAAGTTTTTACATCCTAAAGTAGATTCAGGTATTTTCATTTTTAAAATAAGGACTAGATGGACTTTATTATATATCACTTTTTTAAAAATAGTCATATGAAATTCTAATTGAGCCTTTGTGAAGTCAGGAATTATACCAGTAGGTAGCCTATTATATTTCTCTCTTATTTTCTCCTACTTAGATATTTTTTTCATCCAGCCCTATTAAGTGTGGGTTATGTAGGAATGAATAATAAAGACAAGTCTTACAGATCTCATATCATTATCAGAAGGTGGACAAAGATACTTACATAAATAAATAGGGCATTTTGCATTGTGATAATATTATAAGGATGGACAACACAAGGCCAGCTGCTTTAGGTGTAATGGGGTAATGGACATGAATGTTTATGATCTACATTCAACATGGGTTGAATATGATCTAGTCTTGTAAAAAGTTGAGAGTAGGAGGAACTTTTCAAGAAATGACAAATACAAACCTGTGGACAGGAAGGAGATGGGCCTGATGGAGTATCACGGTGTTCACCACTGTTGACTACAGCATGGAAAGTAGGGGGAAATTGGCATGGACAGAGGTTGGAAAGGTGGAGTCAGATAAGCATGCCATCTTTTGACCAAGTTAAATGTTTAAATTACATTCTATGAGGAATGGGAGGAATGTGCATTGAATGTAGCTTACAAATGCTTGCTAAGTAAAATGAGCTGTTCCTACATCCATGTGGTAGCTTCTCATTTTAACTCTAGTATAGATATCACACGTTAATTTATTTGTCTTGCATTTTCAGGCTCCTTCTCTCTGCTGATTTACTTCTTGTTTGTAAACCCCTCAACCCTATCTACCTTTCCATTCTTTTCCCCTGATATTGACATCCTGCCTTTCTGTTTACCTTCACAGAGAATGAAATTTTTCAGAAAGCATTTGCTGACCCATAGACATCATCATGCCCTTCCTTACTCCTTGCCCTTTTGCGATTTGGATTTTTATATCAGGACCAAACCACAACTGCCCTCTGAGATAAGATGTCTTTCTCAACCCAGTGACTGCCAATTCCAGTACTCTCTTGTTTAGTCTTATTTATCTGACTATAATATTTAACATTATTGGCCACATCTTCCTTCTTGAATGTCCCCAAACCCTGACATACTGGATATCACATATTATCTTTGATATGACCCCTGTGTTTCTTTTCATTTCTACTTTATCTTAATTCTAGTGATGAATAAGCTGCTGATGTCAGGCTTCTCTTTCTACTATAATTCTTTCTGGTTTATCATTTACATACTTTTACAAAAGCAGTTCTCACCATGTACTCCCAGATCTATTCCTGTAGCCTAGACTTCTCTCTAGGGAAGGAAAAGAATATCTACATACATTTAGTATTGTAATTTTCATATGCTATGTAATCTTCATAATTATTTTAAATGGATGTTTAATGTTAAGTGGCTATGCCATAATTAGCCTAACCATTTCCCCATTGAAAATTTCTACTTCTCAATTTGCAGCTACAATTTATAATTCTGTACATGTATATTGAATTTTTCTACTTCTCAATTTGCAGCTACAATTTATAATTCTGTACATGTATAATAAATTTGAGAATCAGTAGGGTGGAAACTAAATTTATTTTACCTCCTTCTTACTCTAGCTCAGTCCTCCCAGGTAAAGATAACTGCAGAATCTTTAGTAAACTTTGCTCAGATTTGTGTGTGTGTGTGTGTGTGTGTGTGTGTGTGTGTGCTGTGAATCAACTAACAGACTCTGAGTTCAGAGTAACATTTTAACTCTTGCATGAAAGGCTCCTCAGTGGTCTCCCTGTCTCTGATCTGTTAAATCTCCAGTTCAACATGTTGCTAACTGTTAGAAAACAGGCCTTCCCTAGGGGCGCAGGCGGTTGAGCGCCATGCTGTGAAGCTGGTCTGCAGCCTCTGCAGCAATGCTGTGAAGCTGGTCTGCAGCCTCTGCAGCGCGGGTTGGTTCAGTCTCGGCCAGCGAGAATCCCACATGGTGCTGCAGACCTCTCCTGTTGCGCCTGCCACTCCCCTCAGCAGTGTGCTTTGTCAGTCTGCCTGTTCTGTTCCCCACTCTCTCTCTGGTGAATCCTCTCACCCTCCCACACATCTGGCCTGTACCCCGGTAATTGTATAAATAAATAAACAAATCTTTAAAAGAAAGAAAAAAAAAAGACAAAGGAAAACAGGTAGTAGTCCTTGTGTGCCCAAGGCCCCAGAGAAATTTTAAGTATTTTACACTGACATGTTTCTGAAGAAATCTGAAAAAGAAACCTACCTTCAATCTAGGCAGAATTTTAAACATATAATTCAGTTGTAGTTTATCATACTTTTTTAACTGAAAACTCAGATCCACTCCTAAGTCAGGAAACTTGGCTTGTTTCCAATCTGTTGTTCTCTGGATGTTATTCTGGAAACCAGCCAATGGTATTCTTGGCCACTTATACGCTTCTCTAAAATATATAGGTGCCCTCATTGTTACTAGGTTGGTGGGAGTGAGCATAATAAAAAGGCATCGTCCTTAGATTGGCTTTTACCATTTGTCTCTTTGTCTCTCAGCCTCTTCTAATTTATTTTCATTTTAGTTTATTATAACAACAACTTGCCTTTAAAATTATTGAAAAATGGAAGTGCTGATGGAAAATAGCTGTTCTCCTTTCATTCTTCACCCCAGCTATATTTTTGCTTTGGGATATTCTGGTTTATAGAGCTTCCTAACAATGGTCTCTCATAACTATATACCAGAGGTTGTAGATGTATTCACAATGTTTAATGATTGTGTTTCTTACTATAGATAAGGGGATATAGGATCTCTAGTGGATTTTAAATTATTAAAGATTAAGTTGAGTTTAGTAAAACTACCCCAGGTATTGTCTGAAGACCCAAAGGTCTGCAAGCGCATTTTTTTTATACCCCTTCCTCATCCCCCCATACACACCCTCTTCACTTCTAATAGCAGCAGCAAGAAGAAGTAGTCCTTGAATTTAGAGACTGTCCCAATAGCCAGGGTCAGCTACTCATGATGAGATGGGCTTTATCTCATGAACAAGGAGAGTGACCCTGATACAGGAGATTCACCAAAATCGTTCAAGAATAAAAATACTCTTCACTGAATGCCACACCCTGCTATTCCACACGATTTCAAGCAGTAAAAAAGTAGAACATGAAAAGACAGGGTAAAACAGACTTAAAGAAAATGATGCCTCAGAAACAGAAGGGTGTTTTTTAAAGCACAGTACTTAATAAAGTCATAAAAGTATTAATGAAAGAACTCAAACATACCATCGGACAATAAAATGAGTGAAATGGGAAATAATGGAACTAAGGGAACAAAATGAGAACAAAACAACAGTCTAAAACAAACTTGAAACAGTAAGGAACTTAATGGTCTGATAAGTGAATTGTTAACATACAGGAAAATGTTTATGTAGGTAATTCTAGAGAAAAATTCATACAAAAGCAGAATGATGAAAGTAATTAAAAATTGCCATAAGTGTGGTCCAGCATAATAATTGATGTATTTAGAACAGAAAATGTATTTGATCATTAGTAAAAGAAAAAGTTTCCAAAAATTTCCTTTAGATATAATCATTGTTTCTAGAGAAAAAAATGTAAGTTGTATGTTGATCAACTCTGAATTGACTCCTAGTTATATTAATAGCCTTCAAAAATAAAGAATTTTGCAGACACACAGGCAGAAAAAAGAAAATCACCTCCAGGAGGGGAAACTGTTAGTCAGGCTGATACCAGATTCTTTATATGAACATTATTGCTAGAAGGCAAAGGAGTACAAGGTATTTTGAAGGAAGGGATTGGTGTGTTAACACCAATGAAGTGTTAAAATTCAAATAGAGAACTAAGAGTAAACCTCTATGAACAGAATGTTAATTTATAATCTTTACAAAAGGGAGATAACTCAGTCCTCATCTAATATTAAAACATGCAATTCAGAAAATCTGTTTAAAGTGTTTGTTCAAATCCTCAATTCCAGAAGAATTTTTAAGAAATAGTGTTTCTATGAAGAAATGTGAATCAGAAATTTAATAGTTTCTTTATTTTTACTCTAACTCATTTTCTTTTAAGTACAAACTTAAATTTCACCTTTTTTTGGTTTGAAACATACATAGTGTGGTATTTATGTTTGTGTTGTCTATGTGTTGAATTTTTGCATTTTTCTTTGGAATGTAAGACATTGTTTAATTTTTTGCAAATAACTTTATGTAAAAATAAAAGCTTATGCCCAAAGTATGTTAAAAAAATAACTACCTAAACCCTGATTCTGGTTGCGTAGTTGGCCATGGCAGTTATAAAAATTACCTTTTGTATTCCTGGTCACACAGTCACTGGAGTTGGGAACCTCTGCTCTGTCTTTATATTTATTTTAGCAACCTAATGGCTTTCACTTATGTTACAACCCACTTCCAAGCTTTTTGGAAATAGGTGGGGAAACTACTCGCCCTAGATGATTATCATTTTTTCACTTTTGATCACTTGCCTGGTGAAGTTCATGAGAGACATAAAGTGCATCATTGACTTTGTTACATCCATATTGAAGAGGAAAAACTAATAGGAAAACATCACTTTATAAATGAGAGGACTGAATAATAAAAAAATACTTGTTTAGAAGGTGTCAACAATCATTGGTTCTTGTTTTTCTAATTTTCTTTAGCTTAAATACTTTAGCCAGGAGACCCTGCCCCTCTTATTTTTTCCCCTTTCTAATTAGAGTGGGTAAATGTAACTTTGGCAAATTAGCACGCATTTCCTTCTTTAGGTTAATATATAACAGCACATAAACTGACATCACAGAAAAATAGAATATTTTATTTTATGTAAATTTTTATCTTCAGTGAATGCAAAGCAGTTATTATTGTACAGACATTTCATCTAATGTAAATTTCGGTTATATCCTTTGCAACCGCTATTTGAAAATTTTGAGGAATTAAATATTTGGCTTTTCTGCAAGCAAGTTACATAAACTTGAACAATATTTGTTTGCCTAAATATCCAACAAATGGAAACAAACTAAATTATGGCAAATAATTGTTGGTGAAAAATATTAATAGTTGACAGAGAGTATAGGTAGTTAATTCCCTTTGAATGTTTATTACTTCCAATACAGTCAGCAGTGAAGGTAGTTTTAACTCTTCTCTTCTGCTGGAACTGCCTACCTATTGATCTATCATTAATGTTAAAGATACACAGCCATTTTTAAGTTTTCTTAGTTTAAACAGTGATTTTTTTTTCAACAAAGGACCATTACACATGACTTTTAGATTTCATTGAAAAACCATAAATAATTGGATTGTACTATTTTTTCCTGTTTGTAATATTATTGCTATATTAGCAATACTTCATGGTTCAACCAGCTAATATCTAATGTTCATCTGAGATTTATTTGCTCTTAAAATTATTTTATAGCACTTTTTTTCTAATGAGACATTGCATATTCTAGAGCACTACTGTTATTTAGAAACTTTGTGAAATTTTTCACTCTAGAAGATACTAAAACAAATACCCAGCATTAAAAAGTTAAACTTTCTTATGGCTTAGCTTTTTCAAGACTATTGTGTAGACAGAGCCCTTAGCTTTGGGAGTGATACAAAGAGGTTAATTTAGTTTTCAGAGATCTGTATCTAGGACAAATGTGTTTCCTTCATGAGATAGGAGGTAAAGAGAGGAACACAGCAGTCTAGAAATATACACTTAGGTCTTCACTTGACTGTTTCAGTAGATTTTGATTGTCAGCATTCCTAATATTGTCAGAATGTTGGAATGCTGTTTTATCCAACAAAGGTCTCCTTAAACCACCTTATTCAATAGTTATAATGACTTTTATGATTATAATTTTATTTATGCATATAAGAACTGGGTGTAGGTCAGAGGTACACCGGGGATGAGAAGATTCACCAAAGACACAGTGGGGAGCAGAACAGGTGGATCTACTGAAATACATTGCTGAGGGGAGCAGCGGGCAAGACAGGAGAGGTCTGCTGCATCATGTGGGTTAGCTCCCTGGCTGGGGATTGAACTCATGCCACACTGGCTGGCAGTAGCTTGGTAGTGCTGAGACTTGAAACCCTGCGCCACCAGGGAGGCCCCATGATGATTATAATTTTAGTTGTTAAAATTATAGTTGGTCTCTGTGCTTTTTTTACCAACTGATTTTCTTGTTTTATTTTTTGAACAGAAATCTTAGAGGCTGGTATTAAAGGAACTTCAGAATCACTTAAAGGTGTGAAACGAAAAAAGATTGTAGCTGAAAATCACCTGAAGAAAATACCAAAATCTCCACTGAGAAATCCTCTTCAGGCAAAACACAAACAAAATACAGAAGAGTCATCTTTCACTGTTCTTCAGAGTGCTTCAGAGCCTCACAAGAAGCAGAATCACAGTCCTATAAAAAATGGGAAGCAATTTACCAGACAAAATGGAGAAACACCTAGGATAATTGCTGAGGCCTCTAAGTTCGAAGACTCAGTCTCCCCAAAGAAGCCCTTGATTTTGCAGCACCCATCTGAACTGCGGAGATGGAGGTCCGAAGACTCTGATCCTGCCAAATTAAATCATCTAGATGGAAGATGTGACCCTAGTTCTTTGTCCAGTAAAACCAGGACTGACCATAGTGAATGTATCTCCTCTAATGGTAGTACTACTTCCTCTTCCTACACAAACACCGCATTTGATGTCTTACTGAAAGCAATGGAGCCAGAACTGAGCACCTTATCTCAAAAAAGCTCGTCTTGTGCAGTTAAGATAGAAAAACTGAGACCAAATAAAACTGTACAACCCCCTTCTCAATTAAAAATCAGCTCAATGGATGCCCCCAATCAGACTTCACAAGAATTTGTTGCTGAATCACAGTCTTCTCCTTGTACCTCATACACAGTACATGCTTCTGTTGCTCAGAAGAATGAGCCAGCAGCAGTTCAATCTATTTCTCATTCATATAATCAACAAGAACACTTTGTTTCTAACTCTAACCAACTTAATCAGCAGCTTCCAGTATGTTCAGGTTTAACAGGATCACTGAAAAATCTGCAGAATCAAGAAAATGCCAAACTTGAACAAGTTTATAATGTAGTAGTGACATCATCTATAGGTCTGACTTCACCTTCCAACAGAACTCAGGTTACTCCTCAAAGCCAGCAAGTTGATTCTACTTCACCTATGTCAATAAGTCCAACTCATTCCACACAGTCACCCCCCATGACAGTTTATAATTCAGCTCCTGTAGCCTCTGTTGTTAATCACAGCGTAGAACAAATGTGCAATCTTCTTCTGAAAGAGCAGAAGCCAAAAAAACAAGGAAAGTATATTTGTGAGTATTGCAATAGAGCTTGTGCAAAGCCTAGTGTGCTTTTAAAGCACATCCGTTCCCACACTGGTGAGCGACCTTACCCTTGTGTGACCTGTGGATTTTCGTTTAAGACTAAAAGTAATCTGTACAAGCACAAAAAATCCCATGCACATACTATCAAACTGGGTCTTGTCTTACAACCTGATGCTGGCAGTTTGTTCTTGTCACATGAGTCCCCGAAAGCACTTAGTATCCAATCGGATGTAGAAGACAGTGGGGAAAGTGATGAGGAGGCCACTGCTGATGACAGACCAAATGAACCAGGCTCCATAGAACTGCAGCCTGTGCAAATAATGAAAATAATAGCAAATTCTGAAGCTTTATCAAAATCAGGTCCCATTCCAAGCAATCCAGATCATGTTGTAGGTACCTTTTCACTACAGGACAAATCTTCAGAATTACAAGCTATAACGGAGTTACCAACTGTTGTGGTCCACCCTGTCAATGTGTCCCCTTTAAGGGTTGAGAGCCCAAAGGTGGTAGATTCCAAGCCTGATCTTCCTAGTGCACAGAAACAGAAGGACCTTCAGGTAACTAATATATTGTCACATCCAGCCTGGGCATCCTCCCTAGAGACTAATGTGAAGTCCTGTCCAAAAGGGGACATGAGTCAGCCAGAAGGAAAGCAAGAATCTCATATAGGTACTGTACATGCGCAATTGCAAAGGCAACAGGCTACAGATTACTCTCAGGAGCAACAAGGAAAACTTCTGAGTCCTCGAAGTTTAGGAAGTACAGATTCTGGTTATTTTTCACGTTCTGAAAGTGCGGATCAAACAGTGAGTCCACCAACTCCCTTTGCCAGAACTTTATCCACCACAGAACAGGACTCAAATAAGAATATTGGATCCTCTGCACTTCGTATCAATACACCAGCACCTTCTACTTTACCAGCAGGTGAAAAGGCATTGCAACCAGGTCAGATGCGCCCACCTTTGGCAACAAAAACACTTGAAGAAAGAATATCAAAACTCATCTCAGACAATGAGGCTTTGGTAGATGATAAGCAACTGGATAGTGTAAAGCCACGGAGAACCTCTCTCTCACGACGAGGAAGTATTGATTCCCCCAAATCATACATATTTAAGGATTCTTTCCAGTTTGATTTAAAACCAATGGGACGGAGAACAAGTTCAAGCTCTGATATACCAAAATCACCTTTCACCCCAACTGAGAAGTCAAAGCAAGTGTTTCTTCTGTCTGTACCTTCCCTTGACTGTTTACCTATTACAAGAAGTAATTCTATGCCTACCACAGGTTATTCAGCAGTCCCTGCAAACATAATTCCTCCATCTCATCCACTGAGAGGAAGTCAGTCATTTGATGACAAAATTGGAGCTTTCTATGATGATGTCTTTATATCGGGACCTAACACTTCTGTGCCCCAAAGTGGGCATCCCCGCCCCCTTGTCAGACAAGCAGCTGTGGAAGACTCTTCAGCAAATGAAAATCATGTTCTTGGTCTTGGGCAGTCTTTGGATGAGAGCTATCAGGGATATAGTGCCACTAGTGAAATTTTATCAGCAAGGAGCAAGTCATTGGTACCAAGCTCACATTTAGAAAAAAAGAAGTCTCATCAAGGACGCGGGACAATGTTTGAGTGTGAAACCTGTAGAAACAGGTATAGAAAATTGGAAAATTTTGAAAACCATAAGAAATTTTACTGTTCAGAGTTACATGGACCAAAAACAAAGGTAGCTATGAGAGAACCTGAACACAGCCCTGTGCCTACCAGTACACAACCTCAAATTCTGCATTACAGAGTTGCTGGTTCCACAGGGGTCTGGGAACAGACATCCCAAATAAGAAAAAGAAGGAAAATGAAAAGTGTTGGAGATGATGATGAACTTCAGCAAAATGAAAGTGGAACTTCTCCAAAAAGCTGTGAAGGCCTTCAGTTACAGAATACTCTGAGTTCTGCTTCCAGTTTCTCTAAACATAATGTTCCCATTACAAGGGACCAACACCTAAGAAATATCCAGTTGCAAAACTCCCAGATTCAGCATGTTGCCAGAGTCCCTGACCAGACCGTGGATCCAAAGCTGTCCACCATCATGGAACAACAGATAAACGCAGCTGCCCCAGACAAGATAGAGTTGAAGAGACATGCGATTTCAGTCATCCAACATACAAACTCACTGAGCAGACCCAATTCATTTGATAAGCTTGAGTCTCTTGAAAGGGGTTCCCCAGTGTCTTTCCAAGAGCTGAATAGAACAGTTAAACCCCGGTCTCTGAAAGTGATAGGAATTTCCCAGGAGGGAGGGCTCCCTCCTCAAAACACCTCTCATTCTCATCAACCTGCACTATCAAACACGATTAGAGGAGAACTTCAGGAAGGTTCAAGAAAGATTTCAAGTGAACGACACATGTTAGGACAGCCTTCAAGGCTTGTTCGGCAGCACAACATCCAAGTTCCAGAAATTCTCGTCACAGAAGAACCAGATCGGGACCTTGAAACCCAAGGGCATGATCAGGAAAAGACAGAGAAATTCAGTTGGCCCCAGCGTAGTGAAACCTTGTCAAAATTGCCAACAGAGAAACTGCCACCTAAAAAGAAAAGGCTCCGTCTTGATGAGATTGAGCATTCCTCAACTGAATCAAGTTTTGATTCCACTCTCTCCAGGAGTCTAAGTAGGGAGAGTAGTTTGTCACACACTTCAAGTTTCTCAGCTTCATTAGACATAGAAGACATTTCTAAATCTGAGGCTTCTCCCAAAATTGATTTTCTAAATAAAGCAGAGTTTCTCATGATGCCAGCAGGTTCTAATACACTTAATGTTCCTGGAACTCATCGAGAAATGAGGCGTGCTGCATCAGAACAGATTAATTATGTGCAAACATCAATGGATGTCACTGATTTCAGAAGTAAATCATTCGACTGCGGAAGCATAACTCCACCCCAGACAATGCCACTTGTTGAATTGCAGCCTCCAACTTCCTCTTCTGGCATGAGTGTCACTGGGCACGTGCCTCTCTTGGAGAGGAGGAGAGGCCCATTGATTCGGCAGATATCTTTAAACATAGCTCCAGATAATCATCTGTCACCTGTGAACCCCGCATCTTTCCAAACTGTTACTCTTCCAGTGGTGAACGGGGTGCCATTTCAGGGACCTCAGCCCACTAATACATCTTTAGCTGAGCTTCCTGCAAATACTTCGCGCTCCCAGACTCAAGTTAAGGATCTCCAGACAGAAATTTCCAAGTACAGTTCTACTAACATCTTTCCTATCCAACAGTGTTTTCCTTTGTTAAATGAGATCCATACACCTTTTAGCCACCAAAATGCACAGAAGTCTCAACAAGTGTCTACACAGTGTGTCAAAGCAGATGAAAGCCCCAGTTTATGTGTGTCTTCTAAAAGTGAGGATTGTTTTGCTCCCAAATACCAACTTCAGTGTCAGGTTTTCACTTCAAGCCAATCTAGCTCTTCTAAATCGGTACATTCTTTGCCAAATAAAGTTCTTTCAGATCCAGTTCAGGCTGAACATCTTGGGACTTCATTGGCATTACCAACCAAATTAGTAGATGCCATGTCGAATTCACATCCTTTGCCACCACTGATGCTTGGGCCACTCAGTCAGGTGCCAACATCATTTATACCCCCTGTGCATCCACAGGGTAAAGTTCCAGCTTACTGTTTTGCCACAGGCACATCTCTACCACAAATCCTAGTGACCCAAGACTTATCCAGCCAGCCACTTAGCCAGGCTACTTGTAGTGTGCCAGTTGGCGAAGAACAAAATTCCATGCCAAAATCGCAAAAAGATCACCAGAATACTTTGCCAAACCCAGAGGAAGTGCTTGTTTATGACAATGTTTTTTCAGATATAGGCTCAAATTCTCCATCAAAGCCCTTGCCCATATCTCAGAAAATGTCTGTTGGTAGACTTTCTCCCCAACAAGAATCTTCAGCTTCAAGTAAAAGGATGCTTTCCCCAGCAAATAGTTTGGACATCGCCATGGAAAAGCACCAGAAACGGGCTAAAGATGAAAATGGAGCTGTTTGTACAACAGATATTAGATCCTTGGAACCACTGAGTTCAAAAGCTCATGAAATTAATAAACACAAGAAACCTGTTTTAGTGAGACAGGTTTGTACTACAGAGCCCCTTGAAGGTGTAATATTGGAACAGGATATTTTTTCTCAACCTGAAATTAATAGTGAGACTGTTAATTTGGCAGAAGTTTTACCAGCTGATAATTTGGCACCAGGACACTCTAAGATTGTAGTTATAGAAACTATAAAAGAATTGCAAGAATTTGAAAATGTAAAGTCATCTGCATCACTTACAGTGGAAAATTTACCTGTCCCTTCAGAAAACATCCACATTTTTCCTTTGGAAGGTATAGACAACAACCAAGAAAGGAAGTCTCCAGGGGCTAAAAATCAAGGAGACAAAGTGAACATCCCCAAACAAAGTCAACTGGCAACCACCACTCTGTCGGTGTTTGATGCTGGGGACACCCAGCAGCTGTCTTTCCCCAGCCTGAAGACAACAACCAGCTTTACATGGTGTTATCTGTTAAGACAGAAGGCTTTGCATTTGCCTCAAGGTGACCAGAAAACTTCAGCCTATACTGATTGGATAGTAAACACCAGTAATCCAAATCCACTTGGCTTGCCTACAAAAGTTGCTCTTTCTCTTCTTAATTCAAAACAGAAAACTGGAAAGTCACTATATTGTGAAGCAATAAATACCCATTCCAAATCAGATTTGTTGGTCTATTCAAGCAAGTGGAAAAGCAACTTAAGCAAGGTACTTGAAATATCATTTATCTTCAAAACTAGTTTGTGTAAATTAGTTTTAATGTCTTGATGCATTAAAATATTTTAATTAGAAGTGTTTTAATTTTGAATGACAAGTCATGCTTCATGTGTATAGTTATTTGAAAGAAAGGATGGTATGTTTTCCCTGGGAGTTTTACTGATAAGGATTACCTGGAATTCTTTCAGTGATTCTAAGAGACATTTTGAAAATAACTTGCCTTAGCATCTGTTTTTTCCTCAGCTGGATGTTGAAGTCTTTATTTAGTAGTCCAGAGTATCTTTTTTTTACTTTCATCTTTCTCCTATGTTAAGAGTTAATTGTTACTGTTAAATGAGAGCAGATTGTATTTATTTTTTGTCCTGCAAATGCAGGAAAACAGACATGTGAATAACGGAACTTTGATCTATTTCGTTTTAAAATAGCAGTCATTTATATTTATGCATATCTAACCACTCTCCCTCACCAAGTTTATGCCAACTTTCCTCCAGTTTAGTTCTGAAAACTGTCTTAGTATTAGAGATCACAAAATAACTCATGCACCTTTTAATTAAGTTGATTTGATCAAGCTTTATATTGTAAGGTTGTAAAATGATAATTTTAGGTAGTTTGTGGGATCTGTCTCATTAGAGTTGTTGGCATTATAAAATAGGAAAATCACTCAAGTGATTCAGATTAAATAAATAGGTAAGGGTATCATGGTGGACATTCAGAATTATTAATTAGGTCCTATTGACATGTTCACAGGCATACAATCAGGATGCTTATAAGCAAATATATATATATATATATATGTACTTAATAGAAAATATCACAGTAGTGGTTTTACAATAGAAGTATGTACAACTTCTGAATGAAGGAAGCCTATTACTATCAATATAATGATGAATTACAGATATAAGGAAAATTTTTCAAAACTATGATAGCTGAATCTTAAAAACAAGAAGTAGAGATTTTTCAGGCAAACAAGAATGAGAAATTTTAATAGTCTGCTGAATGGAATGGAAGTGAGAAAAAACTTGGTTTATTTCAAGAACTCTGAGGAGTCCATCATGATTAGAAGGTGTTAAGCTTGAAACACTGCCTTACATGGAAGTTGGAAATGTTGGTAAAAGCCAAAGACTGTGCATGGTGGTAGAGAACCAGTGAAACATTTCTCAGTGAAGGAGAGTACATCCAAACTATTTGTGGAATTTAATGTTTAAGTGTTCAGATTCAACTCTGTATGTATTAAGTCATGGTCTTGGAAGATGAGACCTGATCATAAGGATTTGTGTGGTATCTCGTGTGTATTTGTGAAGTAGCAGGCGCCCTGGTAGCAATGCTTCTGGAAATGAATGTCCCCTAGGTTTTAATCTAGGAGAGAGCTTCAGGTAAACGATCTAAAAATTCTTCAGTTTTAATTAATGAGATTGTTCAGGGAGTGTGGAAAGAAGAGATTTAGGCCTGTAATAGATCCTGGGGATCACTGCTATTTAAAGGGTTAGACAGATGTAAAAAGTTCGCATAGGAAAACTGAAAGAGCTTTTCATAAAGGAAAGAGAACTAGGAGAAGTGGTATCACACAGATCAAGGAAGAAGATATTTCAATGAGAGTTGTCCAGGTAGAGAGGTCAGATAAGGATGAACTAACAATCTGGACTGAGCAGCTTTAATATCACTGGTGATTTGAGTCCGGCTTTTAACTCAAAATCAAAATGTTGAAGTATTTATGATTCAAAATGGAAAAGAACAGATGCTAAAGTAAAAGGATTTCCAAGAGAAATGAGGTCTCAGCAACATATAATTATATGGAGTGGTTGAACATAAAAAGACTAAGGAAATGATAATGATTTTAGCACTTAGCTCATTAGTAACTTTGGTAAATAGAAGCCAGATTAGATAGGGACAAAGTAAGCAAAAGATAAGTGGGGATTTGGTATGGGAGGTAATAAATAGGGTTACTGTTAAGAAAAGAATATGGAAGGAAAGATGTATATATGTTCAAGTATTCCAAACTCAGGGGAAACCTGATGTCTTTCCCAGGAAAAGAGGGCACAGGTGCATTTTTACTCGTCAGGGTCTGTGTGCATTATCTTCATACTACCTTTTTGAGAAATTTGGGCCAACACCTTTTCTTTGTCCCTGGCTTTGTAAGGACAGAGATCTCACTGAACACTTTCTGAGGCCAGATAGGCCCTCCATCCACAAGGTAAATACCCTCCCACCACTTAATATATCATCTTAGTAACCATAGCTGTATACTCAGCAGTGTGATTGTTAAAGGAGGTTTGTAACAAAGAGGCCCTTGATCAGAAAAGCGCGCCTGTGTTGGATTTGCCCGAAGAACTGAAGTTTGAGCCTTTGCTTTTCACACTTGATCTGGATAAATGTCTTAACCCGGAGAGTGTTTTCTCACTGTTCTACACTCCCCTATGCTGTCTGACTGAAAGGTATGTGAAGATGGAACAGCCGAGGAAGGAGGAAACTTAATGTGAATGGTGTGGTTTATGAAATGATAGTGTAATATTTCTATTGGAAAAACACATTCATTATTTTAATGTTCGTTACCTTTTTTGAGAGATTTAGTTGTTTCCAGGCCAAAACCCGATTTTTGACCTGACACGGATCTCACAATTACCAGTATTTAGAAACTTGTGAAACAGTAAGAGCACCACATTATGGTTTAAACTAATGGGAGGAAGGGAGAATAAAATGCTGGAAATCAGACTTCTTCTTTTAACTTTACAGTGCATTTTAGTCAAAGGGGATTTATTCATGTTTCTTAGTATAAGGCATTAGTATACCAAGGGGGATAAATAGTTCTTTTACATCTGCAAAGGAATGTGCTTAAATTAGAGTATGAATGGTGAGTTAGATATAAGAAAGAATATTTAGTCTGTTAAAAACAGTTCCTGTTAAGCTCATGGAATACCAAGGTAGGAGGTTGTAAGGCATTTATTTGGGGTGTCAGTGCACTGCAGTGGAATTTTAAAATAGCTGTAATCGGTTTGCTATGATTTAGATAGCTATATTAAAGGTAATGGAGAAGACAAAGCAGATGACAATAAACCTGTTACTTCACTGAAATGCATTTCTTTAACTATATGCCCTGAACTCTGCCTTGTTTAATTTCCAAGTGAAACATTAGTATGTCTGTGTTTTCAGTTTTATTAAATTAGTCTCTCTTTTTTTTTTTTTCGTTTCAGAGAGCATTAGGTAATCAAAAGTCCACAGTAGTTGAATTCAGCAATAAGGATGCCTCTGAAATTAACAATGAGCAAGATAAAGAAAATTCCTTAATCAAAAGTGAACCAAGAAGAATTAAAATATTTGATGGAGGGCAAGTACAAATTTTACTTCTTAAATGTACATTTAAACTTACTTTTTAAATGTACATTTGATTTCATGTGAATGAACACGTATCAGTGCCAATTTTATATAACGATGAAAGTTCCTGAGTTTATGAACAGAATCTTCATTACAAAATATATGTAGTATTAAGTAATTTTGTTTAATCAAAAAAGTGATAATTATTTAGAACATTGTTGAACCTAGGAGGCTACTAAGAACTGAGTTTCCACAGGGAACCCTATATTTCACCTTGACTGACAAAGGAATGACAAGGAAAATCTGCTCTTAAAGAAATGAATTCATTGCCTATTATCTTTATTTGATTATGAGAGAAAAATGAATTATAAAAATCAGTGGTACTTAGGGTGAAACTCAGAAATATTTTAGTACTTAAAGATGTGATTGAATTTAACAGTAAAGAAACCTTTTAAACCAATTGCTTAGAAACAGGAAATATTTTTAAATTGAACTGTAATTGAATAAAGTTTTGATTAGAATTAACTGTTAGAATATTGTTGGGTGTAAAAGCTGGACTGTTACATTTACATGTATTAAATTTGTGTTGAGTATAAAAATTGTGCATTGGTTTAATTTTTTTAGGTTGAATTTTAATCATTAATATTTTCTAAAAGACATAGTATCCATAGTATCTATTCATTTCTTTTTCTTTAAATTAGATATAAATCAAATGAAGAGTATGTGTATGTCCGAGGCAGGGGAAGAGGAAAGTATATTTGTGAAGAATGTGGAATACGTTGTAAGAAACCTAGTATGTTAAAGAAACACATACGAACCCATACAGATGTCCGCCCCTATCACTGCACTTACTGTAACTTCTCCTTTAAGACAAAAGGTATGAGTGGGTTGCTTCAAGGTCCTTTTTATATGCATTCAGTTAGTAGAGATAAGACCCTGCTTTGCATTATTCTTTGACCAAGGATGCAGTAACTTAAATACACTGATATAAATTATATCTTGTCAACATTGTAGTCTTATTTCATTATATGTTTCTAGTCCTTTTAGAAAAAGATTTTAATTACACATTTTTAGAATATATATATAATAAATAGAACATTTTAAAAAGAACAACTGCCCTTTTCAATCTAACTACCAAATTACAGTTAACATGATGACTAATACATTTTCAAAAATATTTACTTTGCAGCTAACGAAGAACAAAAATTTTCATGATCACAAGTAAATTCATTTTGGTGCTAAAAGATTAAAGTGAAATTTAAAATAATAACTACTTATAAACTTAATAATGATTACTCATGTTTTATCATCTAATTTTAGACACATATAACCATTTCTTTTTCTTTTCCCTGATGCTTTTTTTAGCCCAAATTGTTGAATTTAAGCTTCAGATTATCTAACCTTTGTAAAGAAACTCAGAGCTACTTTTTAAAATTATATTTAGTATTCCTTCTGTTCTCTTTATAGGTTTTTATTTAAATTGTAAGCCTTTATTATAGTTAAGGCAATTTTACCCTTTACAAATTTCCTGTTGACATGCAATGGATAAAATACTATAAAATGTTTGCTTTTTCCTTTATATACCTTCATGAATCAGTATATAAAAATTTGCTTCTGGTGATTTAAATTTTCCATATCCTTTAAGAAGTATTATTCTCTCTAAAACAAAGCCATGCAATCATGAAATTGTCTGTAAGGACAGCAGCTGTAAAAATTTAATCGATTTTTTACAGAAGCTCTTTTCATTCCTTAGCAGTTAACATTTGCTTTTATTTTTTATATTGGTGGTTTTCACAGTTTTGTTTTTAAAGACTCCTTAACTCTTCAGCAAAATTGATTTTTGGCTTTTAAGAACGTTATAATATTTACAAATAAATAGTTTCAAATTCGCTAGCCTTGAATGCCGTACTGCTTGAAACAAGAATGAAGGGGGAAAATTATCCAAAGCTGCTCTTCAGATAACCTTGAGTATTTCTAAAAAGTTTCAAGAAATCCTGAGGAGTTAGAAGAAACATTCTGTAGTCCTGATTGTAATATAGAACCTCCTTCTGGAAATGGAAGGTGATTCAGGATGATTTTCCTGGTCGGATCAAATGCTTTAATCTATGCACCCAATTTATTGCCTTTCACTGATTTTCCTGTCATGAAGAAGCATCAACTAAGTTCCAGTATGAGACCAAGAGCCATTTCAATAGATCAGTATTACTAATAAAAGATTACCAAGTACAGAGTGATATAACCCAAATAAAAGACAATCAAGGTGTAATATGAAATGGGTAAGGAAAACTAGGTGTGGAAAACCAAATGAAACTATAAAGATTTCATGGCAAAGAAAAATATTGATTCACCACCACCCAAAACAGCATCATATAAATTTTCGGTAGATATTTATTAAATAGTGGGCAAAGCATATTGAACCCTAAAGAGTGAGCATTATGGTAGTAGTTTTTAGTCCTTCATTTTTCTAATATACTACATATCTGAGTTTACATTAAATGTTTTTCTTTTGTCAGATAATTCATGTAGTTTTATGTGACAAGTAGTTATTTCAAAAAAGCTCCCTTAATTGAGGACACTGATAAAGAAAATATTAGAAATTCAATATTTTCCCATTCTCAGCATGATAATTCCCTTTTTTTTAATGATCACCTCCCATGGAGAAACAGAGACCTTTTGTGTAAAGCAGATTCCTCAGAACTTTCTAAAGTAGCTAAACAATAGTAGTCCTGCTTTTAGGTTAGACTAGATTTTGCCCTGCTCTGGTTTATTTTGTTATCCTCGCCAGTCCAGCTTTACTTCTTATTGAAAGTGCATGGTTTTTAGCAAAAAGGAACTGTGGTATAATGGCATGCCATATACATGTGGGAATGTACAGGTGGCAGAATCTTATCAGAGCAACGATCTGTGGTGCTAGAATTGATCCGCCTGCTGCTCATGCATATGAGCACTTTATCATTTGTCCTCTTAGTTTATTTGATGAGTACATTTTCAAAATAATTGTAATTTACTTCACTATTCAGTTTTAAAGGCCAGTCAACAAAAAATACATAGTAAGCTTGCATCTTTGCAGGATTTAGCCCCATTTATGTCACAGAAAATTAAACTCTGTGTAGTTATAGGAATCCAGCAACAAAATCTCTCATGCTTTCCATAGGATTTTGATTAATGTTTATTAAATCTGTTGAAAAATTTCTCTGTTAATACAGTTTATAGCATTGCTAGGGGATATTTGCATTTTATATGCATCTTTAAAGTGCAAATTGCTTTGTTTATTGTAAATTCTTTAAGATATGGTTGATAATAACTCAAATTATGAGAAGATATGCTTGTTAAAAATTTATATTCCCAAATTTGCTAGTTACAATTATACAGTAACTTCCTAAAAAGTAAATAACCTGTTATGACTATCTGTTTAGGGAACAAAAGCATTTTGAAGAGACTGTTGGAAGACCTTGTAATTTGGTTTGTAAAATTGTTATTATGTTGAAAGTGTTTTGACATATAAGTAGAATTTTCAGTCACATTAAAATGGCCAAGCTTTTCTTAATAACGTTTTTATGTGAGAATTTTAAAGCATTCAGAAAAGTGTAGAGATTATTTAGTGAACACCAGTATGTCCTTCCTCTTTTAATGTCACCTTTTTTACATTTGTATTTTATATTTTAAGTGTATTTAAAATATACATCAGACAAGGCTAATCCATTTTAAGTCAAGGATTCTCTCCGGAATCACAGAAGCCAGGGTTCAATAGCTTTTAGACACAGTTACCTGGTCCAGTCACCATCCTATGCTTGAAATTCTTGTGCTTGAACTAAGCTCTAGGATTCTGTATATACTATGTAGGGCAAGAATTTGCTTGAACATGTGTGTGACGAGTTCAAGGTTTTACTACATTTTTAGGCTCTATAAATACAGCAGATTCACAGGTCCTTTAGCTCCCACAAGCACATAAGCTAGACCAATGAATCAGATATGTTGAGCTCCTCTAAAGGCTTTTTCTTAATATTAGTGTGTCCCTGAGCACCAAACTCAGCATATTTGTTTAGAATTTGGTTTTCTGGAAAGACATCAGTTTTTCCCTTTTTTTTGGGCAATTTGTGTACATGTGTGGCATTACCCACTCAAGCTGCTTAGTATCCTCAGAATAATCTGAACTCTTCTCCTGCAGTCACCAATGCTTGTGCTCAGCATTTCCCAGTTAACCTGATAAAATATATAGAGGTCAGTACTCCAGCCCCCAGGGGAAACATACCTGTAGAGATACTATGGTAAGACTTCTAGTTAATGTGGTTGATTGAAATTAATGAAGACATTCTTTCTCATGTTCCAAACACAAAGATAATTTGTAATAATGACAACCAAATAGAGATTTTATTAGATTATCAAGCTCAAAATTTACAAAAGTCTTAATTTCCAGAGACCAGAAATTAAAAAACAAAAAACAAAACAAAACAAAAAAGCTACCAAGCTAGAAAGGTGAGCAGATACTTAAAAAAAAAGAAAAAAAATCCATAGGGACATCAAAACCCAGATACATGCCTGCAGGCCTGAGATTTTAATGTCAGTTCTGGGAAGGAGTCCAACACCCGAAATAAACCTGGCTCTCCTGTCTTTGGACCACATGGAGAAAAAGCTGTCTGCTAAAAAGGAAAACCCTATACCTATGTCTTGCTTGCAAAAGGGAAAAAAAAAAAAAAAAACTTACCCCAAATCAGTGGTCTGAAAACCCCAATGAAAATGGTAAAGTCCCAGGAAGAAGCTTTTAGAGAACAGATCTATTAGAGATGTGTCTGCAGCTCAAAGTACTTAAGACTCCTTACGGTTCCATGGATACTATGCCAGCACATACAACTGGTAGAGAATTCCCACTCCAAGAACTATACAGGTGATAGTGCAGTCGGAAAGGGGCTTTATCTACAAAATGTTCTAAGACATAAATAAGGACTAGAGAATAAAAACTAAGTAATGTGCACAATTATCAAAGTAAAGGAGGAAGATTGGAGCTGAATTATTAGTAACAGGGTTGTTACAACACAGTTACCAATATGTGCTTTGATCCAAATTTTAGTCATTGGAATTGTATAACCACAGTGTGTACTTTCACTTGAAATAGGAATGGAATTTGCCAGTGTTGACAAATGCAGTAGCAAATTAATAATGCTATGTAAGCTTAGTAAACATTCTTTTCCCTTAAGGAAATCTGACAAAACACATGAAGTCCAAGACACATAGCAAGAAATGTGTGGATTTAGGCGTCTCAGTAGGTTTAATAGATGAACAAGATACAGAAGAATCAGGTAAGGCTTTATTCCATATTTTACATAACTGTTATTTATTGTGTACTATTTTTTTTTTTTGCATCCATACTCTTCTGTTTCTACTTGGTTCCTATTTTCATTATCTCCTATTTATAC
Organism: Talpa occidentalis; assembly: GCF_014898055.3. Classification (NCBI taxonomy): domain Eukaryota; kingdom Metazoa; phylum Chordata; class Mammalia; order Eulipotyphla; family Talpidae; genus Talpa; species Talpa occidentalis. The sequence continues at coordinate 26,043,993 of NW_023602073.1, read as the reverse complement.
TAAATAATAGTCTCATAATCCATTCTCCTGTCTCAAATTTATCTTACTTCCTCTCCATTTTCCCATTTTCACATAAGCCAGTCTTCCTGAACAAGTACCTGGTCATGTACTATGCAGTGTTTCATTGGTTTTCATTTGTCTTCCAAATAAAGTGTGAGCCATTGACTTTACATCCTCAAAATCCTGTATAATCTGCTGCCTACCTACCTTTTCATCCTATTTTTCATTTCTTTCTTTCACCAATTCTAATGCTTTTATTTCCTGCTGTCATGACTTATATCCAGCTTAAAATTGCCCTCAAATCCAATCCAAAAGTGGCTCCCAGTCTGCATTGGTCAAAATCTTGCTTTCTTTCAAGATCTAGCTCAAATTTGCTGCCTTTATGAAGCCACCTCTGATTTTCCCTTCCCACATCACTTGCTGGAAGCAGTTTTTCCCTTCTCTAGACTCCTCAATATTATTGCTTTATGAAAGTATTGAATCCCTTTCTGCTTTATTTTGTGATTATTTACATGCTCACTTTACCTCCACACTGAAAACCTTGAGCAGATCATGAGCAAAATTGATGACTGAATAATAATGGCTTCATCCACAGCACTTGGTGCAGTGCCTTGCACATAGCAGCTGTTCCGGAAATGTTTATGAAATAAAACATTTGTTTGCTTCCGTAAAACGTTTGTTATTTTGAAGAGGTTAACTGGTTGTTTTCTTAACAATATTAACTCAACAAATACAAGTATTTATTTTTATCCAATTTTGAAAGAAAATATGCCTGCTCATCTGTTCTGATTAATCAGACTAGAATTATCCTTTTGTATGAATATTTAACTAAAAAGTCTATCAAAAAGATATATTTAAAGAATAGTTTTCCTGCCGCTTTTTCAAAAAATTCTCTATAAACATTTACCTGCTTCCGTGTTTTGTTTAATATGCATTAGTTTGATACAGAGAAAATTACCAAAGAGAAAATGGTGAGGACATCATTGAAACTATAGGTAGAAAAATCAGATACATTTTTGTTTACTGACAACCAGTAACAATACTAAATGAATCAACCTGAATTTATTTCTATACATATTGTGGATGACAATATCAGGTTTTAAAATTACCTATTACATGTTTACATATTTTGTTCTATAGTATATTAAACTGATTTTTTAATTGCTAAGAATTCTGTCAGTGTCTTTGTTTAAAGACATTTTATAAAATTAATTTATAACCCACTTCTATTATAAGTAGCTTGTTCAATTTATTTTCAATTCTTAGTAGCCATGCAATGCAGTTAAAATTAACCATTTAAGTGGTGAGAGGATTAGCCAGAGAGGGTGAGGAGCAGAACAGGCATATCTACTGAAATGCACTGCTGAGGGGAGCAATGGGCAAGGCAGGAGAGGTCTGCTGTGCCATGTGGGTAGCTCCCTGGCCAGTTGGGGATTGAGCTCATGCTGCAGTGGCCAGTAACAGCTTGATAGCTCTGTCTTTAACCCCCTGAGCCACCAGGGAAGTCCCTCTCTTTTGTGTCTTTAAAAAACTTTTCAATGTATACAGTCACAGAGAAGAGAAAATGTACTACTGAAACCTCTGTAGTGTTATAAAGTAAAGCTATCTCAATAACAAAAAAGGAAAAAAATGTTTTTAAATACAAAAAGATTACAAAGTTTTATTACATACTCATGTATTCACATTAGAGTTGATGAATATCAATATTTTCTCACATTTGCTTGAAGTCTTTTTCATTAATTCAGTGTTAAGTAAGACTTTACACATTAGTGCTGTGCCTTGCTCATCATTTGCCAGTCAAGCTCCCTCCCAGAGGCAAACACTAAATGCATTTAAGGATTTTCCTTTTATTTCATTAACACAGAGATATATATTTATGAGCCATGTGGCTTTGTTAATGTTTGGATTTTAAATTTGCATAAATAGTATGTCTTGTATGTAGACAGATAACCTAGAAAATTAATTTTGCTTTGTAATTTTAAATTATTCTCTAGAATAGATTTTCCATTTCTTCACATCTTAAATTATTTCTAATATAAGAATTTACGTTTTTGATCACTTTGATGGAGAGTCTGCTGTCTTTGTGTTTTGATTACTGTCATGAAATTGGATATTAACATGCTTTAAAAAGAAATTTCAGTTCATTAAATTGATAATAGAGATGCAATGTTGCTTAGCAATACTTCAGACATCTCTGTGTGTAGGGGAGAATGCCCAGATCATGATATGATGCTGCATGTCTGGAAGGTGTACTTTTTTCTAGTCTAAACATTACCCTAGAATGTCCTAGCAGTTCTTTTTCAATTTTCCTTTGCCGGTTCCTTCTCAACCCCTTAGCCTCTATAGGTAGTGCCCAGAGGCTATGGTCTTTTAATTTTTCTGAATACACTACCTCCCTAGGTAATCTCATCCACACTTTAAAAACCATCTGTGGTGATGGTTCCCATATTCACTCAAACTTGCAAGTCCACCTCATACTCCTGATCTCCACTTGGATGTCTAATAGGCATTTCAGGTAGCTATACCCCCAAATACTGACTTACCTCTTACATCTAAGAAGTGTTCTTTTGCTATAGTGCTCTCCTGCCCTTTCTTGCTAGACCAAAAATCTTGAAATCCTCCCTGATGCCTTTATTTTGCCTATAATCCACAGTAAAACCTGTTGTCTCTTCCTGCAAAATGTATTCAGAAATCAACCACTTTTTTTTTTCTTATTGAGTTTATTTCTCGACTCTCAATTTTATTCTAGTCAAGCGGCATAATCTTTTTTTTTTTTTTTAAATTGAGGTATAACATTAGTTAACAACACTAAGTGATTGAGAGGTTCACACCTTCAGATGTATGTTATCACACCACACCTGCCACCAGAGCCCCAATAATCTCATCACCAAGGAACCCATAGTCCTTTGGGACCTGTCCACTCTTTGTTCTCTATCCTCCCCTTCCCTTTTCAGTATTATACCGTCAGATTTCTAGGCTGCTTTATTAGTTTGTTTTGCCTGATCCTTTGTTATGTTTCTCTGTATCCTACATATAAGTGAAACCATCCAGCAATTGTCTTTCTCCTTCTGATTTACTTCATTTAGCATAATACCCTCCTTTTCCACCCATGTTATAGTAACAAATGGCAAGAATTCATCCTTTTTTTTGTATAACTCATAATGCATTGTGTATATATACCACAACTTATTAATCCACTCTTCTGTTGTTGGGCACTTTGTTTCCATAATAAATAGCATTGCAGTGTATGTAGGAGTGCGTATATCCCTTTACATCAGTGGTTTTTCATCCTTTGGATAGACCTAGGAGTGAAATTGGTGGGTTGTGTAGTATATCTGAATATCGTTTTCCATACAGAATAGACTGGTCTTTAACGCCACCACTAGCAGGAGAGCTTCTTTTTCTCCACATCTTTGCCAACACATTTTTGATCTTTTAGTTATGACCACTCTCACAAGTGTGAGATGTTATCTCATTGTGGTTTTGATTTACGTTTCCCTGAAGGTATGTGATGATGATTTTTTCTTGTGCCTGTGGCCATCTGTATGTATTCTTTGGAGATGTTTCTATTTTTATCATAAAAGGATGAAAGGATTTAGCTCTCCTGCCCATTTTTTGATTAGGTTATTTGTTTTCTTTTTGTTGTGTGGGTTCTTTAAAGAACTTGGATATTAGCCCTTTTTTCAGTTGTATGATGTACAGATATTTTCTCCCAGTCAGTAAGGTGTCTTCTTGTTTTAATGATAGTTAATATCACTATGCAGGAACATTTTAGTTTGCTGTAGTTCCATTTGTTGATTTTTCCTTTTTGCAATAAGCATCTAGTCTCCAAAGACATCCCTGAAGTAAGTGTAGTGGAGTACTTTGTATTTTTTTTTCTTCTATATATTTTGTGGTCTCAGGTCCAAGTGTTACATCCATTTTGGGTTAACTCTTGTGTATGATGTGAGAGAATAATTTGGTTTCATTCTTTTGTATGTGGCTGTCCAGTTTTGTTGAAGAAGCTTTTCTTTTTTTTCAGTGTATACTCTTGGCTCATTTGTTGAAGATTAACTATAAATTTGAGTTTATTTCTGGACTCTCAATTCTTTTTTTTTTTAAGATTTATTTATGCATACAAGAACTGGGGTGCAGTCTGGAGGTGCAGGGGGTAAGAGTATTCACCAGAGACAGAGTGGGGAGCAGAACAGGTAGATCTACTGAAATACACTGCTGAGGGGAGCAGCGGGTAAGTCGGAGAAGTCTGCTGCGCAACATGAGTAGCTCCCTGGCCAGGGATCAAACTTGTGCTGCAGTGGCTGCGGATAGCCACTGCGTCTTAACCCAGTGCCACCATGGAGGCCCTTCTTTGTCTTTTTTTGTGAGAATTGCTTTTGCTCTCTCAGGGTCTTTTGTGGTTCCATATAAATTTGTTTATTCTACCTTTCTGGAAACATGCTGTTGAAACATTGGTAGGATTTGCATTGCATATTTATATTGCTTTGGGTAACATGGCCATTCATATTACTTTGTTTTGTTTTGTTTTTTATCACTTAAAGTCGTCACCTCTTTTGGCCTATATATATCTGACTTTTAATCCAGATTATTTTTTCAAATGTTCTTGAAATAAGGAAACAAAAGATATTAGGACTTTTGATATGAAACCATGGAATTTTCATTGCTGAGGATTTTTGTTGGCTGGTTTGTTTTTGCTGCTGCTCCTGTTTTATTTTGTAGTGGGAATTCAGAGGATAATGACTAAAAGAGTTTGATTTTTATATTCATTTTTCACATAATGACAAAATAATAACTACTTCCTTAAGTGGATAGTCTCACTCAGCAACAACAATAATATTGTAGAGGAAAAATTGTTTTCCTTGTATTATAAACAAAGTACTTTTGTGATTCAACATCCCTCATTCTCCACCAGATGGAGTTTTCAGATTTGGGCACAAAGTCTGGCATGACTTTTCCCTTGTGACATCTGGTTTTGTATTTATATGTATAAACGCTTAATGACTAATTTGGAAATCTTCTCTTCATTTATTAAATTAGAGAGCATTCATTCTCCTAGAATTAAATTCTACTCTAACCAGCATCACTATGGTGTGGAATCTTTCCTATAGTATAAACTATCATAAAAGATAAAGAAAGACTTGAGCAGTTTCTACTTTAATGTGTTTTAAAATTCTGCCCTTATTAATTCTTCAGACTATAAGGAGTAGAAGCATATGTTATGAAGTGTTTAATTTTGCCATCAATTTTGTTTCCTAAGGGAAAATAGAAACAAACATATGATAGATGAAGTGGCTGACTTTTTAAAAATTAGGAAGCATGATAAGTATTTTTCAGTAGACAGTTATAAGTTAAAGTTTGCCTCTCCTGTTAGAACAAAGCTGGGGATCAGAGGCTGGTCATATTGGTGATCTTAATCTTCTCCCTATACCTTCCTTCCCCCACCACCCTTATAACCCAGGGAAATCCTCTGAGTCATACACTGCTAGAAACCATCTTGGGATTCCATTTGCTGCATATCTACAATAAATATTCAGGAAAATTCTAAGGTTTGGTCAGCAGTCAGGTGTTATCATAGCTTTCCTACCTTAATTCCAAAAAGTAGTGATGATAGTGACTTTTCAGGTGCCTTTCATCTTGACTTCACAGCTGTAGCTTATGAGAGACATCTGGTCTAGCTGTTTGAAGAGTGAAAGTGAAAGAACTGAGCAAGCTATCATTGACTATCCTTTAGTGCCTAGGTTTTCCCAAACACAGTTGAAATTTGTCTCTTAATTATGCTAATAGATTTCACATGTCTACTTGATAATACACTGATTAAAGAGAAGTAAGTAACCAAAATCAGGAGCTACATGTCTTTTAGGAAACCAGTACTATAAGACATCCAGTCTTGGTCAGTGTGAAAATTGATGCATTGTCTTCTCTAGATACTGAGTAAAAATTCCTAAGTACTTTGATAATGCACTTTATATTAACAGTGTGTTACCTATGTCACTAGTGGAGTACTCCAGTTCCTTTGTTAGATTCTGTATAGTCACATGTATGTAAACAATTAATGCTATTGAGATACCCAAGAACTTGCTGCATATATTTAATCTTGATTAGCTCAGATAACTGGAAAATAGAATAAATCTTTTTAAAGGGAGTGTAAGGGGAGGAAAGGACACAGAGCAGGTTTTTCTGATCCAGCAGACCGGGTAAAGGAGGAGTCAGAGTCCTCAGTGGCTTTTGCAGGTCTTTTATTGGGATTTACCTGCTACACAGCAGGCAGGGGTGCTGGGGGGCCGGGAGGCTGGCAGTCCTCCCAGCCCCCAGCAAATCCTCACTCTGTCTAGGCTCTCCGGTGATCTCTGCTTCTGTTTCTTTGCTTCTCTCTCAGCTTCTCTTTCGGCTTCTGCTGCTCTTGCTTCTCTCTCTGCTTCTTTCTCGGCTTCTCTTTTGGCTTCTGCTGGCGTCCCGTGATGCCGCCTTTAAAAGCCCAGGTGAATCCCATCTACCTATGCCCACACCCTACTCCAGGTGCCCACCATCAGGCATGCATTCAGGACCGCAAGGATCCATCATCTCTCTTGATGGCAGGAGGGCAGAAAAGCCTGACATTTTTCCTTACCCCGCAGGGGGGTATAATCCCACAAGGGTATTAGATTTAGATTTGATTGTAGATCTAACCCCTGTCAGACTTTGCAGAACAGCACCCAGTGGCTTAAGGATACTGTTTTTAGGTTTATGGGAAAACTTGGGGGACTTACTACATTGATTTTTCTGTAGCACTCATATCTTCATCATCATGAAATCTCTGAGTTTTCATACATTCAACAAAGTTTACTGAATGCTCATGAAATGTATCTCCTTGTGATGTTTTTAAATATCATTACCGATCGGTAATGTCTTGGTCAACTTGTAGCTTTTAGGGAAAGAGGGAATGTTCCAAGTATTTTTATGCCATGTTTCTATTTAGTTATTTCTTTAAGTCTGCCTTACTTTGTTGATTTTCTCCAAAGGTTCACTCCATATTTATTCCTACTTCAACTTCATTGTTTCTTTCCCTGGCATTATCTTTGTTTTCTTTTTTCAAGAATCGCAAACCTGTGCTCTCTCATGCCACCCATGTGACACCCAGAATATCACTGATCAGTGTAATGTGTGTGTTCCCTGGTTGATAGAGTGCTTTGTAAAGATCAGTGTGGCAGTGTTACAATAAAGAAACAAAGATCCTTGATTTGTTTAATTCTTTACTATTCTTAGCAACAGTGGACTGTATGGCTACTCATTTTATCTTTTAGCTGATAAATTCTTGTTCACATTTTCATATGGAATAAATGCAGAGGCTAGAAAATGTTTATTTTGAATTAAGCAAAAAGAATTATAAATTTTTCTACGCCAACCATTAAAATTTGAACATTTGGCATTTAAAAGAAATTTCCATTTAGTTTAAGATAACAACTCAAGCTCTAATTATAGTATGTGCTCATGAAAAGTCTAATTGCGGCCCGGCTACACACACCCTTGTATTATTGCTGGGCAAAATTACATAGTCTCAGGAATTTTACCCCCATGTTCTTGGGGTACTAGCAAATGCTTTTTTTTTTTTATCTTTTGTGTCAAAATTTGTGCTCTTGGCTATTTGCTTTTCATGCCTTGATCCAGAGAATGTTTTTGTCATCTGAGTTCTGGACTTCAATGCTAGGAATGTTAATATTTTTGCCTCCACTGCCAAACTGGGAGAACCATTTACATGGGAAAGTGTCACTAGAAGCATTACTCTTGTTAGAGTGTAAGTACTTAGAATAATGTGTGTAATAAGATGATGTCAGATCACAGGATTTAAAACTATGTCCCATTTACTCTTAAAAATAAATTAAATGTACTTTTTATAAAATAGTAGCAAAGCCTTCTTTCTAAATGGAACCTGTAGTATATGTTTTTATAATATATGTTTTTATCACTGGAATTTTAATAGAAAACATCTATATATAATATATATAATATAAATCATAGTAATGACATAAAATAATAATTCTTGGACTTATATTTAAAATAATGTTAATGCCATTATTGAACAACAAGTAATTGGTTTACTTTCTAAAGTTAATGTACCTTAAACTTTGATTAATTATATCACTTTTTATTTAAATTAATATAACCTTGGCTTACACCACTGGAATAAGATCAAGTCATAGAATGACACCCTTCAGGTGTATGTGACCCACCACACCCACTGCCAGCGTACCCCTAGTCCTCCACCATAGTCTGTCATGCTCTTGATGATGTTTTTATCTTTTAAAAAAAAAATTAAAAATTGACAGCAGTTGTTACATGCTTTAAAATAATTTTTCCCCAGCTTGCTGCTGTTTGTCTGAATTTCAAAGTAATATTTCTAAACATATGAAAATACAAAAGCATGTAGATTAGAACAATGAAGAGTGTTGGATGGAGGGGTGTGTGGCTGAGCTCTCAAGGGCTTCTTTGGGGTTCCCCAGCACTCCTTTGTGGAGCCATCTTCCAGCAGGTGTCACTGTCTGGCAGCAATGGGAAGGCGAGTTGCTGATTGTCCCACTAATCTGAAGAAGATACTTTTGAAACACAGCTTTAGGGAAGTTGTTTAATTAAGTTTAAGTTTATCGAAATATTTACTTTTGGGGAAAATACTGCATTGATTAATTTTGCACCTATAATATTTGAGTATTAGAAATATTTTTTTATAAATAGTGGGGAATGTGTCTGGGAGGACATAACTTTCATGGTAATTGTTCATGAATTTGTTAAGTAAGTATTGATTCCTAATATCTATTTTAGAATTCCTGGAGAGACTGAGGGGCAATAGCTTTACCCTCCTTAAGTATTGTATCTGTTTTATACATGACAAAGAAGGGGCAATTATAATAGTAAAAAGTCAGTATATATTACTGGAATTGTCACAGGATCCTAACTACATAAAGACTTGATTCTAAATTCTGACATCGATGCTCTCTAGCCATATATATCTTTCCTAAATTCCCTTTATATGATGGGTTTTACATCACCTGTGTCATGGGGTGGGTGTTAGGTTTAAACATGACAATAGACATTGGGAAACTTTTTCTGTAAAGAATCTTATGGTAGATATTTTAGATTTTAATCCATATGAGAGCTGTCGTGACTACTAACCTTTATAGTTGTGGTACAAAAGCTACAATACATGTGAATGGACTTAACTGTATTCCCATGGGGCTTAATTTACAAGGATCAAAGGTGAGCCACATGTGGCTGATAGCTGTAGTTTACCAACCCTAGAGTTGACAGTTATCCAGTGTGTAGTATATTGTCATGCAGAAATTATGTGAGGTTACATTCAGTAGCAAAATGAGCACTATCACAAAGTCATAAATGATAAGCTTCTTGAGTTGTTAACAAATCTGTCTTCTCTTGGTTACTGGCTTGTGATTATAGACAGACTCATGTTTCTTTTCTAGATCTTCTATCAGCACAACTTGACTCAGTAGTAGTAATCATCTTTGGGGGGATGAAGAGATTGAAGTTAAGGGAGGACAGAAAAGTAGTATGAAATGACTTTTATTAGCATGAATGCACACATAAAGCAGTTACCCAGTCTTTGTTTTGGTGCTCTGGATATTTGAAAGGATGCCAGTGTCTTCTGTTCATTAAAGCTATCCATTTTATCTTTTTTCTGTCACTCCAGCATATCAGGTCTATATAACAAATATATGATGATCCAACATTCATTTTCAGGCTTCCAAGCTTTACAGTGGTCTTCTGCTTTGGGGGTTTCCAGACACAATGCATGCAGAGAAATAAAGATTAGTCTGTTTTTACCTTGGGGAAAGAAAACTATACAAAGGAGTTCTGGCCCTTCTTATGTCCTCTGCAAGCTGTAGGCATGTGGCTCTGTCCAGGAAAGTCACTGTGTGTCCTCCCACCCATAATAATACTGCCAGTTGTGATCTGAAACTTGGTACATCAAGGCAAAATCAGATTAAAATGGAGTCAGTAAATAATTGTTCTTTTTAAATCGTTCACATAAATTGCATATACTGGAAATAATTTATAATTAAAAGTGTAAAAGATAATTATTCTAAAATTTCTATAGTTATTATGAAATGTATTTGTGAGATTAAAAGATTGTTAATTAGCTTTCATGCTTGTTGGAGATTGCATTTTATGTGTTCTTTTCATAATCAAATAATTATACGAAGCTTTTAATGTCTGTACCTACAAACATTCAACTCATGCATATTTATAAGCTAGCTTAATGACTATAATTCATTGTTGACCTTTCAGATCATTCTGTCATTAGATTTTTAAAATATGAACTTTGAATATGGAATATTTCGCATCGACTTGGATGACAGAGAAACCTGGCTTTGACCCTCAGCTCTAATTCTTGTAAACTATGGGCTCCACACTTTATAATAATTAACTGCTTTTTTCATTTTTTTTAGATCATTGAACAAAATTAGTCCTTATTGTAGTTATGATCAAATAGTATTGGTCTGTGTATAGTGATAGCTGATTTCTCTTGGTGCCCAGACGCTGGAACTGGAGGAGAGCTATTTAGGCATGATATGCACCATTGATTAAGAAATGCAATATAGAAGATAAGAAAGTTTGGTAAAATGTAAAGTTTTTGTATAGATTAGGGTACATTTTGGAAAAATTTTCTGTGTTTTTCAGTGAACCAACAGAAATACTAGAATTGGTTTCAAGATTTAAATTGTTTCCTATTAAACAATAGGAAAGGAAAATACTGCTTTTCAGAAAGAGAAGTCTTAATGAGTATAGGACCACAGGGAGGTGGATATTGTACAAATTTATCTGAATGAGATAGAATAATAGTTGATATCAAATGTATAAAATTGGTGTCATAATTGGCAAATAGTATTTTTTAATGCCATTGTATTAAAGCTTATTTGTCTTACAAAGAAGTTGCAAAACTAGTATAGAGAGTCTCTATATACTCTTCACCCAGCTTCCTCCCCTTATATAGAATATTACATACCACAGAACATCTGTAAATATGAAGAAATTAATGTCAGTTCCATGTTACTAACTGAAGTACAGAATTTATTTGGATTTCACCAGATTTTTCACTAATGTCCTTTTTCTGTTCCAGGATCCGCTTTGTACTTTCTTGCTGTAGTTCCTTATGTTCCTCCAGTGAAGTTCCTTAGTCTTATTTAACTTTTATGACCTTGACACTACTAGAGGGAACTGATCAGTTACTAAGTAGAATGTTCTGAATTGGGGTTTTCTGGTATATGCTCATGATTGGATTGAGATCGTGCCTTATTGGGAGAGTGCCATAGAGTGATGTTATTTCTTTAGCCTATCATATTACGGGGATCATTCTGTCAATGTGTATTATTGGTCATGTTAACTTTCATTACTTGGCTAATGTGATGACTTCCAGGATTCTCTACTGTAAACTTACTACTTTTAACCTTTATAAATATTAAGAATTAGAGATCCTTTGAGGCTATGTAGATATCTTGTTCATATTTTGATGGATCTTGTCTTTGGTATTACTGTTTCCTTTTAGTGTGACCCCATCTTTTTTTTCTTTTTGTGGTTCCTTACTTTGGGGTTCCTTAAGCAGCCCAGTATATTCTGGGCCTACAGTGACCATTTCTCCAAGGACCTCTGTTTCCTTTTACTAAAGAACGGTGTTTAGATACCAAGATCTAGCCACTAGGTGGTGTGTTCTTTGCTACTGACCTGTGACCATTGCTGTCCTTTCTTATAGGCTGGAACTGGAAATATCTGTATGTATGCTAACTCAAACCCACATGCACCTGTATGTCTATATCTGTGCATGTGTATGTATACACACATACTTCTCTCTCTATATATAAACACATGTATGCCATCTAGATAAATGAGAGCAAGTCCATACTAATAATTCCAAGTCCGGGCCTCCCTGGTGGCACAAGAGGTTAAGCACAGCACTATGAAGCTATCTGCAGCACTGTGCACAAGTTCGATCCCCAGCCAGGGAGCTAACCACATGGTGCAGCAGACCTCTCCTGGCTAATTCCAAGTCCATTCTAGCACCACAGAATTTATTCTAGCCAGTTCCATTTCCTATTTTTTCATTCACATACAATGAGAAATCTGTTTTTCATCCACAGTATGTTTACATATTTCTTCAACTCTAGTATACCAATCAACTAGTTTAAGAAATCGTAGTCCATCTGTGAAAAACAGACAGTGGTAGCCTAGTGTTTGCGTGTAGTTCTTTCTGTCTGCAGACTTCAGAGTATCTGGTCAAAACCTACTTGGCTAAGGTTGCCTAAGGTGGGGCCACTTTTTCCTATTCCGTTCATTGTGGTTTTGTGGCTCCTTGTAGTGCAGTTTGAGGCATCTGTCTTAGCTTGCTTTCCATCTTGTATTCTCTAATTCATCCTGGTTGATTACCTTTCTATAACACTGTAAAATCCACTTCATGGTGTACAGTTCTGTGGTTTTTAACAAATGAAAGGAAATATATATCTACGCCTACAGTTCCATACAGAACAGTTTCATCACCCCAGAATGCCGATGTCACCCCTTTATAGAAAACTGCTTTGCCTCCTAGAAAACCCTAGAAACCACTGATCTCTTTTCCTTCTTATACTGTTCAGAGTGTCATGTAAAGGAATTATACAAGCAGCTTTTCGGGTCTGGCTGCTTTCACTTAGCAAAATGTAAGATTCATGCATGTTTTGTGAGTCAATAGTTCATTTCTCTCTAGCTGAGTAGTACTCAACTGGACTGGTGCACATGGTTTGTTACCACTGACTGCTGAAATATTGCTGGATTGGTTCCAATTTGGGACATTTATAAAGTTGCTGTAAATATGTGTGTATAGGTTTTTATGTGAATGGTAACTTTCCATTTCTTCATTTGATGTTAGGAATGGAATCTCTGGTAGCTATACTTGGTGAACATTTTGCTTTGTAAGAAACTGCAAAACTATTTTCCAAAATGGCCATATATTTTACTTTCCCATCAGCAATGTATGAGAGTAGAGTTATTTTGCTACCTTACCAGTACCATTTTTGCAAATATTCTAACAGGTGATGCTATTTCATTGTGGCTTTAATGTGCATTTCCCTAATGATTGATCATGTTGAGTGTTGTTCATTTGCTATTTGCCTTCCAGACACTTGGTGAATTAAAAGTGATTTATTTTATTGTTGAATTTTATTTTTTTTACATATTCTGGATTTAATTATTTTTGTCAGAAATGTGATTTACAAGTGTTTCCCCCCCCCTTTTTGGCTTGTCTTATTATTGCTTTCTGTGGTTGTCATAAAAATTTAATATTAATAAAGCCTCGTTTATCGATTTTTTTATTGCTTGTGCTTTTGGTATTGTATATAAGTAATGTTTGTCTAATCTGAGGTCACACAGATTTATCTTGTTTTCTCCAGTAAGTTTATAGTTCTGTGTGTTATGTTTACATCTATCATCTATCTTAAGTTATTATTTGTAAAAAAATATTAGGTGTGTATTACGTTTTTTTTGGTATATAGATGTCTATTTGTTTCACTGCCATTTGTTGAAAAGACTGTCCTTTCTCTGAAATTACCTTTGTGAACATTCAACTAACTCTTCAGTGTGGTTTTTATCTTTGGACTTTCTCCTGTTATTTGTTGATGGTATACATTGTTTACAATAACACACTGTCTTAAATGTGAGTTCTTTAACTTTCAGCCTTTGAAATTATTTTGGTTCTTCTAATTTCATTCCGTTTCCACAGAAATTTTATCTAGAGCATAATATCTAGAGCAAAGTGTGCATGTGTGTTTTTTTTTTTAACATTGGTGTATTGCATCTATAGATCAAATCAGGGAAAAATACTATCTTAACAGTATTGAAACTTCCAATTAGTAAGTATTGTCTATCTCTTCATTAATTTTCCATTTTTGATTTATTTAACCTGGGTTTTATAGTTTTCAACATATACAATTCCTGTTTATCTTCTTAATTTATACCTAAGTATTTTATTTAAAATAAATAAAATTTATTCTATTTACTATTGTAAATAGTATTTTTAGTTTTGAACTCATGCTGTTCAGTGGTAAGGCATAGGGTTTTTCATAGATTTTCTGGTTATCCTCTCATATATGTGTTTTTCATGACAATTCCTCTTTTTCCCCAAATGTGGTAATTTATACTTTCTCTTTGGTCAATTTCACTTTAGATTTATCAACTTTATTCATTTTTTGCCTACACCCCATCCATGGTTCCGTTGACTTTCTCTATTTTTTCTTTTCTCATCTTTATTATTTCCTTCCCACTTAATTGCTTTGAGTTTAGTTTTTTCCTCCAAAATTTCTTAAACAGGCCATTAGAGAAGAACAAAGACCCCGGGAGACGCGCACACAGCCCGGGCTGCCGGTAAGCTGGCGCGGAAACGCGGCACGCTAGGGGAGCTTGAAAAGCAAGTGCAGACCGGAATCGCGGCTGCCCAGGTACCCGCGCCTGCAACCTAGGCTTGCGGGGAGACGACCTAGGCTTGCGGGGAGACGCGCGGAGGTCCTCACTGAGGTGAAGGTCCCTCCCTGAGTGAGCAGGAACCAGGCGCCCAGGCACGGGAGCTGGGTGCAAAAGGCGCCATTCCTGCGCCACTGAACTGGGCTACAGCCCGCGTCCTGGAACTGAGGGCTTTGAACTGAGACCCGGGGCACGAAAATTCGGGGCGTGGGTTCTCCACGACGGTGGGGCACAAGGCAGACACAGCACCCCAAAGCTGTTGAGGTGTACCCTACCATTCCCGCTCTGTTCCCTGTCCCACGGGGTGGGGGGGACGAAAAACAGCCCCCCAAGGACAATAGGAGAGATCTCTGGCGCCACCTAGTGACCAGGAAAAAAAAAAGTCACTAACACCCCATAGAACAGGAAATTTCTTAAGACTGCTTGAAAAGGGCAGAAGGCTTCTGCAGTGGCCAGCCGGGAAGTTATTCCACGCCAGGCCCCTTCCGACCAGCAGTCTGAGCCCACAGAGGGAGCAGGCACCCACGTCCGGGGCAGACCGGGGGCGCAGAAGAGTGTGCCTGAAACCGGAGGCGCAAGGACTGCATCCCGCTTCGCCATTTGAGAACAGGGACATTTCTTCAGTAAAAACTGCCTAAAACCAGCAGAAAGCTCCCCCAGAAGACAGAGATGGCTCCTGGAAGAGCCAGAGGGGAGCGGAGAAGTTCACCCAAGATGTCAGTCAGTCCGAGCAACACAGTGTCCCAACGCATACGACAAATTAGAAAACAGACAGTAGGGAGTAGAAGAACCACACGCAACCTAAAAACTCCTCAGGAAAGAAGCACACCACAAAAAGAAAACCACTCCCCAGATTGCAACGACAGCAACTTGGAAGAACTTCTGAGCCTGCCAGAAAGAGAATTTAAAATTGCCATGATTAAAAAAGTGATAGATCAGAAGAAGGAAATTGAGTCCCTAAAGAGGGAAGTAAGAGAAATGCAGGAGATCAAAGAATTAATGGAGGAACTAAAGAACTCTGGGAAAAGCAATGAAAGCAGAATAGATGAAATGGAAGAACGAATAAGTAATCTTGAAGACACAGAAATAAAAAGAACCAAAACAGAAAAGGAAAGAGAAGTACGAAGGAAAAAGAATGAAGAAAGACTTCGGGAACTATCTGACTCCATGAGGAAAGGAAATATAAGAGTTATAGGAATTCCAGAAGGAGAGGAGAGAGATGTAGGAACAGAGAAAATATTCATGGATATAATTGAAGAGAACTTCCCAAATGAGAAGAAGGAGCTGAAAATTGATATACAAGAAGCAAGAAGAACACCAAACTTCAACGACGAAAGGAAAAACACAGCAAGACACATAATAGTAAAGCTCCCAAGAATCCAGGACAAGGAAAAAATAATGAAGCTGACAAGAGGGAAGAAACAGATAACATTCAAAGGAAAACCAATCAGGCTGACATCAGACTTCTCTGAAGAAACACTACGGGCAAGGAGAGAGTGGAGGGACATAGTCAACAGACTCCAAGAAAACAGATGCCAACCAAGAATACTCTATCCCGCAAAGCTCTCTTTCCTCCATGAAGAAAGAATATGGACCTTCCCAGACAAAGAGAAACTCCGGAATTTCATTGCGACTAAACCCCCACTCCAAAAAATACTACAAGGAATCCTAAAGCCAGAACCTCAGAGGGACGAATAACAACGAAAGAAGACCAAAGAAAGTTATTAAAAGAATAAATAAATAAAATCAAAGGAAAGACAAACATAATGGCAAATACAGATGCTAACATATCAATATTAACTCTAAATGTAAATGGACTAAACTCTTCAATAAAAAGACACAGAGTTGCAGCCTGGATTAAGAAACAAAACCCAACCTTTTGCTGTCTCCAGGAAACACATTTAGCTACAAAAGATAAAAATAGGCTCAAAGTGAAAGGATGGAAAACAATCCTACAAGCAAATGGGCCAAAAAGGAAAGCAGGAACAGCTATACTTATATCAGATAAAACAGACTTCAAACTCAAAAAAATAAAAAGAGACCCCAATGGTCACTACATTATGATTAAAGGGACAATACTTCAAGAAGAAATAACACTCATTAACATATACTCACCAAACGAAAGAGCACCAAAATATATCAGACAACTGTTGTCCTCTCTGAAAACAGACATCAGAGAAAACACATATGTAGTGGGAGACTTCAACACACCACTATCAACAATGGATAGATCAACAAGACAAAAAATAAGTAAAGAAACTAAAGCTCTAAATAAGGACCTAGAGCATTTGGGCTTAACAGACATCTATAGAACACTAAACCCAAAAAAAACGGAGTACACATTTTTCTCAAGCGCACATGGATCATTCTCCAGGATCGATCACATACTGGGGCACAAGACAAACATCAACAGATACACCAAGATTGAAATCATACCAACCATCTTTTCTGACCACGAAGGCATCAAACTAGAAATAAATCATAAAAAGAAGGCAAGGAACTATCCTACCTCATGGAGATTAAAAGCCACACTACTGGAAGACCACTGGACTAACGAGGAGATCAAAGAAGAAATTAAAAAATTCTTTGAATTGAATGACAAGGAGGACACCAATATCCTAAATGTATGGGATGCAGCAAAAGCAGTAATAAGAGGAAAATATATAGCAATAGAAGCTCACATCAAAAAACAAGAAAGAACTCAAAGAAACAACCTAATCTCGAAGCTCAAAGATCTAGAAAAAGAACAACAAAAAAACCCCAGAACCAGTAGAAGAAAAGAAATAATAAAAACCAAAGCAGAAATAAATGAAATTGAAACTAAAAAACAATCCAAAAGATCAATGAAACCAAGAGCTGGTTCTTTGAAAAAATAAATAAAATAGACAAACCCCTAGCCAGGCTCACAAAAGAAAAAAGGGAGAAAGCACAAATACACAGAATCATAAATGAAAGAGGAGAAATCACAACGGACACAGCAGAAATCAAAAGAATAATCAGTAACTACTATGAACAGTTATATGGAAACAAGTTCAACAATCTAGAGGAGATGGACAAATTCCTACAACTCTACAATCACCCAAAGCTAGATAAAGAAGAAATAGAACACCTAAACAGACCAATTACAAGCAGCGAAATTGAAATGGTAATTAAAAACCTCCCCAAAAACAAAAGCCCAGGACCTGATGGATTTACAAATGAATTCTACCAAACATTCAGAGACGAATTAGTGCCTATCCTTCACAAACTCTTCCAAAAAATTGAGAAGGAAGGGACAATACCAAACACGTTCTATGAAGCCAATATTACACTAATACCAAAACCGAATAAGGACAACACAAAAAAGGAAAACTATAGGCCAATCTCCCTAATGAACACTGATGCAAAAATCCTCAATAAAATTTTAGCTATCAGAATCCAACAATGTATCCATAAGATAATTCACCACGACCAAGTTGGATTCATTCCAGGGGCACAAGGATGGTTTAACATCCGAAAATCAATCAACGTTATCCAACACATCAACAAAAAGAAATATAAAAACCATATGATAATATCAATAGATGCTGAGAAAGCTTTCGACAAAGTGCAACACCCATTCATGATAAAAGCCCTTGAAATTCTTGGGATACAAGGAACATACCTCAACATCATAAAGGCCATCTATGACAAGCCAACAGCCAGTATCATTCTCAATGGTGAAAAGCTGAAAGCAATTCCATTAAGATCTGGAACAAGACAAGGATGTCCACTCTCACCACTGCTTTTCAATATAATACTGGAAGTCCTAGCCAGAGCAATAAGACAAGAGAAAGACATCCAAGGAATCCAAATAGGAAAAGAAGAAGTCAAACTATCACTATTTGCAGATGATATGATAATATACATAGAGAACCCCAAAATCTCCACAGAAAAACTAATTCAACTCATCAATCAATTCAGTAAAGTGGCAGGATACAAAATCAACACGCAAAAGTCAGTAGCCTTCCTATACACAAACAATAAATCTGAAGAAGAAGAAATCAAAAAAACCACCCCTTTTATTATCGAAACAAAAAAATCAAATATTTGGGAATAAATCTAACAAAAGAGGTAAAGGACCTATACAAAGAAAACTATAAAACACTGTTAAAAGAAATAGAAGAAGACACAAAGAAATGGAAAGACATCCCCTGCTCATGGATTGGAAGAATAAACATTATTAAAATGGCCATCCTACCAAAAGCAATATACAGATTCAATGCTATTCCAATCAAAATCTCAATGGCATTCTTCAAAGAAATAGAACAATTATTGATGAAATTCATATGGAATCACCAAAAACCCCGAATAGCCAAAGCTCTACTGAAAAAAAAAGAAGGGAATGGAGGCATCACACTCCCAGACTTCAAACTATACTACAAAGCCATAATTATCAAAACTGCATGGTATTGGAACAAGAACAGACATACAGACCAATGGAATCGAATAGAAAATCCAGAAATAAACCCACAGATTTATGGTCAACTAATCTTTGACAAAGGAGCAAAGACTATGCATTGGAGCAAAGAAAGTTTGTTCAATAAATGGTGCTGGGAAAACTGGGTCGCTACATGCAAAAGAATGAAGCTTGACCACTACCTCACACCATACACAAAAATCAACTCAAAATGGATTAAAGAACTAGACATAAGACCTGAAACCATAAAATACATAGAAGGAAATATAGGCGAAACACTACGGGATTTGCACATCAAAGACATCTTTACAGACACATCACCCAAAGCAGTGATAGTGAAGAGAAAGATCAACAGCTGGGACTACATCAAATTAAAGAGCTTCTGCACAGCAAAAGAGACAATAACAAAAACAAAGAGAAACCCCACCAACTGGGAGAACATTTTTGCACCCAACACTAATGATAAAGGACTGATCACAAAAATCTGCAAAGAGCTGATGAGACTCAGCAACAACAAAGAAAATAATCCAGTCAAAAAATGGGCAGAAGAGCTAAAAAGAAACTTCTCTGAAGAGGAAATGCAAATGGCCAACAGACATATGAAAAAATGTTCAACATCACTTGTAATCAGGGAAATGCAAATCAAAACTACCATGAGATACCATCTCACACCAGTGAGAATGGCACATATTAAAAAAACTAGCAACAACAAATGTTGGCGAGGATGTGGAGAAAAAGGAACTCTTGTGCACTGTTGGTGGGAGTGCAAACTGGTCCAACCACTATGGAGAGCTGTGTGGAGATTTCTGGACCTACTAAACATAGAGCTTCCATATGATCCAGCAATTCCACTCCTAGGTATTTACCCAAAGGACACAGAAACATCAATTCCAAAGAGCACCTGCACTCCTATGTTTATAGCAGCACTGTTTACAATAGCTAAGCTTTGGAAACAACCCAAATGCCCAAAAGTAGATGACTGGATCAAGAAGATGTGGTACATATATACCATGGAATATTACTCAGCATTCAAAAAAGATAAACACATGCAATTTGCAGCAACATGGATGGCACTGGAAGGGATCATGCTCAGCGAAATAAGCCAAAAAGAAAAAGAAAAATACCGGATGGTCTCACTCATAGCAGGAATCTAGAAAACTTAAATAAGGGACCAGGAAAATGAATATAAGAAAGTGAAAATCAAAATCAACAAAAAACTATGAACCAGAGACACTTGTTGGAGGGTGGGGGGCGGGAGGGGAATGATTGGGGTCAGAATGGGGCGTTTGCAATTGTATGGGGGAATATAAAAATAAAATTTAATATTAAAAAAAAAAAAAAGAAAGAAAAAAAAAATAAAGCACTCCAGAAAAAAAAAAAAAAAAAAAAAAAAAAACAAAATTTCTTAAACATGAAAACTTGATTATTTGAGATCTTTGCTCTTTTTTTTTTATCAGTTCCCAAAACTTTTGTTGTTGTTTTTAAACATCCCTGTTTTTCACAATACAGGATTTCTCCCCTTAGGCATGGTCCCCATAGTTTACCCACCACCAAAATATCCACAGTCCTCCATCACACTCCACCACAGTCTTCTTCCCCCCTGTTCACTAACTCTCCCCCTCTGTCTTCCCTTCCCCTACCCCTCCTGAGGAGCTCAGAACTATGATTTGCTTTCTAGAGTCAGTCTTAAAGTTTGTTTTGGTCTGATCCTTTGTTTAGTTTCTCTAGATTCCACATATAAGTGAAACCATCTGGTATTTTTCTTCTTCTAGCTCACTTCATGAAGAATAATCCCTTTAGAAAGTACTTAATTTAATACATTTCTCACCATTGCTTTAACTGCATCCCACAAATTTTGAGTGCTGGATTTTTCTTCCAGTCCAACATATCTCTAGCTTTTCCTTGAGACTTTCTCTTTGACCCATGGATTATATGTAAATGTGTTACTTAATTCTAAAATATTTGAAGATTTTTAATATATTATTCAATTATTGATTTTTAGTTAAATTCTGTTTTCATTCCCAAAACATACTTGGTATGTCTTCTTTTTATTGAAGTTTGTTGAGCTTTGTTTTGTATAGTCAGACTATGGTGTATATTGGTGAATGTTTCCTATACACTTATAAGGAAAATATATTCTGCTGTCGTTGGGTGGAACATTCTATAAATGTCATTTAGCTCTAATTGGTTAGTAATGTTTTTCAGGTCTTTTATTTTCTTACTGATTTTCTATGTACTTGTTTCCATCCATTAATAAAAGTGGAGTTTTGAATTCTTCAACTCTAATTGTGGATTTGCTGTTTATCCACATAATGTTTCTTGTTCTGAAATCTACTTTTTTTTTAAAGATTTATTTATGCATACAAGAACTGGGGTACAGGCCAGAGGTGCGGGGGCGAGAGGATTCACCCAGAGACAGAGTGGGAAACAGAACAGACAGACTGACTGAAATACACTGCTGAGGGGAGCAGCGGGTGAGACAGTAGAGGTCTGCTGCACCATGTGGGTAGCTCTCTGGCCAGCCCGGGGATCAAACTCGTGCTGCAGAGGCTGCAGATAGCTTCACAGTGCTGTGCTTAACCCCTTGCGCCACCAGGAAGGCCCCTGAAATCTACTTTGATGTTAATATAGTTTTTGCAACTATATTTTAGTTAATAATTTAGGTATATATTTCTTTACATTTTATTTTCAATATGTTATTGTATTTAAAGTTTATTTCTTGCATATAGTATACACTTGGGACTTGTATCCAGTCTGGAAATCTCTCTCTTTTAGTTCATGTGTTAGATCATTCCCCTTAATGTTGTTTTCCATGTGTTGGGATTAAAAGTTACCAGCTTACCAACTGTTTTCTATTTGTTCCAATTTTTGCTCTCTCTTTTATGCCATACTAAAGTATGATTTTATGATTGATTTTTTTCTGTTGTTACATTAAAAACATTTAGTTGTCTACCTTCAAAAGATATTATTGTTTTATATCTACTTTAAAACCATTAGTCTAATCATAATTCCTTTGTTCCTTTGTGCTATTGCTCACTTACCATTTAAATTTATATATAATATACACACACAGGGTGTTATTACTTTTTTTTTTTGCTGTAAGTATTCAATTACCTTTTAGAATATGCAATTATACTTTTTAAAATAATTTTACCTTTATTCTATTCCTGAGGCTCTTCATTTTTTTGTAGCTATAAGTTGCCATCTGATACCCAGTTCTCTCTGCCTAAAGAGCTTCCTTAATATTTATTATTAATAAATCAGTTTTTGTTTATTTTTTTCTAAGAAAGTCTGTATTTCTCCTTCATCTTTGAAAATTAATCTCAATGGGCATAGAATTTTGGGTTTGAGAGTTTTCTTGTCATTACTATGTTTTGCACTCTGCTATAGCATCTCATTTCATTGCTTTTTATAGTTTTCAAATCTAAACTAAAATTCTCATTCAATGTTGCATGTTGTCCACCTTTCTAAGAACTTTTAACAAAATATTAATCATAATTTTAAATTCCCCGACAGTTGTAACTGCTGTGTCATATATAACTAGTTATGGTTGCTTTTTTTCTTCTTAGTGTTTTTATTCTTGCCTTTTTGTATGTCTTGTAATTTTTGTTGAAAGCTGGACATCATGTATAAGATAGCAAAGACTAATGTAAACAGTCTCTATGCCTGGTGATGGGCATGCCTCTCCTTCTCTGTGTCTTTTAGTGTGGGCATTAAAAGTTTTCTAGCTAGAGTGTGTGTGACCGTGTGTGAGATTTGTTGCTGGCTGTGACTACTCTCTGCCTCAGACTTCAGTTTCTTACATAGAAATTGTGTTTGGGTGGGGATTCCATGACAAGAGTAATGCCTATTCAATTCTAATTTTTAGGCCATCTGTTTATACTGTGCTTCTAACAGGGTCAATCCACACATCTTTGTCCTTGTCTTTTCCCTCTCCTAGAACCAGCCACTGAGAAGTAAGAAAGAGATGGCATTCTGTCTCTCTTCTGAGTCAGCATCAGCCTTCCACATGCACCATGCTCTTAGCTTTCTGGGTTGTGACCCTTTTAGTTCTCCTGCCCCTCTCCTAGCTGTTGTGGTAGAATCAGCTGTAGTCTTTTCTCTTGTTCATTCCCTTTCCTCATTGCATTGAGTTTTCATCAATTTCCTGAGGTCTACAATGCTGGTTACTCTTCACAGAATAGTTTTTCTTCCCTAGTGGAGAAAGGGGAAAGAGATCCAGGAGGAGTTTCTTGCCTCTCCTAAATTGCTACTGCTCCTGTTCCCAGTTCTGAACCGAGACAGTAAGCAGTTAACATTCTTTTCTGAGAGCTCTTGGATGAGATTCATGACAGAGCTGCAGAAAATTCAGAGTCATTTCAGCACACACTTGTCTCTAATTAGTCAGGTAGCTCTTTAGCTTCACACACCCACCCCTCCCCACCCTGCTTTCCCCTTTAAAAGAAAATGTATCTTTAAAAAGATACATGATTTGGAACTAGTGTGGCAAATCCAAAGCAAATTGGGGATGGCTTGCTCACTTTATTCAAACATTGGACAGGGTAGAGGAGAGGCATTTGTGAGGCAGGAGTCAGGGCATTTACTCAGAAATTACCTGTTCTGGCTCCAGCATGGGATTTAGCCAGTTGATATTACTTTATTATTTTTACAACAAAATATTCGGTCCCTTAAAGTAAAGAGCTTGTGAAACCACATTTTAAAGAACCAAAATGGGTATGCTTTATCTTTGGATGTTTAAATTATGAAAGTGCTGGAGATAACCAATGTAAAGTTTCCTGTATGTTCCATCTCCTTAGAAATTATCTGGTGTCAGTCCTTTCAGACTTTAGGAACTTATCATTGTAATAAAGGAAGGAAATTAAAATTAATTTATAGACCATTTGGGAAAGCCAGGAAATATACCTATTATTTCTCTATTTTCTTTTTTTTTTCCCTCTCTTAAAAAAAGGGGGGGGGGAGGAATGGAGAATGTATCACAGCTAAGCTGAGCATGGTTTTTATTACGACCCTGTGACAAAGAATTGTGGTGAAGAATTATATCCTTCCCCCATCTAACTTTGAAAGTTCATTAGCTTTCTAAGGGAAAGTGCCACTAATTTTGCAAGATTTTGAATAAAATAAGATAAGGTTTTAAGCTTAGTTCTACATGACCTTCTGAAAGTATTTGAATCTATTTTGAAGACTATTTTGGATATTCTTTGTTAAGTACACTCTCACATGACATTATGAGATGATATGAATAATTTAGTCTAATGTTCTCCTTCCTATGAATCATCATAGAAAAAAAATGATAGGGAATTTAGCACCTCTCTTAGTTTAAAAGAAAGTAGAAGAAGGTTTAAATATTAGAGAATATTACTACTCAGATGACAATGGAAACATGTCTGAAGTACTATTCAAGTATTAAAGAAATTATTTTGCTTATAATTACAAAATGTCATCAGTTTTTTGTTTGTTTTAATTCAACAAAGGGAGGCCCAAAGGAGTAGACAAAAACTCTGTGTTACATTTTTTAAAATATAGTCCAGTCTTCATTTGGGATTTTACAAGTCTATTTGAGATGTTTATTTCTGATTTTCTTCATATGTTACCTTCTGCCTGCCCACTTTTCAAGGCTCATTTCATGTTCTGCATCCTTAACAACACCTGCACTGGCTGTGCCTCTCTATTTGTGCCTCAATTCTCTGAATTCCTCTTGAGCTGGCTAGCTTGTTCTACACCAAATTAACTAAATTCTAGTAGAGTTCTTATCGTTTATATCCTTCACAGTGTCACCAGGCTTATATCAAACAAGATTGCATTTGTCCCATTGCAAAATATTCTGTAACATACCCTCTTGTTTATTTTTATTAGATGAAAAGCAAAGATTCAGTTTTGAGAGGTCTGGATATGATCTTGAAGAATCTGATGGCCCAGATGAGGATGATAATGAAAATGAAGATGATGATGAAGACAGCCAGGCTGAATCAGTCCTGTCAGCAGCTCCCTCTGTCACGGCCAGCCCACAGCACCTTCCCTCTAGAAGCAGCCTTCATGACTCCGTGAGTACTGACGAGGACATCAGGATTCCAGATTGCTTTTCTGAGGTACATGCAGACCCAATGGACGTTCTGCCTAGAGCATTGCCCACCAAGATGACTGTGCTGAGCACAATGCAGTCAGACTACAGCAGGAAGATGGAATCCCCAGTGAAGAGTGGGCAGCGTGCTACCAAAAATGAAGAAAATGAGACAACTACTCCTGTAGACTTTTCCAGGTCACCTGAAGCTGCACCCAAATCCCCATGTCATCAAATGTCAGTAGACTACTCTGAGTCAGAAGAAATCCTGAGAAGTTCTGTGGCAAGAAAGGCTATTGCTTTAACACAGGTAAATAGTTTGTTATTGTTTTCCTGTGGTCTAAATATTAAATATAGGTAATTGATGACTTAAAAAATGATGTTCTTAAATGATTCGTTTATGACTAAATCATTGTACTTCACTTTTTTGTTTTATTTAAAGGCAAAGGACATTCATCTGCAAAGGAATTTAATCAGAGTTCATTGTATTGTAAATCTGTGAATGAACCTTGAAAAATATACTCGTTTATTATTATTTGCTTTTTTCTTATTCTTGAAGTAAAATATATGTTGTGCCAATTGAGAACACAATGGTGGGACATACTCATCGGTTGGTTTACTCTGAGTTGTTTTCCCACTGGTATTAATGGGATGGATTTGCACTAAAATTACCCAAACATTTTGTAGTTTGCCTTCATGGGCAAAACAGCTACCAGTTTCTATCGCAAAGTTAACATGAGCCAAAAAAATTGTATCAAGAAATTCACTCTGCTTGACTGATCAAATTGCTGTGGCAGCTTGGGAAAACTTCCAGCCATGAACTAGCTCAGGGCAGTCGGGGCCTCACAAAAGTCACTCTTAAGTATGCTGTGAATGATTCCCTGCTTTTACCCCTGGCGGGCTTATGAGGAATGTTTAATTCAGTGAGAAACTCATTCTTCTCTCATTGACAGTACAGTTTTTTCTAAATGAGGCAAATTTTGGTTTGCTTGCTAGCTGACACTGAAGAAAAATTAAAAGACTAAAATCTTGGATTTTTATAGATCATCCTAAATTAAGTTTAATAAATTTTGTCAATGTGTGCATTTATCTAGAATATAATTTAATGTGACTGTAATATAGTTATTATCAAGTAAAAGCTAATATTTAGATGATATTGATAAAGAGAGGAGTGGTAAGATTTATTCCTTCTAACAGCATTTCTCATTGCTTTCATATTGGCCACCTGTGCTATAAGCTTTTCTAGCTCAAAATCTCTTGCAAACCTGCCAATGCCTGAAATCTGGTTTTCAGGAGACATTTCATAAACATATGAATAAATGCATGAACAAACCAATGAAAAACTGCAGACCTTTTTATTAATAAGAGTTCTTTTTTTTTCATATATAACTAAACCTCCAGCTTGTTTTCCCCATGAGTTGATAAAACCAACAATGTGTTACTGTTACTTGGCACTAGAAAATAAAGAGATTAAAAGTAAAATAGTTGTTTTAATCGGAATTCATTTTTAAAAGTCAAAATAGGGCCTCCCCAGTGATGCAGCGGTTGAGCTCTGGGTTGCGAAGCTGTCCGCAGCCTCTGCAGTGTGGGTTCGATCCCCGGCCACCGGCGAGGGTCCCACATGGCATGCAGACCTCTCCTGCCACCCCTGCTGCTTCCCTCAGCAGTGTACTTGGTCAGTCTGCCTGTTCTGCTCTCTGCTTTGGCTCTGGTGAATTCTCTCACCTTCCTGCGCTTCTGACTGTACCCAGTGCTTGTATAAATAAATTTAAAAAAAAATAAATAAGTCAAAATATAATTTTTGGAAAGCTTGTGAGCTTTATAAAATATAAATATACATACTTTTACTTCATTCATAGCATTTTCACTCAGTGACAAAGAAAGCTTTGCTGTAAAAGTTATTCTCTCTTGTTTTCTAGAACTCTTCATCTGTAAAACTTCCTCCTCCTATAACTGAACACAGTCCTCAGAAAGCAGCGGGCATTCCTTCTGTGGTCTTACCCCAGCCTGACTCTCAAGAACAGAAGCAGCAAATAACTCTCCAACCAACTCCAGGACTGCCTTCTCCCCAGACTCATTTGTTTAGCCACCTTCCTTTGCATTCCCAGCAGCCATCAAGGACACCTTACAATATGGTTCCAGTCGGGGGAATCCATGTGGTCCCTGCGGGCCTCACATACTCCACGTTCGTGCCCATTCAAGGTGGGCCGATGCAACTTACGATTCCTGCGGTCAACGTAATTCACAGTACTGTGGGTACTCCTGGAGATACTGTCACAGAAGTTTCTGGCACTACAAATCCCACTGGAGTGGCTGAATTAAGCAGTGTTGTGCCATGTATTCCCATTGGCCAAATCCGTGTGCCAGGCCTTCAGAACCTAAGTACACCCAGCTTGCAGTCACTTCCATCACTGAGTATGGAGACCGTCAATATTGTAGGCCTGGCCAATACGAATATTGCCCCACAGGTACACCCCCCAGGGCTGGCTCTAAATGCTGTTGGACTGCAGGTTCTGACTGCTAACCCCTCCTCGCAAAGCAATCCTACCCCGCAGGCACACATTCCAGGCCTCCAGATCTTGAACATAGCATTGCCTACTTTAATCCCCTCAGTTAGCCAAGTAACTGTGGACACACAGGGAGCTACTGAAATACCAGTTCCCCACAACAGAGCACGCGAGACGCCAGCCAAGCAGACTTCCCTAGGCACTGCAAATCAGGGCAGTGGGACTGCGTCTCCTCAGGGGTCACCTCAAGTCCAGCAGGAAAATGCAAAAAAAGTTCTAGATCCACCTGCGCCTTCAAGAGACCATGTAAGGCTGGATAGTTCAAATAAGATGGACACAGGGAAGCCTGCCTCCGAAAATCATGTGAAGCCCAAGCATGAACTCACTTCTGGGCAGAGCAAACCCATGTCCCCATCAGAGCCTGTGCGGAAGGCGCAGCCTGAAGCTTTCCCAGAGCCGTCAGGCCAGCAGACTCTCTCTCCGGACAGACAGCTGCCCAGGCCTACAGCACCGCGCCGGAGGCAGGCCACTGCACAATTCAGCGATGTGAGCAGTGACGATGACGAGGACAGGCTTGTGATAGCGACCTAGTGGTTTTTTATTGTTTTGAGGTTTTTTTAATATAACACTTAGAGGTTTCTTTGAAAACCCTCCTTTACTTAAAGCACATTTTTCTGACATAAACTCATGACTAATCTCTGTGCAATCATGAACTTTTGACCAATAATTGTTGTTTTGTGTCAGCTCCAGCCATTTTTGTACATGTTGTATAGACAATTGTGCCTTTTAGGAGTTTTATGTTTAGAAACTGTACAGATTGTTGAATATCTATATACATAAAATATATATTATATATGTATATGAAAACCAGGTAGTTATTTGTGTTAGTAAGAAAACCTGTCAAATAAATGCAATGATTAAATTATATGTTGCACTGTTAAATATAATTTTTATGGCTGTGGGGCAGAGTTTCTGTGTATAAATTAGTATGTAAACTCCATATTTATTGTATTCATATTAGTCTTTGAAAATGCGTCTGTCCTTCTTGTGTAAGATGGTAACTTTACACTTCAGACAGATTTTCTGTGTTATGAAATGTTTCAGTAAAATATTGCTTACTGACTTTACAAATGCTTTAGTTGTGCGTTCTTTTTATCATCTAATGATTAGTAGTCTGCTTTCAGAAAATAGCCCCGATTATACACTTCCCCCACACACATCCACTCATAGCTTTTTGTGGACATTAGTGATGTTGCTGCCATGTGAAACACTGAAATCCATACAACTGAGAGACTAATTTTTCTTTGTAAGGGGTAACTTTGGGACTGTTAACTTGAACTCACTATTTATGCATATTTTCCAGGAGTACATGTAGCATGATGCCCTGAAATGAGCAATGTTCCTAAAGGTGGGCATAAAAATTTCTGGTAAATGCAAAAAAGTTACAAAACAATCATCCTGAATATATGTCTTTCCTTCTGGCCAGCTTTATGTCTTCCTTTCACTTCCTTGTTCTGCTTTGATTTATAATTATCACAACTATAGCTTAGCTTAGTCGTAGATCAGTAAGTTTCTCCCTTCCAAATTAAAAACAAAAACAACCCAACAATCATCCTGTAGCATTGACCCTGAAACCCCTTTCTCACACCCACCTCTCTGTTCTACAGCCACAGGCTCTTCTTCCCCTCAGTCCTACTTGTTACACTCCCCTGTCCAATACCAAACCATAGAGGCCCAAGACTTACAGAAGACCCAAACTTAGACTTTTAAGTTACTTAAGTGACTCTTAGAAATAATGTCTTGTGCATTTAGAAAAATGGAAAGGAGAAGCTAGGTGTGAGAGATTTTAATGTTGGGATTTGTCTCAATGGTGCGCTAAACATTTAATGTATTCACATTTTTAAAGGCCTATTTAATGAGGAATTCAGGAATATGAAGTTAGTGAGGCAATAGAGCCTGGTGGAAGTATTCTAAGGAGGCTGGAGACCTGTGACAATCAGTTTCTGCATCATGTCTGAATTTGGGAAAGGCGCTGGCCATTTTATATGCCTTAATCCAGATTATGTGTAGGACGTGCCCAGCTCCAGTGGTTCAGATGAATCACTGATGCTTTCAGAGCATGCTTCAATTTATATTTACACTTTCCCAAGAAATAACAGAATTCTCAAAAACTATTTTCTATTCTAAAATTAATTTGAGCAGAATTCTGCAAACTTCTGTTTTAGGAATTACATTGGTCTATCAATATTTTTTTAAAGATATATTTGTTTATGCATAGAAAACTGGGGTGCAGGCTAGAGGTGGTAGGGGGTGAGAGGATTCACCAGTGGGAAGCAGAACAGGCGGATCCACTTGAGATACACTGCTGAGGGGAGAAGTGGGCAAAAGAGGAGAGGTCTGCTGTGCCACATGTGGGTCAGCACCCTGCCCAGGGATTAACTCAGGCCACAGTGGCCATAGTGTGATAGTGCCGAGATGTAACCCCTAGGCCACCAGTAGTCTATCAATATATTAAAAATGAGCTTCATTACCTGTTAAATCTCTCAGTCTTTTCGCTTTGCATATCTTTGTATTAACACATTCATTGCCTAAAGTTCTAAAGCAGTATAATAAATATTCCACAGTGATATTTTAGACATATATGACGTCTCTAAATAGTATTGCTCTGAATTGAAGCACTGAGGATTTTTAGTTTATATACATAGAATTTTTAATGTGAAAAATTCATACATTTAGCAAATGTGATATGCTTGGCTGCTCCCTTGAAAATTTCATAATGCAGTAATATTGCTTAAGCTTAATTTGTACTCTTGACTTTAAAAGATTCATTACATCATGCACATACCCTTAATATTAGTGACTTTGATTCTTAAGTGTGGCTTTCAAATGTTTTGCTAGAGTTTGAAGTATACTGCTTTATTTAGAAACATTACCAACATCTGCACAATTATATTTTGAAAAAATTGTGAACAAAATATTAGGGAATAATTTTGAACTTTTTCTTTAAAGTTATCTTTTTCCAGGGAGCACTGTTATTTTTAAATATAAATGACTTTTAGAGAATATAATGACTGAGCTGTGATATTTGACTTTCATTCCACTATTCTGGCATGAACATCCCACATCAGAAGAAATTGGAGCAAATCTCTTAATAAATTATTGGCAGGGCCTCCCCTGGTGGCGCAGGCGGTTGAGCACCATGCTGTGAAGCTGTGTGCAGCCTCCGCAGCACCTGTTTGATCCCGGCCGGCCGGCAAGGGTCTCACAAGTTGTGGCAGACATCTCCTGTCTTGCCCGCTGCTCTCCTCAGCAGTGTATTTCGTCATCCTGCCTGTTCTGTTCCCCGCTCTGCCTCTGGTGAGTCCTCTCACCCTCCTGTGCATCTGGCCTGTACCCCGGTTCTTTTTTTTTTTTAAGATTTATTTATTTATTTATACAAGCACTGGGTACAGTCAGAAGCACGGGAGGGTGAGAGAATTCACCAGAGCCAGAGTGGGGAACAGAATAGGCAGACTGATGAAGTACACTGCTGAGGGGAGCAGCGGGCGCAGCAGGAGAGGTCTGCGCGCCATGTGGGATCCTCGCCAGCAGCTGGGGTTTGAACCAGCGCTGCAGAGGCTACGGGCAGCTTCGCAGCCCAGGGCTTAACCGCTGCGCCACTGGGGAGGCCCAGTACCCCGGTTCTTGTATAAATAAATCTTTAAAAATAAATAAAAATAAAATAAAATAAATTTTTGGCAAAAAGGTGGGAAATAATGTGACACAATTTCTCTGTCTTCTTGAATTAATCCACTACAATGTTAACATCAGAAGTATTGGAAATAGCTAAAGAACCAAACATAATTTTTCTAGTTGTAATGGATTAACAAAAATACCATTCAAGTAACTTATTTTCATTCCTCAAGCATTTAGGCTTCAGAATGATAATCAACTGATAGCACTTAATGTAGATATTTTGTTTCATAATTCACCTATGATTTTCCTTTTAAAGAAACTATAAATAACAATAATGCTTAAATTTTAAAAGATAGGGCTTATCAAGGATTATGGAATATGACCATTTTTTTTAAAGATTTATTTATTTGTGTATACAAGAACTGGGGTACAGACCAGAGGTATGAGGGGTGAGAGGATTCACCAGAGGCAGAATGGGGAGCAGAATGAACAGGCAGATTGACTGAAATCCACTGCTGAGGGGAGCAGCAGGTGAGAGAGGAGAGGTCTGCTGTGCCAGGTGGGTAGCTCCCTGGCCGGGGATCAAACTCGTGCTGCAGTGGCTGCAGATAGCTTCATAGGTTGTGCCTTAACCCCTTGCACCACCAGGGAGGCCCTGACCATTATTTTGATGGGAAGACTGTCATGATAGTTAATATTTCCTGATGTATGCTCAGGTTGAAATACAGTGTCAGTGTTCTTCTTGAAGGTTTTTAACCTTACATTTTGAGATCCAGTTTAAAGCAACATCAGAAAAGATGACTTTTATTATTAATTTTGCTGTGACATTTAATCTTGACCTTAAAGGGACTTTGCTAAGCAAAACAATAGATGGGAAGGACATTATAGATGAAGAGATGTGGAGGGCAGCCAGTGTTTATCCCCACTATGCTAGAAGTGAGATTGCTGGATTGTATAATAGATGTATTTTTAATATTTTGGGAAACATCCACACTTTTTCCAAAGAGGCTGGGCCAGTCTACATTCCCAACAGTGTATGCGGGTTCCTTTCCCACTCCTTGCCAACACTCGTTTCTGGTCTTTTTGATACGGGCCATTCTCAAGAAGGTATCTCATTGTAGTTTTGATTTGCATTTCCCTGCTGATAAATGATGTTGAACAGTTTTTTACATGCCTATGGACTTCTTTGGAGAAGTGTTCAGCTCTTTTTTGTAGCAATTTCATTTTTATACATTTCATTTATATATTTTAGTATGTGTCATCCTAACCACTTCCCCTCCCCCCAGAAAGCATCATCTTTGAAATGTTAGAAATATATTATTTACACTGCGGTAAGTTAGCCACACTCTATCCCCTAGTGATCAGCATATCACGAGGATGTATTCTCCATAACTGGAATTTCTGGACTCCAAGCTTGAACAAGATTGAGACAAAACAAGCAGATTTGGAGGCCATCGGGCCTGGGAGGCCAAATTCGGAGAATGGGCTGGAAGGCAACACCACCTCGGATGGTTCATCACATCAACCAAGAAAGCAAGCACTTCAAGAGTCACAGCAGCACGGATAATAATATAATAAGTAACAAATAAGAATAAAGACAATAGTAAATTTGTCTTTCCGGAGGGAGAGTTGGGGGCTATGAAAGGAGGGTGGGCTATTATGAGGGGAGATCCATGTGGCCAGTAATTTTTGTACACAGCCAGGATTAACCTCATGGCAAGCAGCTAGTGGGGATTCATGGCTCACACACTGAAACTCATATTTGCATAATAGTCAGACATAAATAATGGAAGAACATAATTCTCTGCAAGGGAGACTACAAGATTAAAAATTCTGGCTTTAATCACACTAATCCTTTAAGATATCGCAGGATCAGCCAAGGGAGAAAATGCTTATCTGTTCTTCCCTCCAATTTATTTTGAAGCGAGTTCTGAAGGAATATCACTTGGGTGCTGATGACCAGATCAACTCTGGCAAAGCACGGAGGCAGCAGAGCAGCACCCAAGTCCTGGTCAGCCGTCACCCAATAACTAGGTGAAAGTCTACTACATCCTTGTATCAGGGAGCAGGACAACGGGCAGATGTTTCTTCCAAAGGCAAGAATCAGCTTTTGCTTATTTTATAATTAAAATTAAGTAATAAGTCCTTGTGACATATAACAAAGTTTGCTTATTACTTTGCTTCTGTACTCTGAGAAGCGTGAGCCATGGTATTTCATGTCTGAGGGTTACATTAGTGTTTAATTCAACACACTGAAGATGTATTTTTTGAGGATTAAGATTCCTGATTAACTGACTTAGGTAATGAAAATGAAACTTTAAATATGAAAATTTTTTGGCTTTAAGATATATGCAAACTAGATTTCAAAATTTGGTAAATATTCTTAAACTAACAGGATACTCATATAGTTTTTCAGTTTTGATATTATATACAAATTGTGCCCCTTTGGCATGATAATAGTTTTGTATGTTATAATGCAGTATTTCTAATTTTAACAAGTGTTATATTATCCCTTTTTATATAATTGAGAAAATTTCTCAGGATTACAAAGTTAAATCTCGAAGCTGGGATTTAAAATGAGGTCTGTTTTTTCCTCACTGTTCCATTCTGCTTTTCAGTAATGATTTACAGTAACTGGGTTGCACTGAATTCATATCTAGGTGACAGTCTGCTTAGTATTCATAAAATGCCCCAGCTGAATCCCTACTGCACTAAGCATATCCAGTCCCATGCATATTTATATAGATAATAGATTTCAAAACCTTTTTCTATGTCCTTTATCATGATTGATAAAATGGGAGACATAAAAATATTTAGTGAAAAAATATTTAATAGCAGGAGATAAAATGGCAATCTAAAGTGATAATTCTAATCAAGCATAAAACATAAGTTTCCAAAGTATATTAGGTTTTGATTATCAATCGTTATCCACAAAATGTCTTTGATACACATCTCAGGATAATAAATGTTAAAATGAAAGGAGGACATCTGAGAATGAATTCTCATCATTTGGTATATAGACGTGATTTGAGCATAGCATGATGTAGTATCGTAAATTCTCTCAATTTGATCCTTTCAGAAATATTTTCAAAAGGAAAGAGTAATTTTTTTTATTACTTTTCTTACAGGAGAAATCATTCTCCTACCAGAGGGGTCATCAAATTGCATGTCTTTTTAAGTTCAATTTAAATCTAAAGAAAGCAAATATAAGAATTAGAAGGAAATTAAGACATTTATAGATTCCTTTTTCAAAAGGAGGAAGAGGTAAAAGAATAACTGATCTGTTTAACAAATGATTTCATATCTCAGAATAAGCAAATAGAGGCAACCATATAGCATTGCACATTTCTGACTTGGTGTCTGCAGTATAGAAGTGAATAATTAAGTATTTTTTATGGCACCCATGTATTTGGAGGGGTTAAAAAGATGTAAGGATCAGCAGACATTTGTTATGCAGTTGGTTTTGCTTGAGACAAGACATCTTTCATTCGTTTTCAGTTACTTGAAAGACAGCATGTTTAGTTATTTACCTATGAATGTTGCCATATGGGATCTAAAGAAACCATGTTAGGCGAAAGACAACTGGACTTTACATTCCTGGAGGTCAGTCATGGAAAGAAAAGCCAGCTTTGGGATCAGTCAATTAGCCAGGCATGCCTAGTTTCCTCTGCTAATAGCAAGGCTTATTTTTGCTCCATAGGGTCAAATGTTAAGATCCGTTTAGACTCAAATTCAAACATTTGAATTTAGCTATTTTGGAGATCTTTCTACAGAATGCAGTGAGACGTTTTGTGTTACTGCTACACTCGTTCATCCTATGTAATTCCTTGATAGTTTAAGGTTTCGTGCAGAGTCTGCTTGTTTATAACCAGCCATGTGAATTATAATAATTGCTGATTAAATCATCCAGTCTTCATTTAAAATACATTAATTATTCTGATAAAATAACGTGTATCATTTCATAGTCTACAAGGGGGTCCAATGTATTGAATGCATAATATTAATTAGAAGAAACTGAATTTCAAAAACTACTCTGACGAGAAAAATAAAATCATTTTTAAAACTACTTTAAAAAATGTAAGTCAGATAATGACTGCTTTTTGTTAATGCTGAATAAAAGATAATATTCTTTGTCTCAGCCTCTGTTGAAAACAGCTGTAAAATGGTTAGTACATGGTACATCAATTCTCTTTGATGCTTAAGCAACCCTGAATGCCTTCAGGTCCATGCTCTGAAGGTCCTTTAAATGGAGATAAAGATCAAAACTGACATGAAGACCCCAAGGGCCTAGCCTGGAAAATGTTTTGTTTGTTTTGTTTTGTAACTAAACAAATTCCTGTGAACCTTTGTTGTCATTTTTTCTAAATCCTTCAAAAAAGGAAGGCTTTGGAAGACAAAACATTCAGGAGTCTCAACATTTGAAGTTTTTGCTATAGGTGGCAGCACCTATTCCTTAGAATTTCATGTGAAACAGATTCAAATATTTCATGGCAGATTTTCATTATTGTCTTTTTCATTATTGTCATTATTGTCTTTAGGGGTACTAACAGCTTTTCTAATGATTTATAAATACATGTTTGTAAATCTTGCGGTTTTCATTAATTCAGTCCGGTGTCAGAGACCACTCAGATCTGTTGGCTGGGAGTGTGACTGAAGTTTTTCAACCTCTGCTCAGTGGCCATAGGCTGTGTCCCTAAACGGCTGTCAATTGCCTCACCAATTTGTGACTAAGTGGGGTATGAATAATGAACTTGCATAGTTACTGCTGATGTCAATCAAAATTTGAATCTAGTTTTTGGTTCATTTAAATATTATATGTGGAAACAAGATACAGTATATGAAAACAAGCGATTTTAAGAACTGATTACTTAAATTCAAATCTGAGGTCAAATTATTTTCTGTGCCTCAATTTTCTCATCTATCTTTTTTTTTTTTTTAAAGATTTATTTATTTGTACAAGCACTGGGGTACAGGCCAGAGGCGCAGGAGGGTGAGAGAATTCACCAGAGACAGAGCGGGGAGCAGAACAGGCAGAATGACGAAATGCACTGCTGAGGGGAGCAGCGGCTAAGACAGGAGAGGTCTGCAGCGCCATGTGGGAATCTCCCTGGCCAACTGGGTATCAAACCGCGCTGCAGAGGCTGCAGACAGCTTCACAGCGCTGCTCTCAAACCACTGTGCCACTGGGGAGGCCCTCTCATCTATCATTTAGGGTAAAAATATATCTCACTTGAGAAGGCTTTTGGAAAGACTAAAACAGTATGTAAAGCGCTTAACAACTTCTGATTAATAGTAGTATCTGAATGTTAGCTCTTATTATTAGAACTTTTTGCTGATTTTGAATGTTTTGGAATAGAATAAATACTAATAACATTCATCCAGCAAATACTTGTAAATCACTATCACATGGGACATCTGATATTTATCTGCGAGTGTGTTAAAAACCACTTACACCTTGTTTTAATTGATGTGCCAGAGCCTCCCCTGGTGGCGCAGCGGTTGAGCACTGGGTTGTGAAGCTGCCCGCAGCCTCCCCGGCCGCAGGGTGAGAGTCCCACATGGCGTGCAGACCTCTCCTGCTGCACCCGCTGCAACCCTCAGCAGTGTACGTCAGTCTGCCAGTTCTGTTCCCTGCTCTGGCTCTGGTGAATTCTCTCACTCTCCCACGCTTCTGACTGTACCCAGTGCTTAAATAAATAAATTAATTTAAAAAATATGATGTGCCATGTTTAAATTTTTATTTAAAGATTTATTTATTTAAGCATACAGAACTGAGGTACAGGCCAGCGGGTCGGGATGGGGGGTGGGTTGGGGTGGGGGTGGGGAGCTGTGAGAGGATTCACCAGAGACAGAGTGGGGAGCAGAACAGGCAGATCTATGAAATACACTGCTGAGGGGAGCAGTGGGCGAGTCAGGAGAGGTCTGCCACGCTGTGTGGGTCACCTCCCTGTGCTGCAGTGACTGTGGATAGCTTCATAATGCTGAGACCTAACCCCTTGCGCCACCAGGGAAGCCCCTGGTGTGCCAAGTTTAAAATAATTTTCTAACACTTTGCTTTGCAGGAAAAGCAGAGAAGGCAAAAATAAAATTAGTAAAGCAAACAGGTCATTTCTAATTGCTTACACTAATTCCTCTGTCTTAAAACAGTTTGAAAAAGTGAATGTATTATTATCTGCTCTGTCAACTGGTAAAAAAAAAAAAAAGGTTGTGTGATATTTACAGATAATGAAACAGAATCTCAAAGGCAACAGACACATTACCTGGGTTGTCCTGTGGTCACCTATGTTCTTGGAGGGATCTAGCAGGAAGTGGGCGCCAAGAGTTTTCTTCACAGAGGATCACAGCTGGACCCTCTACAGGGCCAGGCCTACCCAAAGGCCAGCACTGAATAATAACTAGAGCAGGGAAGAGTCCCAGTCAGCGGAACTAGGCTGGTCCTCAGTAGCTCTACTTACTCAGGAACTGTGGCTGCTTTTCTTTGCCAGGCAACTTCAAGGTTAATCCCAATTGGGACCGGAAGATGTATTAATTAGATTGTTAAACCATGGTTGGGAGGGCCTCCCCGGTGGCGCAGCAGTTGAGCGCTGCGTTGCGAAGCTGCCCGCAGCCTCTGCAGCGCCGGTTCGATCCCTGGTTGCTCCCCGGCCACCGGAGGGAGGAGGGTCCCACATGGCGCGCAGACCTCTCCTGTCGCCCGCTGCTCCCCTCAGCAGTGTACTTCGGTCCATCTGCCTGCTCTGCTCTCTCCGCTCTGGTTCTGGTGAATTCTCTCACCCTCCTGTGCTTCTGACTGTACCCAGTGCTTGAATGAATGAATGAATAAATAAGTAAATAAATAAATCTTAAAAAAATAAATAAATAAACCATGGTTGGGACTGGTTAAATAATCAGAAAATAGTATATTTTGATTCTAGGTAATTTAGATTTTTTTTTTAAGTGTTGGATGTGTTTTTAAGAATCATAGAATTTTAGACATAAGAAGCAAACTCGTAAATGGATGTTAAAGTTTATCAAATGTTTTCTTGGCATCTATTGATATGGATCATATGATTTTTGTCTTTCTTTTTGTTGATATGGTGAAGAATGTTGATTGATTTTGGATGTGAACCATCCTTGTGGCCCTGGAATAAATTCCACTTCATCATATAATTGTTCTAATACACTGTTGGCTTCAGTTTGATAAGATTTTACTGAGACTTTTAGCATCTGTGTTCATTAAGGAGATTGGCCTGTAATTTTCATTTTTAGTGTTGGCTTTGCTTGCTTTTGGTATAAGGGTGATGTTAGCCTCATAAATGTGTTTGGAAGTGTTCCTTCTTTCTCAGTTTTTTGAAAGGGATAGGTATTGAGCAGGACAGGTATTAACTAATGATTGGAAGTTTGGTGGAACTCTCTTGTGGAAACCCTCTGGTACTGGCCTTTTGTTTATTGGGAAGTTTTGTTTCAATTTGCTCTTTCAATTTCCTTGCTTGCAATTGGTTTGTTCAAGTTTTCTATTTCTTCCTTATTCAGATTTTTTTTTAAAAAAAGATTTATTTATTTCTGCATTCAAGAGCTGGGGTACAGGTCAGAGATGTGGTGGGTGAGAGACAGAGTGGGGAGCAGAACAGGCAGACTGATGAAATACACTGCTGAGGGGAGCAGCGGGCGAGACAGGAGAGGTCTGCTGTGCCAATTTGGTAGCTCCCTGGCGGGCTGCGGATAGCTTCACAGTGCTGTGCTTAACCCCTTGGACCACCAGGGAGGCCCTATTTATTTATTTTTTGGTGTGCAGTGTCTATTAGGCCCATGTGGTCTGATCTTTGTTTAGGGCAATTGTGCCTTTGTTTATTTTCTGTCTCATTTATCTGTCCATTGTTGAGAGTTGGGTGCTGATGTGCCCTACCACACATGTATTTTCTCCAATGTCTGTTTCAAAAGCAATTTTCTGATGTATTTTGGTGATCCTTCACTTGGTGAGTATATATTAATGAGTGTTACATCTTCCTGCTGTATTGTCCCCTTGAGCCATCCCTGTATCTTCTCGCATTTTTAGCTGGAAGTCCATTTCTTTTCAAAGATTTATTTTTTATTTATACAATAGCTGGAGTACAGACCAGAAACACGGGAGGGTTAGAGTATTCACCAGAGACAGAGTGGAGAGCAGAATAGGCAGACAGACTGAAAGCACTGGTGAGGGGAGCAGCAGGCACAACAGGAGAGATCTGCCACGCCATGTGGGACTCTCCCTGGCTGGCCAGGAATTGAACCTGTGCTGCAGAGGCTGCAGACAGCTTCACAGCGCTGTGCTCAACCCACTGAGTCACAAGGGAGGCCCCTGGAAGTCCATTTTATTTGATGTAAGAATGGCCATCCTGCCTTCTTTTGAGTGCCATTTGCTTGTAGAACTGTTTTCCACCCATTTAACCTTCAGTCTGTGTTTATCTTTGGAACTTTGGTGTCTTTCTTGGAGGTGGGGCCTCTGGTGGGCTCCCCAAGGCACATGACCAGGTCCAGGCTGAGTACTCCTTTTCTTTTTTTTTTTTTTATAAATATTATTTTTATATTCCCCATACAATTGCAATCCCCTTATTTTGACCCCAATCCCTCCCCTCCCCACCCTCCACCCCCCATAGAGTGTCTCTTGTTCATAGTTGTTTGTTGATTTTGATATTTTCTTTCTTATAGTTATTCATTTTCCTGGTCCCTTATTTAAGTTTTCTAGATTCCTGCTATGAGTGAGACCATCCGGTATTTTTCTTTTTCTTTCTGGCTTATTTTGCTGAGCATGAGTACTCCTTTTCAGTCAAGGAAACTGAGGCTTAGAGTACATAGATATTTGCTGAAGTTCCCAGAAAATTTGAGCCCATTTCAACTGTGTATTTCTCTTGTTCATCACCATATTCTGTTTCAACTACAAAGCAGACCATCACTGAATAAGTTGAATCTATGTATTTAAATTAAAAGAAATTCAGTTATTTTCTTGGCTTAGGCATTTGCAATTATTCACAAATTGAATCTTCATCTACTGAGAAGCAAGAGTACTTTATTCTTATAAACTATAATTATAAGTCACAATATTTTTAGATGGGAAAATGTATCTGTTTATACTAGGTATTTAATAATAACCTACA
This sequence comes from Talpa occidentalis, assembly GCF_014898055.3. Lineage (NCBI taxonomy): Eukaryota > Metazoa > Chordata > Mammalia > Eulipotyphla > Talpidae > Talpa > Talpa occidentalis. Next base: position 26,003,733 of record NW_023602073.1, on the reverse strand, counting down.
GATTTGCTCTAATTATCAGCTTCTTCAAAATTACTATTGTTTCCTAAATTTCTTGACAACTCATTATAAATAGATGTTTTGGTATAAAAAAATGAGAAAGTTATTCAGTGTTTCCTGTATTTCATAAACACCACGTAATTTCCATCATTACAATTTCCAGTTTTTGATATGAAGTAATGTTAGACCACAATGTGGTCTTACTTCCATACTGAAAGCACCCACACATTCCTTTGTTTTCTTCTAGATTACTCAGATCTCACTCTGCAATGTTAGAAATGTACACAAGACATGAATATTCAAATCCATGAACATATCTTTGTTTTCATTAACAGCAAAGGATTATTTTTAATTATAAATGCTATTTAATGTGGAATGGCTATTTAGACAGATTCTCAAACCAACAAAGCTGGAAGAGCAGGTACTTTAAATGTACAGGCCACTTCATCATTCTGACTGTATGTATGTTTAGCTTGACTTGTGAACTTTATCCAATCATCCAATCTGTTATCACACAGAAGAGCTGAGGTAATCCAAAAGGAAAGTATTTGGGGACTTCCAGTAGATTCTTAAGTCAACAGAAATACACTTACATGCCAAAGCATTGATTCCTTCAGAAGTCAATACAAGATATGCAGCTGTTATCCTGGAGGCCATTGTGCTGAGGCAAATGTGCAAAGGTGGGAGCTTCTATCTGTCAAGTGCAGATTTGGTTTTTCTCATGTCATAAAGCAGGAAAACTAACATCTTGATGACTCACCTTAGAATCCTTTGTCTCTTTGATAAAATGGTGTTTGTGATATAGACAAGAGAAGCTATTTTTTTATCTGCCAAAGCATACTGAATTTATGATCAAAGCCAAGATACAGAAAATGCAAGATATCTCATGTTTCCAAAAACTTGATTCTTAGATATTCCAGTACAATCATTCTGTTGCTTGTTCACAGCTCCTAAAATTAGGGATTAAGACAACTCATACATGTTGGGGCGGGAGAGACAAAGCTCAAACACATCCTGTATTAACAATAGGGAATACATTTATCCTACAAAAGGGTAAAGCAATTTAAGATGCTGATTAAAACATATTTAGAAATCTGTTTTAGCAACTTGTACTGTAGGGAAGTCAAAGAAAAAACAATTCACACATAATATGAGTACTACTTTTTTCTTTTTTATTTAAAGAGGAGTAAAAATAAGCAAAAAAAAAAAAAAAAGAACAACACTCCTTTGAAGAATCATACTCAGCTATCATTTGCTTCCTCATGCCATACCTCAGAGTATGTGAAGTAATAAACCTAGTGTAATCTGGTTTCATGGACTGGGCTTTGGTCCAGGGGTCAGAGTACATGATTCTACCTCCCACCATGACCCCACACTGATACATTGTTTGACTTCCATCTTCCATTTCATTCTTCTTAGCATGCCATGCCTGCCTCAAAAGAGCCTTGTGTGCAAGATCCAATGAGCAGATGTATCCAAATCACCTAATAAAATAAACAGTACTATACAAATAGAAAGCATTATTTTTTTTAAGAACTGGGGTTCAGGCCAGAGGGGGTAAGTGAGAGAATTCACCTGAGACAGAGTGGGGAGCAGAACAGGCAGACTGACTGAAATACAATGCTGAGCGGAGCAGTGGGGGAGACAGGAGAGGTCTGCTGTGCCATGTGGGTTTCTCCCTGGCCAGCCCAGGGATCAAACTCGTGCTGCAGAGGCTGAGGATTACTTTATAGTGCTGTGCTCAATCCCTTGTGCCACCAGGGAGGCCCTAGAAAGCATTATTATTAATACTATCATTAGAATTTTTACAGAAATTACTAATGTGTGTGACATTGTTTGTGCTTTACTACAGGGACATGGTGTTAGCTCAGGTAATGGCCCTCTTGAGTGATTCAGGAAAAGATGCACATTTTAGCACAGAACGGATCTAAATTATTTTAGTGAAGATGCAAAATGATATCAGAGACCAAGCTGCAATCTAATATTATCTATGGGGAGTGTGTCACAGGATTTCCAAAAAGAGGAAAATTTTGTATTAAAAAGAAAAGATAGACTAGCCAGTCCTTTTTTTTTTTTTTTTTTTTTTTTTACATTCCAGGAAAATAGATAGCAAAGGCACTGCAAAAGAAATGATAGGACAAGCAACTCTAGTTTTAATCATTATGAAATGTGGGAGAAATTGAGAACTAACATGTACATGGTACAGTACAGCTTATTTTTCCTGGTCATAATGTCCTCTGTACTGTGAGTCAGATACATGAAAAGTTAGGCGAGGAGGAAGATGGAAGAGCAGGGAGGAGCAGGACAGGAAAATGTGAACAGAATGATTTTTCTCTGGAATAATCTCTGGCTTCAGCACCCTCTTGTGTTTATTAAATGTTCTGTCTGTGCTGCAAACCACATTATGATTTTCTTAGAATGTGTTTTCCAGTGATCATTCAGATGAAAGTGCTTATTTTTAGATGAGAAGGTTAACTGAGATAAAGTTTTAATCACTTAATTTAATCTTGTTCTGCTTAAACTAGAATTCAGATTTCCTGAATTCTAATCTTTTTGCCAACTTTCATCATTTTTCACATTTATAAGACATGATTATTTAATTATTGGATAGTGATTAGAGGTGCAAACAAGTCTATGCTTATATTTTTCCATGTGAAATAAAAAAAATTAAAGCTAGAAATCACTCTCAAAAGTAAATTGTACAGAAATTCAGATTATTAAAGTCAATATATAAGAAACCACAGTGGAAGGGATTCTGGACTAAATCAATTCATACTGGTAAGTTTACATTATATCAATAAAACCAAAATTTTATAAGTACTTATTTAATTGCTCTACACAGTAAGGCATTTTTCTGAAAAATGATATGCATTATTATTTGATTGCTTTGAAATTTTTCCTAGAAGAAACCATTATTTATTTAAAAATGAAAAGTTGGGCCTCCCCGGTGGTGCAGCGGTTGAGCGCTGGGTTGCAAAGCTGTCCGCAGCCTCTGCAGCGCTGGTTCAATCCCCGGCTGCTCCCCGGCCACCAGAGGAGGGTCCCACATGGCGCACAGACCTCTCCTGCCGCCCGCTGCTCCCCTCAGCAGTGTACTTCGGTCCTTCTGCCTGCTCTGCTCTCCGCTCTGGCTCTGGTGACTTCTCTCACCCTCCCGTGCTTCTGACTGTACCCAGTGCTTGTATAAAAATAAATAAATAAATAAATCTTAAAAAATAAACAAATAAATAAAAATGAAACGTAATGTGCTCTTCAAAATATTTTGACAAAATCTGAAGCTACAATTAAACACACACACATACATACATATACACATACTTCAAAGTTAAATTTTGGGGATAAAAACTTTGATAATAAAGAAGGGACTTCTGGTTATGTTCATGACCAAGTAACATGCATTGGCTTTAATTACTTAAGGTAATCAAGCCTCAAATTGGAGAAAATATATGAAGTAATCATTTTCAGACAGTGGGTTATATGACACAGGACTGACTTAACAGAAAGAAAACATAGGAATGCAGATATATCTTACATTCACCACAGTTTCTGCCTGGGAAACTTTCCAAACTTTGCTACAAGGAAGTTAACCTAGTTTGAGAGCACTGGTCATGTGGGTGGAGGAAACAGATATCAGAATTCAGGACTGCTGAGGCAGCTATAATTTATGGGTTAGGGTTTCCAGAAAGGAAAGATCTATTGATAGTTTTCTCCCAAACATTAATCTACATATGGGTGTTTGTGTGGCCTTTCTACCTCTTGGGGCCTCTACACCTATGTGTGTATGGCCTCTCTATGCATCCGTGTGTGTGGGGTGTGTGTGTGTGTGTGTGTGTGTGTAGGATTAGGATAAGGCACTCCTGCATGACTACCTTAGGACAATGGCCTACATCACGAGGCAGCCAGGGATGCCTAGGTAGCCATTGACTTGTAACTGGTGGCTGGAGCTATAGACTATTACAGGTGGTGCCACCAAAAGGGGGTTGCTGGTGAGGATAAATAGCCCCAGGAAAATGCTAAAAAGTATCACATTTGGGGTAGGGTGACCGGTAAGATATATAAGGGACTGCAGAAGGGGGCGTGGATTCATTTAGCCTTCAGGATTCAAGATTTTCAGATCTTCAGCATCTGGAGGTCAGTAGATTTGGGCCCCCACCATGCCAATCTTCCAAAAGGCTGTTGCAGGTCTCTGAATGTGGAGGCTTCTAGCAGCCAACCTCAGAGAGGAAAAGTTCGGAGGCTTTGCAATTAGCTGAGAGACAAACTTTTCATGGTTTTGCTGCAGTTACAGTCTGGCCGGGAAGGCAAAGACCCAGAGCTTGGCACCTCACTGGGCTGCATAAGTGTGCCCATTTGTTGGGTTGTTCAGCCACTGCAGCTGCTATCTTTTTTTTTTTAATTTAAATTTTATTTTTATATTCCCCATACAATTACAACCCCCTTATTTTGACCCCAACCCCTCCTTTCCCCACCCCCCACACTCCATAGAGTGTCTCTGGTTCATAGCTGTCTGTTGATTTTGATATTTTCTTTCTTATAGTTCATTCTTTTTCCTGGTCCCTTATTTAAGTTTTCTAGATTCCTGCTATGAGTGAGGCCATCTGGTTGCAGCTGCTGTCTTGAGTGTCGCTTGTCTGGTACTGTGCTGGGGCATCCTGGCAGCTCCAGGAGCCTTTCCTGTTGCATTTTCTGTTGTCTTCATGAGTTGAAACCTGGCCTGAAGTGTGGCTGCCATGTGCTCTGGTTGGCAGAGGCGGGAAGATACCATCTTGGACATGTGACCTATTGTTCAGGAGAGGAACTCTGCATCCTCAGTGGCAGGAAGACACCATTTTTGCTGCTTTTGTGTAGCACTGAAAAACACTGGACACTGCTTTGGGTGAGGGAAATGGCCTTTTTTGGTCTCAGTAACTCTTTGTTTTTCCCTGGTTTGTTAAATAAATCCCATTATTGTTGTTCTCTGAACCTGAGTAGTCTTGCAATTGTGCTCTTGGGTGAAGAACTCAGACAGTGACCAGTAAACTATTTGAGCACTGTCCTTGGCCAGTTTTAGTGCCTCTTGCTACCCTGTATCAGACTGATTGCCATGGTCTGAGGTGGTTTGGGAGTAGGTCAGAAATTACACCAAACACCTGCACAGGAAGTCCTCCCTGTATATGTGGCCAGCATGTCCCCTCCTGTTCCCCATAAATTTTATTACCCTTTGTCTCCCCTGGACCCTTCTCCTACTGCTATTGTCACATAATCAATCATTCTTGTTCATTACGGCTAATAAATAGCAAGAGAGCTGCTCACTGAGCAGCAGAGTCTTGCCTTGCAAAACTGCTCCATGACTCGTCTCTCAGGATGTCCCTGGGGATGTGGTGGCATGTTCACAACCCACCATATAGGAAAACTCTGTAATTACCTACAGAGAAAAAGTACTGAGGGGCTGAGAGATGAATTGAAAACCTGGAGTTGTCACAGTGCAGGGAGGTGAAATGGGGCAAACTCTGGGGTAAAGGGTGACCTAGTTGGTGGGCCCTCAGTCATACCTGAAGAATGCAGGACATAAACCAGAAGCAAACACACAGAAAGAAACTAAATGACTTACTTACACAGGGAATGAGGAAAGGGAGGAATAGCGAGAGAAAATAAGAGAGGAAAGAAAATGCATTGGCTGACATGTGGAAAAATGCTGTCTGTCCTACACCTAACATCATCCACTAAGCAGAGACCACTTTCCAAGCTGAAGCCACACATGGCAATATGGCAGTTGCCCATAACTGGAGTTCAAGAGGGGCTATGTTATAAAGAGGGTAGCTGCCCACTGAGCCAAGACCAGAGAGATAGTGAGATCCTCTCCAGCATGAAAAAGAGTGTGACTGTAAGTCTGTCATGTGGAAGCAGAACTGAGAGCCGCATGTGGAGAAAAATAAGTTGGCCTACTTGTGTTCCCTTTTTAAAGTTAATATTGTGGCTCTGCTCCCCTTTCAGTATTATTATCCCTCTCCACCTTTTAGGAAGTCAAGGGTGGATTAAAATAACTCCACCTTTTCCCACTGAGCTGGCCACTGATGCCAGTGGGATTCTGTAGCATCTTTTGTGTAGCTTGATGGGGTAGGGGAGAGAGGGGTTCTGGACCACGTACCAGCAATGCCTCCATGGCCCAGCTGGACATGGAGCTCAGCCTTGAACATGAGCAGGATATCCTAGAGCAGGATAAGGAGTAAGTGAGGGGTGAGAGGGAAGTGGCCATCCCAGCCCCTCTGGATTGCCTCAATGGTTGTTCTTCCAATAAAGAGACCAAAGATCTGATCAGAGTGCACTCATTTCACTGAAAGCCCTAGGCATTCTGTTGAAATCACAGAAAAACTAGTCCCTTAAAAATAGGGCTAACGCCCCTTGAATTAAAAGTGAGAAAAAGATTGAATACACATGTAACTTAAAAAAATACAAAAAGCTAATAAACACATGAAAATTTGATCAACATCATTAATTGTTAGGGAAATATAGGTTAAAACAATGTGATACATCATTTTATACCTACTGAAATGACTGTAATAGAAAGTAAGACAATACCAAGTACTGATACAAATGTGGAGTAATGGAGAAACTTCACATTTTCTAGTAGGAATGAAAATGGTAACAGATATTCCATATAACATTTTGGCAGATTCATAAAGTGTTAAACATAAATTTACCATTTACCTAGCTAATCCACTTCTAGAAATCAACCCAAGATAAATAATAGCATATATTTACATAAAAACATGTGCATAAAATTTCACAGCCACATTATTAATAAGAGCCAGACAAAAGAGAAATAATTTCAATGTCCATCAATGATTGGATTAAAAAAATGGGCATATCCATACAATGAAATTCAAAATCATTTATTTAGTAATTAAAATGAAGTATGCTAAAAATGTACTAAGTTCAAAAACATGCTAAATGAGAGACATCAGAATCAAAACTAATTTATATGCAGTATCTCAGAAAGATACATTTTATAGAGTCCAAAAACTAGTCAAAGCATGTGCCTAGAACTGAGCCTATAAGATGGAGTCATTTGTTAATGCACAAAGGAATATTTGGGATCATGGAAATGTTCTTAAACTGGATTATGATGATGGTGACATAGTCTATAAATTTACCAAAATTATTGATTAAAAAAAAAACAGGACTGTTGCTAACCATAGAGTAAGTGCTATCAAAAGTCATCCTAATAAATCATAAAGTCAAGTTGACCTACCAGTAAATTAACTGTCTTCCTGAATAATACTCTACTTTATTTAAAGGGAGGCAATATAATTAAGAATCTAAGCAACACAGTAGCTACATTAACACACAATTAAAAGTTATAAGCAGGAGAGAAAAATGTCAATAGAAACAGACATGGAATGTCCCAAATGGTGGAATTATGAAACAAAACTTTTAAAGACTATTATAAATCTATGTGAGAATTAAAAGGAAAATAATCATAGAGTGAAGAGAGGGTGAAGTTCAGTATAGAAATAAAATAAATATTAAATAGAAGTGGGAAATCTGTAGCTAAAACAAATCAGAAATGAAAAATTCACTGGTTGGGTTGAATAGCAGATTGGAAAATACAGAAGAGACCTAATGCATTTTCGTTTTTGCTCTGAAGAAGCTTTTAAGTTTGATGTTATACCATTTATTTACTTTTGCTTTTGTTTATTTTTTTTTTTCCCTTGCCATTGGAGTACAGTCCCCAAAGACATCTCTAAGACTGAAGTCAAGGATTGTATTACCTAAGTTTTCTTCTATGCATTTTATGGTTTCAGATCTTACATTCAAGTCTTTAATCCATTTTGAATTAAATTTTGTGTATGGCTTAGTTTCATTCTTTTGAATGGCTGTCCAGGTTTCCAAATACCATTTATGAAAGTTATTTTCATTGCTCCATTGTGAGTTCGTGGCTCCTTTGGCATAAATTATGTGTGGTTTATGTGTGGTTTATTTCTGGACTTGCAATTCTGTTGCATTGATCTTTATGCCTGCTTTTTATTCCAAACCAAGCAGTTTTAATTATTATTGCTTTGTAGGATAATTTGAAGTCTGAATGTGATCCATTTTTTTTTTTTGTTAGGATTGCTTTAGCTGTTCAAGGTCTATTGTAGTTCCATGTAAATTTCAGTAATGTTGGCTACCTTTCTCTGAAGAATGCTGTTGAACCTTTGATATGGCTTGCATTTAATCTGTATGCAGTATTGGTTAAGATGACAATCTTAACAATGCAAATTTTTTAAGTCTGTAAGCAGGGAATTTCTTTCCTTTTATTTTTGTCTTATTCTATTTCCTTTTACATTATTTAATAGTTTTTAGTTGTTGTTGTTGTTGTACAGATCTTTCATCTTCTTTGCTAAATTTATTCCTAGGTATTTAATTCTTCTAGGTCTAATTAATTTCTTTCTCTTCTATTTTGTTGTTTGCATGTAGGAACACTACAGTTTACCGCACCCTGCAAATTCAATGCAATGATAAATTTTTCTCATCACTTTTTTTTTCATGTAGTTTCTAGGATTTTCTATGTATATTATCTGCAAATAGTGGTGGTTTTACTTCTTCTTTCCCAATTTGAATTTCTTTTATATATTTTTCCTGCTTACTTTCTCTTGTTTGGAATTCCAACACTATATTGAATAGTGGTGGTGAGAGTGGATCTTTTCCTTGTACCAAATCTTAGAGGAAAAGTTTAGATTTTTCATCATTGAGTTTAATGTTTGCTGTGGGATTGGCATGTTAGTCCTCAATGTTGTTGAGTTATGTTCCTTTTATTCCCTTTTAAGTGAGAATTTACATCATAGATGGATGCTGAATTTTGTCAAGTGTTTTTTCTGCATTTATAGAGATGATTGTTTGATGTCTGTCCTTCCTTCTGTTGATTTGATGTATCACATTTATGGATTTGCCATGTGTTGGATCACCCTTACTTACATCTCTGGAATAACTGTCACTTGATCATCACATATATTTCTGTTTTGCTGGATTCAATTTGCCAAGATTTTATTGAGGATTTTGTGTTGGAAGTTTGCTTTCCTTTTCAATTTAATGGGAGAATTTGAGGATAGATATTAATTGTTCTTTGAAATTTTGGTAGAATTCGCTAGTAAAGAAAGCAATAAGAAATTCCATAATGATCCAGTTAGCCTACTTCTGGGTATTTACCCCCAAAATACTGCCATATCTCTGTATGGCAAGATCCCTCCTTCCCTGGATGTCTCGGCAATGGGAGGCACATATTCAGAGAGATCCCATTTTTAAGTATGCACTCTAAAGTAGGGTCTTTTTTCCAGTAGTCCATGTGTGCAATGTGTGTGTGTTAGTGTGTGACACCTGATTCTTTCTATTCACTTTAAACAGGTATTAGTTTTTATTTTTTTACTTGTCTGTTGGCTGATTTAAAGTCTTTCTATATTCCTCCTTAGGAGTTTAAACTCCTTGAGGTATCATTTCTATTTTATTCTATGGCTAACACCTATGATTGTGCTTGTCATATTCCAACCTGTGTTGGACATGTTAATATGTTAATTCATTCTTGAAAAAACAAAAGTTTTATAACAAGTTAGAATAAATGTCTTACTGATAAGCATGTAAGTGTAAAATTGTGACCCCTATATTTAGTATTTAAAACTCTCAAGATGTTCATTATTTTCTGTTGTTTTATATACTGAATTTTCATATATGTCTGATTGTTCATTTCTCTTGACAATCTCAGTGCTTTGATAACCACAATTATTTAGGGGAGTTATTGCTAAATCTACATCAATTTGTTGAAACATCTTCCTTTGTGAACTTATCCAAAAAGAAAGTAATAAAATATGTACATAAGTTGACACATTATTTGATTATTTTTGCCAAAGTACAACACACAGTGTAGTTACCGAATTTAATTTTAACAACAGCACCAGTGTAAAAATAATATAGTGCTTTTCATATTTTAAATTGCTTTCATAAATATTATTGTACATAATCCTCATTATAAAGCCACAATAGAAATCATTTCAGGTCATGCTTTGTAAAATCACAGGATTACAAGCATGGAAAATTTACAACGTAATTTAGTTCTCTTCCTCATTTTATTGATGAGAAAACTGGGTCCAAGGAGCTCCATAAAGGTGTGCTGAGGTCTCACAGCTCATTATGATAAGGACTCAGGTCATTTCCTGGGAAACTGGCAATTGACCGAACATACTTTTGCAACACATCAACATCATACTAATAACCTAAATTATGTAGATTAATTTATGTAGATAAACTGACCCAGTTTTTCTTAATAGATGAAGTATGGCACACACACAAAAAAATCATCTATATCCTACTACCCAAATAGAACGACTGTTTCATTTTTGGATATTGTTTTCTAGGAGCTTCCTATGAATTGCATATTTGCACATTTCATAGAATTATAAATATAATAAACATTTAATTCTATGTTTTCACTGAAGCTTCTACTCTCAATCTGTTATAGGACAGGGAGAGGGGCAGCCCAAATCCCGCAAACCTGCCTATTCTACATGGGTTCTGCCATCCGCCGCATCAACACAAAACATAGGAGACTTTAATGGGAAGGAACTTTAATAAAACTAAGAAACAATACAGGTAAGGCAAAGAGTCTAGTTTCTAAATGAAGCACCCAAAGTTACCCGTCCCCTCGTGGGTAAAAGTCCATCCATATGGGATCGGCCCAGAACAAGGCCCCAAAGCCTGCCACAAGTCTAAAGCATCTTCCAGTGGGGACCCACAGAAAAGGATCAGAAACTACCAGACAAGCCCGGAAGGAAAAGAGCAAAATCAACATCAAGATAAAAGCTGCCATTGTCACCTCCCCACGGGTCTCACCCACATCTGTGTCACCTAGTCCACGACCAAAAGACAAGCGCAGTTTCTTCACGTGTCTCTAGGCTCCATGTGCCTCCTCCAGGTCTCCTGGCTCCATCCTGCTTCCTTCCTCAGTCTCTTCTGCTGCTTCTCCTCTTCCTGCTCAGCTCCACCCTCCCTTGGGTGGGGCAGGGAACCTGGAACTTCCCCCTTTCCTGGGGACCACCCTCTTACAATTCTTGTATTTTTATTGCAGAAAGATTTTCATAATCATAATTTTAATGCATATTGATTATGCTGCTTAATGAGTACAGAGTAACATCTCATTTTCCATGTTTGAGCTTGAGGATGTTTTCATTTTTATAAGTAATTCTGAAGTAAACATTCTATGTGTATACCGTGGTCAATATATCTGATAATTTTTATAGAACAGATTCCCTGCAGCATGACTACAGGATCAAATGAAATGAATATTTTTAATGTCCTTAACTTACATTGTCAAGGAATTTTTTCCTCAAAGCATGTGACACTATCACCAACAGTGTGTGAGAAACAGTTTAGAAGGTTTTATCCTTATTTGGTGTTGTCATTTTAAAACAAATTACTAGCTTAATAGGCAAATAGCTCCAAATTATTATTTTATTTTGCAGTGATTTAGTTATTAGTGAGATCAAACATTTTTCCAACTTATTTACTTGATATCTTTTAAGACTAGATTAATCTACCATTTTTTTAATGACAAGCTCAAACAGTAAGATGAAAAGCAATGGAAGGTGGAGATGAGGAAAGCAGAGGCAGAAATTATTACTGACCCCCTACTAAGGTGCTGAATATTTCAAATGATATTGTCAAGCACATTAATATGCACATTATGAAAAAGAGAAGAAGCGTAAGTCACAAGACTTGAGCTGATAATATAGTAAAAACTACTTCAAAATGGCTCAGTTCTAGATCTTAAGGTACTTTTATCCTTTGTCAATTTTTTTACAAACTAAATGCATTAATGCAAAGGAATTAATTCAGTTTTACAAAGAAGTAATAATCAGTGTGAGTAGCTTCTCTGCGATGGGTCTACAGCTGTGCTGGGCATATGGTAGCCAGTAAGGACATGTGACTGCTGAACACTTGAAATGGGGTTGGTTTGAATTGAGATATCTCCTAAGTACAAAATACCCATGTAGTTTTGGCGCCTTAGCACTGAGAAAAGGAATGTAAAATGTCCATTAATAATTATTTATTGAAATAATGTTATTAATTATTTTTTGATATACTAGGCTAAACAAAACATGAAAATCAATTTAAACTGTATTATTTTATTTTTTTAATGTGATTTCTAGAAAATCTATGATTGCTTATATGGTTATTAGTAACCATGTAACAAGTCATTATGATGAGAGGGAGAGAATCTAACATGTACCATGTTATTAAACTAAGTCGAGAGTGAAACTGCAGCAACTAATATAGTCAACTAGAGGACTTTAGTGAGCTCAGATATTTATTCATAAATTCATATTTTAAAGACTTGACTATAAAAGATAAACAGAAAGGAATATAATCAGCTATTGACAGTACTCATATAGAATGATCTAGAAGCAGCCAAGGAGACTTTATAATCTATTTTTAGGAGACAAAGAAGAATAGTCACTTACCAGGTAAATGATCACGTATGGAAGACAGGAGACCATTATGCAACTTCTATTTTGCTTCTAACCTCTATAAAAAGAAGAATAGTCTTTAAACTGGAAAGAGAAGATACTTAAAAAGAAAAAAAAAAACTCAAGGTAGAAGAGGAGAGATAAGAGAATTATCAGGGTGTTAACAATAAATGTTTATATCTAACTCCAGATAAATTCTTTTTCTGGGTAATCACACCTGACTTGTTCCAAAACTGAAGTGCTCTAGCTTCTAAATTATAGTTCTGTGAGAGCTAGGACCACTGCTGAATCCCAGGTGGAACAATGCCTGGTTTACAGGAAGTGAACAATAAAGACATGCAAAATAAATGAACAGAGAACACAGAATGCAAGATGACTGTGATAGGGAAATATTATGATCTTAAAATTGGGGGATATGAGGCTATGTATTGAACAGATCATACTAGCAAGATGTCAAAAGCTGGAAAAACTTAGACTGGGCTAATATAAAAAGACCTAATATGCTGGCATTCCTCTAGAATTTTACATATGGTTTTACCTACACAGTTAAAAAATTGTTGCTATGCACATTTTTGCAGATAAGAAAAATGAGGCTTGAGAAAACTAAGAAACTTTTCAAGGGTTTTTATAGCTGGTGAGCAGAAAATCTGACACCTAGAACACAAGTATTTGACTCCAAAATCTTGTAAATTTCATTCTTTGATTATCCATGGAAAGGAAGATTTTGATTACTTTTAACTATCATGTAAACAGTAAGAATGGTCATGCTAACGCATCCTAGTTTCTTTTTTAATCAAATTAGGTATGGTTGATTCCATAGACAATTTATACCCTTTTTAAAAAGATAAACTTTATTTATTTATGCATACAAGAACAGGTAGGTCAGAGGTGCGGGGGGTGAGAGGATTCACCAGACACAGAGTGGGGAGCAGAACAGGCAGATTAACTGAAATACACTACTGAGGGGAGCAGCACGTGAGACAGGAGAGTTCTGCTGTGCCATGTGGGTCAACTCCTTTGCTGGGGATTGAACTCATGGTGCAGTGGCTGGTGACAGCTTGATAATGCTAAGACTTTAACCCCTGCATCACAGGGAGGCCCTACTTTTTTTTTTTTTTTTTTTTTTTTTTGGTAAAGCAGTGAAATCCTTAGCCTAAATCTCAATATGTAAAGAAATTTCTAGTAGAGTTCCTTTTTCTCCACATCCTTGCCGACATTTGTTGTTGCTAGTTTTTTTAATATGTGCCATTCTCACTGGTGTAAGATGGTATCTCATGGTACTTTTGATTTGCATTTCCCTGATTGCAAGTGATATTGAACATTTTTTCATATGCCTGTTGACCATTTGTATTTCTTCTTCAGAGAAGTTTCTTTTTAGCTCTTCTGCCCATTTTTTTACTGGGTTATTTTCTTTGTTTTAGTTGAGTCTCATCAGCTCTTTGTAGATTTTTGTGATCAGTCCTTTATCATTAGTATTGGGAGCAAAAGTTTTCTCCCAGTTGGTGGGGTTTCTCTTTGTTTTGGTTATTGTATCTTTTGCTGTGCAACTCTTTAATTTGATGTAGTCCCAGCTGTTTATCTTTGCCTTCACTATCACTGCTTTGGGTGATGTGTCTGTAAAGATGTCTTTGAGGTGCATGTCATGTAGTGTTTCACCTATATTTCCTTCTATATATTTTATGGTTTCAGGTCTTATGTCTAGTTCTTTAATCCATTTTGAGTTGGTTTTTGTGCATGGTGTGAGGTAGTAGTCAAGTTTCATTCTTTTGCATGTAGCAACCCAGTTTTCCCAGCCCTGCTGGTGGGAGTGCAAACTGGTCCAACCTCTATGGAAAGCTGTGTGAAGATTCCTCAACCTACTAAAGATAGAGCTTTCATATGATCCAGCAATTCCACTCCTAGGTATTTACCCAAAGGACACAGAAACATTAATTCGAAAGAGCATCTGCACCCCTATGTTTATAGCAGCACTATTTACAATAGCTAAGCTTTGGAAACAATCCAAATGCCCAAAAATAGATGACTGGATCAAGAAGATGTGGTACATATACACAATGGAATATTACTCAGCAATCAAAAAAGATAAACACATGCAATTTGCAGCAACATGGATGGCGCTGGAAGGGATCATGCTCAGCAAAATAAGCTAGAAAGTATAAGAAAAATACTGGATGGTCTCACTCATAGCAGGAATCTAGAAAACCTAAATAATGGACCAGGAAAAAAATAACTATAAGAAATAAAAAATCAAAATCAACAAACAACTATGAACCAGAGACACACTATGGAGGGGGGACAGGGAAAGGAGGGTTTGGGGTCAAAATAAGGGGGTTGCAATTGTATGGGGAATATAAAAATAAAATTAAAAAAAGAAAAAAATTCTAGTAGAGCTATTTTGGATGCAACAGAGGTTCACAGATGTATCCAAATAGCCACCCACTCACCTTAGCAGAGCTTGCAATCCACTGCCTTAAATAAAGTGTAAGGCACTTAAACAAAGCTGGACATTTCATCAGATCTCTTGCAAGAATATAGTTTGAAGTTAAAGAGGGATGATGACAATCAGTCCAGTTTGGAGTATAAGGCATGAAGTAGTCAGATAAATGTCTCAAGTAGTTTGATTTAATGATTTTTTAAAAAAGATTTATTTATTTATGCATACAAGAACTGGGGTACAGGCCAGAGGTGTGGGAGGTGAGAGGATTCACCAGAGACAAAGTGGGGAGCAGAACAGGCAGACTGATTGAAATACACTGCTGAGGGGAGCAGCGGGAGAGGCAGGAGAGGTCTGCTGTGCCATGTGGGTCAGCTCCTCGGGTGGGGATCGAACTCGCACCACAGAGGCAGCAGACAACTTCACAGTGCTATGCTTTACCCCCTGCACCACCAGAGAGGCCCTGATTTAATGATTTGATATTAAAAAAAGACGTTTACGTCTTGTGATACAAAACTCTGTTATTAAATTTTTCATATTAAAAATGTGGTCAATGTCTTGGAGAAAGTAGTAAAATTCCAATTTTCTGTTGATCCCACAATTTTATACCAATTCGTACAGTTGAAATTAGCCCATGCACTCACATTTACAATATATACAATTTCTACTTCATAGTAGAGAAGCTTTCTCTAGAACAAGAAGTGATCAAAATTGAATGAGAGGGGTTTTCTTTTTTATTATTTTTCTTTTTTTAATTTTTATTTATTTACATCATTGTTCATTTTTAAACACTATTTGCTTCCCCCACCCCCTCAGTTGCAGTCCCCATAGAGTTTCCTTCCCCAATGCACCCCTGCACCATCACCACAGTCCCCTGTGCTCCTCCCTCCCTCCCTCTCAGCCCTTTCCCTCCTCCTCCCCTGCAGGATGTCTCTGGTTTATAATTGTCTGTTTTTGCTTTGTTGTGTTTTGTACTGTTATTATTTTTTTACACTGATGTCTTTGGTTCCCCTATATTCCTGCAATAAGTGAAACCATCCAATATTTTTTTTTCCTTCTGGCTTATTTCACTGAGCATAATTCCTTCTTAGCTCCATCCGTGTTGCTGCAAGTGCATGAGTTTATCTTTCTTGATTGCTGAATAATCTTCCATTGTGTATATGTACCACATCTTCTTGATCCAGTCATCTATGATTGGGCATTCTATTTAGATGTCTAATCCAGGTTTCTTAGGTATGCACTAAATGGAATTTGGGGTTGTTTAGTCTTCAAGAAAGAGTCAACACAATCTCAGTCTCCTCATTCTTACCATTTCTCTAAAAGGGATTCTTGTACAAGAATTCAGTCACTATTCAGGTTTTCTTCTGCAGCCACTGGTCCTACTCTCCCTAAACCACCATTTTGGATTATTTCAGCTCTATATTTCGCCCTCCTAAAGGGAGCTAACATTAGAATGACACTAGGGTTGGTTGCTCTCATATTGACACAAGGACAGAATATGGAGAATAGGACCAGAGGAAAAAGTTTATATTTGGTCTTTGTTGTCTTATTTTATTTTGTTAAAATGGAGAGCCTTGAGGATTTTTTTTAAATGCTGTGTTGAAGGGCCAAAGGAGAAATTTTAGAGATATTAAAAAGAGGGCAGAGAAGTGATAGATTAATTTTCCTGAGGGTGCAGGAGGGATTCATTCATTTATTCATCCAACAAATCTTTACAGAGGGCATCTAGGAATCTGTGAATAAAAGATCCATGCCATCAGGCAAAACAATATTGCATTCTAATGGTGACAAAAGAAAGTCAATAAGAAATAAGTAAATGATAGAGGAGAAGTTGGCAATGTTAGAGAAAAATAAGACTGCATAAATAAATCTTTCCAAAAAAGACTGCATAAGCAGGATAGGAATTGATGGTATGATTTAACAGTATTGGTTACCTCAATTAAAATTATATTCATTAAAAATATATAAACGAAAATAATGTCATCTCCATTAAAATATATATACAAATAAAATAAAACAGTCATTAAGGAAGAATTCTCAGAGAAGATGACTAACACTCAGTATGATAAAGGAATAGCCATACAGATTTCTCAAGAAAGAATGTTCCAGACAGTACAAATGATCAGGACGCAGAATAAGATAACAGGGCAGAATAGAGAGGCTGCAATCATGCTCTTCCCTAAAAACAACTATAAATACACAATGATATGACTCTCAGCAAAACTCAGATCAGCTGTGCAGTCCCAGGCCTGCTCCAGGGAGTCCAATGACTAAGGTTGGTGGCTGCTGAGGGGTAAGAATAGGAGGTGAGAAGGCATGTGTCTGGGCTTAGGGGCTGTAGGGTAAATGATTGTCAGGCTTTTCTGCCCTTGCACCATTAGGATTGATGATGGATCTGTGGTCCTGAATGCATGCCTGATGGTGGGCACCTGGAGTGGGGTGTGGACATGTGTAGGTAAGTTCACTTGGGCTGAGAGACTGGGCATCTAAGAGCAGCTTCATGAAACTACCAGAGGGAGAACAAGAGAGAGAGCAGGGAATGGAACCAATAGAAGAAAAAAAAGAGAACACAAGAGAATGCTGGAGAAGCCAGAAATAGTGAAGATTCACCAGGGGACTGGGAGGCCTACCAGACCCCTGGCACCCCTGCCTGCCGCGTATCTGATAAAATCCCCATGAAAGCCTGAAAAAGCCACCGAGGGCTCCAGGACTCTCATTTACCTGTCTGCTCAGATCATAGAGATCCTGCTCTGTGCCCTTCCTGCCCCTACAGGGGTCGACTTCCAAAGCCACACCAAGGGAAACCCAGGAGATTCGAAAATTCTGTGAAGGAATTTTCCTGAAACTCAGCAGACTGCAGCCAGGGAAATTTGGAACCCCACAATTGGGGTGTAGTGGCCACTGAAAACTCTCTCCCATTCCCCCTCCCAGAAGAAATAAAAAAAACAAGCTGAGCCAGGTTGGCCTCCATAAAAAACCCAACGTCAGAAAGAAGGGCCTTAGGGTGAACTCACAAATGCTCTGGGAAGGCAAACCAGGGGTGCACATACTTCCCAACCCAGAAGCAGCTGCTGAGGTAAAGGTGGAGCAGAACAGCCATTGTGGGCAGCCATAGTGTTAAGTAGGCACACGTGTGTTGGCTACACAACCAGGGTCTCTGAGCCAAGTGCAATCTATTCCCAGAGAATGAGTCTGGTGGTCCTGACATTTCCCTTCCCATCAGGAGACCCACACTTCATACACCATGGCCCTCAGAGGAAAGGAACAAAAGAGAGGTGGGGAGGGAAATGGATACAACTTAAGCACAGAATACAGGTTATTGTGGAACAGAACAAGTGGGAGAGGTGACTAACATCACTCCTCAAATCAAGAGTGAATATTAAAAGTCCTAGACCCTCCTCCTATCTCCACCACACACCAGGGTACATTAAAGAGAATGAACAAAGATAAATCCCCAGTGCCCCAACGACACTTGCACACAAAAATAGTTGCAAATAAGTCAATAATCGTGCTCAGGAAGCAAGAAACATCTCAACACAAGATGGAAAAGCAAAACAAGAAGGGCAGAAGTCCCAGGTCAAATATAAAGAAGAATGAATAGAAATGCTAGCTGACAACTTCAAAACAACAATATAAATTGTTAAATGATATACTGGAAGGTCAGTCAAAGGCTCATAGGCAGACAGAGGATCTCAGAAATCCTTATAGTAGGAATCTGAGGGAACCAAATAAGGGATCGGGGGTAAAAAAAAAAAAAAAAGACACAACTAGCAGGCAACTTTAAATTGGGGGGAGTGAGAGGAATTAAAAATAGGGATGGGAGCCTCCCCGGTGGTGCAGCGGGTTGAGCACAGTGCTGTGAAGCTGTCCGCAGCCTCTGCAATGCGAATTTGATTCCCTGCCGGCCAGGGAGATACCCACATGGCACGGCAGACCTCTCCTGTTTTGCCTGCTGCTCCCCTCAGCAGTGTATTTCAGTCAGTCTGCCTGTTCTGTTCCCCACTCTGTCTCTGGTGAATCCTCTTACCCTCTGGCACCTCTGGCCTACACCCCAGTTCTTGTATAAAAATAAATAAATCTTTAAAAAAAAATAGGGACGGGAAGAGCACAAGAGGCTATGGTGATGGTGCACAGGTGACTTGCTGTTGGGAATTTTATGGGTATTACACCTGAGAGGAGAAAGCCAACTGTACAAAAATTAACAATGATGTAATATCTACATATACATGTAGATATATACATATATATATATACATACATTAAAATATAAAATAATCACAAATGGAAAAGAAAGATGATTCAGGAACAAAGGGAGTTCTTCGCTAAAGAGAGTCAATGTATAAAAAGATCACAAAAAGAGATTCTGAATTAAATCAGACAAACTTAAATAGAATCAGATGATCAGGAAGCAGTTGGGCAGGTGTGGATCTACAGAATGAGCAAGGGGAAGGGGAGCAGAGAGATAGAATGCAGACATGTGATGCATTGCAGGCCTTTGTGTGGAGCATGGTTCTTTTCTCTGAGTGAAATGGAAATTCACTAGAGGGTTGTGAGCTGAAGATGGACAAAATTTGATTTAATGTTTAAGGTTGAGTGGCTGACTGACTGTTCAAGGTGCTCCAGAGAAACAGAACCAATAGGTTGTATTTATCTGTCTGTCTGTCATCCATCCATCCATCCATCCATCCATCCATCCAACATACATATATACATACATACTTCATACATACATACATCCTTCTATCATCTAATATAGTTACTGAGAATTTAATAAAATGACTTTTACAATTGTGGAAGGTGGCAAGGCCAAAAATTTATACAGTTGGACAACAGACTAGAATTCTGTTCAAGGGAGGTTCAAGAATGAAGGCAGCAAGCTAAAAGAATTCCTTCTTGGGAAGAGGAGGAATCTCTTTTGCAAGGTCTTCAGCTGATTGGATGAGCCACCCCCATCATTATGGCAACTTGAAGGAAGCTTGATTTATAGAGGTAACCAATAACTTATCAATATATACCCAATGTAAGTTTTTTCTAAAGGCTCCTTTTGATAAAGATTTTTAGTTGGATAAAGTTTTGGTAAGGTTTTTATAGGTTAGTTTTATGGCTATGTTTGGGGAGTCTCATGAGTATGATACTAAAACAAACTTTTGCTGACTTGGAGGATAAAAGGAAATGGGAAGAAATTCAAATATGTTCCACTAAAAATGGTTCCCTCTACACTTAAGAAATTATTTTTCTATAACTCGGTGAATTGGAAAACAGTTGGATCTAAATTCATGTTTCCAAGTATTGCTTAGGAGTGAAAAAGATTTTAAAAACAACATTAAATACTGTAGGGGACAATTTTACTTTTCTACTATCTTATATTAGATGTGTTTTTTATTCTGTTTTTTTATCACTTTGAGAGATTTATTTTTCTTCATAATTTGGAGTGTAGTTCTCATTTTCTTGCTGTGTTTTCAGTAATGCAAAATTACTAACTGTTATAGTCAATAATTGTCAAATCTTAATTATTCCCCATGATTTATTAAGAATATCCCTGGTGGCGCAAGGGTTAAGATGCAACCTATGAAGCTATCCGCAGCCACTGCAGCCCGAGTTCGGGCCCAGCCAGGGAGCAACCCACATGGCGCAGCAGACCTCTCCTGTCACACCTGCTGTTCCCCTCAGCAGTGTACTTTGGTCAATCTGACTGTTCTGTTTTCCACTCTGTCTCTGGTGAGTCCTCTTACCCCCTGCACCTTTGGCCTGTACCCCAGCTCTTGTATGCATAAATAAATAAATCTTTTTTAAAAAAAAGAATATTTCTGGATCCCTTTACCTCTTCCTATCTTCTCTTTCTGTCCAAACATTTCATGCCAGCAAAATATGTTGCAGATAAATGTTATCTGAATAAACAAAGGAGTAGGTGCATATCCAGAATAGGCAAATTCATTGTAAAGTTAAAAAATTCTCTCAAGAAAAGTGAAATGCATTGCTCCCCACCACCTGCATGGAATATAATAGATGCTGTGCCATATGTGGATTAGCTTCCTGGCTGGGGATCAAACTCAGGTCATAGGGGTGATAGCTCTGAGACTTAACTTTAGGGGCCACCAGGGATGCCCCTAGAATGTGCATTTGTGACTTGTGACCTCAGAATTGACTTCCTAGATACCAAAAAAGGGCACCATATTTTCAGATGTCAACTACATGTTGATGTCAGACATTATTTATAGCAGCAATTTCTGCAATTTGTGATCCAAATTGCCAAAAGTTCTTATCCAAAAAGAAGACTCTCCCTCTTGCCCTTGAACTGGGGTAAGAATGGTCTGACACAAAAAGCTTTGTCACTGAAAGCAACACTTTGGCATCTGTAGATAAGTTTACGTAGTAGCATTGTTTCATGCTCCCTGTGATAGAAAGTTTAGTATAGAATGTGGGGACGTTTATGGCAGATAAGGGCATGCCACAGGGGAATGCTGGGTTGGATTGAGGAAGGAACACTAGAGCCCATTTACTCATGACACACTGGCTCTTGTTTCAGGCCAGTGAAGAGTAGCAGCAGGCAGAGTTTTCATTACTCACAGATAACATGACTGGGGCTAGGCTTATTTTTCTTTAAACATCTAGAATTGTTAGCCAAAATGTACTGCCATTTGTGAGTTTGTTAGTCTTTCATTGTGGTCGTTTATTAGTGTTGGGCTGACAGACACACAGAATCACTAGCTAACTATTGTTTTCCTTTCTGAGAAATAATAAAATCCTTAAGAAAATAATTTATCCAGATTTTTGCAAGTCAATGAGAAGATGAATTCATACAAGGCTGAGTGAACTGCCCTGTGTGTGTCTCTGAGGACAGACAATGCTTCTGAAGGTGGCTGCACATTCAGGAAGTTTCAGTGTTGATCTTGATCCTGTGGCTTCGCGAAGCGGGATTCAGAGAAACTCTTTCTCATAAATGAGAAATGAAGAACTGGTATAAACAAAACTCTCTGCTATGCACACCTCCAGACCCACAAACTAAGACAAATGGCTTTCTCACACTGCACTAAAGGAATGGACGCCTCCCAGGTTACCATGTAGAAGTCTTCTTGTAGACCCATCTTAGTTTCTCATCTTTGGGTTGCCAGCACAGGCCAGCACATTGTAGGTGTTCACATTCTTCCCTTTCCTTTCTTCTTCCTTTTTTGTGGTTGTCCTCTCTTCCCACTCTTCTTTCTTTCTCCCTCTCCAAATGCTTTTCTCCACCCTCAGTGACAGAGCATTTCTTATGCCCCCAGTTTGGAAAGTCTGACACATGATGAATTTCAGTAACAGCCATCCTCCTAAACATTAAAAAATCCATTCAATAAATCCCTTCAATAAAAAAAATCCCTTCAATAAAAATCCCTTCAATAAATCCCTTCAATAAAAATCACTTGGTTTTCAGGCATGGCAGACCTCTTTTGTCTCACCTGCTGCTCCCCTCAGCAGTGTAGATCTTCAGTAGTTCTGCCTGTTCAGTGCTCCCCACTCTGTCTCTGGTGAATCCTCTCACCCTCCTGCACCTCTGGCATACACCCCAGCTCTTGTGTGCAAAGTAAATAAAATATATCTTTTAAAAACTAATAAAAAATCATTTGGGGGCCTCCCTGCTGGTGCAAGGGGTTAAGCACAGCACTGTGAAGCTATCTTCAGCCTCTGTAGCATGAGTTCGATCCCCCAGCTGGCCAGGGAACTACACACATAGCACAGCAGACTTCTCCTGTCTTGCCCCCTGCTCCCCTCAGCAGTGTATTTCAGTCACTGCTCCCCACTCTGTCTCTGGTGAATCCTCTCACCCCCTGAACCTCTAGCCTGTACCATAGTTCTTGTATGCATAAATAAATAAATCTTTAAAAAAATCATTTGGTTTTCAATCCAATTCTATGCCATTTTAAATACATTTCAGTTTTTGTACTTTTAAATAATCATTTATTAAGCTGGATAGAACCCAGTTGTAGTCACCTGATTCATTTATCCATCTACAAATACTTAATGAACATTTCTTATGACTAAACTCTGAGATTATGCTGGTAAATGAACAAGCAAAGGCTCTACTCTACTCCCACAATGATCCCTGGGGGAGAAAGGGAGGAGTAGAGATGCAATATGCAAACAAACAATAAACATATATCACCTCCGATGGTAAAGAGTGAATTAAAGTAAAATGAAACTGCACAAGGTGCATAGAGAGTGGCTGGGTGGAGAGATGGGAGATGAGTGACTTTTGAGCAAAGATTGGAGGAAGTCAGAGAGCCAAGGAGAAGAGGTGGTGGTGGGGGAAGCTGAGAATTACATCCAGAGGGAACAGCATGACAAGGACCCTGAGTCACAGAATGTGAGTGTTCAAGAAAAGCAGTTTATCTGGAAATGACTGAGTGGGATGATAGGAGATGAGGTTACAAAGTGACGGGGTGGGATCTCCTATAGCCTCAAAGAACTATTACTTTCTACCTGGTTATGTGGAGTATCAGTAAAAAACTTAGACCAAATGTAAATAGGACATGATTTATTGCATGCTACAATGGTTGAATCCTGAATTCTTGGGCTGGCACTATTCTGAATAATGACTGTTTCTTGCTAACTGTACTTTGGAGTTTTCATATGAATTTCAGTAATGTTTATTCCATTTCCTTGAAAAAAGCAACTGAACTTTTTATTGATATTGCACTGAATCTGTATATTGCTTTGGATAGGATGGCTATTTTGATCATCTTTTTTCTCATCCATAATCAGGGAATTTCTTTCCATTTTTTAGTGTCTTTTTTCTATTTCTTTTAACAATAACTTTTAGACTTCTTTCACCTCCTTTGTTAGTTTTTCTCTCAAGTATTTCATTTTTTACAAATGTGATTATAATGGGATCATTCTCATAATTTTTTCCTCTTCTATTTCATTGTTTGCATGAAGGGAGGCAATTGATTTTTATGTTTGATTGTAGCCTGCCACTTTGCTAAACTGCTTTATTGTTTAGTTTTTCAGTGAAGTCTTGGGGTTCTTTATGTATATCATCATGTCACCTGCAAAAAAAGGTAGCTTTACTTTTTTCCTGATTTTATTCATTTAATATCTTTCTCATTTTTTTTTAATACAGATTTATTTATTTATTTTATACAAGAACTGGGGTACAGGCCAGATGTGCAGGTGTGTGAGAGGATTCACCAGAGACAGATCAGGGAACAGAACAGGCAGACTGATGCAATACACTGCTGAGGGGAGCAGCGGGCGTGACCAGAGAAGTCTGCTGCACCATGTGGGACCCTCGCTGGCCGGCCGGGATCAAACCGGTGCTGCAGAGGCTGCAGACAGCTTCACAGCGCGGCGCCTCAACCGCCTGCGCCACCAGGCCCTCTTTCTCATTCTTTTATTTATTTATTTATTTATTTATTTATTTATTTATTTATTTATTTATTTATTTATTTTAAGATTTATTTTTATAGAGGCACAGGAGGGTGAGAGAATCCACCAGAGCCAGAGCGGGGAGCAGAGCAGGCAGAAGGACCGAAGTACACTGCTGAGGGGAGCAGCGGGTGGCAGGAGAGGTCTGCGCGCCATGTGGGACCCTCGCCCGGTGGCCGGGGAGCAGCCGGGGATCGAACCGGCACGGCAGAGGCTGCGGGCAGCTTCACACCCAGCGCTCAACCGCCTGCGCCACCAGGGGAGGCCCTCTGCCCGGAGCCGTCCGGAGCATGC
Source organism: Talpa occidentalis (assembly GCF_014898055.3). Taxonomy (NCBI): domain Eukaryota; kingdom Metazoa; phylum Chordata; class Mammalia; order Eulipotyphla; family Talpidae; genus Talpa; species Talpa occidentalis. Next base: position 25,979,130 of record NW_023602073.1, on the reverse strand, counting down.
GCCGTGTTGCGCATGTGTGCCATGAGTTGTTTCGCTTTGCTTTACTGTTTTGCTTTCGGAGAACCACAGGTTTTTCCTGTAAATCACATGAGACTGGGAGGTACGGGGGGAGGAGCTACCAGGATATAAGAGAAGAACGCGGGCGAGAGAGGGGAGAAGAAAAGAGATTTAAGAGGAGAACCACGAGAGAGGAGAGTGCTGCGAGAGGAGCAGAGAGAAGGCCAGGGAAGTAAGAAAGACAGGGGAAAGAAAGACATGGAAAAGTAAGAGAAGGTAAAGGAAAAATAAAGAAGCATGCGCTAGCGTCAAGTTGTCTCAAGCCCCTCATTTCATCCTCAGCCCTTCTCTTTTCGTGCCTGCGAATCCCGCGGGTCGGGACAGCACTCTTTCTCACTCTTAATGGCTGTAGCTAGGACTTCTAATACTATGTTGAATAGTAGTGGATGACATCTTGTTTTTTACCAGATTTTAGTGGATAAGATTTCAGTTTTCCACCATTGAGAATGATGGTTGCTATGGGCTTATCATATATAACTTTTATTATGTTAAGATATATTCCATTTATTCCCAGGTTTTCAATGGTTTTCCTCATAAGTGAATATTGAATCTCATCAAATGCTTTCTTGTCATCTATAGATATGAGTCTATGGTGTTTGTTTCTTTTTGTTGATGTGGTGAATTATGTTGATTGATTTTCAGATATTAACCATTTTTGTGTCCCTGGTATAAACCCAGTTGGGCATGACATATAATAATTTTGTTGTATTGTTGAATTTCATTTGATAAGATTTTTTTTTTAAAAGATTTATCTACCATGCATACAAGAACTGGGGCACAGGCCAGAGGTGCAGGTTGGTGAAAGGATTCACCAGAGACAGAGTGGGGAGCAGAATAGGCAGACTGACTGAAATACACTGCTGAGGGGAGCAGCGAGCGAGACAGGAAAGGTCTGCTGCACCATGTGGTTAGCTCCTTAGCTGGTCGGGGATCGAACTTGTGCTACAGAAGCCGTGGCTAGCTTCACAGTGCTGTGCTTAACCCCTGCACCACCAGGTAAGCCCTCATTTGATAAGATTTTATTGAGGACTTTTTTGTCTGTGTTCATTAGGGAGATTTGTTGTAGTTTTTGTGTGTGTGTGTGTTGTCAATGTTTAGTTTGTGTTAGTGTAATGTTGGCCTCATAAAATGTGTTTGGAATTATCCCTTGTCACTCAATTTATGGGAAGAGTTTGAGCAGGAGAAGTATAATTTCATCTTTGAGAGTTTGGTAAAATAAACTTGTAAAGCTATCTGGTCCTGGGCTTTTGTTTTTTCAGAAAAATGTTGATTACTCTTTCAATTTCTCTGTTTGTTAGTGGTTTGTTCAGGTTTGCTATTTCTTCCCTATTCACTCTCAGATGATTGAATAATTTAAAGAATTTTTCCATCTCTTTTATGCTATTGAAATTGGTAGCTTATAAATGTTCATAGTAGTTTTTTATTATCCTATGAATTTCTGCAGCAACTTTTGTAACTTCCCATTATTAATTTTTGATACTATTTATTGAAGTTTTCTCCCTTTTTTATCCTTTGTGTGCCTATTTAGAGATTTTTCTATTTCTACTTTTTTTTTCAAAGAACCAGTCTGTGATTTCGTTGATTGGACAGTTGTTTTATTTATATATTTTTATATCCTCTCTAATTTTTATTATTTCCTTTCCTCTGCTGACTTTTTGTTGGTGTTGTTGATGCTGTTCCTAGTTCCTCCAGATGAGAGGTAAGGCTATTTATTGCATTTCTTTTTTGTTTTTTGATGTGGGTCTCTGTTGTTTTATCTTTCCCTCTTAGCACTGATTTTGCTGGGTCCAATATGTTATGGAATGTTGTGCCCTCGTTGTCAGTTCTCTTGATGTATTTTTTGATTTCTTCTGTTTTCCTCATTAATTCAGTTGTCTTTCATTAATGTCCTGCTCTCTCTCCAAGTATTAGATGACTTCTCTGCTGTCTTTTTATTTCTTTTTTTAAAGATTTATTTATTTATGCACACAAGAATTGGGGTGTAAGCCAGAGGTGCAGGGGGTGAGGATTCACCAGAGACAAAGTGGGGAACATAACAGGCAGACTAACTGAAATACACTCCAGAGGGGAGCAGCTGGTGAGGCAGGAGAGGTCTGCTTCTCCTTGTGGATTATCTCCCCGGCGGGTTGGGGATTGAACTTGTTCTGCAGTGGCTGGTGATAGATTGATACCACTCTCTTTAACCCCTGCACCATCAGGGAGGACTTGCTTTCTTTTTATAGTTGATTTCTAGTTTGATAATTGAGTTCAGAGAAGATGTTTGGTATAATTTCACTCTTAATGCATTTGTTGATAGTTTTCCTGTGACCTAAACTTGGAGAATACCCCACATGCCCTGAGAAAAATGTGTATTCTGCTTTTGAGGGATTCAAGGTGCTGTAAGTGTCTATTAGGTTTGTGCGGTCTAATTCTTTAAGGCTATGGTGTCCCTATTCATTTTCTGTCTCATTGATCTGTCCAATAGTGAGAATGGAGTGTTGAAGTCTCCTATCAAATAAGTTTTTTCCAATGTTTGTTGTCAGAGTTGATGCTAGTGACCTAATATATTTTGGTGCTCCTGTATTTGGTGAGTATACATTGAATATATGTCTTCCTGATGTATTGTTGCCTTAATCCTTATATAGTGTCCATCACTGTCTCTTGTTATTTTTTTAACTGGAAATCTATTTTGTCTGATGTAAGTATGACTTCCCCCCCTTCCTTTGGGTCCCATTAGCTTTTAGAATTGTTTTCTAATCCTTTAGGTCTATATTTAAGTGTGTTAAGAGTTAAGATGTGTCTCCTAGAAACTGTAAAAAGTTAGATTCTGTTTAGTTCCTTCCTCAGATTCTGAAAATTTTCCTCTATTATTTCTTTGTGTATGTTAGCGCCCCTTACCCACACCTGACCTTCTGAGATCTTTATTATATTTATGTTGGCTTCCTAGTGAATTTGATAGTACTGGAAGTGCTTTTATTTTTTTTTTTTTACTTTATTTTTCTCTTTTTTCTTCTACCTATTCCTTTGTGCATTATTTTCTTCAAGGTCACTGATTTGATTCTTCATATGTCTTCATCTCTTTTGCTAGGTGTTTTTTTTTAACCTAACCTGTTGAGAGTTTTACTTCCTGAGTCTGTATTTTTTCAATTTCTGTGTTAATTTTATTTCTCATGTCATTCATTTCTTTTTCTGATTCTCACTGCATCTCTGATTAGTTTTTTCTGAGTTTTCTTGTAATATTTTAACTTCCATTTCTCCATTTTCTGCTATCTCTTTGCAAGTCTTTATATAGCAACTTTAAACTCTGTCTCACAGAGAGATAAAATCCTCCATGTCTCTGTAATCAATATGGACAGTTGGTCTCTTCTTGTGATGTCAGATTCCCTTGAGGTGTCAGTGTGCCATTTGTTGATATTTTTGCAGGCCCATTTTGCTACTCATTTTTCCTATTAAAAAAAATCTTTAGCAGTAATGTAGAGTTGAAGTACATGCTCTTGGGCCTCCCTGGTGGTGCAAGGGGTTAAGCACAGCACTGTGACGCTATTCTCAGCCTCTGCAGCATGAATTCAATCTGTTGGCCAGGGAGCTACCCACATGGCACAGCAGACCTCTCCTGTCTTGCCCGCTGTTCCCCTCAGCAGTGTATTTCAATCAACCTATTCTGTTCCTGGCTTTGACTCTGGTGAATCCTTTCACCCCCCCCCCCCACCTCTGGCCTGTACCCTGGATCTTTTTATTTTTTTTAAAGATTTATTTATTTATTTATACAAGAACTGGGTACAGGCCAGAGGTGGGGGGGCGGTGAGAGGATTCACCAGAGACAGAGCGGGAAACAGAACAGGCAGACTGACGAAGTACACTGCTGAGGGGAGCAGCAGGAGAGAAAGGATAGGTCTGCCACGCCAAGTGGGACCCTCGCCTGCTGGCATGGATCGAACCAGCACTGCAGAGGCTGCGGACAGCTTCACAGCATTGCGCTCAACCGCCTGTACCACCGGGAAGGCCTGTACCCCAGTTCTTGTATGTATAAATAAATGAATCTTTTTAAAAAATGAAGTACATGCACTCTTTTTCAGCAGGTGGTACCTTGTTAAATATGCTGGTAGGTGGCATGTGTGCTTGCTCCACTGTTAATATTCATCATCTCTGGGGTTCCTGCTATGAGGCCTCTAGTTTGTGTACTGCCACTTACTACATGAAATCAGTACCAAAGGGTTGGGTAAAGTGAATACAGACCCTAGCACAGTCTCTGATTTCCTTACCAGGGATCCCTCTTGTATGCAGCACCCCTGTTCTTCCTTATGTTTACAGTTGGCCACTTTAGCTATATACCATGTGACTCTAGTCCACTTAGCTATATTCTACACAGGACTCCCAGCTGAGCTGTCAGCCACACTGTTTGTAGCCTCTGCCCCAGAATAAAACCTCAAGGATTCTCTTTTCACTCACTTTTTAATGAAGTTTGACTCTCTACCATGTCTCCTCCTTTCTGTTACTCTCTATGTTGGCCTCCAATGTCCAAGTGGTATTGCAGCTTTACTCCATAAAATGGGCTCTGGGTATAGTGTCCCTCTGGTTACCTGTTAGATGATCCTCTCAGTTGCAAAGAAGGACTCTATCCTTTGACATCTTTGTCATAACTCCAAAATAATAAATGCATTTTTAATGATTCCTTTAAAAAAAAAACCCTGCAAGGTAATTATGATCTATCTTTCAACAATTAATGGAAGTGGCTTCCCTAAAATCCCAACTCAAAAGTAAATAGGTCAGTATGTAAATGTCCAGGACTGAAGTTCACATTTTATTGACTTGGTGCCTCTTTCCCTCAGCAACCCCAGATGATAGAAGCATCATTAGTTCATCATAACACTGCATGCTATGGTTCAACTGAGTCCCTCCCAAATTCCTGTATTGCTGTCCTAATATCCAGTACCTTAAAATGTGCCTTATTTAAAGAAAGCATTCTAACAGAGCTAATCTAATTGAAATGAGATCATTAGGATGAATCCAATATGAATGATTCATGTGCTTATAAAAAGAAGACAGGGGTACACACACAGGGAGAAAGCCATATATTAACTGAGTTATGTTGCTACAAGTCAAGGAACTACCAGAAACTAGGAGAAACATCTTGAACAGATTCTTGCCTGGTACCTTCAAAGGAAGCATGGTTCGTGTCCTGATCTGGAGACTTCTAGCCTCCAGAACTATGAGACAACTATGGTTTAAGCCTCTTAGCTTGTGGAGTTTTGTTACTAAAGATATTTTAATATCTTTAACACTCAGTTTCATCTCTAATTTCTAGCCTAGTGTAGTGGCAGCAAGGCACAGAGCAGGTTTTCTATGATCCAGTCAGACAGGTAAAGGAGAGTCCTGGAGCCCTCTGTGGCTTTTTTTGGGCTTTTAATGATCTTTCTACACCATTTGTAATGAAGCAAACCAGGTGCGGGCAGGCAAGGAGCTCTGGGGGTCAGGATGCTGGCAGCCTCCTAAACCCTGCCAATCTTCACTCTTTCTGGGCTCTCAGCTTAGTGTTCTGACCTGGTCACTTCTCTGATCTCTGCTGCACTCTGCCCCACCACAGGCCTCTACCCCCACTCAGTCCTCTACTGCTGCCCTTATATGCTCTGTCTCTCAGCTCGGGTGTGCCCACTCATGCCCGCCCGCACCCTACTCCAGGTGCTGCCATCAGGCAAGCATGCAAGATCACAGGTGTTGATCAGTGATGCTAATGGCAGGAGGGTAGAAAAAAACCTGATCACTTCCATTTACCCTACACCTAGCTAAGAAGGCCAAGTTCTCTGCAACTTCATTGTTTCACACTTTACCCAAGAGGTGAATGAGATGCTGTAGCAAATCATTTACAATTAAAAGTGATTGCAAGTAGGAGTTATCACTGAGGTCTCTGATGTGTGCTAATTTCTTCCTGTAATTAACCTGTCAACACCACCTGTTAATAAAACTAAGGAGTTGCCAACATTGATCAAGTAAAAGGAGAGGAAATTGAAGTCCATGGAAAAACATCATACCAAAGTATTAGAAGTTTTTTAAAAATCTATTCTGATTCTGCTGACTTTTAAGTAAGACAAATCATCCCTGATGAGTAGAGATTGCTGGCACCTGCATCGTCTGGGAAGTCACCTCATTTTGATTGCCTGTTGTGTGGTTTCATTTCAGACTGAGATCTTAATTCCCACAAATAATCTCTGCAATGTGCAATAATTCTCATGCACATTGAAAGGTAATGTACCTGTTTAAGATGGATTTAACTGTATCAGAAACCTCTTAAGAGCTTGCTACGGAATGTCTGTTTGTTTTTTTAATGTGCAGAGCTGTAGCATATAAAATGCTCAATAAATATAATTTTCATTATTGAACTTAAATATTTTTCCTTAACCTTGATCTCTTCCATTCCAATAAGTTATTTAATTTCACTGTGTAAATAAAGAAGGGTGCATGATTTCTACTGAATTCCTATAGTTTGTATATTCTAGAAATGCTTGGTAACTACTGTGGAACAGCCTCAGAAGCCTATTGGTAACTACCACCTGAAGATCTGATAAGTTGTTCAAGAATCTATAGTTAAGGACCAAGGGTGGGGATGACTGTAGACCTTGCTTTGAACTCACCTGCTAGCTGGGTCAAGATATTGAATATCCGTGGCTTTCAGTGTCTTCAGCTGTGAAGTAAGGGGACTAATAACATCTTTGTCCAGATTCTTCTCAGAAATAAAAGAGAGAATATATGTAAAGCATCTGAAACTAAGTAAGCACTCTTTAAATGATAGTTATTGTAGTTATTATTCAGTAACAGTGTTACTAAGTAATTACTATTAGCATTTTTAGAAATATGTTCTGAGGCCATGCTCCTCCCCATAATTTAAAAAAACAATTGCCCCTTAATAAGAAATTTTTGATTGTCTGAGAATAGGAAAATCCATGATTATTTAAGTCAGTGCATCATTAATATTGATGTTTCAATAGGAGAATAACTAATGTTTGCTAGTTCTAGATTTACATAGTCCATTAACAGCACTTTCTGTCTCCTGCTATCCCCCTACTTTTGAGCAACTAAACAAAGATAATATATGATGACATCAACACATATTTATATAGTTCTCCACGAGAATCAGTCAGTAATCTAAGTACCTATAATATTTACTCTTTTAATCTCTTTAATCACCCTCAGAAGACACATCACTCCCCATTTTTTCACTAAAGGTAACTGAGGCACAGAGAATTTACATAACTTGCTCAAGGTTAGGATGGATGACAGAACCCTGCAGTCCTGAATGCATGCCTGATGGCGGGCACCTGGAGTAGGGTGTGGGCATAGGTAGATGGGATTCACCTGGGCTAAGACTGGGCTTTTAAGGGCGACGTCACGGGGACGCCAGCAGCAGCAAAGAAAGAAGCCAAGAATGAACAGAAGCCGAGAGAAGAAGCAGAAGCAGAGAATGCCAGAGAGCCCAGATAGAGTGAATATTTGCTGGGGGCTGAGAGGACTGCCACCCTCCCGGCCACCCAGCACCCCTGCCTGCCATGTGCCTGGTAAATCTAAATAAAAGACCCGCAAAAGCCACTGAGGGCTCCAGGACTCTTTCCTCCTTTACCCTATCTGCATGGGATCATAGAAAACCTGCTCAGTGTCCATTCCTGACTTTACAGATTCACCTGGGCTAAGACTGGGTTTTTAAGGGCGGTGTCATGGGGACTCCAGGAGAAGCAGAGAAAGCAGAACCACGAGAAGAGAAGAGAAGCAGAGACCACCAAAGAGTCCAGAAAGAGTGAAGATTTGTTGGGAGCTGGGAGGCCTTCCAGCCTCCGAGCCCCCCAGCACCCCTTGCCAGCTGTGTACCTGGCAAATCCCAATAAAAGCCTGAAAAGCCACTGAGGGCTTCAGGACTCTCTCCTCTTTACACCATCTGCATAGAATCATAGAAAACCTGCTCCGTGTTCTCTTGCCCCTACACTGGGCAAACATTCCAAAGAACAAAGAACACTTTTTAAAATTTTACTTGCTCTGGGACATTGAATGTGTATTGGAGGCAGAGGTGAGATGTTTTCTAATTAAGGGAATAGCATGGTGTATGGGAGAAAGACAATTAAAAGAAAGGCAAGTTTTGTACTTAAAGCCAGGTATGGTAGGTAAGAGTTGAATTTTTAGGTAGATTGTCAGGTTAGCCTGAGGCTTTTGATTGGGTCAAAAGTGTAATCCTAAACTAAAGCGTAATCCTAAAAGAAGATCTTTAAAGGATCTGACAATTTAGATTAAGCTAGTTCTTGCGCATTAGCTCCAGGGTCCCACGAACAGGGTGAAACCAACCTTCAGCTGGGTGCTCTTGATTAATGAGCACTCCCCAGGCTCTGCAAAGCCCAGAGATGATAGAGGGCTGGAATTCAAGACAACTGACTTGTGTTATCCATGAAGATGATAATTGCATACTGAGCACTTTGCTCATGGACTGAATTTATGTCTATAAAATTAGAAAATCTTTTTAAACTTTTTGAGTACCAACTTTAAAAAGAGAAATAAATTAGTACCATAGTACAGCTCAGGTTTAGGCAGGGGCCAGGAGTTTCCCTTGTTTGTTTGGTGCCAGGATTGGTAATGGAGGTTGTGTAACCATCCCAGGCTGGGCTGGGTTCATGGTTGACTCTGGCAAATGGACAAGGAAACCTGGAGCTTTTGGTAAATTTGACAGGCCTGTAAAGATGAAGCAGGAAACCAGACACAGGCAGATTGGCGGGCAGGGAGGCAGGGAGGCAGGTAGCAACTGAGCCCCCCAAACTCCATGCTCTCTCTCTGTTTTTTTCCTGACCTCTCTCCACATAATCTCTCAGAATCTCCTGTTCTTGGCTGTAGGGTAAAGAAAATATCAGGCTTTTCTGCCCTTCCGCCATCAGGATAGATGATGGATCCTTGTCCTGAATGCATGCCTGATGGCGGGCACCTGGAGGAGGGTGTGGGCATAGGTAGATGGGATTCAGCTGAGCTAAGACTGTGCTTTTAAGGGCGGCGTCACGGGGGGACGCCAGCAGCAGCAGCAGCAGCAGCAGCAGCAGCAGCAGCAGCAGCAGCAGCAGCAGCAGCAGCAGCAGCAGCAGCAGCAGCAGCAGCAGCAGCAGCAGCAGAAGCCGAAGCCGAGAAGCAGCAGAACGAACGCTAGAGAGCCCAGATAGAGTGAAGACTTGCTGGGGGCTGGGAGGCCTCCCAGCCCCCCAGCCAGCACCCTTGCCTGCCATATGCCTGGTGAACCCCAAATAAAAAACCTGCAAAACTACTGAGGACTCTGACTCCTCCTTTACCCGGTCTGCATCGGATCAGAAAACCTGCACTGTGTCCTGTCCTGCCCTTACATTGGCCTAGGTGTCTGTATTTATATATGTGCACACCCTGTGCTCTGGCTTCTTGGCCTGGGTGTCCATAATCATAAGCGCATGTGCCCTGTGCTCATGCTCCCAAGTGCTTTTTGCATTAATATGATATCACATGTGGGTAATGCTGGGAGGAAAACAAAGCTGCAGGTGGAGGCCATTAGAGGCCAGTGGTGGGCAGGTGGAAAAAAAGCCTTACTTAATCCATTTTGCTTACAATGGACCAATCAGGTTTGATTTCTCCAGTTGTCAGTTAAGGGCTTGAGCTTATTATGCAGATTGAAATGGGAGCAAGTTGATTGGTGCTTAAAAGCCTTTACCAATCAGACAGCTGGTATTGAAAAACAGTCCAAAAAGGATTGTAAGGTGAGAGACCCTGAAGGGATATTATCAGGGCAGGAGCCAGCTTAAATTAACTTGGCAGTCAGCCTCCGAGGAAAGGAAGGATTCAGCAAATGGTCTCCATGGGACCTGTAGACACTTGCAGAGACCCGTTTGCTGCTACAGCTACTGGCCCTGCTTCTGACATCACATGCAAGGAGCACTGTTGGCCTTGGCAAGGGGTCTCAAAGAGCTGTTGGCTATTGGTTCAGACCAATAGCTCACAAAGAGCTGTAACACTAGTGTCTCTGACTAGTGTTAGAGACTAGTCAGCACTGGTGACCGGTGCTGACTGCCACTACTGACTGGGGCTTGAGTCTGTGCAGCAGAATCAGGTGTCTGTACCTGGAGTCAGGGGTCAGGGCTACTTACTGGATTGGTGTCTGGACTGGTTGCTGAAGATCCCTGAGTAGAGCTAGACACCGTGTAGTCCAGGCTAGAGTCTGTTTCTTTTTCCCAGCCACTGGTGGATGAGTGTGATTGGGATGTATTTCCCTGGTGTGAGAGGGGGCATGAGGCCCTGAGGCTTGCTGAAAATGCCTGGTGTAGAGCAACGTCCTGTGTGGGGCCTGCTTCTTCTCCCAAGACTCTTGTGACAAAGTTGTATTTTGGACACACTTACCAGGAGCATCTGTGGGCTCAGGGTGAAAGTCTGGGCTCTGTAAAGCCCGGTCAGGGGCCTGAGGCTACTCATCAGTTGCCAGTGGAATTGACTTGGATGGAGTTATGGGTCCTTACGTGGATGGGTGTAGAGGCGAGAAGGGCACAGTGCAGGATCTCTATGATCCAGATGGGTAAAGGAAGAGTCCTGGAGCCCTCAGTGGCTTTTTCAGGGTTTTATTGGGATTTACCAGATACATGCAGGCGGGGGGCCAGGGGGCTGGCAGTCCACCCAGCCCCCAGCAAGTCTTTACTTTTTCTGGGCTCTCCGGCGTTACCTCATGGCCTTTCTCTGCTCTTCCATTCTTTTCGCTCTGCTGTTCTGCTAGCGTCCCCATGACACCGTCCTTATAAGCCTAGTCTCTCAGCCCAGGTGAATCCCACTTACGTATGACCATACCTTATTCCAGGTGCCCGCCATCAGGCATGCATTCAGGACCACAGGGTTCCCTCATCTATCCTAATGGCGGGAGGGCAGAAAAGCCTGATCCTTCTACCTTACCTTACAGTCCACCCCCTCAGGGTTTTCTGCCGGACAGTCTATACAAGTCATATATGTTTCTCTTGGCAATAGAACACTGCAGACATTGGCCCACAAAAACAAATAATATACATCACAATAGAACAAAATACATAAAATACATAAAATACAAAAACAACAAAATACATAAAATACAACAGAACACAAATAATTCCAGGCAGGGCACCAACCTAGTGGCAAAAGACAATTATTGCCACCAGCAGATGATCCACCAAATCTGCTGCTGAAGGCACTGCTCATACGAGGGAGGGGAATCACTCACGGCATCTACTGTCACAGACAAGGAGCTGTCAGATTTCCTGACCTTCTCCAGCTGTGGTCTCGACCACAAGTCACACACCACATCCACCCCCAGGATGCACTCACTCTGGGATTGGCAATTCTATACTGTTGGGGGTAATCACCAACCCTCAGGGTTTCTGTCTGTGGTCGCTCCAACATTCAGCTTTCATAGCCACCCATGTGACATGCAGACCCCTGCACTCAGACCAACCCATTGCACAAGCACATGGATTGGGGATCCAAACTCCACATGTGGCCTCTCTTGGGTCCCCTCTTCAGCTTGGACTCCACCCCAAGCCATGTTCCCCACATGTCTCCCAAGGACGGGTTCCTCAGCTCCTCATCCTCACTCGAGAACGAGCATCACCCACAGGTGATTTTACGAGACTCACTGGCCTTCCTCATCTTACTTAGTGCTTAACAGCCACTCAGGGCTTCCCAAACTTAGTATCAGCACCAGCTTTTGCCTTCTCAGTTGGCTTTTCTCCTCTGCCTAGCTGCTGGGCATACAAAGGCTGCTTTTGGCCATCAAGGCCCACTGGCCACCCCCAGATTCCCATCTCCTGGGGTGTACAAACAATAGCATCCTCCCCCAGGGTCCCAAAAACTTAACTTGCCAAAGTTCCTCCACCTTCTGACGGGATTGTCAGTCCAAGTCCATTAGTCCAAGTCCATTAGGCCTCTCCCTGCCATCAGCACAGGCAAGCTCCGAATCATGGTCCTCTCTTCCCTGAAAATTCTGCTGCCTCAGGGGTCATTGGCTGGTCCTCTTGGGCGTCTCCTCCACACAAGGTCTCGTCCCGCAGCTCCCAGACCTTGTCATCTCCTGTGCTGCCATGACGCCTCCAGTGTCATTACAGGCAAACACAGTCTGTTACTCCTCAGTCCCTCCAGGTCTTTGGAGGTCTCCATACCCATCTGCATGGATCATCCTGCCAACTACGCCAATTGTACGGGCAGGAAGGGACACTGAGCAGGTTTTCTGATCCAGCAGACCAGGTAAAGGAGGAGTCAGAGTCCTCAGTGGTTTTTGCAGGTCTTTTATTTAGATTGACCAGGCACATGGCAGGCAGGGTTGCTGGGGGGCCAGAGGCTGGCAGTCCTCCCAGCCCCTAGCAAATCTTCACTCTATCTGGGCTCTCTCGGCTTCCGTTCGTTCTTGGCTTCTGCTGATGTCCCCGTGATGCCGCCCTTATAAACTCAGTCTCTTAGTCCAGGTGTACCCACTTCAGGTGCCCGCCATCAGGCATGCATTCAGGACCACAGAGTTCCCTCATCTATCCTAATGGTGGGAGGGCAGAAAAGCCTGATACTTCTATCTTACCCTACAGTGAGGTTGGGGGGTTATTGAATATTGCTGCTGTAGGCCAGGCTGTGGTGAGCATCCGCTACCAGGCACTTCTGGCTGAGCAGTATTTTGGATGAATTTTACAGATGCAGCTGTGGGCCCAGGGTGAAAGTCTGTGAACTACAACCTGGACTGAGGCTTGAGTCTATTCAGCAGGAGCAGGTGGTTGGGCCTGGAGTCAGGGGTACTTACTGGGGTGGAGCCTGGGGATTGCTGAAGATCCCTGAGTAGAGCTAGAATGTTGCGACCAGACTGGTGTCTGGGTATAATTGAGATGCACTTTCCTGGTTTGACTGGAGGCATGAGATGATGGCTTAGGCCCTGAGATTTGATGAAGATGCCTGATGTAGGCAAGGTCCTATGTCACCGGGCAGGGCTTGCTTCTTCACCCCAGACACTGCTGGCTGTGATGTTTTTGAATGCACTTCCCAGGTGAGGTTGCAGGCCCAGGGTTAAATGTTGGGAACTGTAAAACCTGGCTTGGAGCCTGAGTCTGTTCACTAGAAGCAGGTGACTTGGCCTGGTGTCATCAGTGCTTTCTTGGTTAGGGGAGGGGGCCACTGATTCTTGCTGATGTAGATTCTGACTCAGTGCAGATAAGGCCGTGTGGGCTTCTGCTCCCCAGGCCCTGGGAGCTGAGCACTGGGAGGAATGCACTGTCAGGTGCAGCTGTGGGCTCCGGGAGACAGGCTGGGATCTGCAAAGCCTGGACTGTGGCTTGATTTTTCTTACCCAGAAACAGATGGCCTGGCCTAGATTTGGGTGCTTCCTGGGATAGGTGTTTGTCCCTGAAGGTCCCCTATATAGATAACAGACCCTGTGCAGCCAGAATGGGGTGAGTTTCTGCTCCCCAGGCACTAGTGTATGAGCACTGTTTTGGATACACTTTCTAGTTGCAACTGTGGGCTCTGGGTGAGTGGTCGGAGGCAGCCAAGTATTGACTGGGTTTTGATTCTGCTGGACCTAGGTTCAGGGATACTTAAGAACTCCTAGTACCTAGTCCCAGTGCAGCCAATGATGAGGTTCGATGCTTTCCCCTAAGCCCTGTTGGCTGTGACTGGGATACGCTTCTCTAGTCTGGCTGGGGCTCTGAGATGAATGGGTAGGCCTATGGTTGCTGAAGATACTGATGTAGAGCAAGGTCCAGTGTGTGCCAGGGTGGGCCCTGCTTGTGCACTCCTACTCTGGTGGCTGTGATTAAGATGCATGTCCCAGGTGCCAATGCAGTCCCAGGGTGGAAGGCTGGGGACTGCAAAGCTGGGAATTGGGCTTGATTCTGTTCACCAGGAGCAATTGGCTGGATGTGGTGTTAGGGGTGCTTACTGGGGTGGGGGGGTGGTTTTGCTGAAGATCCCCAATGGATAGATAGAACCTGTACAGGAACAGATGGGGTGAGCCTCTGCTCCTGAGGACTGGTGCCTGGGCGCTTGTATAGGACGTGCTTTTCAGTTGCGACTGTTGGCCCCAGATGAAAGACTGGGAACTGCTAAGCCTGAATTGCAGGCTTCTCGTTTCCAGGAGTATGAGGAAATACACTTCTGTTCTTCAAGCCTCCCAGTCTATGGTACTTTGTTGGGTTTTTTTTTTTTTTAAAGATTTATTTGGGCCTCCCTGGTGGTGCAAGGGGTTAAGACACAACCTATGAAGCTGCCCACAGCCACTGCAGCACCAGTTCGATCCCTGGCCGGCCAGGGAGCAACCCACATGGTGCAGCAGACCTCTCCTGACTCACCCGCTGCTCCCCTCAGCAGTGTGTTTCAGTAGATCTGCCTGTTCTGTTTCCCCACTCTGTCTCTGGTGAATCCTCTCACCACCACCCCAACACCTCTGGCCTGTACCCCAGTTCTTATATGCATAAAATGAATCTTTATTTTAAAGATTATTTATACATAGATTTTTTTAAAAGATTTATTTATTTATACATAGAAGAGCTGGTGCACAGGCCAGAGGTGTGGGGGGTGGTGAGAGGACTCACCAGAGACATAGTGGGGGACAGAACAGGCAGATTGACCAAAATACACTGCTGAGGGGAGCAGCAGGCGAGTCAGGAGAGGTCTGCTGCGCCATGTGGGTTGCTCCCTGGCCGGCCAGGGATCGAACTCGTGCTGCAGTGGCTGGGGACAGCTTCATAGGTTGTGTCTTAACCCCTTGCTCCACCAGGGAGGCCCCATCTATGGTACTTTGTTATGGCAGCCCCATCAATGTAATACAGTAGGTGCTGTGTCAGTCTCACTGTTTCATAAGACCTTCTCTGGCCACCTTATACAAAATTACAAATCAACCACCTCCTACCCTCCCTCAGCCTTCTTTATTCTCTTTGTGGTTTTGTTTTTCTTCATAATGCTCATTACCTTCAAACATCCTATTTAGTGTACTTATTTAGTCAGTTGATTTCACTATAAAAATATAACCTCCACAAAGGAAGAGAATTTTGTCTACACTATTCACTAATGTAGGAACAGTGTTGGCATGTGATGGGCACTCAAATATTCACTGAAGGAATGCGTAGATAATATTAACAGTCATTATGAATTGAGCAATGTGTGCCAGGTACTAAATGCTTTATACGTATTGATTTATTAAATATGCATAGATGTGTACTTAATGTAATTTATCTGATATAATTGCTTCATGCGTACAATCAGAATATTACTTGGTGGTAAAAATTGGTATTTTTCTCTATATTGCATATTGTAGGAATGTGAGAAATAGGCATTAAGCAATTCACACAAAGTTGAACAGTTTAAAGCCTATAGGGAAAACCTTCACTCAGAATAAAGAAAGATTTGTCTTCTTGAAAAGTAAATCATGGGCCTCTCTGGTGGTGCAAGGGGTTAAAACGCAGCACTGTGAAGATATCAGCAGCCACTGCAGCCCCGACTTTGATCCCCAGCCCGGGAGCTGACCCACATGGTGCAGCAGACCTTTCCTGTCTCACCCGCTGCTCCCCTCAGCAGTGTATTTTAGTCAGTCTGCCTGTTCTGTTCCCTGCTCTGTCTCTAGTGATCCTCTCACCTGCCGCATCTCTGGCATGTACCCCAGCTCTTGTATGCATAAATAAATATTTTTTTTTTTTTTAAAGAAAAGGAGATAATGAGAAATGGGAACTGGTATTAACTAGTTGTACAACCATCCCAGGCTGGACAGATCCATTGTTGATTTGGGCAGATGAAAAGAGAATTTTGGAGCCTTTAATGCTGAATTGGGGGACTCACAGACAGACATGCAGGCAGCGAGGCAGCAATTGAGCCCCCTAGTCCTCCTGAGTCTCCTCTTTATCCTGCTATTCTCAGCCAGGTGCTCCTCATCATAGGTGCATGAGCTTTGTGCTCATACTCCTAAGCGCTTTTTGCAATAACATATTATCACGTGTGGGTAATGAAACCTGGGAGGGAAGCAAAGATGCAGGTGGCACCCATAGAGGCTGGTGTCAGGAAAGAGAAAAAAAATCTGATTTAACCCATTTTCCTTACACTGCTCACCTGCTTATTTGCCTGCCTGCCATGTACGATAAGCACTCGCTCTGTGTGAAGCACAGCCCCTGCCTCAGGGAGATGGGTGATAACGTGGTCTGCAAAATAGAAAAATTCACAGATAAAATGCAAAGACTGAATTTACAAAGTATAAAATTGTTCCACAGTCTAAGTAATTTTTACCTTTCTCACCATAGCTACCAAAATAAGAAACATCCTTTGATGACCAGGTACAATTTTTAAGCAAAGAATGTCTTTGAAACACAAAATTTCAATCCCTGTTGCTTTCATGTTTTTTGATTCTTGTTACCTATGTTAGCTTATCTTATAATTGCTAAAATTGATTATAATATATTATATATAATATAAGTGTCATCGTTCTCTACATTTTTGCTAAAAGAACTCTGATAAAGAACTATAATCTAAAAACATCACAAATATGAAAAGTGGTGTCTTTACTTCTGTATGCGTTTGTTATCTTCTGACTTATTGAATGTGGATAAAACCTCTGGGGATTGAATTTAAATAATTTGAAGGGGAAGTAATATGACTTTGTAAATTAAACACAACTGCCAGGAGGACTGATTAAATACAACTTAACTATACCCTCATATATTCAGATTGTTTCTTGTTAGCCTTTCTTCAGAAAATAGGTATAAATATGTACCTAATTTGCATTCGGTTTCCACTGGAATAAACCTATTTTTAAAAAAGTTGTCATTTTGTGGCATTAAATATATATTTATATTATATATGTGTATATATATGAAAATGTGTGTGCATATATATATACACACATACTTGCTGCTGTTTAGAAATCCACAAAAGTCTTAAAAGCCTTATAAATTAATACCTCATTTACAAGTTACATTTGCCTTTATGAATATGTGAGAGGATCACTAAAAATATGTCTGAAGGTTATAATAAAAATCCTTCTCATTAACTCAGGGGAAGGTATGAAGACTATCCCCCAGGGGTAGACCCACTTGCTTCTTCTATGAATAGTTTATATCATTTCTCTTTTACCACTTTCCATCCTGCATGAAGAATAGTGGTGAACATGTATATGTTTATATATGCACACTTATCCACGAACATATGAATATATAAGCATATGTATATATGTGTATATATATGCATGTGTATTTATATTTAAATCATGCCTAATGCTTTTTACAAAACTCATGGCTTTTGATTATAAAGAAAAATCACATGACTCAGAAAAGTATAAAGAAAAAGTCACAATTCATATAAAATCACAACCCCAAGAGGAAAAAATGTCAGTACTGGGTCTTGGTAAGCATCATTCCAGATTTCTTGCTAAGACTATCTTGCAGATGGAAACTCCTTCAGGTGTGAAAGGGAACCTCAATGACTAAGATGGAGTAGGTACAAGAAAACTCTATCCTCTCAGTTTGCCTTGAGATTTTTGACATGGATATTGAAAAATATTTTTCTACTGTAAGAAATTATAGTGCAAGTGAAATGGTAAATAGCACACATGCTCTCCTCATTGCTGGGACAATAGAGAATGGTGGGGATTGTGGCAAATTGGGGAGGAGTGCCCTGTCCCAGCAGTCCAGATGTTGCTCAGGAGAACAGATTGTAGCCAACTGGGAATGTGGCTCCAGTGTTATCTGGCTTTATGCTCTATTAGAAGATATGACACATTTGAGTTTGTACTTGGAAACTCCTAATTTAAGAATTGCTTTTTAAGATTTATTTTATTTATGCACACAAGAACTGGGGTGTAGGCCAGAGATGAGGGGGGTGAGAAGATTCACCAGAGACAGAGTGGGGAGCAGAACAGGCAGATCTACTGAAATACTCCACTGAGGGGAGCAGGGCGTGAGACAGGAGAGGTCTGCTGGACCATGTGGGTCAGCTCCCTGGCCAGGGATTGAACTCAGTGGCTGTGATAGCTTGGTAGTGCTGACTTTAACCCTTGTGCCACCAGGGAGGCCCCAAGAAGATTTTCTTAAAATTGTTTGAAAATTCTCCATATACTAAATGAAATATGGAATGTAACCTACCAAATTCTATTTGTTATGGGTGTCTATATAGATGACACCCATAGAAAAGTGGCCAGCATATCAAACAATTGTTTCAAAATGAAACGAAATGATTCTCTAGATGCTATTTACTTTATTTTATTTATTTATTTATTTTTTATATTCCCCATACAATTACAACCCCTTTATTTTGACCCCAAGTCCTCCTTTCCCCGCCCCGCACCTGCCATATAGTGTCTCTGGTACATAGTAGTTTGTCAATTTTGATTTTTTATTTCTTATAGTTATTCATTTTCCTGGTCCCTTATTTAAGTTTTCTAGATTCCTGCTATGAGTGAGACCATCCGGTATTTTTCTTTTTCTTTCTGGCTTATTTCGCTGAGCATGATCCCTTCCAGCTCCATCCATGTTGCTGCAAATTGCATGTGTTTATCTTTTTTGAATGCTGAATAATATTTCATGGTGTACATGTACCACATCTTCTTGATCCAGTCATCTATTTTTAAAGTTACAATGAATTTTGTTTAAACTTAACAGATGAAAAACAAGTTAAATACTTAACTTCACTAAGCATTTCCTCAACAAATATTCCTCAAGCTCAAGAAAAAAGACTATGAATACATTAAGAGATTGGCTACTTTACTCTTATAATTTAATTAGTTTTTAAAACTATATATTTCAGTTTTAGAAATATGGATTGATTTCTTACCTTTGTAAATTGTCAACTCCTTAGAGTCTTTTTTTTCTTAATTTGTCTCAATTCTCACATCACCCTTAATCTACTTTTCTGAAAATTGTTGAGTATTATGAAAATCTCAGTGTTGGTTGAGCTTTCCTTTGGGAGGGAAACCTACGTAAGAACCATGGTCGAGGGCCTCCCTGGTGGCGCAGGCCGGTTGAGCGCCACACTGTGAAGCTGTCTGCGGCCTCTGCAGTGCCGGTTCCATCCCAGCGGGCCAGTGAGAATCCCACATGGTGCAGCAGACCTCTCCTGTCTCACCCGCTGCTCCCCTCAGCAGTGTATTTCATCAGTCTGCCTGTTCTGTTCCCTGCTCTGTCTCTGGTGAATCCTCTCACCCTTCTGCGCATCCAGCCTGTACTCCTGTTCTTGTATAAAAATAAATAAATCTTTTAAAAAAAGAAAGAACCATGGTCGAGAAACATCTGTTTCATTTACTTATGACTACTTTTTAATATTTATGGGATAATGTTATGTTCTTTCATTGTTTGGTTGTGGCTGAAAAATATTTTTTGCCCTTTAAAAAACTTTTTTTTTTAAAATTTAGTATGTGCCAGAGAAAATAGTTTCTGTGATCCTGTCATTTCATCATATTTGTGTTGAAACCTTTCTTGATTGTTTTTACAACTGACATAAATTTTACAGAGAAACTGTTACATATGATTGAAATTATATCAAATAGCTTACTTAAAATCTATTCTCAGGCACATATAATTGTGCTATTAATACAGCAACATGTGCTACTCTAAATAGCATGGTATCTAGCCTATATATGTTTGTGTGTTCATATGTACTGTCTATTGTTTCTTATTTTTTCCACAAATGTCATCTCCAGTTAGATTTTTGAAATTTGCATTTTTTAAAGCTAAATGAATTCTTATTGATTAACTGATTATTTCATCCTACTGATGATACAACTGATTACCACAGAGATCAGTTTAGAAATCTTTTAAGTTATTTAAGGGACTGGAAATTGCTCCAGCTGCTTGTATGTCCCTCTCTGCCTGCCTGCTGGTTTTCAGGACAGCGCCCTGTGACCCCAGGGAGATCAACTCCAACAAGTGTTGCCCACAGCAATTGTACTGAGAAGCTGCAGGTGGAGAGTGAAGAGGCTTTTTACATTTGCAAAACAACCCTTTCCTACACTTCACAAGCTCACTGGCCCCTGGCTTTTGTGTGTTAGGTACTGGGGTTTGTGTTGGGTGAAAATGTAGATACATCTCCAGATTTGGTAGTGGTACAGCATTGGGGGAATACAGCTTCATAATAGATTTTTTAGATTTTAAAATCTTAAATACCATTTGGAGATCAGGGCTCTGAATAAAAATAAACTACCTCATTTATCATCCTCTGAACATTTTTTTTTTTGGTATAATGTGTTCTTTAAAAGTGTATTTTTTTAAAAAGTTTCCCCCTCTACTGCCCCACAATGCCCTTGGGGATTTTTTTTTCCTCTGCCTTTTATATGGATAGATACTGTGGTCAGAAAAAATAATCCAGTAGCCTTTCACTTATCATACTCTTCTTTCAGTTCAAGATGCTTTCCTCAGACATTTAAAGTTGTAGGCAGAAGGATGAAGGTGACAGTCATGAAATTTTGCACATATGTGATGGTTTCCTTTATGGGAAGCCCAAATTACTTTTGAGCTTTTACCAAAGGATTCAGTGGTCTATACAAGATAGGTGTGTGGTGGGTGTATGTTCAATGATGTATAATATACCATTGATACTGTATGCTGAAACAATAAAAACTAGGACTGGGAAATAAATTATCAATAATTATTTAAGGGAAAAACAACTCATTTTAATGAGCATTCATGGTAAATTTACCATATGCAATGAACATATTGCATTTGTTTAACCCTATTATTTACAACCTTCAGTATCTACATTTATTCTCCAATGAAAACCCTGGCTTCTCTGTCCCTAAATCTTTACTCTCCCATAATCTGTTCCTCGACCATGCCCTTGTTATTCGTTCTCAAGGTCATACCATAGACCTTTCAATAGTAATTGAACCATTTCAAATAACCCAATTTTGAATTTCTCTGCTTCCTAGCTCTAGACTTTCTAACCCACTTTCCCTTAATGTGCTTATCCCCACAATTTTTTAATCCCCAGATACTGCTTATCCTTTGGCTTTTTTTTTTATGGCATTTCATTATTTTGAAATTTATCATGATTTCATTCATACAAAGAAAATTCAGCACTCAGATTTCTATCACCCAAATGAAACATTGAACCCCACTATGCAACCTTGCTAACTGCATGTCCTAGATAAATTCTTTTTTTCTTTTTTTTTCCTTTTTTTTTTTATATTAATGTAAGCACTGGGTACAATCAGAAGCGCGGGAGGGTGAGAGAATTCACCAGAGCCAGAGTGGGGAACAGAACAGGCAGAATGAGGAAGAACACTGCTGAGGGGGGCAGCTGTCATGGCAGGAGAGGTCTGTGCACCATGTGGGACCCTCGCAGTGGCCGGACATTGAACCAGCGCTGCAGAGGCTGTGGGCAGCTTCGCAGCCCAGGGTTCAACTGCTGCGCCACCAGGGGAGGCCCATCCTAGATAAATTCTACCTTAACTTTTTGTCCATCAGTTCCAAACATGATTTTATTCTTTTACTGTGTCTCTCTCTACATGATATTGTTTATTTTTGCATGCTTTTAAATTTAAGTTTACTGGTATCATAATGATGGTATTTTTCAATAACTTCCATTTATTTTTCTCCAGACATTATGTGACAGCCATCTTTGTTAGCCCATAACTCTGATTCCTCATTCTCACTGCCATAGGTTATTCTACAGTGTGACTATGGCACAACTATTTGAAATATATATTCCTTACACAATGGAATATTATTTAGTGATCAAAAAAGATAAACTCATGCCATTTGCACCAACATGGATAGAGCTGGAAGGGATTTTGCTAAGCAAAATTAGGTTCACTTATATACTGAATATAGAGAAAACAAAGAAAGTGTCAGGAAAAAGAAATGCCCAAAATTGCAAGCTCACTAGATCTGAGGCAAACAGCAGGAGAGGGATAGGAAGAGGGGTCAAAACAGGGGCGGGAGGAGCACAAGGGACCGTGGTGATGGATTAAGGGTGCAATGGTGGTGGGAGAACTATGGAGACTACAGGGGAGAAATCAAATACTGAACAGAAATGAACATTGATGTAAGAAAATAAATAATAAATAATTTTTAAAAATGAAGAGGTGGAAGTAGCAAGTGGGATTTAGCAAGTGGGATTTAGCAAGCAGGGAAGGTACTTAGTCAAATAAAGGAATTAAACAAGAACATGCCTACATTCCTGTGATGGAACTGCATGTTTCCTTGTAGATAGGCACAAGTCTTCTCTGGGAGAAATGGTCACGCCACAAGGTATTCATTCCTATCTTTACACTGATGTCAGGTTCCTCTGAAGCACTACTATCTGTGTGTCTGCTGTCTTTTTGCTCTCTCCAACTGCAGTGTGCCTGTCCTTGCTCAGTTCAGTTTCTCTGACCCATGGTTAGAAGTAGTCCCTTCCATGCATGGTGGTCACTTGTCTTTTCTCTTTGCCTCTAACCCCCCTAACAAAACCATATCCTGAAGCCGCCCAACTCTGACTATTGGGTCGCGTGCGTGGAGGGGAGCGGAGGGCCCACACAGTTCTGCTGAAGAATCGGACCCCGTGTGTGTTTCGCAGCTTGTCAGCCATTGTACCAGGCACACCAACCTCTCCTCAATTCCCCTTTCCTTTCCTGACAACTCCTTCACTCATTCTTCTCACTTCCAACTCTCTTCTTTACTTTCAAATAGTGAAACTTTTTTCCCTTTCACAATAAAAAACAATCAGGACTTTTTTTTTGTCGCATTTCAGTCGTTCTGCCTACATCTGGCTGTATCCCCTGCCCACCCGCCAGACCAGGCAACCCGTCCGTGGCTTTCTCTAAATCCAACCTGTCTGGGGAGACTGCACACCCCTGTCTCACCTATCTCAAGGCTTTTGTGCTCTGCTTTTCTCCATTCCTCCCACACCTTTCTTTCCTTCCACTCTGTTGGACCTTTGTTATTAGCATACAGATGTGTTGCTTATTTTCCATCTTAAAGTGAAAAAGAAGTTTCCCATATTTTTCTCCCATCTCATTTATCTGCTTTCCTTTAGAGTAAATGCTTCAAGAATGATCTGACTGTTGAGTTATTTGATTGTTTACATCTCCTCTGCTGTTTTTGGTCACTCTGTAAAAGCAGCCTGGCCAAATCATCAGTAACCTCCATGCTGTCAGATGCAATAGTTACAGCTCTTCCTGCAGCAGCTGAACCAGCGGTCTGTTGCTATCGGCAGAGGCAGAGGCAGAGCCCTGCTGCTGATCCATCTAGAATGTGGGTTTCAGAGCTACAGAGAATCTGTAGCTCAACTTGACTTTCTTCACTGTGCTTCTGTCACATAGTCCTGGCTGCTCAGACCCTCACTGTGATGTCTTCTCAGCCTTATTTTCTGGGACCTCTTTTCCTTCCTGTACTCCTACATGTTTCAGTACCTCTAGTTTGGACCTCACTTCTTTATCTAGAGCCAGCCCTCCGAGGTGAGCTCATCTAGCCCATGACTCTGAATACTGTAGATAGATAGGGACTTCCAATGTGCATCTGCAAGCCCTTTGAGGGGACACTGATATGTGCTGCTGTTTACTCAACATCTCCATAGGGGTGTCTGTTAGGATGTCCAGTGGGCACCTCTAACTTTACACACATACACAGCATTACACTCTCCTTGTTGTAAGTAAGCTTGCTTCTCCGCTCTTACCCATGCCCACAAACAGGACTACCCTCTACAAAGTCTCCAGGCTACAATCTTAGTAGTCATCTTTGATTCCTCTTTTTCTCTTACATCTCACAATAAATCTGATAACATGTCTTGTCATCCCAGATTAGAATATATCTCCTGAATCTCACCCATTTTCAGATTCCCACCCTGTCCTAGTTCAAGTCACTGTCTCCTCAAGCTATTACAGAAGCTGCCTGTACCTCGCCCACCTCCACTCTTGACCCCACTCAATATGTTTACAGAACACGAGACTTGCCTTTGCTTTATTCTTTCCCCATTATTTTTAAATTATTTATTGAGCTATATATTAATTGTGGTATTCAAATCTTAAGCATTCAACTTTTTCCTACAGATGCATATTTTCTCATGAAAGGACCATGCTACAAAGCCAGATCACTTCCAGCACCCCAGAAGCCTTCAACATGACTTCTCCCAACCAGTTCTGTGATATCTATCACTGAAGCTTAGTTTTGCCTTTTGGAACCTCATGAGATTGAGGAATACTTGGTGTACTCTGCATGTCTGGCTGCTTTCACACCTGCAGGAGGTCTGTGGCATCACTCATTCTGTTGTGTATAGTTGACTATTACTTTTTACCACTTCATTGCATGGATATGACACAGTTTACTTATCCCATCAGTCCTAAAGCTGATGAACTTTTGGGTTTGTTTCCAGTTTGGGGTTATTATTAATAAATTACTTATAAATGCTCTTGTGCTTGTTATGAAAGAAAACACAAGCTGTTTTCTTTCTTTTTTTTCTTTTTTGGATATTTATGCAGTGGCTGCTTGCTCAGAGATGTATGTATGTGCAGGTTTAGTGAGACTGTCAATTGGTTTCCCAAAACGACTTTACCAATTCACACTCCCACATAAGAGAAAAATTCTAGTTCCTCTACATCTGCATCAACACTTTAATTTAAACCAATTTTTAGAGTCATCATAATCTTTTAAAATAAAAAGCTGAACACATCTTTCTTCTGCTGAAAATTTCTTGCGGCTGCTCATTGCACCAGAGCAGACCAATCTCTTCTTGGTCTACTCTTTTTCTACCTCTCTCCTCTGTCTGCCTGATTTGCTGCTTCACCTATTTAGCACCTTCTTCTTCTGGGAATTTTTTGTCTCTATTCTTCCAAGCCTGGTGTGTTCTTTTCTCAGACCCGTCAGTTCCTCACCCTCTCAGTTCCTTGAGTTTTCTTTTCAAACCCACGTCCTTAGAGAGGTGCTTACTCTTGTTGCCCTCCCATTCCTTCCTATCTCTTCACCTGTATCATTTTTTTTCTAATGCTGATGAGTTCTTGACTTTATATCATATATACAGTAGGTCCTCAAGTGACATCATTTTTTAAAAATATTGATGATGAAAAAACAAATCCCAGATGAGAATGAACAAAATTACCTTACTCAAGGACTCACTGTCATTGCCCACCATCACCAAGACCCTTGCCTACTTGATTTTTTTCTTAGTCTCTCTCTTTAGGATGCCCATTCTGTGAGCGCATACATACTGTCTGTCTTCATTATCACTGTGTATCCAGTGTGGTGCGTAGGAGAGTTCTGGCACTTAGTAGGCAGTGTTTAGTTCAAGGGGATTTATCTCTCTGCACCAATCTGTCTTCCCCAGTAATTCTACCCCTTAACATACCCTTTCAGTGATGAATCTGATATTTTGTCCCTTTTCTTTCATTTTTTTCCATCTTCCTTTTCTGTTCACCTCTCTTCTAGTTTCTCTTTCCTACTTCCTACCTCAGATTTCATTATTCATAGCAGCCTTTGGAGTCACAGAGGGGACAGGATGGCATATTTTGAACATTAAAGCTCTAAATTGCAATTCAGAAAGTATTTAACAGGGAGCAGGGGTGTTAACATTATGTAGTATCATAAAAAAATATTATGGTTCTACACTTTATCTTTAATTTAGCTGAAGACTTTTATAGACATTCTCCTCTCTATTCACATATCCTTCCTCCTCTTCCCTTTTCTTTACACCTCTGACCAGACATTTCACAAACAAATCTCTGGAGTGGAGTCTATTCTTCTTAACAATAGGCCCTCTTGCAGTCAGAGTCCCAGAACTACACTGTCAGAAGCAGAGACAGCTGTAAACCCTGCTCGCCCAGATGGAGAGCAGCCGGAGCGGGGACTGGGTAGGAGAGCTGGGAATACATTAGGCAGGGTCTGCAATGAGAACAAAAGAGGCAGATGACAATTCACCACTTCATCATAGTGGGCAAGAGAGCGGCATTCCAGATTTGTCATCGCCTTGGAGTCTGGCAGGGTCATTAGCATATTTCCAATGATCATGAGAAAGCAACAGACAACGACATCTATCAGGCATCTATAGCCTGCCTTTCTCTTATTCAAACAATAGCTGGAAAATATGACTGAGTCTCCTCATGGGGGAAGGAGAATTTTAGAGTTGTTCTGAGATGGTTAAAGAATGAAGTAGATGAGGGGGCAAAATGACTGTTCCTAGCCTACCAAAGAGAAAAGATCATCCTAAATAACACCAACTGCAAAGAGTCCAATTGTCCAGGTAGGAATCTTGCACATTGGCACCCTGTCGGGTAGAGAAGAGAAAGGACATTTGGCATACACACTATATGCGCATAGCCAATGAGCAATCCGGGAAGACTAGGGAAAGTTATCTGCAAGCCCAGGACCCAGGGTTATGAAAGCGCAGACCTCGCCAGAGCTGCAAATGCCCAGGCACAGTGCATCACAAGCACCCAAATCATTGGGTTGTGTCACTCCATAACTACACTTAAGGATAAATTTATAGCTGCCCCATTCTATGCTTTAGGGATGTTCTAGTGTTCTCTAGCCAGGAAAAATCTGGGCTAACATCAGTCTTGCCCTTGGTGGTCTCTATCCCTACAGTGCTTGTTCTCTGCAGATGACGTGACAATATGTGGAGCGGACTGTTGTGAGAAATATAGTCTTGGCATCACTGTGGCTCCCCATCAGAAGCCACACCTCCTTCCTGCTTTCTTGGCAGATTGTCTCTAGAACCTGAAAATGTCAGAAAGTCATTTTCATGGTAGGTTTTGCTGCTCAGCAGAGCAATGGCACCCAGCCCTGGGAAATATCTTTCTTTTTTTAATTTCCAAGGAGAGGTTTCTCCGTATTCCCCGCTTGCATGGAGGAAGCACGTGATGTTTGGAACAGTGGCCGCTGCCTTGTGACCAGATGGGAACAGTCCCAAGGATCAGGAAGAAGCTGACCCAGATCCTGGATGTTGCTGAGCAACTGAACTGATGATGGAATTGCCTCTCTCTAGACTTCTTGTTAGGCAGAAACAACCAACTTATCTAAAACCCTTATAGTCAGATACTTTGATTCTTGCAACAAAGTACTAATGATAATTTACAACATTTTTACTATGCCGTGTATTAGTGAAATGAATCCTCACAAGCACCCTTTTGCAGGTCCCCAGGCTTGCCATTGCAAGTAGAATAAAGTCCTTACCTTGGACCACCAGGCCTTGCAGAATCAGCCCTCCGCTTCTCTAAGTACTTGGAAGTGTTGCTCTATGTTGAGACTCCTTGGTACTGAAAGGCTTTTTCTTGCAGGAAAGCTGAGGGCCTTGCATCAGGTCATGTCTACCCACCATACTCAACTTCTTGCACATGACTCCCCAACATGCACATGCTTCCTACCCCCACCCCAAGAGCCAATGCTTCTCAAGGATCTGAGAATCAAGAGACTGCTATTGGCAGCCTGTCTGAGGGCATCATGCATGCATACCAAGCTGCAGGATAAAGGTGAATTCAGATGTAAAGATCGGGCCTCACAACTGAACAGATGGCACAGAAACCCCAAGAACTAGGGGGAGGGATGCAAAGGGTGCAGGTGAGGAACAAGCCCGCTCATCTACAGCGTGGGAAGTCCTCACTTAACTTTGTTGATATGTTCTTGGAAATTGGAACGTTAAGCAAAATGCCGTATAGCAAAAGCAAGTTCTTGGATAATGTTTTTGTTCATTGTTTTCTGGAATTTTTATTTTTTTTAATCATGAAATGAAATGACATTGGACAAAATGATGTCATCTTAAGACCTGCTGTATTGTCCACTCAGGACTTTACCTTAAGTTACCTTTAAGGTAAACTTTGTCAGGTTTACCTTAAAATCCTCAAGCCAAGTTTTCTTTCGGATGCTAAGAGTCTTTTCACTTAATGTTTTATTATTTGCAGTGTTCAAGACATGTAAATGGATCTATGTAATGTGCAAGTTCTGACAGCTGGGCTAACACGAATACTGGGTTAAATTTCACACGTCAATAGCAGAGTCTTGTATGGCAATTCCCCTAACAATTACCTGAAATTCCTTTTCTAGAACACATAAGCTTTCATACTAGACATTGAAAGGAAGGCTAAAAATGCAGCTACCAGGGAGAGTTGACACACTGGTATGAATGAGCTTCAGGCAAAGCCTAATGGGGACAGGCAGGCATAGCCTTATAAGGAGGGTTATGAAGAGAAAGGCTCTATGGGCCTCAGGGCAACAGGCCCACCTGCTGGGGAGGAGCAGGGGTCAGATGTTCTCAAGCAAGTGCTCCCAGTTTTACAAGGTTTTTTCACACTCGGGTCACTATTTCTATCTACTCAGAGATAAGAGAATGTCGACAGAACTCCAAATCCCAAATTGTCACAAATAAAATTCAAAACCTTATAAAAATTCTTTCCAAGGTAGTAATATTTTTATTGGCAATATGTATAATTTACTGAGGGCAGATTGAGTGTATTGTGCTCAGCCTTGGGGCTAATGTGCTAAGAAAATCTGAAATTTCGATTTCAAGCAGGAGGGAGGCTGATAAGATCAGGTGGTATCCTGTGCAGTCTGAAAAGTTCCTTTATTCTGACTTAATACACACTTTTGACAACATCTTATAGTCACCATGAAGCTAAAACCAAACACTATTTTTTGTTCACTGGTTTGTTTAACACCTACCCCTCCTGACATGTGTTTGCTCTAAGGCCAGGAACGTGAGTGGGGCCTCATTCTGGCAGGTCCTTCAGAAATAATTGCTAACTGTATAAGCAAGTAAGTGAATGGATTTTAGAAGAGAGGTCAGCTTAGAGGGCTGAAGCACTACTAACTATCCTGGGAATCAGGAAGTTATAAAGATAGGGGACCTTTAAGCTGAAGCCTGCAGGGGCAATCATGCTGGAGATAAGACTGCTGGGTACACCCCAAGGGGATGTGGGAGATGCAGAGGTTGCTGCAGTACAACTTAGAAAAGGATATCATTGGAAGGTAGATAAGTCACCAGTGGGTGCCCCTCTTTACATCAGCCGATTAGAAAAAAGAGACTTTTCTTCCAGATGACTAAGCCTTGCCCAGGAGCCTAGTTGCCTGGGAGAGGGAGGAAGCTGCCCAAAGCCCCAGACGTCTGTACTCAGGGGCGGGTTCACTACTTTCCAGGCCTTCTTGGGAGCTGAAATGCATTCTGTGAGCAGGGATGATGATTTGAAGAATTTAAACCTGGGCATGACTCTTTAAAATAAGTTTATTCCATAGCTACTTCTTGAACTCCGGCTCAGAGGCACACTGAGAGAGGGGTACCCACCCTGGTGGAAACTATAGGGCAGTGGTGAGAGAATGGGGTTGGGGGGGGTGCAGGAGGGAGGCTGGCAAGCAAGAGGTTGGGAGTGCACAAAGTTGCTTCAATTAGAAAGAGAGAGAGGAAGAGAGAGAGAGAGAGAGAGAGAGAGAGAGAGTCTTCCCAACAACCCTGTGAAGCTGCCGTGGACATGTCTATTTCACACTGAGATACTGAAGGTAAATAACTGTCCCAAGACCACACAGTTTCAAATTCACATCTGTGTGATTTTAAGTTCCACCTAATCTAATGAAAGAGAAAAGAGAAAAACACTGATTATGTCCTTACTGAAAATTGAAGCAGGACAAGTCACTTCTCTTTCTCTTTCTCTCTCTCTCTCTCTCTCTCTCTCTCTCTCTCACACACACACACACACACACACACACACACACACACACAGCCCTTCACATTCCAGGAAATGCAATCTGGAAATTAATGGTCAGAGTATGGCTGGTGACCCAACCCTTTTGGGCTTTTCAGACCAGAAAATTCTGTCTTGGGGAAAATGTTTCATCATTAGACCTTGTTTCTCAGCTAAGATGGGTCCCTTGTAAGTGGGTGCCATTCAAGGGGTCCAGAGTTGTTAAAGCCCAGTCTGAAGGCCTGTTTTAGAATGCTCAAATTCAGGTTAGCAATTAGGTGATTTTATGTCAGTTTCTTTCTCTCTCTTTAAACTTTTAGCAATGAAACCCCATATTCTGAAGTTTCACCACCCTGACCAGTTAAGTTTAGCACCACATCCCCCTTCTTGTGTTCTTTGTTGGAATGGAGATCAGACTCTTAAATGTATCTCCTGCAAACTCAACAACCAAGTCCATTTTACTCTTTGTTGTAGGATTTGTTCTCTCTTAATATAAAATATTTGTTTTTCATCTCTGAACTGGCTCCTTTCCAGTTACTTTTCTTTTTTTTTTA
Source organism: Talpa occidentalis (assembly GCF_014898055.3). Taxonomy (NCBI): domain Eukaryota; kingdom Metazoa; phylum Chordata; class Mammalia; order Eulipotyphla; family Talpidae; genus Talpa; species Talpa occidentalis. Next base: position 25,948,956 of record NW_023602073.1, on the reverse strand, counting down.
AAGATTTATTCAATTTTTTTATACAAGAGCTGGGGTATAGGCCAGAAGCACAGGAGGGTGAGAGGATTTACCAGAGCAGAGCAGGGAGAAGAGGAGGCAGATGGACTGAAATACAGTGCTGAGGGGAGCAGCAGGCAAGACAGGAGAGGTCTGCCTCACCATGTGGGTATCTCCCTGGCAGGCTGGGGATTGAACCCACGCTGCAGAGGCTGCAGACAGCTTCACAGCACTGTGCTCAACCCGCTGTGCCACCGGGGAGGCCCCTCCTTTCCAGTTTCTTTTCTAAAAAAAAAAAAAAAGGAAGGAAGAATGCACATTTTGGGAAATAGAAAATTTGCCAGTTGTACTTCCGGATTATTCTCTTTACTAATACAGCTCTGTTCCAGAAAATTCCTGTGAACATTGAATTACTGAATACTGAACCAGATGGGGAAAAACAGCCTGGGTTCCTGTGAGCCTCCAGTCTTATCTTCATCAATCAATTAATACCTGACCTTGTTTATGTCTGCTTCTGTTGACACACACAATGTTGCTCCATTACCACTGAACTCACAACCAGCTCTCACCACAACTTGTACCTGAACGAAGCTGTGGAGTACATGCGTTTTCTCCTAAGGCTCACCACAGACTTCCTGTGCTTAGAACACTAGACACTGCTTCAGCCCTACTTGGGGGGCAACTTTAAACAACAAAATCACCCCCCAAACACAGAAATGTTAAGAATGTGGTACTTAATAGGTAGCTGAAGCAAGAAGACAGAACATTGCCATGTCTGCCTGGGAACATGAACTTTGGTGACTCCTATTCCCCCTGCTCTGCCCTGGGCATGAATTAATTACTGGAAGTCTGCTACAAGAACTGATTTTGGTGTTACAAATAAATCTTAGTCAGCAGGTGAATTCACTTGTATTTGTTCCTCTTTCCTAAGTTATGGAAACCTGTAGTGGATAGTAGAAAGAAGAATGAGATGCAGAAACTGGGCATTTTTTGAGGCCCAGGAGATTTTTGAAAATGATTAATGAGAGATCCAGAACCAGAACAGCAGCTGACTGGCTCGAGGAGGAGAAGTTTCCTTGTGTCTCCAGCAATCTGTCCTGACCTATGCTAGGGTGAAAAGTGCCTTCCCATAATATTTGAGCCTTGTAACATCTGCATGTGATTAATTATATTTTAATAAAAAATGGTTTTAGAGCCAAGCAACAAGCCATGAGATTAAATAGTCCAGAAATTAATTTGAATTTTTACCCATCAAACCCTGGTTATCTCCCTCTACCACAGAGGGGGCCATGATTGCTCAACCACTGACCCATGAAGGGGGCCATGGCCCCTGTTGGCCAAAGTATTTGCTTGGCATTGCAATTTGAACGCTCAATAATCTATCAAAACTCCAACTCAAGGAATCAAAAGTGAAACCATACATAACAGGAAAAGATAAAATCACTGTCTTAAAGGAAACAAACCTAGAGGCTAGTAGAAAAAGAAAGATATATAGTGAAATCCCTTGAAACATGTACTTCTTATTCTGACATGCATTTTAAGCTCAAGTATGACTAGTAAAAATTATTTTTTTCCTCCTATCAAAATTAAACTGTAATTTGACTTCTGGATTCTTCCAGGGTCATGTCCTAAACAGAAGCAAAGTTAAAATGTTTCATTGACTTATTAGACTGTCACTACCAGAGAGAAAACACGTGGTTATCTGTAGAGTTTTAGGGGAAAGCTATAAATTAGCTTTATTAAACAGAAAGGGGAATGGGTGAAATATAAAGACATTATATCCTGACCTTATTTTCTTGGAATCATACTTTTGTCTGATTTATTCTATTAGATTTTATTCAGAGATATCACTCAAGTATATACAAATTCTAATTTCTTTTGAGTAAACTTTTACCTCTTGTATAAATCTGATATATTAAAAAATGAATTTGAATTAAATTTGAATTTGTATTAAAAACAAGTTTAAAAAAGCTATACACTTAAAACCAAAAAGAACATACTGGTATTTGAAGTAAATAAAGATCGGGTAAAATGTTGCCATGAAAATATATTTATATTTTCATATCTCCTACAATGTAATATCTAATACATACAATATGTAACATGTGTAGCAAGTAAATTAAATGCAATAACATATATGAATGTACACTTCTATAACCTCTAGTAATGTGACTATCATCTTTACCAAAAAATAAATGTGCCAAGAGCACTATATGGGGAGTCTGGTCATATTTTTAGCAATTGAGCTCATTTTTCTCATTAGGAAATAAAATGTCTAACATCAAATAAGTAAGGGTCAAATGATTTCCTAAAAATATCACCAGAGTGCTCATAAAATTAAAAAATGATGAGTCAGATCATTTCAAAAGTACGAAAGCTGCTCTCCTCCAAATTCAGTGACTGTGGCATGTCGCAATCTTGTGCTATGCCTTCTGAGTCATCAACCTGGTGCTGTCAAGCTCATCTTGCATCCCCTCTGCCTTCTGCCAAATACTTGTGCTTTCATTATTAAAAGGAAATGTATGAATTTCTTAATTACAGTGAAATTTAGTCTATTAACGTAAAGCTGGTTCTAGTTGATCTTAATTGATTCTTTAACTCAACTAGCAGACTAAAGGAAAATGCTGAAAGATATGAATTAATGGTGCTATTTATTTGTGGTAGCTGTTGTGACATGTGTAGACCTTTTAGTTATTTTATAGTGAAAGGTTGTTGGGTACAGAGCAGTGAAAAAATCAACAGAATGTTTTTGGAATGACTGCTGGCAAACTTTCTTTTCTTTCTCTCTGCTCTCATTAGTAGAAAGAGGGAGCAGGTCACTTTCAGAAGGATTAAAAGGTCAAAGAAGTTGATGAAGGGAAATCTACACAAGCCTTTAGAAAGCTGTTATCAGAGGATCAGCTAGAAAACAATCTTGGAGATAATCCCCTGGCTGGATCCAAAGAAAACCTTTTGCTTTAATTCCCTCCCCTATTCTCATCCCACTTTTTTTTTCCTCTACAGAGGCCATTTTCTACAAAAAGTATCTCTGCCTTTATGTCTTAGCCCAAGTTTTCAGGATCTGCGCTCTCCCTTTTTCTCAGCACTGTTGGTGCTGGTCCTTCCTCCCTTTGTCTTCTCTCCTTTCTCTGGCCTCATACCAACTTTGCTTGGTTTTATCTGGGATTACCCCTACAGTCTTACTAGCCTCCATAATACTCAAACTTAAGGTGATCAGAACCTCATCTTAAGGAAAAATGAGCCTGACTGACAGGATGCTGGCATTAAAGAGATCTTTGAAATCATCTGGTCTACCTGCCTTCCTTCCCTTTCATTTTATAGGTGAACAAAATTCATGGATTTGCACAAAGTCACACAGCTAGGTAGTGATTGAAGCAGGACTAAGACACAGGACTGCTAATTCTACTTTGCCTCTCAATAGTAACTGTAAATTAGTTGTTTAGTTCTTTAGGTAGTCCAAACTGCTCTGTTATTGGTGCAATACCCAACTCAGTGTAACTCAGTGTTATGAGTGTTGGCAATCTGAAAATTTAGAGAATCCTTTTATACACAGAAATCCATGATCTGTACCCACAGCCAGAGGCTCCCAGAACTGTCCTACAAGGGGGAAGTGGACTTTTCACTACCTCAGGACAAAAGTCACAAGGACATCCACCCCTTCGCTTCCCCTTCACTGCACTCTGTGAACCATTTTTTTCTAGGAATGAATAACACAGACATTGGGGAAAACCACATAGTAAATTGGTAAGAGTTTGCAGAATGCCACAGAAAAAGGAATCAAATAAATTCCAGCTTGCTGGGGTTTTTTCCTTCCTGCCTCTCAATCAGAGAAGGGAAGAACAAGAAAGCCCCATATTTGTTGTGTGTCCTTTCATCATTAGTCACAGAGGTTCGGAGCCCACCGAACTATCCGTGTTAGGTTCAGAAAATTTAATGCACTTTACTATTCACTTTTTGTGTTGGAAAATCATCCCATTATCAAACTTTAGAATAAAGCACCACCTTGTGGTCTGATGCATTTATTAAAATGGCAAAATTTAAGAGCTAAACCTGGAAAGGCTCCCTCAGCTGGTCACAGAGAAGCCACAATCTGAAATGGACTCCAGAATGGCTGACTAGAAGGAAAAACACCAAAGGCTTCTTTCTGCTGCTTCACGGGGATTTGCAGAGCCGTTAACAGCGTCACCTTTCTTGCAGTGAGTCTCAAGCTTCTCACATAGAGTAAATAACTTAATTCTTTCAAAAGTCACATGAAAATCATTCTTATTATTTCAACTTTATCATGAGGAAGCTGAGGCTGAGGTCGGTGGAGAACTTGCATTAGAGGTCAAATCCTTTTGACACAAAATGTCTACTCTTAACCACTGGTCTGCTGATCTCCACAATCCAGGGCTCACTTCACAGTCTTCTACAGGACTGTGATTCTGGGTTCTGAACCAAGTCAGATGCAGCTAGAATCCTACCTAGCACTCAGGGTGCTAGAAGCAGCCCATTCCCCAATATTGCTCTAGTTCAAAAGATCTGACTCCGAGGTGGGGACTTTGCTGGTGTCCAACAACCTCCTGAGAGATGAACCACAATAATTTATTGTGCTAAAAAGGTAATTATTTGATCATGTCAATAAGAGGATATCTGTTTGGCTAGTATATAATGTAAGTAGGTAGTAACAACATGGGCAAACTAGCATTAAAAGGGAGCATTGCCCCCCTGTGTTATTCCAGTGACTTTTTTAGTACCCTTGGGCAAGTTACTTCTTAGTTTCTGGGTCTCAGTTTTCTGGATTGTAGTATAGGGCCTCAGACTTCACTAAAAGTTGGATGACTCTAAAATACTCTGTAACTATACAGAAAATATGCTCTGGGAACTTCAGTTTTCTCCATTTCCTTAGACAGTCTGTTTGCCCATGCTTCCTTCCTATTCTCAACTGAATTTGTTGCTAACTTTGGTAACATAATAACTTGCACACCATGCTGCTCAATAACATTACATTTTTTAAAAAATGTAAGATTGGTTTATAGCATTATATATAGTTTTCAGGTGTAAAATATTATAAATCAACATCTGTATAACACTGCACTTTGTTTGTCACCAAAAGTCTTTTTAATGACAATGATTTCAGGAAATTTATCTTCTTTATTTTCTAAAAGAGATAAATCCTTACAGCTCATGACTTCCTAGACATCCACCAATCCACCAAAAAGAATTAATTTTTTTTTAAATACTATAAAAAAGGAAACACTGGTATGGACTTTCTTTCCTTGCATGGCTAATATATGACACCATGATAGTACCCATTTGCTTCAAAGCTTCTCCCATTCTGTGTTCCTCCTGGGCTTTCAATCTCAATCTAATCTTGGACCTCTATTTGTCAAGCCATCCTTTTAATAGGAAATCTCTACTAAAGTAGACTGTAGAACTGAGCTGGTCAATAGAACTTGGTGTAATAGTGAAAATGTCATTTGTGCTCTGTGACAAGGTAGTTAGTAACTGAAAGCAATTACTGAGCATTTGAAATGTAGCTATTAAGATTGCTGGTCTAAATGTTTGACTTTATTTAATCTTAATTTAAATTCTAATTTAAGTTACATATGTGGCAGGTGGTTACTACATTGGACAGTACAGTTCTGTAACGTTGATATACAGAGATTTTGTTCCAGACATTATGTTTATCTCTAGGATAACAAATATCTATTGTAACAGAGCTATCCTTAATTATGACTTACAAGCAGACTTTTGAAAGATTGCGCCTTTATGTTGTTGTTTTTTTTTAAACAGGATTATATAAAAATAGTGGCATATCAGTCTTTGTGAAATGTACTCTATCTTTTAGATAATTGAGTTTTTAAATTTCACACTGAATGATAGGTACAGAATCCCTCTTGATTCAGTGGGAATAGAACTTATTCTTCATTACAAGTAGAAAGAACAGTATTTTCTCACTCTCAGACATTCTCAGAGAATGGCTTCTAGTTAATGAGTGGATTGATGTCAAACATTTAATTATAAAAATACATTCTATCCTTAAAAATAAGACTTTGTGTGTGCATGTGTGATTCCTAAAATGTTTGATATGAAGGATGAAAAAAACAACTGTTTTAGAAAAAATACAAATGGTAGAACACTAAATGCTTTGTTATACAACTCTTATCTTGAATGAGCTTGACCAGCATTTCAAGTATATCTCTAATTAATTAGCCCAGTATTTCTGAACTGGAGCAAAGATTGAGTAACATTATCCCCATTTATCTCAAAATGAGACCTTCTATATTCAAATAATATAAAGAGGCTTGTAGGTAGGTGACAGTCTTGAGAAAGTGATACATTAGCTGAAAAAGCAGACTAAAAAGTCACGGAGGCAATTTTGATAAATGCACAGAAGCTTGCATGATAGAGCAAACTGAAGCATTTTAGAATCTGTGAGATTCATCTGGAAGAAAACAGGAACACCCTAGTGTCTTTCCTCATCTGCTTCATGGTTGTGCTTCTCAAACTGAGACCACATGATGGTCTGCTGTGCTGGGTCATACTCACTTTATGATGATGGTACTCAGGGCTTGATTTCTTCAGAATGCTTTATCTTTGATGCTGAAAACTGTCTCTACGCTGTAAATAATTCTGAAAATGCATTTCCTGAGAATGAGCATTTCTCATGCCCCCAACGTTATGTAAGTAAAATGCAAACTCTGACCCTTGTAATAACGAAAGCATATTGTCTGTGTTCCTGTTTCTTTGTAACTTGGTTTCCAGAGGTGCTTATACTTGAGAGGATGTAAATTTCTACTGGAGGGTGAAGCCACCTTTACACCTTGAAAAGACAATTTGTGTCCACTTGAGACGTAAATGTGACATGTCTCAAGTCCTGTGTCACAATCTCACAGAGGAAGTGAGAACCCTCCTGTCTACTCCTCTCCAACTTGAGTGGCTGCAGCAGCGGGAATGTCAGCAACCTGGAGAGGAAGTGATCTTGACTCGGTGACTCTCAGAGTTATGAGGAAATTGATCAAAAGCCTTTGTTAGGGAACATGCACAGGGAGGAAACCTTCCCCAGGGTTAACCAACCTAACCCTCAGATTGCCCAGTGGCAGAGCACAAACTTCCTCAGAACTATGGTTGATGTAAACTGTGGTTAAAATTTGGCCATTTAGCTCTCATCAGAAGAGAGGTTGAGAATCTTCGCTTGCTATCAGTTTTCAAAGAAATCATCACTATAACCACAAGTTTAATCAAAGAAGCAAGTGAAAAAAAGAGACAAGCTAGAATTTCAATGGGACATTTACTTAAATTGCACCTGATGAAAGCCTTCCCAACTCCTCAGTGAAGATGAATTAGAAATTACATGAGAACGATAGACTACATCACTTCTACATTTCTTATATACAATATACTTTTGGAAACTTCTTCAGTATAAATAAAACAATTGCATGCACGGCAGAATCAGTGTTTTGCTTACTAATCTAATACCCGGTATCTACTACATGACAGGCCCTGTTGTGAATTGACTGACAATGGACCATTACTGTGAATATTCTGCTACCCTAAGTGTACAAATGAGGTAAGCATGCTCTCTTTCAGAATGTTGCCTTAATATACTGCTTGTTCCGTGGCCTGCCTGGTGGCACAGGGGTTAAAGAAACAGCACTAACAAGCTATTGCCAGCAATTGCAGCATGAGTTTGATCCCCAGCCCTCCAGGGAGCAACCCACATGGCATAGCAGATCTCTCTTGTCTTGCTCGCTGATCCTCTCAGCATTTCAGTAGATCCCACTGTTCAGCTCCCCATTCTCTCTGGTGAATCCTCTCACTCCCAAGCCCCCGCCCTGCACCTCTGGTCTACACCCCAGAGGTGTACTTATTTATGTATGCATAAATAAATAAATCTTAAAAAAATACTGCTTGTTCCTTTCTTGCTGTGATATGCATACACACATATATAACAATATCTATAATAATTGTTCATATCCTTAGAATCATCTAAAAATATACATGTAAGTATAGTAGGATTGCTAGTTATTCCTGAACGTTCAATAATAAATTCTCTAGTTGCTGGTGGAGTAATGGTCCCGAAAACCAAGCAAAATAAAACTGCATTTCCTTTGTTTCTCCTTGTCACTAGATTTGACCATACGGTGAAGCTTGGGATAACAAATATAAACAAAAGACATGAAACTTGCAGGAGTGTTTTAAGGGGTGAGGGTCATCTGCTGCCTTTTTCTTCCTTCATGTTATTTAGAACCCAAATATGATAACTGAAGCTGGAGGAGCCATCTTGGAACACAGGTAGAAAAATCTTTGTTGAAAACTGGCAGAACACCAGGATAAAAGAAACCTAGGTTGAAAAAGAGTATTTAGTGGACTATAGAGGTCATGAAGTAAGATAAAACAGACATCAGGTCTAAAAACCATGATCAGACAAGATTTTTGTGGTTGCTTAAAGAAGAACTCATTGAATTCCAGTCGGCCAGAGTCCACTAAATTTTACATTGACAGAGACCACAACCTGGCCTGTAAAAGCTTTTAGTCATTCAACACTTACGTGATCCCACTTCCTACACCAGCACCTGGAGGAAGGCCATGAAAACATGCACTTTGGAATACCATGAACAAGGAAATATTTCCCAAAAGAGAGAGTCAGTGCCCACAGAAGACAGTGAGTAGAATGAGCACCCATCAGAAACTGTACTTTTACTTTTTCTGCGTAGTGAGATCTAAAAATTTTAGGGAGAAGTAATAATTGTATGATTCTTATCCCATTTTTCCCCAAATGTGAGTCATGTTTCTTTGTTGTGACTTATCCTGTTGCTATTGCACTACTGGCTGTGTTGCAGTAGATTACTTAGATGTTTCAAAAGGTCTCAGAAGGGAGCCTGCAGCAGGTCACCACACAGACCTGATGAAGAGCAGTAAGAATCATCTGAAATTCCTGGATGCATGAATCTGATGGGATGTTGGGGTGCTTCCTCTGGGTGAGTGGGGTTGAGCGTGTTTTAAATATGGAAATATAAAGGTACAAAGAGATATGTAGTTGTACAAAGGGAGAACTTAATTGTCCTTCAACAAAAATAAAGTTGTTCTTTACTTCTTCAGTGAAAAAACTAAGGGCTAGGCCTCCTTGGCGGCACAAGGGGGTAAGCATAACACAGGTCTAAAAACCATGATCAGACAAAATTTTTGTGGTTGCTTAAAGAAGAACTGATTGAAGTTATTCACAGCCTCTGCAGCACGAGTTCAATCCTGGGCCAGCTGGGGAGCTACCCACATGGTGCAGCAGACCTCTCCTGTTGTGCCCACTGCTCCCCTCAGCAGTGTATTTCAGTCAATCTGCCTGTTCTGTTCCCCACTCTGTCTCTGGTGAATCTGCTCACCCCCTGCAGCTCGGGCCTGTACCCCAGTTCTTGTATGCATAAATAAATAAATCTTTAAAAAAATAAGAAAGAACTAAGGGCAGTCAATAGCAATGGTGTGTATCATATCTGGAAAGTGTCCCTAAAGCAGATAATGTAGTCGTATCCTGCCTGCATCTCTTGTGTCTTGCTACCTGGAATGTGGATGTGATGGCTGGTGCGGGATTCTGTTGTGTGCTGAGAATAATCAAGAGAAAGTATACAGATGCCCTCAGCACACTGGAATTGTTGCTACAGTCCCAGATCACCTGCATTCATGTGAGAGATTATACAAATTTTAATCAAATTTAAACCACTTTTGAGTTTTCAATCATTCAAAGCTGAACTTATGTCCAACTGCTCTAGGAAGACATTTACAATATGAAAAATTGAGGGTATACTTTTGTAAGTTGTTGATGTTAGAGATCACGAGGGAAGAAATATTGAAGGAGAAGGAAGGGAGGCACTGAAGCAGTGCGTTTTCTGTAGGCAGCATTTGCTTTATAAAAATTGAAAAAAAATCATGGCTTTATATTTTTACCTGTTAAAATTGCCTATAAACCTATGTTAAATGCAACATTGATATTATTGCTTGCCCGTTTCTTTTATTCAGAAAATAAATATGGTTTAGAATTAATACCAGTTTTTTTTTCTCTTCTGTTACTCACTAGTAGAAGCCAATCACATGAGTAATAGTTTTTGAAGACACAATCATTGTTTCCAGTCTCTTTCATTCCCCAGCAGTTGCTTTATCTAAACCAACTTCCGCAAATTGCAACAAAAAGCCTGGTCTATATTAAACCCAAAAAAGTCAAAGAAAGTAAGGGCGCGGAGGTGAGAATTTCTCCTGAAACAGTCTATACGCTTCCTATAAAAGGCTTTAGAGAAGGAAGTTAAACCACAGTCCTATTAGGTAATAAGCTATGAATGAAAATAATTTATCTGGAATGAGGAAGGGCAAGATTGCTTTAAAAGATTTTCCTCAATAGCATATTGCTACAAAGTTGTCCCTGAAATATGAGGTGAGACACAGGATGAAGCCTGGGAACGCTTCCTCCATCCTAAACCAAGGCTTTCTGCAGGTGTACAGTCTCTAGGAGTATGGAAGTTGTTGCTCAACAGATAGTGCAGTTTACAACCAGTCCTCACCAGGGAGATGGGAAATCCAGGGTGGGGATTGTCCTGCAGAAGCGTGATGAGGAGTTCAGAGAAACCAAACCCAATGGTGAGGACTGGGTCAGCAGCCTGCTAACTGTGTGGGCTGGGAGATGGGGCAGGAAGTGATTAGGAGTGGGAACTCAGAAGCCAGCTGCCTAGCTTCCAATCCTGCCTCTGCTACTCTACATTGTGTATGTCTATTGTGTACTCTTTGTACTGTTGTTTTTGTTTGTTTGTTTGTTTCTTTTTTTTACCCCTCTATTCCTCAGTCATGTGTAAAATGTGGATTTATGTGTTCTTGCCTTAAAGGTATATTACAAATTTCACAAATGACTGGATTTTAGATCAACATACAAGAAATATCTTACCAACGACAGACACATTCAAATGTGTTGTGAAGTGTGTCCAATGGCATATGACACATTCTAGTACTAAACTGACTTATACTTTAAGTGGCGTTGGAGAGGTACTAGTTCAACACAGTGTAGTGAGGCAGATCCAGTCTGAATCCCAACCTTGCTACTACTCACTAGCTAGTTGACCTGGGATCTCTGCTCACCTTGCCACCTGTTCTGGGTCTATCTATCTCCCTCTGCTTGTCCCAGTGCTGACCTCATGGGCCTTTGTTCACTTTCCCTAGACCTCTTTATAGCTTATCTATAGTATCTCCTTTGCTTGGAATGCTTTTTATTAAACATTATTATCAAAAGACACTTCCTTGGGAAGCTTTCGGTTTTCCTCCACCAGGTTCAGGTCCTGTTACATATCTCAGAGCACTTTGTATTTCTTCTCCAGAGCACTTGTTATAATTGTGGTAAAGGAAAGTTCATTTGAATAGTTATTCTTAGCTTTGTTGATAGACTCTCAGCCAACCAATGTCCATATGTTGTATAGCACGTATAGTATGTATACATTCTATACACCACATGCTATATATGCGATATAGTATGCATACATTCTATGCATTGTATACCATAAACCTTATACCATGCAGTATGTTTGGTATACCAATGTATACCAACATACACCATACAGTATATGCTCAATCAATACTTACCTAATGACCACATGAAAAATAAAACAAACATGAGATAAATTTCCTTTTCTGCTTGTTTTCTAAGCTATGAGCTCCTTGAAGGAAGATCATACTTCATTTATCTTTGTATCCCAAGAAAAAGCCTAACAGTACTGGCAACTAGTGAAATTTAATAAACTTGCTATATGAATGAACAAATTGTATGGTAATAATTTATTTTTTTTAATCATTTGGCTTTTAATCACTAAAGGATATGGGAAAGAAATACATTTGGCACAAGACAATATTCTTTTTTTTTTCATTCAACGTTTTTTTAATTTCTTATATAAGAAAGAAAAATTCAGAAGGAAAAAGAAAAATGTATGGTAATAATTTAAATCCAATTTGTAAGTAAACTAAAATATAGCATTCTGATTGGAAAATATGATAATCTCTTTAGAGGCTTTTGTTGAATATAACCTTACCTGTAGAATATTGGCTTTTTTCCTCTCTTGATTGAGTTAGTATTCACTTACTTGTGATAGAAAATTCCACCCTTATGTTGGGAATGCTAACCAGTACTGTACTGTAGAGTATAACACTGAATTGTAGGACAGTGATGCCAATGGTTTTTGATCTCAATCTCTTTATCTCTTTATACTCAGTCTCTTTCAAAATTATTGATGATCCCAATAAGCTTTTATGTGTGATATTTACATATTGGAATTTAAAACTGAACAAAATTTAAAATTTTTATTTGTTTTCTTGTAAGAGCAATGATACACTCAACACATTTTTTAAATCTTTATTTATTTATTTATTTTAAAGATTTATTTATTTATACAAGCACTGGGGTTTAGGCCAGAAGTGCAGGGGTGGGAGGTGAGAGAATTCACGAGAACAGGGAACAGAACAGGCAGAAGGACCAAAGTACACTGATGAGGGGAGCAGCGGGCGAGACAGGAGATATCTGCCACGTCACGTGGGAATCTCCCTGGCTGGCCGGGATTGAGCCCATGCTGCAGAGCCGCAGACAGCTTCACAGTGCTGCGCTCAACCCGCTGCGCCAGCAGGGAGGTCCTACACTCAACACATTTTTATTAATGAATTACGTTAACCTAATAGATCTTGTGCCAAAGCATGATTTTACCATGTAATACATTGATCATTTGGAAAACATTGATTCAATGAGTGAATATTTGACCTTCTAAACATCAGATATATTGTATCTAAAAACCACATTTGTTAATATTATTGCTAATATAGGAAAATCTTTACACATCAGGAAGCTGTCCAGTTTACATTAGCAAGTACAAGTTTTCCAAAATTTTAAGTTTTGTTTGCAGACTCAAATTTCATTTCATTTATTTTTTTTAAGATTTATTTATTTATGCATTCAAGAACTGGAGTACAGGCCAGAGGTGTGTGTGTGGGGGCGAGGGGGAGGGTGAGAGGATTCACCAGAGACAGAGTGGGGAACAGAACAGGCAGATTGACCGAAGTACACTGCTGAGGGGAGCAGCGGGCGGGTCAGGAGAGGTCTGCTGCATCGTGCGGGTTGTTCCCTGGACAGCAGGGGATCGAACTTGTGCTGCAGAGGCTTCGGATTGCTTCACAGTGTGGTGCTTAACTCCTTGCACCACCAGAGAGGCCCCCTTGTGCCACCAGGGATGCCGCAGACACAAATTTTATCTTTGGCAACAAATAATGTCTGCCATTTTCCTTATAGACAGGCTCTCTTTATGCAAGCTCAAGAAAAAATTGGTCAAATGGTCAAATCTAAATAACAATAGTTTGCTTTCAGTTGTCTTTCAGGAAGAACACAGGCTATTTCAGCTTGTAATTCAAATAATTGTCTAGGTCCTGGAGTGTGGTGTAGAAGGGTTTTACACACACTTCCTATGCCACCATGTAGAACACTTAAGAGAGTCCAGTCGAGGGTGGAGTTTAACTAAAATTAATTTATCTTTCATGTTTTACTGAGGACATGATACCATTCCCTCCCTTTTTTCTCCAGCTGTGTGGTGACGATGAATATGGTGACCCTGGAGTGGTCTGGAGTCCTGACCTCAGCTGGGGCTAAGGCATCAACTGCTTTTGCAAAATTATTATAAATGTCAATACAGAGAAAAAGGTAAATAACATCTTAATAGAATTAATAAAGTACTTTTGATCTAATGGACCCACAAATGATCTCAGGGAGTCCTGGGAGACAACAGACCACACTTTGAGAACGGCTGTGGTAGGGCATGCTAATATTAAATTAAAAGACTCATTGACATCACATGGATGGAATTTACCACAATATGGTCTTTTCATTAAACATCTTTTCTGTATTCCCAACCCCATCAGGAACAAATAAACCGAGAGCAAAATATTACAAAAGCTTATGATGATTGGGTTTTAGATCCACATACGAGAAATATCTTACCAATAACAATGTAAAAAAGTCTCAACATATCATTTAAAAAATTTCTAACCCAGAAAGCATTTCAGAATTGAAGAGGTGGCAATAATAATAATAATAATAATAATAATAAAAGAATGACTACAAAGTCTCATTTGAATGCACTTTTAGCAGCTCTGCCTGTAACATTCATATTACTTTATTTTGACTTTAAAACATTTCTGTGGTGTGGTTTCACAGGACTGGATGTCATCTCCATTGTACCGGTGAGTATGTGATGGAATTCACCCACAATCACATAGGAAAATAGGACTGCAAGGAGGGGGACCCTCCTGGTTAACATTAACATTTCAGCTTTTTTCCCTTTTTGTCATGTTGAATCACTTGGTTCCTCCAGCCTCAGCAAGTGTGTCTCACTTTAATAAAAAAAGTTTCCAGTGAACTCTGAGACTTTGGAAATCCTTAAGTGAAATTTGCAACATAACTGAAGACCTGTAAGGAAAGTGTGACTTTTGTGAGCTTTCCCTGCTTCCATTTCTGTTGATAGACAGCTATTCATGGAAAGAACAAAATTCTCTCAGTCTGAGCCACATCATTTGCTAAATTTGTAATTCTAGATTAGAGAAACATCCTCAGATGACTGAGCCTTCCACCCCTGATGTCCTGGAAGTTCTCATTCTGAAAGTACAGATAACATTTTCCCTTCCTCTTTGGAAACAAAGGAAAAGCTCAGCTAAGAAATCTGTGCCATTGACCTGTCATGAGTGACTGGGACTATTATTGGAGATTTAGACAGAATGTGTTGAAGGGGAAGAGGATGGACTGGGGATGAGTGGAAGAGAAAGCAAATATGAGCTTCTTGTCCTGTTGAAGCTGAAGCAATTTTTAAAGATCAGATCTATATTTACTGGCCTGTTAAAGGTAACAGAAACTTCTCTCTGTGTCACCAGTGAGTAATTGCCATACAATGCTGTATTTGTGTGACCCATATTTTACCTCCCAAAGGCAGCAAAAGCTCCTTAAAGAAAGATATAGACCTCATTTATGTGTAGAAAGAACAACTGTGTTCACTCTCTTGAAAATACTCGTCTTTTATTTTTTTATTTCCATTGTGTCCTTCACGCTTTAAACCCTAGCACAGGACTTAAATGGAAGTCACAGGTGAAGTGCTTTTGAATGGAGCCTGACCCAAACCACCTGGTGAGCAGGGTGTTTGTCTGTGAGGCCACCTCCCACACTCCACTGCTCAGGGTCACAGAGAGATCAGAAGGTGCGCGTTGCTCAGATGCAATCAGTTTTTCCATTTGAAAAACAGTTTGCCTGGGTGGAAAACCACTTTCTCAGAAAGAGATTTTCTTAGGAATTGCATTGACATTGTTCTTTCATGACAAGAATATCAATCAGTTCAAAAGTCCCTCTCCTGTTTGTGAGACTGTAGGCATGCACAGACAAGCAGAGTTTGCGACCCTGTTGTTTGGGACTAGTGTAAAGGTCAAGGTTGAATATTGAAATTAATTGTTTTTTCTGCCACTGTCGGTTTTTGCAACCTCTTCCCCCCACTTAATATAGCCTTTTGACTCTCCCCACCCCAACCCCCAAACTTGATCCTGTTTCTTAGTGTGAGAAAATGAGCTCTTTGCAATGAAAGATGTAAAATCTGGTCAGGATCATGAAACACCTTTCAGTGTAAAGGAAAAGAAATAAGCCATGAACTAGAAGAACGAGGTTCCAGTTTACACTGTCATTTATAGCTTATACCAAGCCACTGACTTCCCTCCACCTAGTTTTCCATCTTAGACTGTGAATAATATTACAGTTAACCCTTAAGTAATTCAGAAGCTAGGTGTGCCAACCCCTACACAGTCAAAAATCCATGTGTAAATTTGGATTCTTCCAAATTTAATTACTAATAGCCTGTTGACTGGCAGCATTACTGATAATGTAAATAGCCAATTACCACAAATTTTGTGTAACATGTGTATTAAATGCTATATTATTACAATAAAATAAATTAGAGAAAATAAAATGTTATTCTGAAAATCACAAAAGAGAAAAAACGCATTTCTAGTACTGTGTACCATGCTTATGGATATGACAAGTTTATGTTTCTGTTTATAAGAAAGTCTGGCCCATGCAGTTCTAACTCCAGTGGGTCAATGATCAGCTGTATTTACTCTGTCTACTTTATAAGGTCCTTGTAAAAGTAGATTGCTATTAGGTAGCACTGTTTGACATATTATTTATTTACTTTACTCCAGTACCTAGAACAGTGATTGAGGCATAGCAGGTACTCAGAAAACATTGTTAAGTGAATGACTATGCTTGGAAATGTTTTATAAACTGCACAGGCAATGCACAAATGTTTTTACTACTCTCTTAATAGATGATACAAGCGCTCCATCCTGTGTGTGTGGTGTGCGAGCAGGTTTCTTCCTGCCATAGGCTGCAAGGATCTCTTCCAGGCCATGGTATCTGCTTGGTTTCTTTGAATCTGTGTCTTTGTTTGGAACTGACCCACTGTCCAGCAGAATGCACTAAAGGAACTATGATTTTAATGCAACTGCTAGACAGTAAATATTGGTCTTCAGAAGGTTGTTCCTATAAATCCATAACACATTTTCATATAACATGGAACGACCCTGTAGTGGTATTGGTAATATTATAGGTCTGGGATATTTCAAGTAAGTTCCATATCAAATAAGGGACAGCATAAATAGCCAGGATTATGACAAAGGGAAGAATTTTAGAAACATTTTTGTGGAGAATTTCTCATAACACCTTTGGAATGGACTGAATTCTGTCCTTCTAAATTCATATATTGAAACTCTAAGACCAATGTGACTGTATTTGGAAATAGAGTCTTTAATTTACTTAAAATGAGGTGGTAAGGGTAATCCTCCAGTAAGATTGGTGTTCTTGGAAGAAGAAGAAATGACATCAGAGCTCTACCTCTTTCCCCCAACCCCTGAAGAAAGGTCATGCTATGGAACAAAAGGGTGGTCAGGAAGAGATTCCAACTGGGAATCTTATAGTAGGCATCTGGGTCTGGGATTTCCAGGCTCCAAAACTATGAGTGTGAACTTTGGTTTGAGATACCTGGTCTGTGGGATTTTTTTTATGGCACCATGAGCAGACTTGGGTGCAGAGAAGTACAGTGCAGGTATAACAAAAACCTACAAATGTGGAGGTGGCTTTGAAACTGGTTATAGGTAAAGGCTTGAGGAGTTTTGAGACTCATTTTAGAAAAAGTTTTGATTCCTTGACAGCACAATTGGTAGAAATATGGACATTAAGAGCAATTCTGAAGACAGCTCAGAAAGAAAAGAACTGTAGAGAAAGAACCTACCATCTTTCAGAATACGTATATCTTTGTGAGCAGGTTATTTATTGGTAGAAATATGAGCATTTAAGGCTTATTCTATTGCTATGTCAGCCAGAAATTAGAAGCAGGTTATTGGAAACTGGAGGAAACTTGACTGATTTATGTTCTAGTGGTTTGTGGAAGGTAGAATTTGTGAACAATGAAACAAAATATTTAGCTGGAGAGATTTCTAAGCAAAGTGTTGAAGGAGTAACTTGGTTTCTTCTTAGAGTAAAATGCAAGAGAGATGAATTGAAGGAATTATGCAAAATGCACCAGAGCTTGAAGATTTGGAAAATTCTCAATCTACTCAAGTTGCAAATAATTGAGGAAAATGTTCTGAAGAGATTATTATCCATTTCATAAGAAGAGTACTATGGGTTTCAACCATGGCTTTAATCAGCCATTTCAGCAGAAGCATAGACTAGAGATGGGCTTATACAACCAGAATCACTACCAACTGGGACTAAATGGAAGACATACAACAGAATGAGAGAGGGTTGTCAGACTTCTGGCATTCTGTAGGATAGGACAATAGGGTTATCCAGCAGAAGCATGTCTTATCCTTCAAGAAAAGGAAAGAATGACTTCAGAGGTGATTCAGAGATTCTGAGGGTTCTCACTCCCACTCCCTGGGGCCAGGGCTAGTTCCTCCTTGGTTTCAAAGGGTGGGGCCATTTCTTGTTATTACTGACCAGAGCCTCAATGACAGAGCCACCTCCAGGGCCATGGGGGTGACATTGCTGTCACAATAGGCCCAGAAAAAGAGGTCAAATCAAGAATTATTCCTGATCTTTATGATCTAAGAGCATTTACCTAACTAGGCTTGGGACTTGCGTGGGCCCTGAAACCTTTCTTCTTTGTGATTTCTACCTTTTGGAAAGTCTTTCCCTTGCATTTCCCACCATTTTGTTTTGTCTGATTTCACAGGTTCACAAATGGAGAAGAATTTTGCCTTAGGAGAGTTTCACTCATTAGTTGATATTTGGGTTTCAGACTTTACAGTTGATGCTGAATGAATTAAGACTTACAGAGTCTTTTGGAGTGAAAGTGCAACCAGAGCCCAAGGCACTCAGAGGCCTCAGGGCAAAGCAGCTTTACTGGGGCTGAGGTATGCTGGCCTCAGCCTGCTGCCTGTAGGTGTTCCTCCTCCAGCCCCAGCAAAGTCAGTTCAACTCTGGCTCCCTGAGGTAAACAGGTGCACAAGCTTGCTCTGACCTGAGTGCAGGCCAAGGTGGGCATACCCCCTTTTATATATGGTTCTAGGATTCTAAATAAATGGACCACTCAGGTATGAGCTAAATGAACCAGTTAGGTTCAAGCTCATTTCATTAGTTAATTATTTGGATTGAAAATGGAAAATAAGCTAATTGGTGCTAACCGGTCCATTCAAATGGATTGAAAATAGTCCAGTTAGGCTTATAGGATGAGCAATCCTAAAGGGGTTTTGAGGCAAAACAAGAGCTAGCTTGAGCCATTCGCTTCTAGCCTTCTGAAGAAAGAAGGATTCTGCTCCCTCCTAGCCTCAGAAGAGAGAAGAAGGTTAGTCAGCAGCCAGCAGCCACCTCTCCAGAGAGAAGCATCAAGCAGTTGACACCATGGGATTCAGCAGTCACTGCAGGTCTCTGTAAGAATTCTAGACCTCCAGACCTCCATAGGCCGTGCAGACTCCATCACCTGCAACAAGCATCTCAAAGCACTGACCACAGCCTCTGGTTCTGCAGCACCACCTCCTGGTGCTGTTGAGTCCCTCACTGTCTGATCCAGGGGGTTTCAAAGGCACTCCAGAAGGTTTCAAATAAATGTCAGCTGATGTTGATGCTGCTGATCTACAATGTTGTAGAAATACTGTGTATTAGAACATTGAATTGTATAGATTTTCTCCATGAATAAAAATATACAAGATTCAGTTGTTGCTTTATTTTGCAGTACATCAGAGTTCCTCTCTAAAAATGGATCAAAACCTTGCACTTTGAAGAAAAACATTATAGGGGTTATGAAATAATTTGAACAACAAGTGTTTGACATGTATATGTGGTTGTGACTGATTGATTGGTTTCTGGAAAGTAGATATTCAAATAAGTATGACAAATATCTTCCAGTAATATAAAACAATACCTTTCTATTTAGGAGGGGGATTGAGAATTTGTTTATAGAAATAACAAAATGAATGAGTATAAGAATCGGTGAGAGGGCTGCTTTTCAACATAATACTGGAAGTCCTAGCTAGAACAATAAGACAAGAGAAAGACATACAAGGAATCCAAATGGGCAAGGAAGAAGTCAAACTATCACTATTTGCAGATGATATGATAATATACATAAAGAACCCCAAAAACTCCACAGAAAAACTAATTAAACTAATCAATCAGTTTAGTAAAGTGGCAAGATACAAAATCAACACACAAAAACCAGTAGCCTTCCTATACACAAACAAATCTGAAGAAGAAGAAATCAAGAAAACCATTCCTTTTATTATTGAAGCAAAAAAAAAATCAAATACTTGGGAATAAATCTAATAAAAGAAGTAAAGGATCTATACAAAGAAAACTATGAAACACTGTTAATAGAAATAGAAGTAGACACAAAGAAATGGAAAGACATCCCCTGCTCATGGATTGGAAGAATTAACATTAAAAATGGCCATACTACCAAAAGCAATCTATAGATTCAAATCAAATCAAAGAAATAGAAAAATATTGATGAAATTCATATGGAGCCACCAAAAACACTGAATAGCCAAAACCCTCCTGAAAAAAAAAAAGAAGGGAATGAAGGCATCATTCTCCCAGATTTCAAACTATACTACAAAGCCATAATAATCAAAACTGCATGATATTGGAAACAGAACAGACACATGGACCAATAGAACCAAATAGAAAACCCAGAAATAAACCAACAGATTTATGGTCAACTAATCTTTGACAAAGGAGCAAAGAATATGCACTGGAGCAAAGAAAGTTTGTTCAATAAATGGTGCTGGGAAAACTGGGTCACTACATGCAAAAGAATGAAACTTGACTACTACCTCACACCATGCACAAAAACCAACTCAAAATGGGTTAAAGAACTAGACATAAGACCTGAAACCATAAAATATATAGAAGGAAATATAGGTGAAACACTACATGACATGCACCTCAAAGACATCTTTACAGACACATCACCCAAAGCAGTGATAGTGAAGGCTGGAACTACATCAAATTAAAGAGCTTCTGCACAGCAAAAGAGACAATAACCAAAACAAAGAGAAACCCCACCAACTGGGAGAAAATTTTTGCACACAACACTAATGATAAAGGACTGATGACAAAAATCTACAAAGAGCTGATGAGACTCAACAAAAACAAAGAAAATAATCCAGTCAAAAAATGGGAAGAAGAGCTAAAAAAGAAACTTCTGCAAAGAGGAAATGCAAATGGCCAACAGGCATATGAAAAAATGTTCAACATCACTTGTAATCAGGGAAATACAAATCAAAACTACAATGACATACCATCTTACACCAGTGAGAATGGCACATATTAAAAAAACTAGCAACAACAAATGTTGGCGAGGTTGTGGAGAAGAAGGAACTCTCCTGCACTGCTGGTGAGAATGCAAACTGGTCCAACTACTATGGAGAACTGTGAGGGGATTTCTTGACCTACTAAAGATCCTTCCATATGATCCAGCAATTCCACTCCTAGGTATTTACACAAAGGACACAGAAACATTAATTCCAAAGGGCACCTGCACCCCTATGTTTATAGCAGCACTATTCACAATAGCTAAGCTTTGGAAACAACCCAAATGCCCAAAAATAGATGACTGGATCAAGAAGATGTGGTACATATACACCATAGAATATTACTCAGCAATCAAAAAAGATAAACACATGCAATCTGCAGCAACATGGATGGAGCTAGAAGGGATCATGCTCAGCGAAATAAACCAGAAAGAAAAAGAAAAATACCGGATGGTCTCACTCATAGCAGGAATCTAGAAAACCTAAATAAGGGAGCAGGAAAAAGAATAATTATAAGAGAGAAAAAAATCAAAATCAACAAATAACTATGAACCAGAGACACCCTATGGGGTGGGAGGGGAAAGGAGGTATTGGGGTCAAAATAAATGGGTTGCAATTGTATGGGGAACATAAAAATAAGAAAATAAATAAAAAATAAACAAACAAACAAAGAAAGAATCGGTGAGAGGGGCATCCCTGGTGGTGCAAGGGGTTAAGCACAGCATTATGAAGCAATCTGCAGCCACTGCAGCACGAGTTCAATCCCCGGGCAGCCAGGGAGCAACCCACATGGCGCAGCAGACCTCTCCTGACTTGACGGCTGCTCCCCTCTGCAGTGTATTTCAGTCATTCTGCCTGTTATGTCCCCCACTCTTTCTATGGTAAATCTGCTCACCCCCACACCTCTGGCCTGTACCCCAGCTCTTATATGCATAAATAAATAAATCTTAAAAAAAAAAAAGAATCAATGAGAAAGCATGGCTAATCTGAGACCAGAAACAGCTCCTTTGCTAATAGTCACTCATCTGGGATAAGCATTTGGTTTGGTAAGTGGTCAAGGAAGGCCCATTTCAGAATTTTATGACTAGACAACTTCTGGACTCAAGGAAAAGCACTGAAAAGTTTGGTAACAGCTGGTAAAGCTGGAGTCATTATTTGCAAGGCTTGGTAAGTATGTGGGTGTGCTATTGTTTATGTCATTGTGATTTATGACAAGTAAATTCCTAATGCTGATTATACCTAGCCAGCCTACTCCAGACCTCTGCCCCCCCAGAAAACAAGAGCTACCAAGTCAGGTTTTCTGGTGGGTGAAAGGAGGAAATTCCCAGGGGTTAAGGGAAGGTTGAAACTCCTACTTGAAGCAATATTTTGTAAACTTTAGGAGTGTGCATTAAGAAATATTCATATACCCGTATGTATGCTGTGTGTTATGTAAGACACCAATTAACAAAGATTGAAGTTCAAGTGTGTTTTTGACATAAAAAAATGTGATTTACTCATCCACTCTTACTGAATCAGATCCCTCAGGGAAATTAGTTTCACAGGTTTCTAACCCTGTGAAAGTGTTTGTTGAATGTTGGGAATACTGTGGTGTCCCTTTGTCACTGGTCTAAGTTCAAAAAAGATGTACTTATTTTTTGTATTTTGTATTACTTCTGTGTTTTCTTTTATAAGTTAGATTTGACCCTGGAACTGATACTCTGTCAACAGGTCTTTATGACTATGGCCAGTGATAGAAACTTCTAAAAGTTCTGCAGGATTATTAACTAGGAGCAGGAACCTTCAGGATCAATTTATGTCAACTCTTTTGCCCAAATAAATCCAATTTTCTGGTTTTTCTTGCCATTATCAATGAGAAATTTTTAGCATTTCTGAAAGTTTATGTCTTGTGGGAGAAATTTTTGGTAAGACTTAGTTTTGAAAAAGTTCCCTGTTACATAGTTTAGGAAATTCCTATTCCTGCCTACATGTAAGCAAACTTTGTAATTATTTATGAAAGGAAAAATATTCCAAGTTCTAACTTTGGCAATTAAGAATTGATATAATCGCCTATATTCATGTTTCAATTTACCTTAAAAACTTTCCTTAAAATTACTCTTTCAAAAGGTTTCTTTCAAAAGATAGCTCTCTAGGAGATGGAATTAAAGAATAAGATCAGTTATCTTCACTGTGGATAAGTCAAGGGCCCCTTCAACACAAATTTCCTGGTATGTTTGTGTATACCAAGGAGAGGTTGTTCATTCTTTGACTATAATACCATTCAAATGTATAATGAAAACTAGCAAGTCATTCCTGTTTAACTGATGTAACACAGATTAAGTCATGCTTCCTGAGACCAAAATGTTGGCATTGATCTGGCTAGAGCAAATGCCTCTAAAATTATTATAAGTATGAAGTAAAGAGATATTGAATGGAAGAAAAACACAGACCAGCAAAACAATATAATTAGGGTAGCTACAACCTTAGCTGCTATGGTGTTATATTTATTTATTTTTATTTAAAGATTTATTTTTATTTATTTATAAATACAGAAACAGGGGTATAGGCCAGAAGTGCAGGAGGGTGAGAGGATTCACCAGAGACAGAGTGGGTAACAGAACAGGCAGATTGACTGAAATACACTGCTGAGGGGAGCAGCGGGCAAGACAGGAGAGGTCTGCTCGCCATGTGGGTCACCTCCCTGGCCAGGGATCAAACTCATGCCGCAGCGGCTGTGAATAGCTTCATAGTGCTGGGACTTAACCCCTTGCACCACCAGGGATGCCCTATGGTGTTAAATTTAAACATTAGATATATATTGGTAAGGGATATGAGCTGAAATAATGAACCCAAATAATTACTGATACTTAGAGAATTTAATAGATAATTTAAGGGAGGATTTGAACCCAGGAACAATCTGACAGATTTTACTCTGAGAACTGCTCCACTAGCTACCAGTTTGAGATCATATACCTCAAAGTGAAAGAGCTATACAGGGGCAATAGCAGGTCAAATACAGTTCAAGGACAGGGCCCAATAGAGGACAGATCATGCTGGTGGTCCTTCACCTGTGCACACAAATGCAAGACCACTCAGGCAACAACAATAGGGTTTATTTAACAAATAGGGGCAACAAAGGGCCCTATAGGGTAAGGAAAAATATCAGGCTTTTCTGCCTTCCCGCTATCAGGATAGATGAGGGAACCCTGTGATCCTGAATGCATGCCTGATGGAGGGCACCTGAAGTGGGTACACCTGGGCTAAGACTGGGCTTTTAAGGGCGACATCACAGGAATGCCAGCAGTAGCAGCTGAAAGAGAAGCCAAAGAGAAGCCGAGAGAATGCTGGAGAGCCCAGATTGAGTGAAAACTTGCTAGGGGCTGGGAGGACCGCCAGCCTCCCGGTCCCCCAGCACCCCTGCCTGCCATATGACTGGTGAACCCCAATAAAAAACCTGCAAAAACACTGAGGACTCCAATTCCTCCTTTACCTGGTCTGCATGGGATCCTAGAAAACCTGCTCAGTGGTCAGTCCTGACCCTTACAGGCCCCTAGGTTACAAGTGGCCTATCTTATCCCAGGTAGTGTCCACAGTGTCCAGAAGTTGTAAACAAAAGGCCACTCATCCAAGATGGGGCTGTCCTGTCAACAAGGTCCTGGTGCTTGTGGAACAGGCAAGCAGCAGGTCAGGATCCAACTCACTGCAGCTGGAGGTGCTCACAGGCAGGGCCCTGAGATGATGCCACAGCAGCCCATTGAAAGTCTGAAGGTTGGGATGCGCCGCACCTGACACTGGACCAGGCAGCAATGGAGGCAGCAGCACTGGGAGGCAGTGCAGGATAATCAAGAGTACTTAGCAGCAATCAGAGGTGACCTATCGCCAGTCAACAGTGCTGGCCAGCACGGGCCAGTAGTGCTGGTGACCACTGGTCACTAGGAGGGGTTGTCAAATACCAGTATTAACAGCTCTTTGTGCATTGTTGGCCCACACCAACAACTTCCAGCTCTTAGAGCCACCAGGCGCAGGGCCTTTGATGCTCCTTACAGGCAGTGTCAGAGGCGGACTGGAGGTAGGTGTGGTGTGACCGACCTCTCCTCTGCAAAGCTCTTCAGCTATTCTGTTGTTGTTTTTTTTAAGATTTATTTATTTATGCATACAAGAACTGGGGTACAGACCAGAGGTATGGGAGGGTAACAGAATGCGCCAGAGACAGAGCAGGGAGCAGAAAAGGCAGATGGACCAAAAACACTGCTGAGTGGGGTAATGGGCGAGGCAGGAGAGGTCTGCTGCGCCATGTGGGTCCCTCCCTGGCTGGCCGGGGATCAAACCCGCATTGCAGAGGCTGCGGACAGCTTCACAGTGCAGCGCTCAACCCCCTGTAGCACCAGGGAAGCCCTTCTCTGTTAAGCTTTTAAGCTTCTGCAGGGTAAGGGAAAAGGTATCGGGCTTTTCTGCCTTCCTGCCATCAGGATAGATGATGGATCCTCGCGGTCCTGAATGCATGCCTGATGGCGGGCACATGGAATAGGGTGTGGGCAGATGTAGATAGGGTTCACCTGGGCTGAGACTGTGCTTTTTAAGGGCGGCATCATGGGGACGCCAACAGAAGCCGAAGCAGAAGCCGAGAGCGAAGCAAGAGAAGCAGAAGCCAAGAGAAGGCTGGAGAGCCCATGGAGTGAAGACCTGCTGGGGGCTGGGAGGCTGGCAGGCCTCCCAGCCCCTCAGCCCCCCAGCACCCCTGCCTGCCGTGTACCTGGTAATCCCAATAAAAACCTGCAAAACAAGTGAGGACTCTGACTCCTCCTTTACCCTGTCTGCTGGATCCTAGAAAACCTGCACCGTGTCCATTCCTGCCCTTTACAGCTTCTCTTCTTCCTTCAGAGGTCAGCTGCTAGATGCTTCTCTCGAGGTCAGGAACAGAGTCCTGTGAGTCTGAGTGTCTCTCCTCTGAGGCCAGGAACCGAGGGTTGGAGTTCCAAGCTGGCTCCTGCCCTGCCAAATATCCTCTCTCAGGTCCCCCACCTACAGGTCAGAACCATTTACCAATCAGCTCATAATTCACACCTGATCAGTGTAGTCTACACTCCAAGCACCAAATCCATGGGCCTCTCTACTGCCTGCAGCTGGAGGAGCAACAGCACTGGAGCTGACTTCTCAGGGCCCCAAGCTCCTCCCTGCAGCTCTGAAATGGGCTGCAAGTCCTGGGTTGGCATTGTAGGGGAACCACTGCCCTCCACCTTCACTGCTGGCGGCTGCCTGCAGCCTGAGACCCACTGTGGGGCCACTGGTGGTGGGTGGCAAAATACTTGCCATCCACTGCCGCTTGCACTGTTCGCAAATAGTGGGGCTGAGAGGTGGGGTAGGGACTCTCTGATTTCAAAAGGAGGAATTTTCTTACATCATTTTCTTACATCAAACAGTACAATGATCAAAACATAAATTTTGACAAGTCTGTGGTTTTCATTCTTAAGTTTGGAAGTGTCAAACTTTTCTGGGTAGTCTGATTCAGAGGCTGTTATCTATACATCCAGGGAGGCAAGACATCAGGTAAGCTTTCTCCTAACTCTACCTTTGGGATTCTTGGTTGATTGCTTGTTTTTTATTTTACTGTAACAGAAGTCTTAGAGTGTTTGTTGATTTAATTTCCTCATAGGCGCCCAGATTTTTTTGTGTGTAGCTTTCTCACAGAACATACAAACATACACTGTAGTGTATACGGGGTCTTCGGCCCTCCCTCCAGCCTGTCAGACTGGGAGAGGGGTCCCAAAACACAATTGTTCTCCCTCATTTTTATGTGTGACCATTCAGTTCATCATTGCCATTTTTTTTTAGCATAGAAGAACTGGGGTATAGGACAGAGGTGGGGTGGGGGGCAGTGAGAAGATTCACCAGTAACAGAGTGGGGAGCAGAACAGGCAGATCTACTGGCGGCAGGCCAGACATGAGAGGTCTGCTGCACCATGTGGGTCAGCAACTTGGCCAGGACAGAACTCAGGCCACAGTGGGGACAGTGCTGAGACTTAACCCGTAGGCCACCAGGGAGGCCCTTCATACCCTCTCACAGTACATCTCCTTATCCTTTTGTCTACTTACCAACTCAGTGGTCGGATCTTTTTAATGTTCTAATTATTGATCTGAGCACTGTGACCTGAGTGTCACTTGCTTCCATGTCTAGAGTAATATTTTAGATTTTATATTGGAACAAATGGATATGTTGTAAATCATTGATCAGGTGTCTTGCTGGTGATTGTGGGTTTACATCTTTTACAACATTTGCAGGTCAGAAAGACATAATCCTGTGATCAAAACAAAAGTAATGATTTTCCTTCCTGTGCCATGAGAAGACTTTAGGTTGTAAAGGAATTTTAGATAATGATGTTTCCATTAAATATAGTCATCCGGTTTTAAGTCATTGGTCTTCATCGGCTAGCAGGTTAGCATTAGAGTCAGCGACAACTAAGAACAATCTTTTAATGTCTTATTTGATATCTTAAAATAGTGAAGTATATTTCCTGTTTCCAGGGGTCAAGCTAGCAATTTCAAATGGGGAAAATTGATTGTTTACCAAAAGGCATGGGCATCAGGTTAAGTGAGACCAGGTTAAGCACTTTGGCCAGATTAATAAACACCCAGAATTTTTGCCAGTTGAGTCTTCAATGTATCATTTGTTTGCTCCATAAGCCCAGAGAACTGTGGCTGCTAAGCACAATGAAGGTGCTGTGGTATAGGCCGAATTTCACAGATTTCCCTTCTGATGTGTCCAGTGAAATGAGGCCCACGGTCACTAAGTAACTTGGCAGGGACGTGCCACACCGGAATGATGAATGTGCTTTAGTAGTACTCTGCTTACTGTTTGAGGCATTGCCTTGCACATGGGAAGCTTCTACCTAATGAGAAAACATGCAATCATGACAAGCACACATTGGTCCTCCTGAGAGGGGGCACGTGGACAGAATCCATAGCCAAACTTCATTATTTTTTATTTTTTTAATCCCTGTTATTTTTTTCACAATATATAATGTCTCCCCTCATGTGGCCACCATAGTTTTCAGATATATGGTCTGCTTTCAAGAGTCAATCTTGCAAAGAGTCTTTCTGATTCTTTGCTTTCTATTCTTGGTGGCTATTATCAAATATATGGCAATGGTTTACTAGGGTCTAGCAGGCGAAATTGTAATTGGTTCTGCTGAATGATTTTTTCCTATGTCTGGGATGAGGAAGCCCAAAGGTTGTGTGGAAAATATTTTTTTTGACAAATATTATCAATTTCTGGAGCAATTTCTTGAGTCAGTATCATTATCTGGTTGGGGGGGTTTTCTGATAACTAAATATATTTCTCCTTTTCAGTGAATGAAATGTGAACTTCATATTTCTCCAATAAATCTCTTTCTAGTAGATATATAGATGGGCTATTTGGAAGAAAGGGTGTTTCCTTTTTATTTCTTCAATTCAGATTTCAGTAGTAACATACTTATATATTTTAACTTGCATATTAGATACCACTATCTCTGTACTGCTGTGTTACTCTGAGAAGGAATCTTTTAGAGGGGTAGGGTTCAGAATTGAAAAAGTGGCTCCAATGTCTATTAAAGTTGTTATAGAAATTGCCTTAATTTGTATCTCTATTTTTCCTAAGGTATTTGAGGGGAGAAGTGAATTGATTCCCTCCTAGGAGCACCCTGTTCTTGTTTGTTTTTGTATCCCGGTTGTTTTTCGAGGTTTTACCCAAGGTCTCTATTGCTCTTCCTGCAATAATTTTTCTGATGCCTGACTCTTAATTATTATTATTTTTAAAGATTTATTTATTTATGCATGCAAGCGGGTGAGGCAGGAGAGGTCTACTGTGCCATGTGGGTCACCTCCCTGGCCAGCTGGGGATCAAATTCTTGTGCTGCCCTTGCGCCACCAGGGAGGCCCATGACTCTTAATTATTTGTTAACTCATTTGCCTTCTGTGAGGAGCCATCCTTGTGTTGGTCTGGTTGCTTTGTTATTTTAACTGTAAATTCATTATTTCCATGACTGTCTCCTATTCCTTCTTTTTGATGGTTTTAGATAATTGATATGCCATTAGCACTGACATACTGGTGGACAGAGTGGAACAAACAAATTCATATTGTTTGGCTAATGTAGTTAAAGCCTCATACATAAAATCTAAAAATACTGAATTAAGTTAGAGATCATTTTTGTGGATAAAAATGTCTCCAGGACCAACCCCAAACACTGTTTAAAGGTTTACTCAAGTGTTTCATGGAATTCTAGAATTGATTCAAATATGCTTTTTCATTGATTTTTATTCCAATTTGTAAATCTTAGAATGATAGGAATGACTCTGAGAAGTTTCTGCTCTAATGTGTCACATTTGTCCTTGTTTTTCTTGCCCTATGGTATCAAAATATTGCTCATGGAATTTCCTATCACCCCCCCCAACCCTTTTACCCATTCTTTAGATTTACTTTTTCAAACAAACATGTAAAGTAGTGGTTATAGGTCTGAGACTCCAAGAATATACACTCTAATAGTTAATTCACATTCCTTAGCATAACTTTCTAGGTTCTGAAGTGCATCTGGGAATTCCTTAGTTATGTCTCTAAGTTCTGACTTTGTCCATAGGGTGCACTCAAGAAACTGTGGCTGTTACTTTATCCCCTCCCAGTCTGATTCTTTCTGGGAAATGTGCCACGAAATCCTACATTTGGATGTTTCTAGAAAATATGTGTCCATTCATTGTCTGATTTTTGAGTCAGTTTTTCTTTTTTTTAAGATTCATTTATTTATGTGTACAAGAGCTGGGGTGTAGGCAGAGGTACGGAAGGGTGAGAGGATTCACAAGAGAGAGTGGGGAGCAGAACAGGCAGATCCACTGAAAATGCACTGCTGAGGGGAGCAGCAGGCAAGACAAGAGGGGTCTTTTGTGCCATGTGGGTCAGCTCCCTGTCCCGGGATCAAACTCATGCTGCAGTGGCTGCCAATAGCTTCATAGTGCTGAGACTTAACCCCTTGTGCTACTAGGGAGACCCCTGAGTCAGTTTTTCTAATTGTATGCACAAGTATAGTAGTGTGGACAGTTACATGTGCCCCACTTGACCATTTCAAAGTGAGATCTGTTTTGGTCATTTCCTCCCATTTAGAGAGCCAACTGCAAGGATGTATTCCATAAGTATTATTCACGAATCTTGCCAGAGTGTTAGTAGATGGCTGGTCACCTGATGTTCCTCAATGTTCAGGTTTTGATGCTTGGTTTCTCATTTTTGGTTCAACAAGTTAAATTACAGTTTCATGTTTTGGATGAGTGTGCTATGTAGTCTAATTTCTTAGGGTGTGACCCCTAAGTTATTTGGTCTTTGTGTCTTGATTTTCCTAACAATCACTGAAGACAATTGTAGGGGCTCTAGTTGGGGGTGATCAACGTGTATAGTACCCTCTGCATGAGTCAGTTGTTTGGTTTGTACTTATGAGATTCCTTACTGGAGCCTCTGCACAACTTGAAGAATGATCTCAAAGCCTTTTGTGGACCACTAATCACTTAGAGACATGGATACTGCAGGGAAAGGGGATAAGTGTACCTTTGTCTTTGGAATCAGCTGCAGTCAATTCTCATTGTTTTCATTCACCATTGGTTACCTTTTGGTTAGTTGAACCAGTCTATGGAGTTAATGCTCAATTGGGGAAAATACAGGTTTCAGGAGCAAATTTATTCCTTTTCATTTTCTCATTTTAAAACTAGGAAAGCCTCAGCACTTAATGTAGATTTCCCTTCCCTTTGAGAGCAGAAGATAATCTTTCTTACAAGGGCAACGTGAAAAATTATCTAATGAACTCAAGGATTGTCAACTGTCAACAGGGAAGTCTGAGAGTAAGAATTCTGGGTCCCTGGAGATCCCGAAAGCTGGATGTGCTCATGGACCCACCTGGTACCATGGTGCAAGGTCCTCTGGATACTCCAGACAATTGCAAGCTGTCCTTCTGGGTCCCATTTGTGTTAAGATTTTGTGGATTGAAAGAACGATCCCAGTAGTTAGTGATAATTAGACAAAAAACAATTACTAGAAAAATAGAGGATTTGAATTCAGGAACAGTCTGACAGATTTTACCCTCAGAGAGAACTGCTCTACCAGTGACAAGTTGGAGTAAGATAATATACTCTAGGAAATAAGGGAAGACTCATTTTCTTACCTCAAACACTACAATGATCAAAACACTAATTTTTCGACAGGATTTCTAGTTTTTATTAGGAAGTTTTGAAGTGTGAATCTTCCCTGGTTGTTCTGAATCAGAAACTGTTGTTATCTATATATCAAGGAGGTAAAACATCAGGTAGTTAAACTTTATCCTAACTTCGGAGATTCTTGGTTGGGTATTCATTGTTTTGTAATTCCTTTGATCAACAAAGACCTGAAGAAGTTGTTGACTTCATTTTCTCATAGACACACGGAATGTTCTGCATGGCTTATTCATAGAACAAGGCCAGTCACTTCTGACTTCAGTCTCTGCTGGGTCTTTGAACTTCCTTACGGTCTGCCGGACCAGGGGAAGTGATTCTACATTACAGTATCAGTTCTCAGGGACTTATTATAATACTTCAGTAATTCAAAGGATATTAAAATGAAAACAAAATAAGACTAAAATATATAGAGCACACCCAATAAAACTTGGTCAAACAATCTGGATCCTTGGTCTGTACTAGCAGAGATTCCACTGCCCCTGTTGTGTCTGCACCCACATGTGTGTCAGCAGTTTCTCCAGGGAATTTCACAGTGCCCCAGGTTGCCCCATCATGTATCAGGTGATTAACCCCCAGCTCATGCTGCCAGCTGGGATATCTCCTCTCCCAGTCACATTCCCCTCCACTTCTTCCTCCTTCCATTTAGCAACCACCGATCTTAGTTTGAGATCTCCCTGGGAAAGTCCTGGGGTACTATAGATGGGATAGAGTGTCTGGCTTGTCTTATGAGCAAATATTTTTTATAGCTTTTAGGGGAGAGGGTGATTCCAAACTCTCTATTCTACCATGTTGTCTAGAACATCTTTTAAAATGGTAATTTCCTGTATAAACACAGATGCTAAAATTGTTTTAAGTCTGAATCTAATAAATGTGGAAAAATATAAAATGTTCTCAAATCATTTCATCAAGACAGTCTACTAAGCTGGTCAGTATTATAGGTTTCACATTTTTTTAAGATTTGTTTTTTATTTATACATACAAGAACTGGGATAAAGGCCAGAGGTGTGTGTGGGGGGGTGAGAGGATTCACCAGAGACAGAGTGGGGAACAGAACAGGCAGATTGATTGAAATACACTGCTGCTGAGGGGAGCAGCAGACGAGGCAGGAGAGGTCTGCTGCGCCATGTGGGTTAGCTCCCTAGCCAGCCAGGGATTGAACTCGTGCTACAGTGGCTGCCAACTACTTGATAGTGCTGTCTTTTTTTTTTTTTTTTTAAAGATTTATTTATATATTTTATACAAGCACTGGGTACAGTCAGAAGTGTGGGAGGGTAAGAGAATTCACCAGAGCCAGAGTGGAGAACAGAACAGGCAGACTGATCAAGCACACTGCTGAGGGGAGCAGCGGGTGGCAGGAGAGGTCTGCGCGCCATATGGCACCCTCACCCAGTGGCTGGGGATCAAACCAGTGCTGCAGAGGCTGTGGGCAGCTTTGCAACCCAGCACTCAACCGCTGCGCCACCGGGGAGGCCCCTAATAGTGCTGTCTTTAACCCACCAGGGAGGCCCTCCCCTTTCACATTTTATTTTAAATGTTTTTTATTTTTTTAACTAAGGTAACATTGGTTTACAAAACTGTGATTCAGAAATGATAGGATCCTACATTTTCAGGTGTATGTTACCACACCACACACATGACCAAGGCACCAATAGTTTTCCACCATAGTTCACTATGCCCCCTCTCTTCTTTTCATACCACCCTCCCCCCTAGCCTTCTGCCTAAGTTTTACAGTCAGATTTCTAGGTTTTGTTATTGGTTTGGTGTGGTTGGACTCTGTTTTCTTTCCACATATGAATGAAGCCATCTGGTAGTTGTCTTTCTCCATCTGTCTTATTTCCTCCAATTTCATCCATGCTGTCACAAATGGCAAGAGTTCATTTCATAGCTGAGTAGTATTCCATTGTATGCGTATATATTTCTATATAGTTATACATAGCTATCTATCTATCCACCTATATCACATCTTCTGATTCCACTAATCTTTCCTTGGGTAGTTTGGTTGCTTCTATAATTTGGTTATTATAAACAATGAACATAGGAGTGCATATGGTCCTTGAATTATTGTTGTTGTATTCTTTGAGTATATACCTAGAAGTGGAATTGCTGGATCATATGATAAATCTCTTTTTGATATTTTGAGAAACCTCCATACTATTTTCCATATCTCTTCTCCAATTTTCTGATTTTTTTTCTTTTTGTTGAGTTATATGAGTTCTTTGTAGATCTTGAGTATTAGCCTCTGTCAGATGTATGGTTAGCAAATATTTTCTCCCATACAATATGGTGTTTTCCCATCTTAATGATAGTTTATTTTGTTATGAAGGAGCTTTTTAGTTTGTAGCCCATTTGTTTACTTTTGCTTTTGTTTTCCTTGCCATAGAAGTTAAATCCTCCAAAACATCAATGAATTGAATACAATGGAGTGTTTTGTCTGTTTCTTTCTCTATATTTTCTGTTTTCAGGTCTTATTACATCCAAGTCTTTAAATTTTTGTAGATGGTGCGATATAATGCTCTAGTTTCATTCTTATGCATGTTATCCTCTCATCCAGAGGAATATACAAATTCAATACAATCTTCATCAAATTCTTCTAAGAAATATAATGGAGCCACAAAGGTCCCTCAAAAGTCAAAGCTATCCTCCCAAAAGAGGTAGGACAGAGGTATCACACTCAGACTTCAAAGTGTACTACAAAAATATAGCGATCAAAACAGCATAGTATTGTAAGAAAAATAGACTAATGTAATAGAATTACAAGTCCTGAAATGAATTCACACTTATGTGGACAGTTAATCTATGACAAAGAAGCTAAAAGTATACATTGAAGAAAGGAAAGTCTCTTCAAAAAATGGTACTGAGAAAACTGAACAGCCTTCACATTTTTTAGAAGATGAATTTTTCTGTTGAACTGTTCAATGGAATGGAACATGATAAAGGAGCTGTTACATCCGTGTTATGAAGAGGAAATGAATGTGCTCCAAAAAGTTGAATATATAACTGAAAACTTCTGAATTGAGTGGCAATCTCATTTTTGAATATAGCTGCAGAAATCCTTACAAATAATACAATCCAAATATAACAGCATCTTAATAAATCACCTACTGTATTAAAGTATGATTAGTTCCTGGAATTCAAGAGTGATTTAATGTCATTACATAAATGGATCTAATGAGAAATAAATAGTAAATTTCATAAACTATTTCAACACAATTCTGATAAATATTCTTAGAAAACTAAAATACAAAGAATTTGATTGCTACTGAATATCTAATAGTTGAGCAGCAAAAAAGGTATACTCATTAAAACCAGAACAAAACTAAGAGTCTCAGTTTTACCCTTATAATTCCTAGGAATGTTCTGAACATCAGTTTTGGCTTACAATAGACCAAAATGTGCTAGTATATTTTTGCTTTGTTTTTGATTGTGGAAGATCAAATAGATAAACACCTGATTCAACTTGGTTTCTGGATTCCTTGATGTCCCACCTGATTAAATATGAAGATTATGTAGTAACCATCTACATTTGAGGTGGTTGAGAAACTTTGAGACTTCTAAGTGTAGGTCAAACTAATCAAACATCAACTATTTTTAGTGGTTTGGTCTAACACAGAATTGCAAGAGAATTAATGCTATGGAAGACATTATATCTGAGGAATAAATAGGAATGTCTCATGAATGAACCAGAAATTATTATGAGGTACATGTGTGGAGGGGTCTGTACTTAAATCAGCTTCTCTTATCTAGGTGCTCAAGAACTGGAGCTCCACTTCCCTAAAAAGCTGATATGAAATGCCACTGATTGGCACCAGAATCATTGACATTTCATACCAGCTTTTTAGGGGAGTGGAGAGGAGCTCCAGTTCTTAAACACCTAGGTAAAAGAATATGGGGGGAAGGGTGAAGGGATTAGGGTAAAAATAAGGGGGGTGGGATTTGAATGGGGAATATAACCAAGATGAAAATGCATACATTGTGCAAAAATGAAAAATGATATAAAATATATATTAAAAAATGTTCTTCTCCACCACTCCCTTACCATCCCTGAGGAACCATCAACTTAAAAACATGAGAAAGTAGCAAGACATGTTCACTTCTCAGACAGCCCTGGTAAACTTGATGCTGTGGCCAAGGAAAGCATGTTTCTCCTCAAGATGCCAAGATAGTGGATGCAAAACTGCTGCCTTTTCCCTGCTAGCCCATTCTTGTGCTATGTGAAGCTGCCTGTGGTTTGCCTGAGACTGTTACATACAATATCCACTGTGATACAAACAATAGCCTCCTAAAAACTTAAGGTTTATAAAAAATAGTTACAATTAAAGGAGAACAATAGAATTAGATTATATAGTATTAGTAATGTTCAAAGGATTCTTTGCATACCAATATTCATATCATAAAATAATCACTAAGAACTATTTAATTTTCCATTATTTAACTTTACTTAAGCCTGAGGTATTTTAAGGTTGGGATTTCTTTACATCCTGTGTTAACAGGATGAATTAACAGCAGAATGCCAACACTTGCCAACACTACTGCCTTTTATTTTCACACAGATGTGATGGTGAAATCATGTATACAACTTTTGTGACATATAGTGATATAGTAAAGAATATGAAAAAAAAGAATGTAGGAGAAAAACACATTTGCTATCAATAATCTATCTCCAAAAATAGATTTAATAAGAATGTTTTAAGTAGATTGTTCTTTATATCTCTGTCTTTGGAGGTAAAGTTTTTGCTAAAAATATTATTGAAATAATTACAGACTGACAAATATTTTCAGTAAATGAAGATGAAAGTTTATTGAGATTTTCACAATATATGAATCCTAGGTACAAAGTCTATTCATTGTATACATATTATTAAAAATATTTTCCTGAATTTCATTTTAATATGCACATATTAATATGCATATTAATATGCATTTTAATATTTAATAAAAATATCATTTTAATATGATATTATTAAATGTGCTACTTTATTTTCTAGAATAGGTATTGGAACTTGCAAAGGTAACCAAATGTCATTGTAAGTTTGATCACATTGTGGGTTTCTGCTGAATAAGCTAAAGCTTTCTTATATGTGCTGAGTGAGACATTTGGAGGCACAATATAACACAATCTGATTGAGAAAATATTTGTAGAATGTAAAATCAGTTACATAATAATTATCAAAAAATGATAAAGATGATGAAGACTATAAATGAATCAGAATTCATAGACACACCTTCAGTTGTGTTTGGTAACCAAACTCACACAGTATATTTTAATAGCATTATCTACTGAAGAAAAAAGATGTCAGAAGTCTTTTATTCTAATTCTTTGATTAAAAACAAACTATATGGTATATAAGATTTTGCACTATCTTGTCAAATTTAGAAAAAAATGAAAAAAAAAAAAGTTTGTTGAACCAAATAAAGTCTCAATTCTGCATTACAAATAATGGTACTGGGCCTCCCCTGGTGGTGCAGCGGTTGAGCGCTGGGTTGCGAAGCTGCCCGCAGCCTCTGCAGCACCAGTTCGATCCCCGGCTGCTCCCCGGCCACCAGAGGAGGGTCCCACATGGCGCGCAGACCTCCTGCCGCCCACTGCTCCCCTCAGCAGTGTATTTCGTCAGTCTGCCTGTTCTGCTCCCCGCTCTGGCTCTGGTGAATTCTCTCACCCTCCTGCGCTTCTGACTGTACCCAGTGCTTGTATAAATAAATAAATAAATCTTTAAAAAAAAAACAAAAAACAAATAATGGTACCGATCTAGCGGGACACTGGTCACCAACTGTATTGTTTCTTTTCTTTTCTTTTTTTTAAGATTTATTTATTTATTTATACAAGCACTGGGTACAGTCAGAAGTGCGGGAAGGTGAGAGAATTCACCAGAGCCAGAGCCGGGAGCAGAGCAGGCAGAAGGACCGAAGCACACTGCTGAGGGGAGCAGCGGGCAGCAGGAGAGGTCTGCGTGCCATGTGGGACCCTCCTTCGGTGGCCGGGGAGCAGCCAGGGATAGAACCGGTGATGCAGAGGCTCCGGGCAGCTTCACAACCCAGCGCTCAACCGCTGTGCCACTGGGGAGGCCCTGTATTGTTTCTTAGAAAGTAGTTTGTTCACTGGAGCCTACTCAAGAAATAATTAAATTAATGAGACATAAGAGCTCGTATTTATGTACATGATTTCTGATATAAAAATACTATGACTGCACTCCAGAAAAGATGCTCAGTTTACATGCAGTGGAAACTCAACAGCCAAGGCAGAATCAGAGATGAGAGCCAATCATATTTCGTAGAGATGGTTTTAGATCCAAGACTTTTATCAATGATTTATTTGAATGTAAAATACATTAAAAATAAAAATATGTGAATGTGAAAATCTCAAGTATGATTCTGAAAGTATTTGGAAAGCATCTTGTTCCAATAGGGCACAAAACATAAGTTGATGAAATTGTTTTAGTGAAAATACATCACTACCATTGGTTGTTTTAAGGCCAGGAGTTGAAGAGAAGGGAACTTTTCCATCTTTGTTACTGTCAGAGAAGAAGGAAAGTTTTTGGCAGCATGGCCATCAAGAACTAATGAAACAAATCTCTTTTTTCTTGTCCAAACCAAGCATTTATTTAATGAAATCAATGTACCATAAGATAGTTTAGTGAACAATAGGGCTAAGGAATTGCAAGTCCTAAACCACAATAACAAAATTTTAAAAAATAAATTGACTACTGGCCACTTCCAGGTGGGGTGAGGTCCCAGTGATTCATGGCCCTAGACCTAGAGCTCCCTGTAGGCCTCCTGGACACAGGAATAGAACCTGGAGCCTCTATTTCTTTTTTTTTTAAGTAATTTATTTATGCATACAAGAACTGGGGTGCAGGCCAGAGGTGTGGGCAGAGAGAGGATGATTTACCAGAGACAGGGTAGGGAACAGAACAGGCAGACTGACTGAAATACACTGCTGAGGGGAGCAGCAGGCGAGACAGGAGAGGTCTGCTGCACCATGTGGGTAGCTCCCTGACTGGCTGGGGATGGAACTCATGTTGCAGAGGTTGTAGATAGCTTCATTGTGCTGTGCTTAACCCCTTGTGCCACCAGGAAGGCCCAGAAGCCTCTATTTATGGATGGGGTGATGTCCTAGAACCTCATTCCCTTGACTCATAAGCTAGCCAGCCCTCCCAGCCATTGGAACCAGACCTGGAGCCACTGCATCTGGATGGGGTGAGATCCCAATGACTTAACCCTTGACCCAGCATTCTCCTAGCCCCCAGCTGTCAAAATGAGACCCAGAAGTGCTTTAAGCACTACCAAAGACTCCACAAAATCCCAGCAGCTATTCTCACCATAAGGTAAATACCCAGAACAGTGTGAGAGAAGGACCCACACACACAATAGATGTCCCAACTACAGCTGAGAAAACCAAAAGAAAATAATGTGGAAAAAGAAAAATACAAATAGCCAAGCAAGTCCTTAGGGATCCATACATTACTCAGAGAGAAAAAGACCCAGAGTACAACTACAAAAAATGGAAGAACTTTTACTCTTATCAGATAAAGAATTCAAAACTCCCATAATCAAGGAAGTCAAAGAAGTGGAACAATACAAAGACAGTTCAGAAAATCAAAAGGATGCTATGAGAAACAACCAATGAACAAAAAATGGATTTGAAACTTTAAACACAGAAATAATGGAAGTTTAGTATGTGAGAAGGATCAATAGAAGTGATGAAAACTTATGGAAGGCAAGGAAGTAGAATAAACCAAATGGACGAAGATATCAGTGAGCTCAATGATGCAAATGGGGAAAATAAATAAAGAAAGATACAAAGAGAAAAAAACGAAGAAACACTTTAAAAACTATCTGACACCATGAGGAAAGGATAAATAAGAATCTGTTATACCAGGAGAAGAGGGAAAAGAGAACTAAAAACTTAAGTAAAAAAATAATAGAAGAAAACTTCCCAAACTTGAAGAAGGAGCTAAACATACAAATATAGAAAGCTGAAAGAACACCAAGATACCTAAACAAAAGGAGACCTACAGCAAGACACATAATATTAAATTTCTAAGAATCCAAACAAGGGAAAAATAATGAAGCTGACGAGTGGTAAAAAAACAAGTGTCTATAAAGGAGCACCAATTAGGCTAACATCAGACTTCTATGTGCAAGAAGACAATGGAACAATGTATTCAAAATACCCCAGGATAAATACTGTCCGCCAAGAATACTCTATCCTGCAATGCTCTCCTTCAATATGAGGGAAAATAATGACATTTTCAGTCAAGCAGTATCTTAAGGAGTTTGCAACCAGTTAACCCCACCTCCCAGAGGTATTAAAAGGAGATTTAGTGTTTAAATCAGCGAGAGGAATAAACACAAAGAACTGAAAAAGCAGTTAAATAGAAACACAAAACTACAAAAAAACTGAACATACAAATATAAGAAGCTAAAAGAACACCCACCTACCTAGACAAAAGGATACCTACACCAAGACAGATAATAGTAAAATATCTAAGAATCTAAGCAAGGAAAAAAATAAGCTAATGAGGGGTAAAAACAATCTATAAAGGGACTAATTAGACTAAGATTAGACTTCTCTGAAAAAACACTATGTGCAAGAAGACAAAATGGTAGAAGCAGACTTTCACATATCAGTAATCACTGTAAATGTCAATGGACTGAATCTTCTCTTTCTCTTTCACACACACCCACCCCCACACATACAACAACAACCAAAAAAACCAGAGTATCTTTTTGGATTAGGAAACAGAATCCAACTTCATGCTGCCTCCAGGAAATACACCTAAGTTCCTAGGATACACATACACTGAAAGTAAAGGGTTGGACAATAATTCTACAAGCAAATTGCACCCAAAGGAAGGCAGGGTCAACCATACTTATGTCATAAAATATAAACCAGCTTACAAAGTAGGAGGAGATAGGGAAGGACACTATATAATGATTAAGGGAGCAATAAAATGGGAAGACATAACTCTCATCAAAATTTACACACCACATGAAGGAGTACTAAAAGCCATCAGACAATTACTATCAAATCTGCAGCCACTGGAGATAGTACATATGTGAGTGGTGACTTCACTACCCCATTCTTACTAGTGGACAGAAAATAGATAGGTAAAAATTAGAAAATAAAATGAACACTATTTTCCTAAACAAAGAACTAGACTGATGGGTTTAATGGATGTTTATAGGATACTGTAACCCCCCATCCCCATTCCAAAAAGCCAAATAAATTTTGTCTCAAGTGCACATGAGTCATTCTCCAGGACTGACCACATATTGGGGCACAAACATCAACAAATTTATGAACATTGAAATTATACCAAATATCTTCTCTGATCTCCAGGTACAAAACTAGAAATAAACTACAAAAAGAAACAAGGACATACTCTATTGAAAGACAAATGGGCTAATGAGGAAATCAAATGAAAAAATACAAAAATACCTGGAGACAAATGATGAGAACACAACCATCTAGAATATATGGGACACAACAAAAACAGTACTAAAGGTAGTACATAACAATGCACCAACATTAATAAATAAGGAAGAGTACAAATAATCAACCTCGTTTCTCATCTCAGGTATCTATAAAAGAAGAAGAAAAATCCAAAGCCAATAGAAGGAAGGAAATTGTAAAAATCTGAAGATAAATAAGTGAAATAGATTTCAAAAAGTGTCCAAAAGAGCAATGAAACCAAAAGCTGATTCTGTGACAAAAAATAAATAAAATAGACAAACATCTATCTAAGTTCACTAAGAAAAAGAGGGAGAAATTTCAAATAGATAGGATCAAAAATGAATGAGAAATTACAATAGACACTGCAGAAATTCAGAAGCTAATAAGATATTACTATGTGCATTTAAATGCAAATAAGCTCAACAACCTACCTGAGGTGGACATATTGCTAGAAGTACACAATTATCCAAGACTGAATAAGGAAAAAATGTTAAACCTGAACAAACCACTCTCAGCAAGGAAATTGAAACAGTAATCAAATATCTTCCCCCACCAAAAAAAAAAAAAAAAAAAAATCCAGGAGCAGATAGCTTTACAAATGAATTCAACCAAACTGGTCAGACTCTTCAAAAAACATTGAGAAAGAGGGAATACTTTTTTTTAAAGATTTATTCTTATTTATACAAGAATGGGGGTACAGGCCAGAGGCACAGGAGAGTGAGAGGATTCACCAGAGACAGAGCAGGGAGCAGAACTGGGAAATGGACCGAATACACTGCTGAGGGGAACAGTGGGCGAGGCAGGAGAGGTCTGCTGCACATATGTGTATGGCCCTGGCCCACTGGAAATTGAACCTGTACTGCAGAAGCGGCAGACAGCTTCACAGCGCTGTGCTCAACCCGCTACACCACTGGGGAGGCACAGAAGGAATACTTTTATTTATTTTTTGGGGGGGTTACTTTATTTATTTATATATATATTTATTTGTTTTTGCATCACTTTTATTTTTCTTTCCTTTTTTAGTTTTATTTCATTTTTTCAATTTTATTTTTTATTTTTATATTCCCCATACAATTGTGCACCCCTTATTTTGGCACGAATCCATCCTTTCCCTGCCCCCATCCCCATAGTGTGTCTCCGGTTTATAGTTGTTTGTTGATTTTGATTTTTTCTTTCTTATTGTTATTCATTTTCCTGGTCCCTTATTTAAGTTTTCTAGATTCCTGCTATGAGTGAGACCATCTGGTATTTTTCTTTTTCTTTCTGACTCATTTCGCTGAGCATGATCACTTCCAGCTCCATCCATGTTGCGGCAAATTGCATGAGTTTATCTTTTTTGATTGCTGAGTATTATTCCATGGTGTATATGTACCACATCTTCTTGATCCAGTCATCTAATTTTGGGCATTTGGGTTGTTTCCAAAGCTTAGCTATTGT
Source organism: Talpa occidentalis (assembly GCF_014898055.3). NCBI lineage: Eukaryota > Metazoa > Chordata > Mammalia > Eulipotyphla > Talpidae > Talpa > Talpa occidentalis. Next base: position 25,907,036 of record NW_023602073.1, on the reverse strand, counting down.
AAACAGTGCTGCTATAAACATAGGAGTGCAGGTACCCTTTAGAATTAATGTTTCTGTGTCCTTTGGGTAAATACCTAGGAGTGGAATTGCTGGACCATATGGGAGCTCTATCTTTAGTAGGTTGATGAGGCCAACATTATACGAACACCAAAACCAAACAATGGCAACACAAAGAAAGAAAACTACACTGAATTTCATTAATGAGCATATTAATATAAAAATCCTCAATAAAATCTTAGCAAATTGAATCCAACCCAATGCAGTAAGAGGTTTATACATATTGATCAATTGGGATAGATAACAGTAACACAAGGATGCTTCAATTTCCAAAAATCAATGTAATTCACCACATCAACAAAAAAAGAAAGAAAATCCGGGCCTCCCCGGTGATGCAGCAGTTGAGTGCTGGGTTGCAAAGCTGCCCACAGCCTCTGCAGCACCAGTTCGTTCCCCGGCGGCCAGGACATGCAGACCTCTTCTGCCTCCCGCTATTCCCCTCAGCAGTGTACTTTGTCAGTCTGCCTGTTCTGCTCCCTGCTCTTGCTCTGGTGAATTCTCTCACTCTCCCGCATTTCTGACTGTACCCAGTGCTTCTATAAATAAATTAATAAATCTTTAAAAAAAATTAAAAAAAGAAAGAAAATCCTTTAAGATCATATCAATAGATGCTGAGAAAGCATTTGATAAGATTCAGTATGCATTTATGATGAAAACCATTAAAAATGGGGAATAAATCTAACCTATCTAACATAATAAAGCCTCACATGACAAGCCAACAACTAGTATCATTCTCAGTGGTGAAAAACAGAAAGCCTTTCCACTAAGATCTGGTATAAGACAAAGATGTCCACTCTCACCATTACTATTCAACTTAGTATTAGGAGTTCTAGCTAGAGCAATTAGACAAGAGAAAGCAGTGAAATAATCCTAATTGGGAAAGAAAAAGTAAAACTATCATTAATTGCAGGTAACATGATTATATGCAGAAGAGAACCCTCAAGATCCATGGAAAAACTAATTGAAGCAATAAACCAATTTGGTGAACAGGCAGCCTATAAAATCAACTCACAAAAATCAGTTACCTCCTATATAGAAATAATGAGTTAGAAATGGAAGAAGTTAAGACAGCTAAACTACTTACAATCTGAGCCAAAACAAAACAAAACAAAACAAAACAAAACCCTAAATACCTGGGAATAAACCTTAGAAAGGAGATAAAGAACCTATATAAGGAAAAGTGAGCAGCTCTCTTGCTCACCTAACTATACAGGTGCCTCTCTTTAAAAATGAAAAGAATCAATGAAACCAAGAGCTGGTTCTTCGAAAAAATAAAATAGACAAACCCCTAGCCAGGCTTACAAAGGAAAGAAGGGAGAAAGCACAAATAAACAGGATCGTAAATGAAAGAGGAGAAATCACAACGGACACAGCAGAAACCAAAAGAATAATCAGTAACTACTATGAACAGCTATATGGAAACAAGTTCAACAATCTAGAGGAGATGGACAAATTCCTACAACTCTACAATCACCCAAAGCTAGATAAAGAAGAAATAGAACACCTAAACAGACCAATTACAAGCAGCGAAATTGAAATGGTAATCAAAAACCTCCCCAAAAACAAAAGCCCAGGACCTGATGGATTTACATAATATACATAGAGAACCCCAAAAACTCCACAGAAAAACTAATTCAACTCATCACTCAGTTCATCATCACTGGCAGGATACAAAATCAACATGCAAAAGTCAGTAGTCTTCCTATACACAAGCAATAAATCTGAAGAAGAAGAAATAAAAAAAAATCCCTTTTATTATTGAAACAAAAAAAAAAATCAAATACTTGGGAATAAATCTAACAAAAGAGGTAAAGGACCTACACAAAGAAAACTATAAAACACTGTTAAAAGAAATAGAAGAAGACACAAAGAAATGGAAAGACATCCCCTGCTCATGGATTGGAAGAATAAACATTATTAAAATGGCCATCCTACCAAAAGCAATATACAGATTCAATGCTATTCCAATCAAAATTTCAATGTCATTCTTTGAAGAAATAGAACAATTATTGATGAAATTCATATGGAATCACCAAAAACCCCGAATAGCCAAAGCTCTCCTGAAAAAAAAAAAGAAGAAGGGAATGGAGGCATCACACGCCCAGACTTCAGACTATACTACAAAGCCATAATCATCAAAACTGCATGGTATCGGAACAAGAACAGACACACAGATCAATGGAATCGAATAGAAAATCCAGAAATAAACCCACAGATTTATGGTCAACTAATCTTTGACAAAGGAGCAAAGAATATGCACTGGAGCAAAGAAAGTTTGTTCAATAAATGGTGCTGGGAAAACTGGGTTGCTACATGCAAAAGAATGAAGCTTGAACACTACCTCACACCATACACAAAAACCAACTCAAAATGGATTAAAGAACTAGACATAAGACCTGAAACCATAAAATACATAGAAGGAAATATAAGTGAAACACTACATGACATGCACCTCAAAGACATCTTTACAGACACATTACCCAAAGCAGTGATAGTGAAGGCAAAGATAAACAGCTGGGACTACATCAAATTAAAGAGCTTCTGCACAGCAAAAGAGACAATAACAAAAACAAAGAGAAACCCCACCAACTGGGAGAACATTTTTGCACCCAACACTAATGATAAAGGACTGATCACAAAAATCTACAAAGAGCTTATGAGACTCAACAAAAACAAAGAAAATAATCTAGTCAAAAAATGGGCAGAAGAGCTAAAAAGAAACTTCTCTGAAGAAGAAATGCAAATGGCCAACAGGCATATGAAAAAATGTTCAACATCACTTGTAATCAGGGAAATGCAAATCAAACTACCATGAGATACCATCTTACACCAGTGAGAATGGCACATATTAAAAAACTAGCAACAACAAATGTTGGCGAGGTTGTGGAGAAAAAGGAACTCTCCTGCACTGTTGGTGGGAGTGCAAACTGGTCCAACCACTATGGAGAGCTGTGTGGAGATTTCTGGACCTACTAAAGATAGAGCTTCCATATGACCAGCAATTCCACTCCTAGGTATTTACCCAATGGACACAGAAACATCAATTCCAAAGAGCACCTGCACCCCTATGTTTATAGCAGCACTGTTTACAATAGCTAAGCTTTGGAAACAACCCAAATGCCCCAAAATAGATGACTGGATCAAGAAGATGTGGTACATATACACCATAGAATATTACTCAGCATTCAAAAAAGATAAACACGTGCAATGTGCAGCAACATGGATGGCGCTGGAAGGGATCATACTCAGTGAAATAAGCCAGAAAGAAAAAGAAAAATACCGGATGGTCTCACTCATAGCAGGAATCTAGAAAATAAGGGACCAGGAAAATGAATAACAATAAGAAAGTGAAAATCAAAATCAACAAACAACTATGAACCAGAGACACTCTATGGGAGTTGGGGGGCTGGGAGGAGAGGGATTGGGGTCAAAATAAGGGGGTTGCAATTGTATGGGGAATATAAAAATAAAATTTATTATTAAAAAAATAAAAATAAAAATGAGAAGATATTTCCTGTTCATGGATAGGAAGAATCAACATTGTCAAAATGGCAATCCTACCCAAAGTCATTTACAGATTCAATGCAACGCCAATAAAAGTCACATTGACATTCTTCAGAAAAATAGAACAAAGATTACTGAAATTCACACAGAACCACAAAAATAGCTGAATAGCCAAAACTCTCCTGACTAAAAAGAGGAAAAATTGAGGTATCACAATTTCAGACTTTAAAATATACTATAAACCATAATAACTAAAAGAGCATGGTACTGGAACACAAACAGACATATAGAATTCAGAATTCAGAATAAAGCCACATGTTTATGGACAACCAATCTATAACAAAAGAGCAAAGTATATACACTAGGACAGGGAAAGCCTCTTTAATAAATGGTGATGGAAAAATTGAACTGCCATATGCAAAAGAATAAAACTAGTCCACTACCTCACACAATACACACTCAAAATGGACAAAAGATATGGATGTAAGACTTGAAACCATAAAATGTATAGAAGAAAATGTAAACAGAACACTTCATGAAATATCTTCAAAAGCATTTTGAGGATTCATCTCCAGCAGCAAGGAAAACAAAGGAGAAAACAACTTGGACTGCATCAAACTAAACAGCTTCTGTGCAACAAAAGAGACTGTAATGGAAATGAGGAGACACCTTGCTGAATGGGAGAAAATTTTTGCACATCATACATCTAATAAGGGACTGATATTGAAGATCTGCAAAGAGCTCATAGAGCTCAACAAACAACCTAATCCAAAACTGGACAGAATGCGTAAATAAGCACTTCTCTAAAAAAAAAAAAAAAAAAAAAAAGACATGCAGCTGGGCAACAGGCATATGAAAAATAGTTTATCATCAGTTATCATCTGAGAAATACAAATCAAAACCACAAAATCACCTCAAACCTGTGAAAATGGCCCATATCATGAAAACCGAAACAAGTGCTAGTAAGGATATGGACAAAAAAATGCTTTTACTCTGTTGGTGGCAATGTAGACTAGTTCAGTCCCTTTGGAAAGAAGTATGAAGATTCCTCACAAGACCCAGCAATTCCATTTCTAAGTATCTACCCAAAGAACACAAAAATTCTCCGCCCTTATGTTTTTCCCAACACTATTTGCAATAGCCGAGATGTGGAAACAACCTAGGTGCTTAAAAACAGATGAGTGGATCAAACTGTGATATATATATATATATATATATATATATACAGTGAAATACTACTCAGCAATCAAATAAGATATACTCATGCCATTTGTGGTAACTCATGGGTGGAACTGGGAGAGGATTAACCTAAGTGAGCTAAGCCAGAAGAATGATAAATACTGGATGGTTTCACTAATATGTGGAAGATAGGGAAACCAAACAAACGACCAGACAAAGATAAACTTGAAACTGAGCTTTAAAATCTCACTGTAGAGCTGAGGCATCTAGGAAGGGAGGGAGGAGTAGTTTAGCAGGAGAGGAGAAAAAAGTGGGGGAGAGAACAAAGGACTAAGGTAGAAGACTATGGGTGCTTTGGTGGTGGGAAACTATGGTGACCATAACTGAGGGAATAAATCCTATAACGTGAAAAAGCAAACCAGGATGTAAAATAATGATGCATCCTTAAAAGTAAAAATAATAATAATAATAATGTAAAATATTGACACTAAATATTTTAATGGTAACATTATAATGACAATTTAAAATAAAATTCCAGATTGATTTTGCATTCCAATTTATTTGATATTGATTAGCTAAGCCATGGTTTTGCTAAATATTAATTTTTAACATTTGACCTTTTGATATTCCACCAAAATGTATAGCCAGTATTCCTCCACTTCACACAATTCTGAAAATACTAGCTAATCATTAAGTTATGAAATAGAAATGAATTGTAATTCCTGAAGTAGAGGACCTGAAATTGCCATTATTTGCAGATGACATGAATATAATTCTAGAAAATATATCTGTGTCAACTGAAATATTCTTAGACTTAATGAGAATTCATTAGCAACCTCAGATAGCAGTTAGAGTTTTAAAATAAGATTTAAAAAAATCACAAAGGTATAATTTTTACTAGCAAGACAAATTAACACTTGAAGTTATAAATATTTTTTGATAAATTTATTGGTTTAACCAAATCCTGTTAACAATTCCAACAGAATTTATTTTGAGTTTAATATAAAATTACAAAAGATCAACTAGAGGACTAAGTGGGTAAGTTGACTAAGAATTAAAAAAAATTATAATGAAGGGAAGAGAATTGCTCTTTCATTTATGCAGAAGATATTACAAAGTAACATTAAGTAAAATTGTGTGAATTTACTGAAAAATAAAAGTAAAGATCAACAGCTCTGAAACAAAGTAGATAGCCAGATGTTGTTTGTGGTAAATACTATAAAGAAAATTAGGAAGGAAACAATCAAGTGGCATTTCATTTATTGTTAATTGAATAAATACTTAAACTCTTTTTAACTTCAGAGAGAGGAAGAGCTGTATCTAATAGCTCTTGTACATAGCAAGTTCTATATAAGTGATAAAGAAATAAAATACAAGATATAGGGGTAAATCAAGAGCTTAAAGCAAATCTTAAATCTTTATAAATAAAGAAAATATAGGTAAATTCGGGAAAATTTAAACAGAAAAGTAAAAAATTGATATATTTGGCTACATTTGCCTAAAATATAAATCAAACCACAAGTTGGGTATATTTTTTTCCCAGAAAACATAGTAGACAAATACACAAAGAGTTCTTACAAATTAGTTAAAAAAAAAAAGTGGTATCTTTTGATAGAGGCATAAATAGATAAGTTATAAAGAGTTATGAAATTCTGATAGACACAAAAATATTAATTCAATATAATTAAATTTTGAAAATTGATGAGGATTCCAACTAATCTCTAGAATAGAATAGTATTAATTTTTTTATTTATTTTTATTTTTTATTTTACTTTTTAAAGATTTATTTATTTATTTATACAAGAACTGGAGTACAGGCCAGGTGCGCAGGAGGGTGAGAGGATTCACCCTCAGAGCCAGAGCGGGGAACAGAACAGGCAGATCTACTGAAATAACGCTGCTGAGGGGAGCAGCAGGCGAGACAGGAGAGGTCTGCTGCACCATGTGTGATTCTCGCCGGCTGGCTGGGATCAAACCCACGCTGCAGAGGCTGCAGACAGCTTCACAGTGCAGCACTCAACCACCTGCACCACCAGGGAGGCCCTAAATTTTTTTAATGGAAGTAAAATGCTTATCATTAAACAGGTTTCATAATGAAAATTATTAGGCTTCTTCCTTTCTCATCCCTCCTCTGAGTTACTCTCTCTGAAGTTAAGTACTTAACTATTTCTTCTCATATTTATTTCCATATCTGTAAGTAATAAACTTAACTTGCTTTCCCTGTTTTTACCACTTTATACCTTAGCTATTGATATCTTCATTGACGAAAATTAAATTTCAACTCTTAGAAGACACTTGCCTCTCCTCTCCCATCCTACCCATGCAATTATGTCACTTTTTAAATAAGTCATTACATTACTATGTCTGTAAATAGAATGTGAATATCACTCTCTAAAAAAAACAGGAAATTTTTTTTAAGATTTTATTTATTTATGCACACAAGAATTGGGATATAGGTTAGATGTGTGGGGGTTGAGAGGACTCACCAGAGACAAGGTGGGGAACAGAACAGGCAGATGGACCAAAGTACACTGCTGAGGGGAGCAGCAGGCGAGTCAGGAGAGGTCTGCTGCATCCTGTGGGTTGTTCCCTGGCCGGCCGGGGATCGAACTTGTGCCTCTGGCCTGTATCCCCATACTTGTGTAAATAAATAAATCTTTAAAAAATAATAAAAATTAAAATAAAATCTGTAAACATTCAAATACTTTGACCCCAGTTTTACTTCTAGAATGTCTTCTAAGAAAATAACCAGAGACACTATATAGAATGATGGTCGAGGATGGATCTGACACTGATGTTTATGGATTCATTCAAATTCATTGATGGGAGCACTCTTTGAACTCATCTTTGGGGAAACACCTCAAAGAGAAGTGGATATTTTTAAGCAGCTGAAACTGAGGTGTAATTTGAATCATTTACTTATGAACCAGCTGACAGACAGTGAGAAGACCTCGAAAGAGGAAACAAAATGTGCTTTCAAAGTGACCTGCAAATTAAGATAGAGCTATGTACGCTATAAAGTCTCAGCTGTTGAATTACTGGAGAGTGTGATCACAGGGGGCAGTCTGTGTAGATCCAAGTCCCAGGTCAGTATCAGGGACTTTATTTTTAAGTTAAATGATGTTAGTGGTGCTCCCAAGCCCTGAGGAGGACAGCTATGAAGGAATGGCTATCAGGAAGCAGGTAGGTATGTGAAACTGACAAAGAGGGGGAGGTGTTATTGAAGAAAGGCTGAAAGTTCACAGGGAGTCACAAATGATTGCCCCAACTCTAAGTTGCTAGGGAAAGGGTGTGTTGGAGATGAGTAAACGCACCTTGAGAATTACAAGTGACATTATGTCATCTGGGGAAATCCAGGTCCCAGTTGGGATGAGGCAGAACAGGGTGTATTTGAGCAAAAGTTTCCAAATTTCTGAAAGTTTCTGGCAAAAGAGCAGACCTACTGGAAAACATAATGGCCAAGCGCTAAGAAACAGCAAGGAGGGAAGAATGATCCAGAGAATGACCAAGTTATTCTAATGGAATGCAGAGTACAGACAACATTGGGCCACCAGACCCTGCAATTTAGGGATCTTGAAAATGAGGAATCCTGGCAATTGAGGGGTAAAGACCCAGGGCATGAATAGAACAAATAGGAGGGAACTGATGGCCTCAGGATTACAGCTCAAATTTTGGAATGATGTTGCAAGAATGCCTCTGCAAACTATTGTTTCAACTACCCTAATTGCCTTAGGCTTATTAGGATTTTTAAGGTTGATTTTATGCATATTTAAGGGGAAACCCTGTCACTAAGCAAAGTGAACGAATGCTTTACAAGAGAATGAAGCAGTAGGAAAGATGGTTTTAAAATTATTTGCCCATTCAAACAAAAAGCGGAGATGAGAGAGGGTTTGAGGTATACCAATAAAAGACTGAAAATCCGGTATCCTCTCGAGATATCTGGGATAGCCAACATAGAAGTGACTTGCACGGGACATTTCTGTTGACTGTGCAAAGTCCTGGCTGAGTTTTGAGCCAGGATATGTTATAGAGCAGGCTTCCTGGACTTCATTTCTTTGTTGAAGCAAAAGAAAAACCTGCCATAAATGGTTCTGATTTTGAGTTAAAGGAAGGGGTAAGGAACACCAAAATTGGAAACAGAAAGAATTCATGCTTTAGAAGTAGACACAGAAGAAGTTTTAATTAACTACCGGAGGATACTTTGTTTATTTTTAACCTTAGGGTGGAATTCAAAGTAGGTGGAGAGGTGGGAGAAGAGTATGTTCACATGTGCTTTCTTATTTCCGGGAAATTATAAAGCAATAATATGCACAATTCACTTTGCAGTGGATCTAAGTGAGAAGAAGTCATTTAAGTGAGAAGAAGACAGTCCTATCATCTTACATTCATGGCCATTTTTAATGTTTCTTTGGCCCAACTTTTGAAGTGGTTTGTACAGATAATAGAGAATATACTGACAAAGAAGATTCCGAACTACTCAAATACTCTTAGGCCAGTTCATTAACTCATTCCACATTCCTAAGCAGCTATACTTGAGTTTCTGAATTGTATGCGATATTTGGTAAATCTAAAGTATAAAATTTGTCAAGTCTTCAAAGAAATCTTATTCTGTCATACACCAAAATCCATTTCTATCAAAACCAGTGGAAGCAATTTCCTTGGGGGATTAGCACTAAAGGAATCTGTTATAAAGGAATACAGATGCAAATTATTGGTGGAGAACAAAAACACACCCAAGTTGTTTGTTGCCTCTGCCCTCCTTCAGGGTCTTGGACATTCACAAAGCAGCCTCATTTTTCACCCCTTTGACACTGTCCAGCTCACCATTTGGGTTTGCAGAGGGGCTTCTGTCTTCCCAATACTTGACTTTTATAGTCAGAGGTCTCACGGAAAAGTCTTTCACCACCATAAATCAACTTGGCCATTATTGATGCTTGGCCCAAAGTTATCCAAACATAAGAGACATAGCAAGGAAGGATTAAATGGATTATTCTGGACATCTTTCATGAGAATTATCTTCTCCTCACATTTCTCTGTTGTGTTTTCCTTTTCTGAGTGGCTTTTTAATTTCACTATAATAATTTTTTTTCTATCTTTTCCAGTTCCTTGTTAAAAAAAAAGGAATGTGTTTCTTAGAAGAAATTGTCTTGATGAATTGACTTTTGCATTTTAAGTTATGGTTCTTTTGTACTGTGAAAAAGTACAACAGGTCTAACTCTCCTTAAACATAGGTTTACATACTCACTGATCTATTTTTTCTTTTGCTCCTCTTTGGAACATTTTGTATTATTTTCATTAAGACATAAAATGTCATTAATCAAAGGATCCTATATAACTATTTTTACCTGTAGTACTTAGAGTTTCTAATGAATAAAGAATTAAGAGTAATTCCTACAAAAAATTAAGAGGCATATAAGTTCTGATAATTGTACCACTATCCAAGATTCCAACGACTCTGGTGAGAGAAGAAACCCAGGAACCTGAAGCAGTGTGGTTAGGAGTGAGGGCTCATGATTAGGACCATGGGGTTTAGAATGAGGGCAACCTGGACTGGAGTCTATTGCTCCAATAATGTTATAAGATTGAAAAAGTTTCTTAACCTCTCTGATCTTCAGTGTGTTTAGGTGCTAGATAGAGATGTGTATCAGTGGATTTCAAGTTATGGTCCCAGAGGACAAGATAAACATCTTTCCAAAAATGAGGGAGGGTCATATCTGTAAAAGGATATTCTTTGAATTTCCGGTTTAAATTCAGGTTGGAAGAGATATCAATGAAAAGCGAATGTTTGGATATAAACTTGGAATAGCAGTGTCTTCAGACATAGAAGATGGGAAAAATAGAAGGAAGATGAGCTGGGGAGTAGGAAGATGAAGAAAGAAAGAGATGACTAAGGCAGTCTTCTCTGTCATGTGTTTCATAATGTTAAGAATGAAATCTTTTAGTAGAATTTGATATAAAGTACATGATTTCTTAACTAGTGATTTTTTTATGAACCATAATCTCAACTTTTCTCCCTTTTGACTTTATTTATGCAGCAATAAGTCCAATATACAGGAAGCAAGGAAGGATTGAAAGGTTGCACCATTGAGGCTCATTTGTGGAAATGGGCATGAAAAAAATCTAAGATGATTATGGAAGGGGGTGTTGCAAGAGGATCCAAGGAGGAAGGAGATTTGGAAGACGTTTCCTAGATGCCCACAGCAATGAGAGGCCTTGGTGTTAGGTCTGCATAGTTTACAGGAAGTTTTATTCCAGTCTGTGCCAATGCTAAGCAAGGTGTCTGAACTAATATGTAGTAATTTCTGAATGTGTCAAGTAACCGACAACAATAATCTACCAGTTGTAGGCTGAGATAGGTCCCTTCCAAGTCTATATGTTGAAGATGTAACCTCTACTGCCTCAGAATGTGACTGCATTTGTAGACAGGGCTTTCGAAGTGGTAACTGGGGAAAAATGGGGCTGTTAGGGTGGCCCTAACCCAGTGACTAATATCCTTATAAAATGAGAGTAGGATATACAGAGGGACACCAGCTGTGCACACATAGCACAGGGCGATGGCCATCTAGGACACTGTGGAAGACAGCTATTTTGGGCCTCTGGTCTCCTGATTTCTCTAAGACCCAAGGCCCAAATTATAGCTTCTACTCATCACCCTACTTCCTCGTCCCATATCTGAAGGAATGAACTGAAATATGATCCTGAATTCTACCTTCTCTTTGAATACTAGAGAATTCTCTTGGGAAAAATTATGTCAAGGAGTATCAGGGCTCTGAGTCACTGGAAAAGGGTGAAGAGGGCTCCCTTTACCTTGTATCATATTGACCTTGCACCGTCTTAACTGCATTTTCATGCAGAGTTTTGTTTCTGTTCCTCATCCACATATGCTCATATTTCTCCAATTTACATTTCTCCTCTTCCACTACCTTAGTCATTTAGGATGTCACACACACACAAATGAGTTGCTACCATGGGGATAGACAACAAATAGAACAGGGGCATATCTGTCATCTGATAGGGCAGCACACTGAGAAGGGAAGTGTGTTAGTTTGTCAGGACTACCACAGCCATGTGCCACAGACTGGGCAGCTTAAATAACATAAATTTATTATCTCCCACTTCTAGGTGCTTAAAGTCCAAGATCAAGGTATCAGCAAGGTATTATTATTTTTTTATTTTTTTAAAGATTTATTTTTATTTATTTATACAAGCTCTGAGTATAGTCAGAAGCGCGGGAGGGTGAGAGAATTCACCAGAGCCAGAGCGGGGAGCAGAGCAGGCAGAAGGACCGAAGTACACTGCTGAGGGGAGCAGTGGGGGCAGGAGAGGTCTGCGCACCATGTGGGACCCTCCTCCGGTGGCCGGGGAGCAGCCAGGGATTGAACCAGCGCTGCAGAGGCTGCAGGCAGCTTCGCAACCCAGCGCTCAACTCCTGCGCCACTGGGGAGGCCCCAAGCAAGGTATTATTTACTGAGTTATCTCTCCTTTGCTTGTAAATATTTGTTTGTATTCACTAACAAGTAAGCAAGTGAAGCACATCACTTTGGGTCAGACACTTAGTTGGGTAATTTAAAATCTTTGTCTCATTTGATTTTCATTATAGTAAGTCAGGTGTCTCACTTGCCACATGGAAGTAGAGGTTCAGAGATGCTTACTCGCCAAGAAAAATAGCTACCAAGTCTCCAATATGAGATTTGACCCAGGCCTTCTAATTCTTTTTTCTCTGGTACATACCCTGAGAGACCCATGATTTGAACCAGATAAGTTATAGTCAATTTCCTTTCAGATCTAAATATTTAATGATATTCCAGGACATCATGCATCCTTAAAAAATTTCTACCCCAAGAACATCTCCAGTGTTATCCCAGGGTTTCCTCAAAGTGCTCTTGTTCATCCATTGAGCCTTGGAGCTGGACCCTTCCCTTGTCTGCTTGCTGCTGGTATACTTCTACCTTTGCAGAGGGCTTCATTATGAGTGACATGGGCAAACAGAAAGTACTGTCCTGATGAGTCATATTTGACCCTGAAGCCACATATCACTGAGGAGGTAGGAGAAGGGTGGGAAGGAGTCTTGGCACAAATTCTTGAAGACAGAGACTTGGCCTGGTTACACACATTTCTTTTGTTATAAAATCCTGATTAAAATAAACAGCTTTCACTTGACACAGCATTTATGCAGTTAGTATTGTTCTTCTCTACTATAACAAAATTTACTTTTCTGTAACCACTGGACTTGATTCTGAAAACAGTAACTCAAGCCACCATTTCCTACTTACCCACTTTTCAATACAAGATCCAGGGCAAACGCTTTCAGGTTGGCTAAACAAATGCTATTTTTGTATAAGTTACAGGGGACAATTAAAGGTCAGAGGTCATATATCCATCTCCAAATCTCTCATACATCCAATTCTTGATTAGCGGTTAGAGTACAGAGTCAGAGGGGCTTGGGGTATGTGTGTGTGTATGTGCATGTGTGTGTTTGTGTTCACATGCTTGTGTGAATAAATATACAAGTGAAAAAGAAGATTCTGAACATGTGCAGAGTTTTATTTACACAATGATGTTGATAGTTCCAGGGTGATTTCTAGGAAGGAAAATTTTATGCATCTGATCTTTTATCCATTCCCTTCTCCAACAGGAGAAAGAGAAGAATACTGTGACTGTGGCTATAGACATTGTGCTGGGAATGTTCATTATGAATTCAATTTGCATTTAAAGACGTTTCACCAAGTACCTTTCAAAAGTAAGTTACTTTACAAAAGCTTGGAAGGAAAGATGAGTTAAGTACATTCCTTTATTTGAAAGAATTTACAGTCTGGAAGGTGAGGCAGGAGAACAACCAGTGATTATAATCTGGTATAATAAGTGTTATGCAAGAAGTCTGCAGAGTTATTATGCTGAGCATTTAGGAGGGGTACCTACACTTAATCCTAGCCAAAGGATGACAAGGCTCCATGGAGGCAGCCAGACCAGGCCTGATAAATATGTGTGTGTGGGAGTTTTGAGGAGACTTCCCCAAGGAGGTCTCATCTACTCTGGTTTTGAAACACCAATGCAAAAGTGTATAGATAGTGTCATTGCAGGCAGAGGGGAAAACAGGCGGAAGTTGCTAGAGGCAAGAGAGTGCTAGACAAATTCAAGGGCACTGGAATAATAGTATGACTAGGAGGTAGGAGTCAGGTTCATGAAGGAGTCACGTTCATGAAGTTAAACAGGGAAGAAATAGAATTTTGCATTTTCTAAAACTAAATGAGTTATAAAAATAAATCCCAGCATTTTGAATAAAGGCATGCAGTTATTTTTGCGCTTTTGTTTATCTGGAATAATAAAGAATGAGGGACAGGGAACTTCATGTGTCTCCTGACTATTAAGCTGGCTGTTGGTCTAAAATTCTCCCCATGGAACTTTATATTGGAACATCTAGTGAGTTAAAAAATTAACTGATTTAAGTTGATTGGCTTGTAATGGGGTAAACACACTATGGAGAAAGTGAGACTGGAGGCAGGGGACCCATCACAAGTTTGTTGAACAACCAACAATTGGAAACGCAATAAGGAGACAGAAGTGATACAGAATGCGAAGGGTGTGAGACACAGGTGTCAAGGGTGACTGTGAATTTCCAGCTTATGCGGATGGTGATAAAACAATAGCTAACGTTTATTGAGCTCTGACTTTGTACCCATTGCTACACACTTTACATTTATGAACTCATTTAGTACTTACAACAGGACAAGGATGTTTTTGCACTCTTTTCACAATTTACAGATGAGGAAATGAAAACATGAAAACGATAAGTAGCTGCCCAAGGTTACATAATTTGAGAAAAACAATTTTGGGAGTTGTCACTTCATAGAGGTCATCAATACAAACACATACACAAATAGAATCACCTGGAAGGCATCTATTGGGTGAGAAAAGTAGAGGGTCTGGGGAAATTCCAATATTTTAGTGTTGTCAGAGGAAGAGTTCTCTGTGAAAGAGATAGAGTTGTATCAGCCCAAGAAGTGGAAGACCTCAGAAGACAATGGTGTGGCAGATGCCAAGGGCCTCCAGGTTGAGATTTTCCGCCTACCTTTTCCAGATGAGGAAATGGAATCTGGCAAGTAGTAGAACTGGGATTCACTGGAGCCCAGAATGTGTGTTCTTCCCACTGTGATGTGGTCCCTTTGTGAAGAAGGCAGTATTTGGAGAACAGGCAAATGACTTTTGAACTCTGGATTGTTGAAGAATGATGGACTGGGACTTGGTTGTGAATTAAAATTCAGAATATCCCCTTATTATGCTGGTTGTTAGTCTAATTCCTCTTTATGAAATCTTTTACGACAATACTTAATGAATTGGAAAATTAACTGATTTAAATGATCCTCTTTTCACTAAGAGCTAGCTAGAAAGTATTTAGGAGAAGAAGCAGAAAACTCCAATTATACCCCAAATACTTATTGGTACAGTCAATCTTCATGATTTATAGCTCATAATACATTACTCACCATAATTACAAAGGGTTTAAGACTCCTAAGAATATTTGTAAAAGCAAATTGAATCCAACAAGGTTTATGATTATTTTGTGTAACAAGAGGTGGTTTTTTACAATTGAAATAACATTTCAGGTAAACAAAATACTGTCTAAATGCTGATAGTTTATTTTTTTTTAAAAGCTACCTTGTATAATTTCTGTAAATTATATATGTTATGGAAAAGGTGTAATGCCCTAATGATAAAACATTTTCAGACAAATGTTTATCCTGTATGTTTTTTTAATTCTAACCCGATGATAATATTCTGTATATTTTCATATTTCAATATTGTTACTCTTTTTAATGACAGCTAAATAGTTGATGAACAAATGTTTTGAGAGGAGTAAACTGGGGTAGTGTTATAGATTTGACTCTTAGACTACTGGCCATCTTATCCTATATAAGACCAAAAATGGATGTTATAAACAAGAAAAAGTTTTCACCTTAATTAAAAATTTCCTTTTAACAATGAAAAAAGACTCAATAATTGCTAAGTAACCTCACTGTATATTTTCTCTGGATTAAAATTCATCAATTCTCTGCTTTTCTCTTGGTAGAGGGCTATTTCCTTTTCTTGAATTGTTCTGTCTCCAGAAGTTTCTATCCTTCTGTTCGTCTACAGTCTTTTTTTTTTTTAAGATTTATTTTTATTTATTTATGCATCGAAAAACTGGGGTGTAGGCCAGAGGTGCAGGGGAAGGGAGCAGTGAGAAGACTCACCAGAGACAGAGTGGGGAGCAGAACAGGCAGACTAACTGAAGTACGCTGCTGAGGGGAGCAGTGGACCATACAGGAGAGTCTGTTGTGCCATGTGGGTAGCTCCCAGGCTGGGGATCAAATCAGGCCATATGGATGATAGCACTGAGACTTAAACTTTAGACCACCAGGGAGGCCCTGGTCTCTAGTCTTAAATAAGATTGCTGGAATAGCTCTGGGGAGAACCTCAGCGATCTTTAATTCCCCATTGCCAGTGGCCACTCTCCCTTTTTGAGCTAGTTACAGCCACAGATGCATTTACTGTTAATCTGCCATGTATACTATACATTTACTTTTCCTTTAAATACTACATTTAAAAATCTCTCGCAGAAACCAGTTTGTATATGTGAACCCTTTGTAGAGGTTACTGCATGGTTTACTCTGAAACAATAATGCATTTCCACCTGAATTTACATGGTTTTAATTTTCATCCTATCTCTGATGGCGCTGGCAGCTAAACTCCCAATTTAGTGGTCATAAAACCAGTACAGTCTCTGCCTGGATAGACACTGGCAGAACTTGTCAATTTTTGTTCATTTATCTGTTTACTTCTTTGATTGTCTCTCCTATATATAAGTGAGGCCATTTGGTAATTGTCTTTCTCCTTCTGACTTATTTCACTTAGCATAATCCCTTCCAGTTCCATCCATGTTGTTGCAAATGGCAAGACTTCTTTGTTTTCTATACCTGAGTAGTATTCCATTGTGTTTATATAACACATCTACTTATTCCACTGCTCTGTTGATGGGTTGTCTTAACAGAGAGCTTTTAAGAGTTGCTTCCTTATATAACATAGGTCAGGAAAGGAATAAAACCAAGTACAGATGTAAAGATGTCTTTAATCTATATGTGAAAAAATAACTGCAATAAAAATAAGGGGGAAAAGTTAGGTTCCAGAGTGAGCGGAAGCTTGCAAAAATACTTCAGCAGAACAATAAAAGGGTCTTTAAAACCTGTGTTCAGTGAAAATGAGCAATGCCAACTCTATTTTTTTAGTGTTGTTGTCATTTTTAACAATATAAAATAGGCCAGGAGAGACAGTTTCTTCTTCTATAGGCAGTGATAACTTAATGTTAATAGTTTATTCCTTCGTTATTAAGAATTTTGTGCTTCACAATAACCTTTTACACATGCTGTTGTATTGATTATTTTCTCCTAACACTGTCATAAATTGGAATATTAAAATTCATTATTATCTTCTTACTTAAGGCATTTTAGTGCTTTGCATTATAAACAATTAGTTTAGCATCTCTACAGCCAAAAGGAAATTTATATAGCAAATTTTCATCCCTGAAAAATAAACAGTATTAGGCAATTAAGGTGAAAGGGACTCTTACTTAGATAATTTCTTTCTTTTTTTACAAAGTAATTTTTCCCCACTGCTTACATCATAGTTTAACATCATAGTATGTTCTATCTCAGAACCATGTCACCATTCTGACATCCTAGCCCTTCCCTTTCTGTCTTTTTTGTACATGGTCCTCCTTTGTGTTTCATTCTTTTTTTCACTTTTCAAAGTGAGGGTAGCCGTTAGTTATGATTTTTGTATTAAGTATTTCCCCTAGTCAACTTCCAGTTATAAATTTTTTTATTTAATATATTTTATTTTATATAATTCTTACATCATTTTTCATTTTTGCATAATGTATGCATTTTCATTTTGGTTATATTCCCCATACAATTCCATCCCCCCTTATTTTGACCCTAATCCCTCCTCTCCTCTCCCCCCCCACACCTGTAGTGTGTCTCTGGTTTATAGTTGCTTGCTGATTTTAATTTTTTCTTTATTATAATTAGTCTTTTTCCTGATGCCTTATTTAGGTTTTCTAAATTTCTGCTATGAGTTAGACCATCTGGCATTTTTCTTTTTCTTTCTGGCTTATTTCGCTGAGCATGATCCCTTTTAGCTCCATCCATGTTGCTGCAAATTGCATGAGTTTATCTTTTTTGATTACTGAGTAATATTCCATTGTGTAGATATACCACATCTTCTTGATCCGTTCATCTATTTTTGGGCATTTGGGTTTTTTCCATAGCTTAGCTATTGTAAATAGTGCTGTCATAAACATAGGGGTGCAGGTGCCCTTTGGAATTAATGTTTCTGTCACTTGTAATCAGGGAAATGCAAATCAAAACTACAACGAGATACCACCTTACACCAGTGAGAATGGCACATATTAAAAAAGCTAGCAACAACAAATGTTGGCGAGGGTGTGGAGAAAAAGGAACTCTCTTGCACTGCTGGTGGGAGTGCAAACTGGTCCAACCACTATGGAGAGCTGTGTGGAGATTCCTCAACCTACTAAAGATAGAGCTTCCATAGGATCCAGCAATTCCACTCCTAGATATTTACCCAAAGGACCCAGGAATAAAATGTAAGGATAATTGTTCCTAGAGAAAGAGAAATACTGCATGATCTCACTTATATGTGGAATATAAAAAAAAATAAAATCAAAACCCAATCTCACAAAAAGTGATCAGATTTGTGGTTGAAGGAGCAAGGGGGGTCAGGATGGAGAACTGGTTGAGGAGCCAAAGGTACAAACCTCCAGTTAAAAGATGATGAATAAGCAGTTGGAATGTAATGTAGAACATGATGATTTTGAGCTAACACAGCTGCTTGTTATGTAGAAAAGAGAGTAGATTCAAATAATTACCATCACAAGAAAAAAAATATTCTTTTTTTTCTTTTATTTGGTATCTCTATAAGATGGATATTCACTAAACTTATTGTGGTGATCATTTGATGATATACACAAGTCAAATCATCATGCTTACCCTTTAAATTTACATAGGTTGAACTGGGAACTATATATCAATAAAACTGGGAAAAATAAAAATAAAATTCCAACTAATACAGAATGAATACATGAAATTGTATTTTTAAAGTAATGAGAAAAAATCTGTTCTCTCTCTGTTCTTTAAACTTCTTTTATATTCTGCACGTAGTGATGTCTTACTCTTTCCTGTTTTACTGCATCCTTAACTTAAAACAAAGGAACTGCAGATGACCACTCTATACTTGACTAACTAAACTTTTCCAGTCTATATAGTTGTCACCATCTTTTGACAGAGCTTCAAGTAAACACTTTCATGTAGGCATCTCATTTCTCATTAGAAAGGGCAGACAGAAAGAGTCTAGGTCCCTAATCTGTCTACAGAACAGTTTGTTTTCTTAATTCATTGACTCTAGTTCCGGGTGAGCTGTATAAGTTATATTTGGACCATGTCATTATTAAGAGTTTTTTTCACTTTCCTAGGAATTGGGTATTCTCGCAGCATTCTGGTTAAATTATATTAACATTGCATCACTTTCTCCTGTTCTTTAATGATTGGGTGGTGGCTGCCCCAAAGGCGACTCTCCTTTTCAGACTCTGTGTTCTCTGGAAGGGAACAAGTCCTTGAAAAATTACTGAGAATATATTACTTATCATTTCTTAAATATATTGTATAATGTTTAACTGAATAAAGTATGTAAACGTTTAATTGAAAGAAGCTAAAATTCATAATTAGGACTAGAATGTCTTAGAAGTTTTCCAGCCATCTGGAAAAATCCCACATCTCTAGTTACAGATAGAGGAAAAAAAGGATAACCAAGCAAAGAGGAAAGGTGCTGTAAAATCTCTGTGCACATTGGAACTTGTGCTTTTCTGCATTTTGTAGGGTCCAGGTCATCATAAAGTGACAAAATGCTGCTTGAAAGGGGGAGGAGATGGGACAAAGTTGGGAAAAAGGAGGCCACTGGTGCAGAGAGCTGGTCATTCGTCCAAAAAGATAGTTGCTTTCAGATAATGTATAAAAATAGACTGCATGTTGGGGGAGAAATAGCAGCCAGAAAGAAACAATGCTTTATCTAGAAAATGCTAACCTCCCGGACTAGTCTTTAAAAAAAACTTTGGAAAAAAGTCTTTAAACAAGCTACTCTGCAGTTCACAAGATCTTTCCACTTTGTAGCAAGATAGTGAGCTTTACATGAATTTTATCAATTTCAGGATTCTTTACCTCAAGCTTCTCTACTTCCCTCACATCCCAGGAAGGAGGGGGGCTAAGAACTGGGCCACAGCTTTGGGCCTGTCCTCCCTCCCGCCCCTTCTTGCCGCTCCTCCCCTATTCTCCCTCCTCCTCCCTTCTTTAAAAATGATTCTTCAACACTGCTTTTCCTGAAGTCTGGTGATGGCCTGGAATTCATCCCTAGGCAGATACTGCCTTCGTTTTATTCCATTTTCGTTTCCCCAGATTTCTCTAAAATAAATCAATAGAACAAGGTAGTAACAAACACAGTGCCGTCACCCCTCATTCTTGCCTCTCGTGAGTCAATATAGGAAAGCTGGACTTCAATGCCTTTTGACTTACCTCACTGTCTTTAGTAAAAGCTACACTGAAAGTCAATAATAAATATTAAATAATATTAACAGAAAGTATGCAGTAGTTTTTCCAGCTTCAAAGAAAAAAAATTTTTGAGTCATCAATTTCCAGGAAAATTATTCTTGTAACCACTCCAAAAGTCTTTTTTTTTTTTATCGTAACAATAAATGGAAAAAAAGTGCAAATGCCAAATCATACAAAAAACTTTAGCGTTAAATATATTCTGGAGTTGGTGAAATTAAATTTTCATTTTTAAATGAATCCAAATGCCCCATTTAAGAAAGTAACCCACTTTCCCCCCATTTTTTCCCTATGATGACAACTAGTAGTAAATACTCTTTCCCTTTTCACTGCATACTCATATTTGGAAAAAAAATATTATTTGAAGATAAATTTAGTTTTACAAAATTAAGGTTTGGTAAGGGAGGTCTGAATTACTTGCAGGTAGGCAGCAAGTAGGAATAATAAAAATAATCCTTATATTAAATCTTTTCTTACAGAGGGGAGGTAGACAAGAAGAAATGTAGGATGTCAGAAAACTTTTCTAAAACTCTATAGTGAAGATTTTTTCCCCTTGCAAATGGCTGAGTCCAAAAAGGAGATTTGCAAAATGTGGAAATAATTTTAACTCATTAAATATTTTCTAACGCGAATAAAACCCAGACCTTTGAATGGCGACATGGCCCACACAATGAACTGTCAAATTCATTTGTGCTTGTGCACTAGGAAGGAGCGCCTCGTGGTTCCTGTAACTTTGCCTTGCAGTGTTCCTTGGACTCAGAATTCACAGTGTGAAAGCAAGAGACATTTTACATTCTGCTGCATGGTATGGAGATCAGGGCATGTTAACCACATAAGTCATGGATGTCAACTCTCTTTCATCGTCACCTGCCATCTGGTCCACTGAAACTGTCGATCCAATAACTAAATTGTCTCCTTGAAATTTCTTGTCTCTTCTTAGCCATTTCCTGTCCTTTGTCACAAATCCTCACTCTTCTTTGATGATCTTTCCTGCTACACTTTCAAATATTCATTTAGCCGTGATTACTGCTGGAATCACGTAGCTCCTAGCATCATAAAGTCCTAGCTTCCGTATTGGGGCCCTAGCTTTCCCCTCGGTGACTGTCCATCCACTCCACCACCCCTCTGTTGCTTTGCCCGTGGTGGCGCTCACAAAATCTCATGTCAGTGTATTGGTTTGCGAATATGAAGTCCAGGTTACCTTTACATTGGGACTCACAAAGTACCTAGAATTACTTTTGACTCCCACTGGGGGCTCAGTAAACATATATACACATGAAATTAGAGAAATCAAGTAATAGAAGCTATCTAATTTCAGATTTCTAAAATGAAAATGAATTTCAAAGGAATTGTTTTCTTGCATTTTCCTAGGGTAGCTTTCTAAATTTCAGCAGATTAGCAAAAACTGTTAGATAAAAGATGAGTAAGAGTTAAAACCTCTTGTTTACTTTTTTCCATATTATGTAAGATGTGAAAGAATTTTTTCAACTTTATTGAGATTTAATTGACATATAATGTATTTGAGGTATCAATATAATTTGATACACATATTTATCACTATAGCTTTATATTTATCACTAAAATATTTATCACTATAGCTTTAGCTCACATTTCTACCACATCATGTAATTAACATTTTTGTTTTTGTGGGGAGGATATATATGATCCATTCTTTTAGCAACTTTCAAGTATATAACACTTGATAAGATAATACTTTAGTTAGCATCCTAACTAAAGTGACCATGCTGTAAGTGATGTCCTAGAACTTACTCATCATATAACTAAAGTTTGTACCCTTTGACCAACATTTCACCTAGCAATCATCATTCCACAAGAAACTCTTCAAAAACCCAAATGCACAAACCAAATGAAATGCAATCATGAAAGGCATCCTGGCAGCAGTGGGCTTGACCTGCCAGCTCCCTGAATGCCACACAGGTGCAGTTTGCTTAAGAAAACATGCAGGTGGCCCCATATTTACACCTGCCCTTAGAATTAGTTCCTTATCATCCCATTCAAGCACGTGGAAGGAAAGCTCATTTGGAATCACTACATCAATTACGTTTAATGGAGTGACTTGATTCTCCTCCACTCACCCGCAAGCGGGCGTTCACCCCTGCATCAGAATCCCTTTAGTTCCACATGACATGAATGCAGTAAAATTAAAAGGAGAAAGATGGGGAAGCAGCCACTGGCTGTCACATTGTTTGGGTCTCTCTGATGTGAGAAATATTACTCAACTTTCGGGTTCCAGTGTGTGTGCATATCAGGGAAAACACAGAGGAAATTTAAATTTGGGATGGAGGGCTAGAAAGAAAGATAACATTGATGAGATTAAAAAAGAAAAAGGGCAAGTATCATGTAGGGCTAATTTTTTGCATGGAAATTCCTTATTTTTCTAGATTTTGGATGCCAGAATTTCTTTTTCTTTGAGGGGCATCTCTTTGAAAGTTGATGTGGACTATGTGGAAAATAGAGATGTGAGAGAGAATTAACCCAGGACTTTGTTCTTTTTTTTTTTTTCCAATGCTTTATGAAATTTTTTAAAATTTTTAAAATTTTCTACATTATTTTTCATTTTTGTACTATGTATGCATTTTCATTTTGGTTATAGTCCCCGTAAAATTCCCACCACCCTTGTTTTGATCCTACTCCCTTCTCCCCCCTGTAGTGTGTTTTAGTTGCCTGTTGATTTTGACTTTTACTTTATTATAAGTTCTTAACATAATAAGGTACAAGCTCTTGCAGAGGCAGGAGCAGCACTCCCCACAGATGCTGGTGTTGGTATAGAAGGTGATAGCCAGACATTTTTTATAGCTAATAGCTTAATGAACACATAATAATTATATTTATTTTAGCATGTACTAAACTATGATTCATGTACATTATCTAACCATATAAATACGTATATCATTTATCCATACAAACCATGATTTCATGTGCATTATTGCCTAGGATAGTAGTGGGTGAAAGCTTCCTTACAATTATTCAAGTAAAGAACAAGTCAGGGGAATGGAAAATATCCAGCAGTGGTGTATGGGCAGCCCACGAAAGGCATAAATCCTGAAAGAGACTTATAAGTGATTGGGGTTTGGGAAATGCTAGGTGAAAGAAGTAGACATATTCTTTTGTGCTAAGCATTTGTTATTTGTTATTGTCTCAGGAATGAAAGTGTCAAGGAATGGTGTTGCTTATGTTATGTATTTAAAATGCACGGGATGAATGCATCATGTGCCTCATCCTATTTCCTGTGAGAAATCAACCCTTACCATCTGAAGTGCTGGAGAAGCTATGTTTGTTCACCACTCCTGGAGGTGTGTGATGTGTCAGGGAGTGCTATGTGTAATGCACAACCTTTCACAACAGCACTATGCAAAGCACAAACATACAACTGTCAACAGTATGTGACTGAGCCAGGTCCAGAGACATGGAGAGTTCCCCCAACCCACAGTAAACTAGTTGCCCCTTCCTTGTGCCCTTGTCAAGCCACCTGAGCTAACGGCCTGCTGTTCTTTTTTTTTTTTTTTTTTTTTTTTTTTGCTGAGCTAAATGCAACATCTCACACCAGATTTATTGGCTTGGCAAAGTTGCAAATTGTATTACGCAAAAGTTGAGAAAGAGCAAAGCTGAAGGGTGCTAAAAACAGTACACTTTGCTACTGTGTAGTATCTGAATTTGGGGCTCAGGGTGTTTTATTTATAGATATCTATTAATACGTGCAAGAGATACAGAAAGAAAAACATAAAAAGTAGCTTTATCGAATAGTTGCCAGTATTCAAGTGAAACATCAAAAGCAAGAACAGCAACAACAAATAGTTCTGTTGTGGGGAGGGGAGACAATTTTTTTTTTAACTTCTTTCCTCCAGTCCCTTCCTTTCTTCTCTGAGGGAGACTGTAGCTCAAAGAACCTTTCCCTTCTCAATCTTGTAGGGGTGAGGGGAGCTGTGGAGGGAGTTGGAATCTCCAAGTTGATTACTTTCTCCAGTTCTTTAGCCCTCCATGCTTTCCTCCCTCACTAGCAATGCTGCTAGTGGAGGAGACCTGCATGCAGCTTGTAAAACTGGTTTGTTAGGGTTCCTTCTTCCTCCCCCCTCTTAATTCTTGGGAATAAGTCTTGCTGGGCAGCTGCCTGGCAGTTCTAGAACTGCCTTCTAGACACTTGCAGGGTGCTTTCCCTTGCTCCTACGGGAGGAAAAGGGGCAACTGTGAGAGGTAGAGGTGGACAGAGAAGGCCTGTGCCACCAGCTCCCCAAGACATACAAAGAAAGAGAAATGGACATATACACACATCGCCACGGGCCTCTTGGAAACTCAGCGCTCAAGGAGATGGGGGGCAAGATTGTACTTGGAACAATGGGCCCCTCCCAAGTCTGAAACCCTTTGCGTTTATTGTTTATTTTAACGGAGGCCTAGAAGGCCTGGGGTCAGAGGTGGGGGCATAGCTGCCTACATTTTGTATTTATAATTCAAATGCATTCACAGGATGACACAGACAGGAGCACAGGCAGGATGACACAGACAGGAGCGGAGGAAGGCCGTGGGGAAGGGCGGGGGCAGGCATTTCCTGGGAGGAGCTTAGGACAGGTTGGTCCTGACTGTGGCCAGTGTTTTGTCAAAATTGCCAGGAGGATTTTTCAGAAGGGTGGGGAGAGGGGTCCTTGCCAAGACACATTTCCCTGGCCACCTTTCCCTGGCTAGGGAAAGCTTGGGGGGTGACATCAGCTCTCCCCTGCTCTCCCTGTGGTCTGCTGTGGGGAGGTCAGGAGGCACTGGTCAGGGCTGAGGTGGGCAGAGCTGGTTTCCTGCTTGGTGCCAGCCAGCCCTGTGGGGAGCTATGCTATCCCTGAGCCCCAGGGGTGGGCTGAGGTAAGCATAGGGCAGGGGCAGAAGGCCTGGTGTTAGGGTGGAGGCCTCTGGGTGTGAGTCTGGGAGGGAGAGTT
The DNA here is from genome assembly GCF_014898055.3 of Talpa occidentalis. Lineage (NCBI taxonomy): Eukaryota > Metazoa > Chordata > Mammalia > Eulipotyphla > Talpidae > Talpa > Talpa occidentalis. The sequence continues at coordinate 25,881,703 of NW_023602073.1, read as the reverse complement.
CCTGCCTCTCCCCCAACTCTAGCTCTCACTGCCACGGCTTTTTTAGGGGACTATCTCATTAAAGGTCTGACACTGCTGCTGTGGCTGTCTCTCCACTGTCACTCCCAGGGGTGTCCAGGGGGGCCAAGTGTGCCTAGGTCCATTGCCATTGGGGGTGGGGGGGAATCTATCCTTTTGATGATAGAGGTGAAGGGGAAAGAGCGGTGTGAAACAAGATGAGGACATAGAGGATGCATCTATTGGGGCATCCCCGGTTGCTAACTGTAGACTCATCTTTTTATTGCACAGGTCTCAGCCACTGTGAGAGCTTGGTAGAATGAGGGAACGTGGGTGCCTCAGTTTCTCACCTGAAAAACGAGACAAATTGAAAAGTCTTGCAGTCATCTTTTCTCTTACACGTTACAACACGCCGTCACCTCCACAGTATCTGCCCTGTGAGGACCTCAAAGGGTATTTCAAGGTTAAATAGACAGGAAATTGCTTTGAAAATGTAAACACATTATTAAATAGGTTTATCTGATCCCTTTATTCAGCGCGGGCATTTCCTCCTCCCACCACCACCCTCACTGCCTGTTCACCTGTACAGGAGCACGCGTTACCTTAAATAAAGAAGCTCAAGCTGGAAAAGGCCCCGAGACGACGTCCCCATAGAGGCAGTACACGGAATATTCGGGGGCGCTCACTGTCTGACTGTAGACCCGGTTCCTGGTGCTCGCTGAGCCTTCACCGTGGGCTGCGGGTCTCTGCTGTTTAATCACCACCAGCCCTGGCGGCTCTCTAGTCCCCCCTGGCGGTCGCTCCTAGTAGTTCTTAAAATCGGCGCTCTTGAAAGGGGGGTTGTACGGGGACGGGGAGATAACGCGTGTGGGCTGACGGGGGGCGGGGGAAGCTTATGGGGTCTTTAAATCCATAGTACTGAAGAATTGGGGGGTGTCTTTACTTTCTTTTTTGAAGCTTTCTTTCCTTGCCAACCCCTCATCGATCTTTGCAGTGTGGACCTAAAGACTTTAGCAAAAAATGACTTTGGGGAAGGGGCTTGCGCTGCCAGAATCATTGGACCCCAACTGGGGGCCGGGAGTGAAGAAGAGCGTCCCCTTGTTTGATCAACACTGAGGAATCCGAGAGACATAAAAGGAAAATGAAGTGAACGACAATTAAAAAAAAAATTCCCCGCACACAATACAATCTATTTAAACTGTTGCTCATACTTTTCATACCAATGGCATGACTTCTCTGGAGTCCCTCTTCTGATTCTTGAACTCTGGGACTGGCAGCTTGCAAAGGGGAAGTAGACTCAAACACTGCACGGGCAGGTTTACCAAAGGTCTCTAATGGGTATTTTCTTTTTCTTAGCCCTGCCCCTGAATTGTCAGACGGCGGGCGTCTGCCTCTGAAGTTGCAGTGATTTCCTCTAGAGCCCTGCCTTATCTCGGCCTGCACGTTGCCTGTTGGTGACTAATAACACAATAACATTGTCTGGGGCTGGAATAAAGTCGGAGCTGTTTACCCCCACTCTATAGGGGTTCAATATAAAAAGGCTGCGGAGAGCTGTCCAAGTCAGACGCGCCTCTGCATCTGCGCTGGGACCGGGAGAGCCAGGGCGCCCGGGCTCCGCTGCGCTCCAGACGCCCCCGCCGCGCGCCGCTCGCGGACTCCGCCGCTGCCTTCTCGCCCGGCAGAAACCCACTTTTTCTCCCCAGTAAAGGGCACTGAGGCTGAAGGATCACTTTGAAATCCGCATAGCCGAGCGCTGTGAGAGAACGGACGCTGTTTTTCTTCATTCTTTCTTTGCAGAGGAGGATTTTGATCCCCTTTTCAGCATGGATTGTATCCCGGTGATTTTCTCTCTGCTGTTCGTGGCTTTCCAAGGAGCTCCAGAAACAGGTAGGCACGCTGACTTTCTGAATGTTAATGTTATCTTATCCACTTACACTTTTCTTGCTTCTGCTTCTCCTCCTTTTTTTTTTTTTTTTTTTTTTTTTAGCACTGCAGCTCAGATTCTAGGTGTCGGGGGATTATTGATTAAAGTTATTTGGGTTTTCTAGTGGGAATAAAAATTTCTCTATGAATATAATTGCTCCTAAAGCATTAAAATAACATTTTGATTATTACATAGTATATTTTCTCGGGATTTAAAAATGTAACTCAAGAGAAATAAAGACAAGATATAATTTAGCCACATGTGTATGTGTGCACATACAGGTGTAGGACTTATAGGAACTTATATCTTATTCAAATAGTGCTTAAATAGTATGTTAGCATGTAAAATACTTGAACATCTCAGCTTGAAGCCAAAGAATTTTATTCAAATCATTCAAGCAGAGTATGAGCAGCAAAATCACCTGCAAAACTGCCTGTTGACTAAGCCCCCCAGGCGGTTTCAGGGTGAAGCAGATGTTTTCTTTAAAATTTGTCATTATTAACTTTAGGTTTCTTTTGGCAGGTTTTTGGCACCTAGAACAGTGTGAGCTGTATTTTCAGTTTTATTCACCTGTCCTGGGAGGGGAGCTAGGATAAATCTTGGCTGCTTAAGGATTTAGAGAGTTTGTGTGCCTCTACCGCTTCCCCCTTTAGGGTCAATGCACCTTTTTTGTCTTTTGGTGACCCTGACTGAAGAGAAAGGATGTCAAGGGAATGAAAACCCTGGAATGTGTCCAATTATTTGAAATGTACAAAGTTGGCCAGATAAGTGGCATGCCTCACTTGGCAGTAAGAAGGGGTTGCCCTGCAGTGGGACGGAGCTGGGGCGAATCCTGCCTACCCCACGCTGCCTGGAGAATCAGAATCCACGCCCACAGAATCGTGACTGGGTCCCCTGAGCTGCTGCTCGTCAGTGGTTTCTGTGGCGTTTACTGCCTGAAATGACTAGTTTTGGCGTTGAACTGCTTGGAAATCAGGAGACTACTTTTTTTCAATCATCTCCCCAAAGCTCTTGACTTCCATTTAATTTCAAGAGGTACCTATTACCTTCCCTACACCAGGTATCAAGTGTGGTGGGTACCCCCTAAAATAAAGGAAGGTCATTCTGATGGGTGTCACTTCCAACCTAGGAAGAGGCGGGTGTGATGTATTTTCTTTTAGATTTTTGGTGTTAGCCAAATTTAAACCATTGTCCATTGTGCTCTCCTACTAAGTTCCCTGTAGAAGCCAGTCCCAAGTTCTCATAGGCAGCTTTCCTTGAAGGGGCTGGTAAGTCACTTTTCAGTACCTGTCTCCACTGCACATGTGTAATCTCTGAGGGCGGATATTTCACAGGGGGTAAAGGTGAACTCATGTTGAGGGAAGTAAAGAGTCCTTTTCCTCCCTGCCTCTGCTTCAGCTGCCTTTTAGACCTGGCCTCAGTTGCTCTGCTAGACCTGGCCTCAGTGCTCTAATGATGCAGGGTGCTCTGGGATCTCAGCGAGACGGTCCCCCTGACCTGCGCTTTCTTTCTCTCCTCAGCGGTCTTGGGCGCCGAGCTCAGCACCGGGGACGGTCGTGGAGGGGAGCAGCCCCCTCCCAGTGCACCCTGGAGGCCCCGCCGGACCAAGCGCTGCTCCTGCTCTTCTTTGATGGATAAGGAGTGTGTTTACTTCTGCCACCTCGACATCATCTGGGTCAACACTCCCGAGTGAGTCTCTAGAGGGCATCGTAACTCTAGTCTTTCCTTGTTTCCAGTTCCCCGGTCTGCAGCTCGTGACTCAAGTGACTTTGGAGGAGAGGTCAGGCTTTGGATTCTGAAGTAGCGGTTCAGATAGTGCCCCCATGGGTGGGGCCAGCGCTCCGCTGTTCCTGAAAATGACTTGGACCGCTTGGTTTTTAGCAACAGAGGGGAGGGCCGTCTACAGCTGGCGACTCAGACTACTCCTTAACCGGTAGGATGGAGCTGAAAGCTGGTGGAGAACCACCCCCACATTCCCATGCCTGCTGAGGAACTCTAAGTGTGGGGTCTGGGTTGTGGGGGTGGCAGAGATTTAAGAGGCAGGAGGGATTATAGAGAGTTGTAATCCAAGCCCTTCATTTTACCTATAGAAAAGCTAAGACCCAATTGTTGAAGTTGCTTGACCAGAAATGAATTTGTGGCAGAATTAGATCTAGAACCGGGGTATACTTTCTCTTTAGAAACTCCCATTTCAAGACAGAAATAGAAAGACCATCCCTAGATTTCTCTTCTACCTTCAGTACCCTTCCTCCCCCAACAAAAACTAGCCCATTCAGCAGAACTAGCCATAAATAAGACCACAGTTAGGGTGCCTGCAATAGCCCATTATGGCAAGGGAGGTTGGAAATCTGCACAAAATCAAATCAGATCACACAACCCTCGCAAAAGACTAATAATTTAAGGTGATACATGCAGGGGGAGATTTTACTTTGTTTCATTTCGGAACTGACTAGAGAGCCTGCTGGCAAGGCTGCTTCTACAGGTGGGCATCAGCCAGCTGCAGGGGATGAGAAGCAGGCGAGAACTTTGTGGTAGCAGCAGGTGGTCTCCTCCTGCCGCCCCCTCCAGGAAGCACATTTACTGTTCTATCACTTGAATTGAAACTCGGTTTTCAAAATCTTTTGATTCATGGTTTTGCACTGAAGTCCCTCCCCTCCACCTCCAATAACTCGTAACTAAATTGAATGTTAGACAATGAAGAAAATATGAAGCAGAAACCAAAGCAGAGATGTCATAATTTTGAGCAAAAGGTAATGCTGCATGTGCAGAGACGATAATGCTGAACTGTGTTAGGAAATGGGATTTCATTGAATTGGAGAAACGGGTTTTCCCCTTGTTGGGTACACTGACTCCGGGTCATGGACTGCAGGGGTTTCCGACTGTGCCTCACTTCACTCTCCCGAGACGCAAAGTGTGGTCAGCTTTTGGGTCCCAACAGAATGAGTTTGCCTCAAATAATGCCTCATTTTGAAGGGCTATTAATTATGTTAATATATTTTGTTCTCTTTTGATAACAGGCACATTGTTCCATATGGACTTGGAAGCCCTTCGAGGTCCAAGAGATCCTTAAAGGATTTATTTCCAACAAAGGCAGCAGATCACAAGAATAGATGCCAATGTACTAGCCAAAAAGACAAGAAGTGCTGGAATTTTTGCCAAGCAGGAAAAGGACTCAGGTGAGTAGCAAACATCTTTGCCCTCAATCACTTCGACAGCTTCCTGGCCTTCCTCCTGTTATGATGCTGCCTTCTTGCTTTAGATTAAGGGGCACTTGGAGAGCAACGCAATGGACCATTGTGGAAATGTTTTTTCCTTTGTATCTTTTAACAGGGGCCAGGACACTATGGAGAAAGGCTGGAGTAGCCAAAGGAAAGGAAAAGACTGTTCCAAGCTTGGGGAAAAGTGTATTCATCAGAAGCTAGTGGAAGGCAGAAAGATAAGAAGGTAAGAGGCTCCGAAGAACATGACACCGCTACACTTCCAGTTCCCCACCCTCCTTTTTCACCCTGATGGGAGTTAGGCTTAGAAAAAAAATTACAAAGGAGATAGTCATCATCTGCTGTAGACTGAAACCAGCAAAGGAATCCCTCTCTTTTGAAGGCATTGAGCATGGGCTGCTGCCCGCCCGCTATGTACGTAAGTAATCTTTAGCACACCCCACTCAGGCTAGAGATAGATTTTTTCCCAAACAATCTATCATTTGGTCATAGTTAGCCTTTACTTTCTGAAGCAAAGTACTTACCACTTTCCCTGAGAACTTAAAAATTCTCAAGGAGAGGTATTTTTCTTTTTAAATCAAATTGCCACATATAATCACGTTCTTCTTCAAAAAGTTGCAGTTATTCAAATGGCCAAAGGAAAAATAAAGTCATTAGGTAGGGTTGGTGAGAGCTAGAACATGCTGTCTTTGGGGATTATTTATTTATTTATTTATTTAGTAGGAAAATGCATCTGTAGGGAGTGAACCTTGTTGCACAAATCACTCTCATTTTCTAGTCAGTCAGGAGGAGAGACGGGGTCTGGATTAGCAACCCCTTTGGGTTCCAGAAGCAGCTCTGCAATGACCTTTCCCAATCCTCAGAACTTTTGGAATTCACAAGCCGAAGGGAGGAAAATTGCTTTCAGATCTGTCACATGTTCACACTTTGCTATCATGGTTTATGGAGACTTTTCTTAGAAATCCAGTGGCAAGAAGTTCTGTGATAGAGTGTTCTCAGCACAGGGCTGGCAGTCACAGACTGCCTGAGTGTTTACTACGGATGTGTGTACTTTCCATATTTACAATCTCAAGTCACAGATGCGCCTTTAGATCCCAAGATTACATAAACCACTTTTTTTGAACTGATTTGGAAATAGTTTTTCTATTAGTTTCTATTATATCAACTATTAAGTCAATAATGTAGTTCTTCTCTTTTTCTGTCTCCTGCACAAAGAACCATTAAACCTACAAAAATATGTACCTCTTAAATTACCATGGAACCTTTGCTTTGGGCCTACCTGAGTGCTTTTTATTCTTTCCCACTAAGTCATCCTTATGTGACTAGGAAGGGGCTTGAGACTATTTGAATTCTAGTTGAGTTTCTCTGTAGAGTCCCCTGGTGGTAGGGCTGGAAAGGAGCTACAGAAGAAGAGATTATCTACAGTTTGTTTTTAAATTTGTATTTAATGCTCTTTAAATATGACCACACTCCCTTTTACCTCCTCTTCCCCATTCAAAACATAAGCAGTTCTCATTTTTACCCAAGGTTAGCAAAGGACAGCACCCTTTTGTGGTTGGTGGTGAAAGTTCAGGAACCAGACTTAGATTTGTTTGCACCAAATTCTAATTTTAGATGTTTCCCCAGGAATGATTTTTTTAAAAAAATATTTTTTTTCTCTGTATTGTTTGAATAGGTTGGAGGCCATCAGCAACAACATCAAAACATCTTTTCGTGTTGCAAAGCTGAAAGCCGAGCTGCGCAGAGGGAAGAAAGTGGCCCACAACAGAACGCACTGATGACACGTCTGGCCCTTCTGCAGCCTCGTCCTTCATGGAGACCGAGTGGCTGACTATGCACTCTCTCCACACTGACGGCAATCAGAGCAACAGCGTCCTCCCTGCTTAGACCATTTCTTGTTCTAGACTGCAGAGGACCAGCGTCCTCACTCTAAACATTCCAGGAAAGTTAGAGTCCCCTGCAACCTGACTTCATTTGCTTGTAACCGCTTTTGTCTCTCCTGATTGGGGATGACAGACAACTCAGAGAGAGCAGAGAGAGAGACACTGTGACCTACAAATTTGGGTGGTATCCTCCTGAGGGAGGAATGGAGATTCCGTATGCAGCAGAGTTCCAAAGCGGGTGTTTGTGTCTCAGACAGGCGCCCAGCACATTTCAGGGAGAAATTCTCAAGTCCCTGCAAAGAATTTCTAAGGAATGCACAAATTGAAAACATACTCGAAGGACAAACAGTCAAGTAGAAAAAAAAATGACTTTGTTTTCAAATTCACAAAATGAAAAATTGAAACTCTTACTACTGTAAATCAGGATGTGTCTCATGACTATGCGTCTACCTCACCTATATTGCACTCCAGCAGAAGTATTTTTCCACCTTTAATTATTGCCTCCCCAAGTTCTTCTCCCTTCTGCCACCTCCTCCCTAAACCTAGCCTCAGAGAAGTCTGGTCTCATGTGTCAGTAGTTGATAATGCATTTTCATTGTAATCTACTAGCTTTGATCCATAAGAAAAAAAGATCATTGAATCAGGAGATTCCCTTACCTGCTTTTTGGAAATACAATGGTATAGGGTTGTTTCTGGAAGACACTGAAAAGTAAATGTTGGTTATGCTTTAAAGCAGTAAAATTATGTTTTTTGTGTAACTGGCTATGGAAGAGGTTGGATTAAATTTTTATGTACTTATATTTTTATAGATATTTATATTCAGACAATTTATTCCTTATATTTACCATGTTAAATATATGTTTGGCAGGCCATATTGGTCTATGTATTTTTTTAACTGTATTTCTGAATGAAATTGAGAAAATGCTTTGTTTTGCCTATCAAGGTAATGACTTTAGAAAATAAATATTTTTTCCCTACTGTATTGATTTTGAATCATTCCTAAGATTTCTTTGGACAATTCTAAGAAGTGGACCAAAGTGGTGAGAATTATGAAGGGAAGTGATTAAAGATGGTTTCTTAGAGGGTGACTTAGCAGGAAAGCAGCTTAGTTAGGAAGAAACAGCATCAACTTGCTTTAGATGGTAAAAGGCGCCTCTAGGTTGCATTAACGTAAAAGCAAAACAAAAGCCAGCTTTAACACCTCTGTCTTTCTCTGGATAGCAGCCTTCTGCTTTCCTTCACCTGAAAACTCCTCAGGGACTTCATCCATTAACTTTGCTTAGGCTACTAGACAGGATCCCACAGTTTAAACTGATGGTGTGGTGAGAGGCATTTTCTTCATATTAATGGAGTGAAAGAAGTGATGGCAAAACCAGCTCTCAAAATATCCCTAATTGCCCACACCACACTGGGGTTGCTTTGAGAAATTGGCCTGCTCAGAACAAGTAGGGGCTGCCCATATATTTTTATTTGCTCAGATCAAGAAGGTTGTTTATTAAGGAACACCGAGTACTTTGCGTCTCTGTGTTAGCCAGGACTGGATACATGCCCATGGAGAGAGATACCAAATGCTGATTCTCAATCTGTTGCTTTGAAACACCAACACCACCTTCCTCTCTACTTGGCCTTGGCTGACCTTGCAAAACTATTGGGGAGAATAGTATTGTGAATGGTTATTACCACCAGATACCTATAAGAACCTGATCAGTTTTCAAGAATCCTCACTGCCCTTCTTTAATTGTTCCTGAAAGAATGTCTGGCATTCAACAAATATTAGCTCATGGTGATCACTCTTGTCCAAACAGTGGCACATCTGAAGGACATTAAGTGACAGTTTCAGGTGTGCATAGCCAGTGTCCTGGGTTGAGTTTCTATCCTTATTGGCATTGCTTTCATTTTATTTTATTTGTTTAATCTTTCACTTATTTTTCTAAGGGACAATCCAATATCTTTGGAGATTTACTTATAAATTTTATTTAGCAAACTGCTTCTCAATGTGTGATCCTCAACGGGACTGTGAAGTTTTGACCAAGTGATTGGCCTGAACTTGACCACTGTTAATTCTTGAACAAGCATGCAATCCTGCTGCATTGTGAGCAGCACAATGGGGGACAGGAGGAATTTTTCTAACACCTCTAAGAAAGAGCCTGAGATCATCTGAAGAAGCTGAGGTGGCAGGAAAGAGTGATGATCTGAGCTTGAATGACATAGGTCTAAAGTATTTAAGAGAGAACTGGGTGGGAAGAAGCCATTGAATAAAAGGAAAAGACAGCAAGGAAAGAAGATCAAATCTTTTTTCTCTCTTTCTCTCTCTTTTGTTTCTGACATAGGGATATATGAACCCACTAATTAGTACTTTGTTTTCCCCCAGATTATTATTATTATTATTTATTTTTTGGTCATGGGAACCATTGACTTTCATCCTGTCTGTGCTTCTCTGAAACATTCAAGTATTCAATTAGACTAAGTGGAGCTCTCATAGGGTAATATGCTAAGCTAGAGTTCTCTCAGGAAGACTCTTGATAACATTTAGAATGAAAACTCTTTAGTCCTACCAGCCCCAAAATTCAAGGTCCAGTGAGGGAAGTGACTGATCTAAGATCACACATAGCATCTTTGGAATCTGCACCTTTGAGCTCCACTGTTTCACCCAGAGGCACCTTGAGTCAGTGGACACTTATACCCAAGAGAATCTTGAGAGAGGTTGTAGATGGTAAAGGCAAAATCACTCTTCAGAAAGCTTTGATGGTTGGTGGATCCTTTTTTCCAGGATGAAGAAGAAGAAATGTTGGTGAAGAAAAGGGATATGTGAGGCATGCATGCACATCTCATTGCAGCGTGAAGTGAATTTCTATAAGATGAAATAAAATATAACCAGGATTTCTATTTTTTTTTAGAATTTAATTATGAAATAATTCTTACATAGCGTGAGTGAAGAGGAATTCTTTTGGTCAATTCCTTACTCCACAGTGCAAGGAATATTTTATTTCCGCACCTAAAGTCTTGAAAATGATGATATTCAAGCCCAAGTTCTAAATGCATTAAACAAATTCATATTCTGGGTTTTTAAACCCATATTCTGATTGGAATTCATCCCACTCTGGATTTCTCTCACCTTTGCACTGATAGTTCCTGGGATCCTGGGTATGGGGTCTCTTAGCAATCTCCTGAATCCATCTGTTTCTCCACTGGAACTGGAAACCCTGACTCAGTTCACAGTATGGTCTCATAGCTATTTAAGCAATTCCAGCAGAGCTCACAAGCACTAGAAATGCTCTTTCTATGGAACTCTGAGGCAGTCCTTCTATGTTGAAAATAAATAACTCTGTCCTGTGGAACTTTCAGAGAAGCATTAAGAATGAAACAACAGACTAGATGACAAAGACTTAATATAGTTGTTGTTAACTTATTGCTGATGATTTTCAATGGCAAAAGACATGATGATAGCTTATTGCAACACAATGCTATTAATAAAGAAATTGGGTAGTTTATATGACATGCAAAAGAACATAATAAAGTCAACACAAAGCATTTCAGACAAAGTAAACATGAACATAACAATTACCTCCACTGTATTTTCAAAAAAGAGTAGATAAATTAATTTATAAAAATAGATGAGCATTATCTCCACAGTGAAAAATATCTTCGGATATAATTGAAATAATTTGACATTCCATGCCATGCCATGCATATAGTACACAAAGCATACAGTTAGAATATAAAGGAATATATAAAGAATATCAAAAAAGGGCTTATATAAGTTTAGAGTATATCCTAAACAGCTATAATTTTTAAAACTCTGTGGACAAGTGATATGAACTCCTAATTGAATCACTGACTTAGAACATGCCAGACTTAAAGAAGTAAATTTGTGGGCCTCCCTGGTGGCACAGGGGTTAAATCTCAGTGCTCTCGACCTCTTGACAGCCACAGCAATGTGTGTTCGATCCCCAGTCAGGGAGCTACCCACATGGTGCAGCAGACCTCTCCTGACTTGCCCGCGGCTCACCTCAGCAGTGTATTTCAGTCAATCTGCCTGTTCTGTTCCCCACTCTGTCTCTGATGAATCCTCTCATGCCCCTGCACCTCTGACCTTCCCCCAGTTCTTGTATGCATGAATAAATAAATCTTTAAAAAAATAAAAAAGTAAATTTGTGGCCAAGTTAATATTTAAAAAATTATGAGCTTTAACCTATGTGTATAACATAGGGTAAAACACATAGGGTAAAACAGCACAAAGACTCTGGTAAGTAGAAGCACATCACAGGCAGAGATGGCACTGATAATTCTCTAGGAACTTCCAGGCAGCACACAATTTCTCAAATATTTGTAATATTTTATTCAGATACATTTTCCCTACAGAAAGATAAGCATCTCTTCCAATGTGATAACTCATCAATAGTAATCAAGTATACCTAATTATTCTCTCATTCTTTATTTTTCATAAAGATGAAAGAACACATCTTGATGATTTTCAGGGGTCTTCTTGAAAATCTTAAAGAGTTTTAGGTGCAAAAGATATCATTAAGATTCAGTTTGTCAAGATTCAAACACTTGATTAAGATAAAATCATGGGATACTAAAAAATAAACCCTGGTTCCTGTTTAACCAGAATGACAATAGAAAATTTAGAATGTAAACATAGGAGGTAACATAATTGTGAAAAGTCATAGTCCTTTCCTAAGTGAGAAATGTTTGTTTTCATAATTATTCAATTATTTCATAATTATTCAACTTCATAATTATTTACAATTTCATAACAAATAAACAATGAGGAGATGCTAACATGTCAAATTCCCTGTCACCCTTCTCCCAACAGAGACAAATTTTTACAGAGATCATCAAATGCTCGGATAATGAAACCAACGAAGACGGTACCAGAGATTGAGTGAGTGCTAAAAAGAATCAAAATCAAATCCTTATCATGTCAGTTATGGTCAGGAGTCTGGAGCACAGGAGTGGACTCATTATTGGGTCCCCAAAAGGACTCCGGATGGCCTTGTTCCCCAGGTAGAATGGGGATTTGAAAGTGATGTCCAATTTTATCCATCATTGCATCCAACTGAAACTCCTTGTTTGTATGAAGAAAGAGGAGCTGAGTCAATACAAATATATGAAAGAAAGTGGCCAAATGCAGTTAAATGGCCAAGAGCTTGGCCACTGGGTTCAGCCATATTTGGAATTAAATCATAGGTCCACCATTTATGAGCTTTGGAAACCTTTTTAACCTTCTGAGTCTTCATCTATTCTTACATATTAACATATATAATCATAGAAATAATAATTCCTACCACATAATGTGATTGTAAAGAGCAGCATTGCATATAAAAGAAAACCCCAGAGGGGGCCTCCCTGGTGGAGCAAGGGGTTAAGACTCAGCACTATGAAGCAATCTGCAGTCACTGCAGCTCCAGTTTAATCCCTGGCCAGGGAGCTGACCCACATGGCGCAGCAGACCTCTCCTGCCTTGTCTGCTGCTCCGCTCAGCAGTGTACTTTGGTCCTACTGCCTGTTCTGCTCCCTGCTCTGTCTCTGGTGAATTCCCTCACCCTCCCGCACCTCTGGCCTGTACCCCAGTGCTTGTATAAATAAATAAAATCTTTAAAATCAATCAATCAGTCAATCAATAGAAAACCCGAGAGACCAGCCCTCAATACATGACATAAGCTCTTTATCTTGAAACTTCAGCTTACTTTTCCTGTTTTATATTCACCTCCACTTCTACCATCTACTTTTAAGTACTACTTTAGGGGAAAATTTCTCAAATTTTGGTTGCAACAGAATCACCTGTAAGTGTTAAAAATGAAGATCCCCAGCTCCTAACCCCTGGAAATTATGATCTAGTACATGATGGGTTCCAGATAGCTTTGTTTTAAGAAATCCAGGAGGTTCTAATGTAGATGTTCTTTAGATTACAATTGAAAACTATGTTCCATTGGCTGCTTCTCAGCCTGGCTGTGAACTTTCCACCCTGAGTTTTCATGTGTTACTTCCTCAGAGCAGAATGCCCTTTCTTCACAGTTCTGCTATTGAAACTTCATTTATCCTTCAAAGCCCCTTTCAAGTGTCTCCTCTTGTATGAGGTATGTCTGGACTCAAGGCAAAAGGGCTTTGTCATCTCTACTCTGGTATTTGTTTATAAGACTAATTCCTCACTTGACAATGAACTTGTGTAGGGGAGGGACTAGGTTGTAATTCTTTGTGTTCTTGGTATCTAGAGAAGACACACTTTAATGTCCGTTAAATGAAATGACATCCCAAACCTTATATTTCAAGAGAGTGATAGGACTCCCATCCTTGGCTTTCAACCCATTTATAGGCCTGAACTGAGAGGCTTTCAAAAGTACAGGTTAGAAAACAGTAAGGTCTGTCAGACCAGGCTGAAAAAAAATATTTGCAATGCATACATTGAATAAAAGACTGGCATCTTTCTGGGGTACCAGCCTCTAAGAGGTGGTGCTAACATATCATCATAATAAATCACAAAAGAGTCTGTCAACTCAGTTTTCCACCTGCAATTCCTTCATCACTGGCAAGATAGAAATTTGTTGCTTTTGCCAAAGTAGATAATGTCCTTGAGTAGAAATAAAAACCTTTCTGGCATCAGACTATTGTGTGGGAATAAGTCACCAGGGTGATGAGGGATGGCTACCATCTCCATGTCCAGCCACTGGACTGTCACTTGAAGTCAGCAGTAACAGGCAGCTGACATGTAGAGCCAAGGCCGCCAATGCAGCCTGCTTTCTAGGGAACAACACCGTATCGTTTTATCCATGGTGCTCCTGTCTACTTCAAAGTGCAAATAAAAATTGCCCACTGCCTATGGGCAACAAAATAAACCATGAAGTGAAAGATAATTCCAAATAAGTTCAAATGGTTTGTTTATTTATTTATTTATTTATTTGTGTTTATTTATTTATACAAGCACTGGGTACAGTCAGAAGCGCGGGAGGGTGAGAGAATTCACCAGAGCCAGAGGGGAGAGCAGAGCAGGCAGAAGGACCGAAGTACACTGCTAAGGGGTGGCAGGAAAGGTCTGCGCGCCATGTGGGACCCTCGCCTGGCAGCCGGGGATCCAACCTGCGCTGCAAAGGCTGTGGGCAGCTTCGCAACCCAGCGCTCAACCGCTGCGCCACAGGGGAGGCCCCAAATGGTATATTTAGTAAATGGACTAGAAAGAGTCTTACAAGCTTACAAATGAAAAATACGCAGTTTCAACGTTAGAACTCAAGACAGTCTCTCCTTTTGCCGGTGGTTGAGATTGCAGAGTTCCAGAGACTTTTAAGGACCTATTTCTCCGTCTGGGTGCCGAAAACATGGATGCGTTCACTTTATGGGGAGTCTTTGAGCTATGCATTACCATGTATGCTCTTTTCTGCATGTGTGTTAAATCTCAAGAAAGTTGGCCTCCAGTTACCCAAAAGCGTTTTTTGTTCCTTTTCTTCTCCAAATAAATGCTGAACAAATATGTACAGAATAATAATTTGAACGGGAGGTACATGAAGCGTGCCCAGAGAGCATATGGCTTTGGACCAGCCTGGGCATCGGAGGGCATTTTCACGTGGTGCAGTTCATTTTATGACCTAGTTTTCTTCTTGGCAGTAAAAGCTTGCTTAGCCTTTCTCTTGACGAAGGTGCCATCTTCGCTGCACACAGAAGGTTCCTCCAGTATGACGGCTGTGCCCCAGATTAGCTTCCTTGTTCATGTTGCCTGACTCTGTCAGGTCTTGACGCCATCCCGAAGATAGTAAAATGAGCCAAGTGATTTCATCTCTCATGGCACGCCCTGAGGCCATTACTTGGGCTGGAGCCAATTTACTGCTCACCGCCCGAGAGACATTTTTTTCCCACGAGCCAGTTTACCTCCCCCTCGCTCACAAAGAACTTCCTCCATGGGAAAGCGCACAGCGGAGAATACCGAGCATTGTAACCTGGGGGAAATATGCTTGACATGGGAGATGCTGTCCCCACTCCCTGCTTCCCCACCCACTCCACACTGACGTGTCAACTCTAATTTCTCACTAGTGCTTGGGTTTCACTCTAAGCTCTTTTTGCTTGCTCATGCCCATCAACAAATATCTCCGGGAAAAAGAAAGAGCATCAGGAAAGACTGGCCTGTGTTAAGCAATTCTTTGTTGTTGCTGTCTTGAGCAGCCCGGAGAACCTGACTCCTGGAACTCTTTGACAGGACCATATTCTCCCCACCTCTGTTCTGAAACTAACGATGGCAGCGAACACCAATTGGCAGTACCTGTTTGTTGACTGACTTCAAGGCCAGTTTCATTGGTCCTTCCACTTGGCCAATAGTGTGACTCTTGGATCCAGGGCTGGAGGAATTTAGCATCTCTGCTAAGTTAGACAAAATTGCCACATCCAAAAGATGGTGCAGAAGTGCACAAGAGGCAGATGTAAAGTGTCGGTTTATTATCAGAGGGCGGTGGTGCTGCAGCCATTTGGTTTCAGGGCGTGTCTTGTTTTGTTTTCCTCCGATAAATTTTTAAGAGATAAAGCTTTTGATTTTTCAAGCATTTTGACGAATTAAGGGGTTTCTTCTATTTTAAAAAATACATGAAGTATAATTTACACGTGATGAAAAAAATCTAGACGTTATTCATTGGGATGTGTGAAGTTGAGAATTATAAACACGTACCTATACTAAGGTACAGAACATTCCTATCACCTAGAAAAATCGATCATTTCCTTTTTTAGTTGCTACACACATGCATACACACACACTCAATCCATCCTCCTCCCGAAGGAACCGAGGGGAAGCCATTGATCTGATTTCTTGCACCATAAATTAGCTTTAGCTATAGAAAACAGTCATACAATAGACATACTCTTTTTGTTCTGGTTAATTTTGCTCAACATGATGTTTGTGAGATTTGTCCATGTTATTGTCTGCATTAGCAGCTCTTAATAAGAATACATTACTCTGAGTAGTATTCCATTATATAAATATTTCCTAGTATGCTTATCAGTAATACTGCATGGATACAATTGTATTGTTTCCAGTTTGGAGTTAGTATTAAGACCGTTATGAACTTTCTTATAAAAGTCCCTTGCGCTCATTTTACTTTCATATCTTTTGTGTAAACACCTAGGAGAAGAACCGCAGGACCACAAGCAGGTATAGGATCAGCTATATAAGAGATTTTCAAAATTTCCCCAAAGAGGTTATACTGTTTTACACTCTTAGTAGCAATGCATGTGATTTCCAATTGTTTCATAAATAATATTGTCAATATTTTTATTTCACTTGGGCTAATATTTGGTATTATTAGATTTCATTTATTTCAGCAATTTTGGTTTGTGTGAAATAACATCTTATTGTGACCTCAGATGGCACTTCCATGACCATTAGTAGTACTGAACATCTTTTATTGAGCTTATTCTCCTTCTGTGATAACACCTTTTCAAATCTTTTGTCTAGTTTTTAAAATTGGGCTGTTTGTCTTAAATAAAACTTTTCTATATATATATATATATGCTATATATATATATTTATTTTTTTTAAATAATAAATTTTATTTTTATATTCCCCATACAATTGCAGCCCCCCATTCTGACCCCAATCCCTCCCCTCCCGCCCCCGCCCCCCTAAAAGTGTCTCTGGTTCATAGTTTTTTGTTGATTTTGATTTTCACTTTCTTATAGTTATTCATTTTCCTGGTCCCTTATTTAAGTTTTCTAGATTCCTGCTATGAGTGAGACCATCCGGTATTTTTCTTTTTATATTTAAAAAATATATGCTGTATATTATATATATAGCATACATATTTCCCACTCTGGTTTGACAATTCATTTTTTATTGGTGACTTTTGATGAACAGAAATTACTAATTTTCATGAAATCTAGCTTACCAATTTCTTCTTTTTTTTAAGGAGTTATTTATTTATTTATACAAGAATCGGGGTACAGACCAGATATGTGGGAGGGTGAGAGGACTCACCAGAGACAGAGTGGGGAACAGAGCAGGCAAACTGATGAAATGCACTGCTGAGGGGAGCAGCAGGCACGACAGGAGAGGTCTGCTGTGCCATGTGGGACCCTTGCTAGCTGGCCAAGATTGAACCCAGGCTGCAGAGGCTGTGGACAGCTTCACAGCGCTATGCTCAACTGCCTGTGCCACCAGGGGAGGGCCCCAACTTCTTCCTTTATGATTAGTATTTTTACTGTCTTGTTTAAGAAAACTTAGCCTTCCCAATGGTTGGGAAATTCTCCTGTTTTCTCATAGAAGTTTTATATTTTCAGTCTTTATATCTATGATCCAAAACAAACTAATTTTTATGTGTGGCATGAAATAGGGAATCAAGATGCATGTTCTCCTAAATATCCAGATGTTCTAGCAATATTTGTTCAAAGACTTGTTTCTCCATTGGAATGACTTGCCACTTTTGTTGAAAATAAGTTTATATATGTGTGTGCAACTGTTTCTTGGCTCTCTCATCTGTTCCAACTAATCTGTTTTTGACTCAGCTTCCATAATTATTATCTAAATTTTTATAGCTTTAAAGTCTTAAAATTGATCATTGTAAGCTCTATGACTTTTTCCCCTTTACCAAGATTATATGAGTTATTATAAATCCCCTGGATTTCTACATTTTAGAATCAGTTTGTCATTTTCTTTTCTTCTTTTTTTAAAAGATTTATTTATTTAGTCATAGAAGAACTGGGGTACAGGCCAGAGATGTGGGGGGTAAGAGGATTCACCAGAGACAGAATGGGAAACAGAACAGGCAGATTGAAATACACTGCTGAGGGGAGCAGTGAGTGAGTCAGGAGAGGTCTGCTGCGCCATGAGGGTAGCTCCCTGGCAGAGGATCAAACTCGTGCTGCAGTGGCTACGGATAGCTTCATAGGTTGCATCTTAACCCTTCGTGCCACAGGGAGGTCCCAGTTTGTCATTTTCTTTAAAAAAAAGTCAGTTGTGGGGCCTCCCTGGTGGTGCAAGGGGTTAAGCACCGCACTATGAAGCTATCAGCAGCCTCTGCAGCACATGGAGCTACTGGGAGCTACCCACATGGTGCAGCAGACCCTCTCCAGCATCACTGCTGCTCCCCTCAGCAGTGTATTTCAGTAGATCTGCCTGTTCTGTTCCCCACTCTGTCTCTGGTGAATTCTCTCACTTCCCACGCCTCTGGCCTATACCCCAGTTCTTGTATGCATAAATAAATAAATCTTTAAAAAAATAAATGAGTCAGTTGAATTTGTAATTGACTTTGGGTCAAATTTATCATCAATTTAGGAGAACAGACATCTTAACATGTTGAGTATTTCAATTTAAAAAGGAACATCTCTAGAAATCTGACTGTAGAATTGAGACTGCCAGAGGAAGAGGGGGGAAAGAGGGAGAGAAAAGAACAAAGTGGGGAGGGGAGTACAATGGGAGTACAACATCCATCCAAGGTGGAGGAATCTGGGTGTCCTGGTGATGGGTTGGGCTGTTTGAACAACACCTGAAGGACGAGATCCTATACCTCTAAATTCTGTACAACTTGTAAATCAATGTTACCTCAATAAGGATAAATAAATAAATACAATTTAAAAGGGGATAATAAAATAAATATAATTAATTTTTAACATCTTTCCATTTATACAAGTCTTCAATTTCTCTTCTACTTTTCATTGTAGGGAATTTACACATCTTTCATTGTATTTTTTCTTATTATTTAATATTTTGGTGATGATATTATAAGTGATTTTTATGATTTTTATTTCCAATTTTTCCTTGCTATGGTATACTGTATCATGTACACTGAACTTGCATCTTGAAAGTTTACTAAATTTATTTGTTAGTTTAAAAAATTTATATAGATTCCACAGAGGTTTTTATCTACAAAATTGTTTTATTTGAATAATAATTTTGATTTTTTCCTTTATAGTCTTTATGCCTTTTATAACATTTATAGAATTGCTTAGTTTCCTAGAATATTGCTGAACAGAAATGTTGAAACTGGACATTTTTTTAAAGATTTATTTATTTATGCATACAAGAGCTGGGTACAGGCCAGAGGAGTGGGGGGTGAGAGAATTCACCCAAGATAGAGTGGGGAGCAGAACAGCAGATTGACTGAAACACACTGCTGAGGGGAGCAGTGGGAGGGACCGGAGAGGTCTGCTGTGCCATGTGGGTCAGCTCCCTGGGCCAGGGATGGAACTTGTGCTGCAGTGGCTTGCAGATAGCTTCATTGTGCTGACGCTCAACTCCTTGTGACACCAGGGAGGCCGGAAACTGGACATTAGTTTGGAATTGAATTGAGAAAGTTTTCTTTTTCTCTCTAGTTTGTTGATAGTTTTGTCATGAACGGATGTTGAATTTTGACAAGCGCATTTTCTGCATCTATTGAGATAATGTTTATCTTGTTTATTTGCCTAATATGGCAAATTACATTGATTTACTTACTTTCACATGTTAAATCAATCTTGTATTTGTAGATAAACCCTACTGAATCTTGACCTATTATTTGTTAACTGTGAATTTTTGTGTGCTGTTGGATTTCATTTGCTGATATTTCATTAAGAATTATGTATTTACTCCATGTTACTTTAAAGTCCTTTTCTGAAAATATGAGTATTTTTTAAAGTCTGATTATATCGACTACTTTTTCTTTTCAAATTTTGTTTCTGTTTTCTTTTTGCTTATTCAGTTTGTTGCATTTCCATGTTTTGAAATTTTAGATTTAATGACAGATTATTTTGTATTAAAATAAAGCTCATAACCCCATGGCTGCCTGAACATCCACCAGCATCACAAAAAACACAGTAACTACCTGGGCCAGAAAGTTCACAACCAACCAATGGACATTAGTTTGTTCATTGACACCCTCCATTCTGGGAAAGTAATATCACCTGAGACAGAAATTCGGGGAGAGGTAGGTAAAGTGCACAAACCCCCCAATCCCCAAGGTCATCTTTGTATCTGGACTCTCCTCCACTTGGGTGTAGCTAGACAACTGGCTATGGCATAATTTATGATTCCTTGGGTGATGCAAAGAAAAATGAACCTAAACATAGAATTACAAGACATGGCCTATGTGAGGAAATCAGACCTCAAGAAAACAGTGAAAGGAACAGAAAGAAGAACATCATGGGGACTGTGAAAGCCAACCTGACTTCTGGCAAAAAAGTAGTAAAGATTCTGCAGTGACCTTATCTGTGTCTGTGGTGATTGTACAAATTTTTCATGAGAGAATTAATAAAACCTTATATGTATTAAACAAACAATAGATCCAGAGACCAGAAAAGGGCATACTTTGTCTTCTGTTAAATTTTTAGTATGGAGTTTGGTGAAAGTTTGTAGCCTGAGCTCTGTTGTCTTAGTGATGAGTTTAATACATCATATGTGGTATGTTTCCCAGTCATACACTCCTGCAGTTTTTTTTTTAATATTTTATTTTATTTATTTATACAAGAACTGGGATACAGGCCAGATGCACGGGAGGGTGAGAGGATTCACCAGAGACAGAGCAGGGAACAGAGCAGGCAGATTGACGAAATACACTGCTGAGGGGAGCAGCAGGCAAGGCAGGAGAGGTCTGCCACGCCATGTGGGACCCTCGCCTGCTCGCCGGGATCGAACCAGCTCTTCAGAGGCTGCAGACAGCTTCACAGCGCTACACTCAACCACCTTCACCACCAGGGGAGACCCACTCCTGCAGTCTTCTATGTGTGTAGTTAGTGGGATGCCAGAAGGTATCCTCATGTCTCTTTTTCTCCCTCAGACTTGAGGGGGTTCTGGGCCCCACAAATCAAGAGGAGTGGCATCCCTGATGGCAGAGGTGTTAATGACAGTGTTATCAAGGTATCTCCAGCCACTGCCTCATGAGTTTGATCCCTGGACAGGGAGGTGACCCATATGGCATAGCAGACCTCCCCTGTATTTCAGTTGATCTGCCTGTTCTGTTCCCCACCCTGTCTCTGGTGAATCCTCTCACCTCCTGCATCTCTGGCCTGTACCCCAGTTCTTGTATGCATAAATAAATATATCTTTAAAAAAATAAAAAATTTGCTGACTTCTTTTACCCCATTCACAAGGGACTCCCCCATATATACCCCATCCAGGGCTCAAGGTAGTCACGAGTTTTTCTCTCCTGAGTTTTCTCTCATTAAGCTTCTTTTGCTCCACAGTTTTCTGATGAGTTTCTTAAAACTATGTCTTCTGTCTGGATTTATTTTGCTGCAAAGTTGGAAGCAATAATCTCTTGCTACTTTTTATACCGTAACAGGAGGCAAATGTCTGAAATTGTCAAAAAAAATCATTAAGCAACTGAAATTCTACCCTCATTAAAATAAACTCTCCATTTCTTAATTTCTCTTCATTCTCTCCCTACTCAGCCATCCATATCAGCGTCTGTTGTTTACCTCTTCAAAGTCAGTGGATTTCAATTTGGGATGATTTTGCTCCCCAGGGGACAGTTTGATTGTCATGTCCAACGAGAGAGAGAGTGTTATTGGCCAGGGATGCTGCCAAACATCCTACAGTGAGTCTGCCAGTCTCAACAACAAAGAATCATCTGATTCAAGATGTTAATGGTGCTGGAGTGGACAAACCATGTCCTAAGGGAATATGAACAAATGCTCATAGCAGATCCAGCCATTGTTTTTCTATCAACAGATTTTGGTGACTACCAAGTTCATCAAAAGGAAGGGAAGGGAAAATAAAAAGAGAAGTATTATCTCCCTGATCCTGGGAAGGCAGTGAGAAAATTTTACACCTTGTAGGGCTTCCTGTCACATTGACTTGTGTCGACTTGATCTCACCCAAAATGTTCAGACAGACTTTCCCCCAAATATCCTGAGAAAGCTTTTTTCTATACAGTTTGCCTTGGTATGTGGAACTAAGGTTAACCAAGGGTCTGAGGACCTGGGGAAAAACGGACTCTTACTTTAGGTATGTAGATTACCTAGATTTAGGGATATCTCTAGAAATAGCTGTTTTATCAGAGAAACCATGTGAAGGGATGGCGAAAATATGGAGGCAAGGTTTTGTAATAGGAAATCATCCCCTCTGTGTTACATGAAACCATCTCCCCTGTCCCTGCTGCCCTAAATCTTTCCCCATTTTTTAACTCTGGATACCAACCCGTTTTTTTCCCACTTAATTCAGAATTTACAACTATGGAAGTTATCCATATTGGTGTAATTAAATTTGATCTTTTTCTCCTTCTAATCTGTCTGGTGTTAATTTGTAGCTCTTTCAACCAAAAAGAACCCAGAGGGGTAGGGGAATGCTCCACTCTGCTTCAACACTTGTCATAGTAGACTCAGCAATAAAAGTTTACTGTGAATGAAAGAGTGAGTGAAGGCCTCAATGAATGTCAGATGTTACCCACCATCTGATAGGACTTTTCTCTTCTTAGTCTTTCCCTGAACACTCTCATCCTTGTCGGAGAACTAGAACATTTGAAATATATGTCTCATGAGTTATGGCTTCCTTTTTAAAATTATCTAGTTCACATATCTCCTTAGTTAGACTGGGTGTTCTTTCAAAACCATCCTTTCATATCAGCACCTGTCACTGGCACTACAATGAGAAACTGTGTTGGGCCCTGATATAGTATGTTGACTACTGCATGGACATTGCCTCTGAAGGATCCTTTTTGGTACATGATCAACAGAAAAACCTGTATCCCTGCATTACAAAGGTCAAATTTATCATCATAGCTGTAGTGGCAGGAAGGGCACAGATGAGGATCTCTATGATCCAAGCAGACAGGTGAAGGAGGAGTCCTGGAGCCCTCAAGTGACTTTTCCAGGCTTTTATTGGGATTTACCAGGTACATGGCAGGCAGTGGTGCCGGGAGGCTAGGAGGATGGCAGGCCACCCAGCCCCCAGCAAGACTTCACTCTTTCTGGGCTCTCTGGTGTTCTCTCATGGCCTTGCTCTCTCTCTTCTGCTACTCTTTCTCTCTGCCGCTCTTTCTGCTTATTCTCTTCTGAGATCCCGCCCTCATAAGCCCCATCTCAGTTCAGGTGTACCCACCTATGTATGCCCACACCCCACTCCAGAAGCCCGCCATTAGGCATGTAATCAGGACTGGAGGGATCCGTCATCAATGCTAATGATGGGAGGGTAGAAAAGCCTGCCAATCATTTACCCTACAACAGCTATTCTGAAAGCATGCTTCAAACACTGTTTTAGACTCTGAAAATAAAGACAACCAACTATGCTGTAATCTTAATTTAATAAATTTAATTTATTTGTTGAAACTCAGCAGTTTTATTTCACCAATGATCACAAGAATTTTATGATTTTGAAAAATCATTTTGGGAATAAGATGCAAGGCTTACAACTGATTTACCCAAAGAGAAATATAATGGGTTAGGCTTATGTGGTTTGCTGGCTTTTATTTTTTGTTATTTTTGCTCTAGTTATCTGATGCAAATATTTGAATGGATATGCTTGAGACCTGAGGCTTTTTCACTGAAGTTTATATCATTAGTGAATAAATGCTTTTCAAATATATGCCAATTCAAATGATTTAAATAAATCATGCGTGTATGTGTGGGCATGTGTTTTGTGTTCTGTGTTGTATGAGAAAGTTCCAGCAATTTTCCTCTTCTTTTAAAAACCTTTTCAAGCCAATAAATAGTAAAAAGCACATGAATGGATGAAATAAATTTTCTTTATCTTTTTGATAACCATTTTGAAACTCCCACCCCCCCCTTATTTACCTATTCCATTTTTCTATAGATACCCTGGATTCATGAGATTTAGAATTTGTTCTAAAAATTATGACAGACTGTAGGGTAAGGTAAAAGTATCAGGCTTTTCTGCCCTCCCACCATTAGCATGGGTGATAGAACCCTGTGGTCCTGAATGCATACCTGATGGCGGGCACCTGGAGTAGGGTATAGGACTAGGTAGATGGGATTCACCTGGGCTAAGACTGGGCTTTTAGGGGCGGTGTCATGGGGACACCAGCAGAAGCAGAGAAGCAGAACAAGTGGAGAAAGGAGAATCATGAGAGAAGCAGAGAAGCAGAACCACGAGAAGTACCACAAGAACGAACAGAAGAGCAGAGAAGCAGAGAGAATGCGAGAGAACACCTGAGAGCCCAGACAGAGTGAAGACTTGCTGGGGGCTGGGAGGCCTGCCAGCCTTCCAGTCCCCCAGCACCCCTGCCTGCTGTGTGCCTGGTAAATCCCAATAAAAGCCTGCAAAAGCCACTGAGGGCTTCAGGACTCCTCCTTCACCTGTCTGCTTGGGTATAGAGATCCTTCTCCATCCATTCCTGTGCCCTACACAGATTTAACAGTTCTGATGGAAGAATAAGGACATAGTATTATCACATCCCAGGCAGAGTTGAGTATTGGGGTATGTGCTTGTTTCCATGAAACCCAGCCTGAAGTAGGTGGTAAGCTCCATCTCCATGATCTGTGGTCATGCTCTATTTATTCACCCCCCCCCCGAGCTGGGTAACTGTGAATGGGGTTCTTTGAGTTACCATAGAAGTCAAAGAAGGAAACTTCATCTTAGATGAAGAAGTCAGTCTAGGGAAAAATACAAAAAAATGAAAGGCATACAGTTCCAGTGCCTTGTTTCTGTGGGGCTCTTGGGACTAGGTGTGTCACAGGTGTGTTTCATGAGCATGGAATTTGTTAAATTAGCTTAAGGAGGCCACAGACAGCATCTGCTAGTCTTGTTGCAGCATTTGTTCATCTAGGAACCAGTTTGTGAAAAAGGACTGTGAGATTCTGGATTTGAAGAGACCATCTCTAACCCAAAAGGCTGGGATCTCTGTTCATCATGTACTTGTTATGTCATAGGTGACAGTAGAATGGTTTCTTTTTTTTTTTTAAGATTTATTTATTTATGCATACAAGAATTGGAGTACAGGCCAGAGGTGTAGGGGGTGAGAGGATTCACCAGAGATAGGGTGGGGAACAGAACAGGCAGATTGACTGAAATACACAGCTGAGGGGAGCAGCGGGTGAGTCAGGAGAGGTCTGCTGCGCCATGTGGGTAGCTCCCTGGCCGGGGATTGAACTCATGTTGCGGTGGCTGCGGATAGCTTCGTAGGTTGTGTCTTAACTCCTTATGCCACTAGGGAGGCCCTCTTTTTCATTTTTCATGAGGTCTGAACTTAGGCCTGCCGAGCTCCTCAATGAACAATGAAGGTCCAATCAGTATGTCTTCTACACAAATTACATTTCCTCAGTCATTGTCTCTTTTTCCTTCACTTTTGTGAAGGAGAGGGGTATGTGCCCTCCAAGCTGCTATCAGGAAGACAAGATCAGATAAGCTCAAGTGCTTCAGGTGACTAATTGAGGTTTCATCTTTCTCCTCTGCTGTCTACCAAGCATGAAGTTAGGAAATACAGGGACAGTGAGCCCCCCAACAGGCCTAGCAGGTTATCTTGCAGCTCTGGAGGTGGCCCTGCTTTGTCTTTTCAGTTTGTTGTACCCCAGAGGCAAGGCATCTAAAGTGGGATTGTCTATTACTTTCTGGGTGGTAGGAGCCCTGCCAGCTCTTTGTGGGAGATTCACAGCTGAGGAGGGACCTTGTCAACATCCTGGGGGTGGTAACAAGAGCTCACTCATTAAGCCTTTGTTTCAGCATCCAAGGATTTAATTAGTTTTTTTTCTAGTGGAATTAGAGGTATTTCTTTTTTTTAAAGTGATCTTAGAAAAAGGAATGGAAATGGATGACAGTATAACAATCTTTTAACAGAGTAGCTGCTGAGACCTAGAAATGAGTCACAAAGACTCCCAGCAGGAAGAATTACTTGGCATTTAGTGTTAAGAATATCATGAGATTTTTATTCCCTGGCTATCTGAAAGAACACCGATGGAACATAATTTCTCTGCAATTAGCAAGATAAAGCCACTCTGGAGGAAGCAAGCAAGGGATGATTTATTCATTCATACATTCATCAACTGAAAAGTTAATTCAGCACCTGCTATGGGACAGACTTGAATGCTAGATTGTTCTGGGGAATACTAAGTTAATTGGACCCAGCCTTTTCACCCTCCTGCAACTCATATTCCATTTACTGGAGATTCAATTGTTTATTGAGTTTCCTCGTTTTTTCTTTTTTTATTTTTTAAAGATTTATTTATTTATTATACAAGCACTGGGTACAGTCAGAAGCGCGGGAGGGTGAGAGAATTCACCAGAGCCAGAGGGGAAAGCAGAGCAGGCAGGCTGACGAAGTACACTGCTGAGGGGAGCAGCGGGCGGCAGGAGAGGTCTGCGGGCCATGTGGGACCCTCGCCCGGTGACCAGGGATCGAAACAGCGCTGCAGAGGCTGCGGGCAGCTTTGCAACCCAGCGCTCAACAGCTGCGCCACCGGGGAGGCCCTCCTCATTTTTTCTTTTTTTTTTTTTTAATTCAATACTTTTTTTATTTTTTATTTATTTATTTATTTATTTATTGACATTTACATACTTTATTATGTTAAGGGTTTTTTTTTTTTTTAGTTAATAAATTTTATTTTTATATTCCCCATACAATTGCAATCCCCCCATTCTGACCCCAATCCCTCCCCTCCCGCCCCCACCCCCCAAAAAGTGTCTCTGGTTCATAGTTTTTGTTGATTTTGATTTTCACTTTCTTATAGTTATTCATTTTCCTGGTCCCTTATTTAAGTTTTCTAGATCCCTGCTATGAGTGAGACCATCCGGTATTTTTCTTTTTCTTTTTGGCTTATTTCACTGAGCATGATCCCTTCCAGTGCCATCCATGTTGCTGCAAATTGCATGTGTTTATCTTTTTTGAATGCTGAGTAATATTCCATGGTATATATGTACCACATCTTCTTGATCCAGTCATCTATTTTTGGGCATTTGGGCTGTTTCCAAAGCTTAGCTATTGTAAATAGAGCTGCTATAAACATAGGGGTGCAGGTGTTCTTTGGAATTGATGTTTCTGTGTTCTTTGGGTAAATACCTAGGAGTGGTAACTTTAAAATACGATATCGACAAATTCATATTGATGTTTGCCTATATATATAAATCAACCTAGATGCTAGACATATGCCATGGTTTACAGCTGTTTCAAGATGAACTTGCATTGGTCATAGTTCAGTTCTTTGGTTTCCTATGTTGCTGTCTTGTGGCTGCTCTCCATTTCCAACTCAGCATCCAAGGATGTTGACAGGGAGGAGGTTAATGTAGAATATGTGACAACAAATCTGAAGTTGCTACTGAGCACTCTTCATACAAAGTTCTCTAACCAGATGCTTTAGGTTAGAAGGAGATACTGAACTAAGTAATTCATTTATATTCTACTCAGTGCCCTTAGCCTCACTGCTGGGACAAGCGTGCATCTGGAGTGATAACAAGAGCAACATGTCCTTGTTGCTAACCAGGATGTGGAGAAGCTAGATCCCCAACCCTGTGAAGTGTCCAAACTTCTTGGAATACTGCTCTCCTTCTCAAGGACACCACAGGGGATTTTTTTTAAAAAATTATTTATTTATTTATACAAGCATTGGTTACAGTCAGAAGCGCGGGAGGGTGAGAGAATTCACCAGAGTCAGAGCAAGGAGCAGAGCAGGCAGACAGACCAAGTATTGCTGAGGGGAGCAGCGGGGGCAGGAGAGGTCTGTCGCGCCATGTGGGACCTTCACCCAGTGGCCGGCAATCGAACCAGCTTGCAGAGACTGCTGCGGGGAGCTTCGCAGCCCAGCGCTCAACCGCTGCGCCAGCCACCGGGGAGGCCCGACCACCACAGGGGTTTTAACTGGTAAAGCAAGAGGGTTCAGTAATCCTTGCTAACTATCCAGAAATGAAGGGAAGAAGGAAGAGAAGGGGATGGATTTTATTACTTTATCAGCCAAGAATAATGGGTACTGAAACTTCTGTATGCCATTTGGAGATCCTGGGCTCTTAGTTTACCAGCTCAGAAAAAGTAACAATGCTTCATCATTAAAATCAAATAGTGTGTGTCATCAGAAGATAGTAAGATAGATAGTCCACTCAGTTCTAGTCCACTGTTGTTTGCTAAGTGACAGATACTGTGCTAATGGTGAGAGAATGGCCATACACATAATTGTTCTTAGGAAGTTTGCATCTGCAAGACAATGTGATCATGACCAACAGGATTACTATGAGAATAAAAGAAATATATGCTAAATTTAGATGAGATGAGATGTGAAAATTTCAAGCAGTAGAATTCTTTTTAGAGAAAATACTTTGTTTTCATGAGTCATTTGGAGTAGGGAGTAACTATTGAACCACTAGTCCTGTCTGGGTTGGTGGGAGGAGAGGGTTTGCCAAGCAGCCTGCGTAGACTCCATTACCCTGGTACCCACCAACAGCATCAACTCTCTGGATGTGGTCCCTAAGACATCTCCCTTCCTCACCCTGGCTCTCCAGTGGTCTTTGCTCCATCATGTCGCCCGAATAATCCTTTTAAAACATGAGTCATTTGTATCAGACTTCTGTTCCAAACTCTCCAATAATACCTATTTCATTTGTAACAAAACCCACTTCCTAACTATGCCCAGCAAGTTCCTTCTTGATGGGTCCCTATCTTCTCTGAGCTCATCTCCTTCCACTCCCCTAATTCTTACTCTGCTGCAATGTCCTTGTTGCTTGAATACTGGCAACACTTTCTCATGTCAGACATTTGCATTTATTGTTTGCTCCATCAGGATACTCTTCCTTTTGATGTGTACCTAACTCATCTGTCCATTCTTTCAAGTCTGTAATCAAATGCCATCTTCCTACTTCCCTCTTTCTTACTGAGCATTCCTCCACTCTCACCCCCACCTTTGACCTTGCTCTTCTAGCTTCACAGAGTTTATGTTTGTTTATTTTCCATTTCCCACCCTCCCTTCTTAGTAGTAAATTCCCCAGGATTACAGGTTTTGTCAGTGCTATCATGCTCTATCTCCGAATCCCAAAATGGGCCTTACTACTATAAAAAATAAATGCTAAATGAATGGCTGAATGAATGGATGCATGGATGGATGTACAGGGAGAGACAATAAAGCAAGAAGAGAAATGAAATAGAGTGAAAGTCTAGCCAGCAACTAAGGTTTCCTGCAAGCATTCATAACAATAGTGGTGTAGAATTATTCCTAACTCATCTTACTCATTTTCTTTTATTTTTGGCTTGGAACAAGGCACATCAGTGATGTGCTCTGTTTCATCAAGCAAGCCTTCCTGAGGGAAGCACAGGGGAGAGGCTGGGTCTGGTAGCTTCCCTGGGGATATGTGAGTGACTCTGGAAAAGGGAAAACTGGGGAACCCTGGGAAGGCACTTAGACAATATGCACCAACACCCAGGCCTGTCCCTCCATGCTGTGGGCTACAGTCACTTCCTGTTCAGGTGACTGGCCATGGGCTCTTTATGCTGTGACAATACGGAGAATAAAATGTACCTGTGACAACTCACATAGCACAAAATGAGGAAGAATGAGAGGAAAGAGGAAAGTAAAGTAGAAAAGAATTTGGAATAAGTAGGATGTAAAAAAATCTGGAGGGCAGCCAGATTAATAGGAGTGGGGACCGAGAATGCACTTGCTCCACTAGAGTATTGCACTGAGCCCTCTTCTTACCTTGCATTACCAATTAGGAGAAGAAACACAGCAGCTGTTAAGATCTTTTACTAACCAGACCAAGGACACTTGGTCTAAAACTTAAATCTTAGAAAATAACACACTACAAATGATACATCTGATAATGATAATGATGATGAATGGCTGCTAACTGTTCAGTACCCTATTACTAACCTCAGTAGAAAGGCCTTTTCATATGATACAGATGGAGAAACTGAGACTTGTGAAACACTAAATCAATCTAGAACAATTGTTGCTTGGAAACATTTCTCTTTTGAGATTTTCATTCAAAGAGAAGCCATGCTTTGACTAGAGTTGATTGTTGTTCTATGAATTAATGAATTGAAGGAATATAGAAAAACTGAAAGAATTAGATGCTAATCATCCTTGATCATGTAATAGTGTATGACTCTGTAATTTATAAATGCCTGGCAGGTTGGAATTAAGGGAATGAATGAGAATGTCAAAGATAATAGAATAATGGAAGCAGGCAGGGCAGCAACAGGAGGGACTCACAAATAATTTATCATCCTCCTTCTCCATTACCCAAACCCATGTCTGAATGACAATACTATGTGGCTTGAAAGCATGTGTTATTATATATACAGTGGGGGACTTATTTCTTCGGGGAGATAAGTTCAAATATTAGAACTGCCAAGGAACTGCTGCTAGCATTGAAGTGAGTTGCTGGGTGAAAAACAGAGGATGAAAGAGAGCATCTCAATGAGGCTGTGGGAAAGTAGAGGTCTGTTGTATGACCAACTCTTGATTACTCATCATGAGGGAACCCAGAAAAGAGGAGGAGATGGAAATGTTCAAAAAAATCTCAATCTCATTTTAATGTCTCACAGCAAGTCCATTTGGAAGATGGCTGAGATTCAGCTAAGTTCAGCTATACTTCATTTTCCTTCCTTATCTTGTCTTTGTCTTCTTTAAAATGAAAATGGGGTCTCCTTGGTGGCACAGGCTGTTGAATGCCGCAACATGAAGCTGTCCACAGCCTCTGCAGCATGGGTTCAATCCCCACCAGCCTGTGGGAATCCCACATGGTGAAGCAGACCTTTCCTATCTTGCCCACTGCTCCCCTCAGCAGTGTATTTCTTCAGTTTGCCTGTTCTTTTCCCCGCTCTGTTTCTGGTGAATCCTCTTACCCTCCTGCGTATCTGGCCTGTACTCCGGTTCTTGTATAAAAATAAATAAATCTTAAAAAAAAAAAAAAAAAATGGCTAGAAGAAGCTCAGAATTTTGGATCCAAGATTTATCATAGAGCTATCAAAGTTTGTTTGCTTGTGATTGTGAGAGTAAAAACCTATTCTCCAGTATTTTGTGAAGGCTGAAAGCTGTTTGACCTAGCAGATGACCATATAAGAAGCTTGCTAATTCGTCCATTAAAAGATTTGTCAACCAAACAGCCCACCAAACATGAGCTGCCCTAGGCTTTAGAGCAAAGAAACCAAAACAAACATTAGCGGGGCCCATGGCTTTGGGTCACTGGGATAAAAGGCAAAGAAATTTCCACAGTGCTTGGCTTGTGCTATCTCTTTTCAGTCTGCTGCTCTTGGCGTTGACTGCTGTGGGCCCATGGAGCCATAGAAAGCTCCCAGTGAGAGGTGTGAACTATTCACTCATCCCTTACTTCTTTTAATTCCTTGAACCATTTACTCATCCATTCATTTATCAACCTCAGCCAACTTCCTAGGTGATTCTAAATGAGATCTGGACAGAGTTTAGAGCAATTCTGGAATTTCAGGTGAACTAGATTACAATTAACATTGTTACCAATTTGAATATAAAAAAAATACTGTTGTCAATGTACCTGATATGTCCTTAGCAGAAAATAATGAAAAACCCAAAACCCATAACATCTGAGGTCTAAGCTTTCACCTACTTAGCTCTATTGCACTGTAGTTGAACCACCTATTTATTTATCTATCTTCCTCTCAGCTGTCAGCTACTTGAGGTCCTGTATCCCAGCACCAACCACAGTTCTTGGCAAATAGTAGTATAACAAATATTTGTTGAGTAAATTGAATGAGATTGGGCAGATTCCCATGATGTCAGCCCATGAGGTCTTTTACATGAGGTAGCTTAACTCAGTGCTCCTCTGGAGTGTTCTAGAAGAGCAAGTGAGTCCCTTGGGGGCAGGTACTGCCTCTTATTCATCCCTGTATGTGGATCACAATGTTTGCATAAGGAATGAGTGAAGGTCTGGATTACTCAAGGGGTGGGGGTGTGATGACCTTTGGAATAGTTGCACCCCATCTTTTCAAGTTGATCCTCAGCTTGGAAAGTCCTCAGGAGATCAGCATAGAATGTGTCAGACAGATACCGAGCTGTTCCTAAAATAACCATCCATTGGGATATAGATAGAGGCACTTTCTACAGGCCATGCTTTGAGTTTCTAAGCTACTCGCAAAATCTCAGTGACTCAAGGAGGTGATTAGTGAGGTAAGAGGCCAAGGCTGTGTTAGCTTACTTGGGGATAGAAATAACAGGAGCAAAGCAGTGACTTTAGCAATAGTACTTTATTATGACTGCAAGAAAACCACCCAGGAAATCCATGTCCTACTGTTATAACTATAAAAACAGGAAATGGGCAAAGCTAATCTTACGATGAAGGAATAAATGAATAACTTAATGGGAAAAAGGAAGTTCAAGGCTCATGAGAGTGTCATTTCTTTACCTAAGAACATTTATAAAAATAAATTCAATACCAAATTTATATATGAGTTATATATGAAAACAAAAAAACATAATTACAAAAATTATAAGAGGAACACTTTCATCTAATTTCTTAGGAGGGAAACCATTTCCAAGCACAGAAGCCAGTTACAAAAGAGCACTGTGTGTGTATTATGTTTGAAAACTTATAGAAAGCTCTATTTTCTTCTTTAAAAATCATTTCCATATTTTATTTTATTTTTTTAAAGATTGATTTATTTATGCATATAAGAGCTGGTGTACAGGCCAGAGGTGTGGGGGGTGAGAGATTCATCAGAGACAGAGTGGGGAACAGAACCGGCAGACTGATGGAATACACTGCTGAGGGGAGCAGTGGGTGAGACAGGAGAGGTCTGCCATGCCATGTGGGATTCTCGCCGGCCAGCCGGGATTGAACCCATGCTGCGGAGGCTGCAGACACCTTACACTGTGGCACTCAAAACACCTGCGCCACCAGGGAGGCCCTCGGTTACCTTTTTATGTACTTGCTATTTGTAGGGAAAATGGATTAATCAGGCTATTTACACCACTAGACTCTGTGGCTATCACCTTTGGCCTTGATAGTGTTAACACAAAAGGGGTGTGGATACCTGGAGTATGGGTGTGGGCCTACGTAAGTGTGCACACCTGAGCCTAGAGGCCAGGGCTATAAGGGCGGCATCACTCAGAGATGGATGGCTATGGGGGATGAGTAACTACAGAAGAGGCAAGGTCACAAGACAACACCAGACAGAAGCCAGAGAAAGAACATAAACAGATTTAATGGGTGCTGGGAGGCTCACTTGCCTGCCTGACTCCCAGCATCGCCTGCCCGGCCTATGCATGGCTCTGTGCATGCCAACCTCCCTGCCTAGTGTGCCTGTATACCTGATTCCCTGAGAGAGCATTAAAGTCTGAGAAATCCACTGAGGGCTCCAGGACTCTGCTTTATCCACCTGCCCAAACTGACTGTGAAACTGCTCAGTGCCTGCTGGCACTACACTATTAAAATTCCAACTTACCTTCCAGAACTTGCATCAAACCATTTTTGGAGGACTGAAGGAGGCTGAGAAGGTACATAGCACAATTCACTTCTGGTCCTGGTATTCATCCAGGTCCCTAGCTAAAGGCCCCTCTCCCCATTATCCCAATGTCCAAGTGCTTTTGTTTTGGGAGAAATTCCTTTAACAAAAGGCCTAACTTCCCTCTTAGATTTTGCATTTGCTGTAGTTTCTTTCTCAGCTTGACATCCTAAATTTCTCATGGTGAATGCCAGCTGCCAGCTACCCAGGCCCATGTTCCATTTTGGTGTGTACACATCATTTGTTTTAGCTGCCACTTCTATACCTGACTATCTATTCATTTTACAGCTTCCTAAAACTCATTCTGCCTAGATTTTCATTTTTCTCTTTTCCATCTAATGATCTGCATTTATTCTTTTTTTAAAGATTTATTTTTATTTATGCATACAAGAACTGAGGTGTAGGCCAGAGGTGGGGGGTTGAGAGGATTCACCAGAGACAGAGTGGGAAGAACAGTGGATCTACTGAAATACATTGCTGAGGGGAGCAGCAGGTGAGACAGGAGAGGTCTGCTGTGCCACATGGGTTACCTCCCTGGCTGGATATCAAACTCATGCCACAGTGGTTGGTGATAGCTTGATAGTGCTGAGACCTTGTTAGGACCGGGATGGCCACTGAACAGGTTTTCTATAATCCAGCAGACCGGGTAAAGGAGGAGTCAGAGTCCTCAGTGGTTTTCTGCAGGTCTTTTATTGGGGTTCACCAGGCATATGGCAGGCAGGGGTGCTGGGGGGCCAAGAGGCTAGCAGGCCTCCCAGCCCCCAGCAAGTCTTCACTCTATCTCTCTGGCCTTCTCTCAGCTTCTGCTTCTCTTGCTTCTCTCTCAGCTTCTCCTGGCGTCCCCATGACGCTGCCCTTAAAAAGCACAGTCTTAGCCCAGGTGAATCCTATCTACCTATGCCCACACCCTATTCCAGATGCTTACCATCAGGCATGCATTCAGGACTGCAAGGATCCATCATCTATCCTGATGGCGGGAGGGCAGAAAAGCCTGACATTTTTCCTTACCCTACAGTCCACCCCCTCAGGGTTTTCTGCCATACAATCTACATATATACAATTTTCTTAGCAAACAAACAATGCAGCCATGACCCACAAAAGCAAATGCATTACAATATAACAACAAAATACAACAGAACACAAGTAAGTCCAGGCAGGGCCCCGATCTAGTGCAAAAGACAATTATTGGTACCAGCAGATGAGCCACCAAATCTGCTGCCGAAGGCACTGCTCATACGAGGGAGGGGAATCACTCACGGCATCTACTCTAACACACCAGGAGCCGTCAGGCTTCCTGGCCTTCTCCGGCTGTAGTCTCGGCTACAAGCCACACACAGCATCCACCCCCAGGATGCACTCACTCTGGGACTGGCGATTCTATTCTGTTGGGGGTAATCGCCAACCCTCAGGGTTTCTGTCTGCGGTCGCTCCAACACTCGGCCGTCATAGCCACCCATGCGACTCGCAGACCCCTGCACTCAGGCCAACCCACTGCACAAGCACATGGGTCGGGGATCCAAACTCTACATTTGGCTTGGGCTCCACCCCAAGCCACGCTCCCCACCCATCCCCCAAGGACGGGTTCCTCAGCTCCTCACCCTCACTCGACAACGAGCAGGGCATCACCCACAGGTGATATTAAGAGACTCACAGGTCTTCAGCATACTCAGGCTGCTTAACAGCCACTCAGGGCTTCTCAACTTAGCATCAGCACCAGCTTTTGCCTTCTCAGTTGGCTTTTCTCCTCCGTCTAGCTGCTGGGCATACACAGGCTGCTTTTGGCTGTCAAGGCCCACTGGCCACCCCCAGATTCTCAAAAAAAACATAACCTGCCAAGCTCCTCCACCTTCTGGCAGGATTGTCAGTTCAAATCCATCAGTCCAAGTCCATTAGGCCTCTCCCTGCCATCAGCACTGGCGAGCTCAGAATCGTGGCCCTCTCTTCCCAACGATTCTTGCTGCCTCCGGGGTCATTGGCTGGTCCTCTCGGGCGTCTCCTCCTCCAGCTGAGGTCTTGTCCTGCAGCTCCGAGACGGTGTCCACCTTCTGTGCAGCCATGGTGCCTCCAGCGTCGCCACAGGCAAACACAGTCTGTTACTCCTTAGTCCCTCCAGGTCTTCAGAGGGCTCCAATACCCGTCTGCATGGATCATCCTGCCGACTATGCCAATTGTTAGGACCGGAATGGCCACTGAGCAGGTTTTCTATCCTGCAGACCAGGTAAAGGAGGAATCGGAGCCCTCAGTGGTTTTGCAGGTCTTTTATTGGGGTTCACCAGGCATATAGCAGGCAGGCCTCCCAGCCCCCAGCAAGTCTTCACTCTATCTCTCCTGCCTTCTCTCAGCTTCTGTTTCTCTTGCTTCTCTCTCGGCTTCTCCTGGCGTCCCCATGACACCGCCCTTAAAAGCACAGTCTTAGCCCAGGTGAATCTCATCTACCTATGCCCACACCCTATTCCAGGTGCCCGTCATCAGGCATGAATTCAGGACTGCAAGGATCCATCATCTATTCTGATGGCGGGAGGGCAGAAAAGCCTGACATTTTTCCTTACCCTACAGACCTTAACCCCTGCATCACCAGGGCAGCCCTTATCTGCATTTTTTTCCTTAAGGACCAACTCAAATTGATTTCATGTTACCAAGTCCTTCCTAATACTTTCCATTAAAGGCCACTTCCTTCCTCTCAGCTCCACAACAGTACACGGCATACCCATTCCAACTTATCAATATATGTTGCCCATTAGCTGTATGGTTTATACCCCTCACTCAAGCAGAGACTCCTTGATGGCAGAAACCACATCTAATGGCTAGTTCCACATTGTATTCCCAACATTTTGCACAGTTTCTGAACTAGAACAGATAAATGCTTGCTTTATGAATGAAGGGATGAGTGAATGAAAGACATTGTGAATAACAACAAAAAAAAAAAACTAGTTTCATTCCTTCATGAAATAGTCTAATTCCATGAAATTGAATATCAAACCATTCCTTAGCAATTTGGCCTCTGACAGAAATAATTCCCACTTCACCTCACATTTATTTGATGTCTTGTTTATTAGAATGTGATGACCAAGATTCAGAAGCATGGTGTTTACCACAAAGTATCCATAAAGGAGGTCAAGAAAATTCTAGACTTTAGATTCTACCTCTTGTTTTTGTATATTAAAATACTCAGGTAATTGTAGTTATTTGGAAATAAATAATAAAACTCTAGAGGTTTCACTTATTTGTCTGGATTAACATGCTTATTACTCTGACAGTCACCACACTACTCCTGTAACTCAAACAGCAAACAGAAGCCCCCGAGTGGGTATCATGTTTTTAGTGAGTAACTTACTTATTTAATCCAGAATTTGGCTCACCAGACACTAATAAGCTGCTCGGTTTGCTTCCTTTCTTGAAGGCCTATGAGGAGCCCAACCTAAAAGCTTTTGTTAGCCTAGGAGCATTGAGGTGAATGACCAGTCTGAATGGGTCAATTTGTTAACTGATGATCAATAGGTAACTTGCATTGATGGTGACACAGGGCTGTAGACATTATGCCAAGAACTTGTCATTTGTTGTGTCTTCTTTAATTTTCTCAATAGCTGTAATACTTTTCTTCTTTAACTCCCTCCTTTTCCTTCTCCTCCAGTTCCTCCACCTGCTGCTCTCCCTCCTTCTCCTATTCCTCCTCCTCTTCTCTTGCTCCCCCTGCTCTGCTACTCCTCCTCCCCCTTCCCCTTACAGGTAACAGAAGAGAACCCAAGAGAAGTCTGATCATTCTCCATAGCTCACACAGCTAGTAAACAGATTGCAAAATCTTTGTTCTCTACTTTACATTGCATTATTTCTTGATAGCAGAAATTTGATAGTGTTTTTCGGTCAGAGTGCTTCAAGGCTCTTTGAAACACTACACTCAAATTAATAAACCAAATCTTCAGGGCCTCCCCTGGTGGTGCAGGGGTTGAGCGCTGGGCTGCGAGGCTGCCGGCAGCCTCTGCAGCGCCGGTTCGTTCCCCGGCTACCGGCGAGCGTCCCTCAAAAAAACAAAAAACAACAACAAAACAAATCTTTGTGGTTTCCCTTAGGTAGACAGGTTAACTGA
This sequence comes from Talpa occidentalis, assembly GCF_014898055.3. Lineage (NCBI taxonomy): Eukaryota > Metazoa > Chordata > Mammalia > Eulipotyphla > Talpidae > Talpa > Talpa occidentalis. Next base: position 25,844,303 of record NW_023602073.1, on the reverse strand, counting down.
TCTTAATGGTTGTTGCTCCCTGGGCTAGGAAAGGGCATGGGGAGGTGTGAGCCGGTGCCAATCACACCCAAGTTTACCTGCTCCAGGCAGGAGATCTGTCCCACTATGCAGTTTATTCAGAGTCTGTTTTTTCTCACCCATCCTGATTTTCCAAGTGTCCATTTCTACAGGTTGGTCTTTCAATCTTCTCTGGTATCAACATTTCTTTATTTGGATGTTTCTGCCTTTTTTGCTTATTTGAGGAAAGACCACATGCAGACTTTCTGAGTGGGTCAGGGGCTGTAATGTGATTCTTTTCCTTGTGCAGTCCTTCAAGCCAGAGCCTGGCTGAAAATCCAGATAATCTCAAATACCTACCAACAAACAAGTAAACAAAGGAGGAGTTTCTACTAGTATCCGTAACAAAAGAGCAAACAGAGAAGTGGCTGGAAGCCAAAAAAGAAAATCACTGGAAACTGCCTCTGTAGTCACGCACCTCTGTTGGCCTTAAAACTGGAGGGATCTAGAAACAGTCCTTGTAGCTACTGCAGACAACTAATTTTCACCTACTTAGGCCATAAAGACGGTCCTAAACTGTACAGGGAGGAAGGGGGGGTTTGCCTCCCATCTCCCATCACTCATCTCAGTGGTGATGTGGTACCAGTTGCCAGCTGAGGATTTTCCTTATCACTGTACTACAAGAAAATTTGCCTTTTGACAGGTGAGGCGGGGCACCGGCAGTACTAACTTCGTGTTGAGTGTTTCTTTCCTCTTGAGTAATTCTATTACATCTATTTTTCTGTTCCCAATTCAAATTGAAGAATTGCTTAATCAAACAAGCACTTAATGAGATCTCTGTCATCCATTCCGGAAACTGTTAAGTGGAAACTCTGAATGCTCATGGATGTTTCACTACCAACTTCACCGAGGAAGCTCCCAGTGAGTCAAGCTTAAAGGATCATTAGAAAATCACATGAACAATAATAATAACTGACATACTGGGGGCTTGCTATAGGTTACAACTTCTGCTAAGTGTTTATTATTTCACCAAAGCCTCACGATCACCCTAATCATCTCCACTAAATGGGGGAGTAGGTAAGGTTGCTAAAGTCTTCCATTCTTGGTACCCGCCCTGGCAGAACCATGGAGCCATCCTTCCTCAGCCAGGCCTGACCTGGCGGGGAGATTTTGGGTGGTTGCCTTGCATCACTGTAAAGCCACTCACCATGTCGCTCCCACTTTTATTCGACTGATCCGTGCTCATAATTCTCTGAGATTAAAGCAATTAAAGTGTAACATTTAAAATGATGCCTCTTACAGTTGATGTTCAAAGAGCAGGAAGGCTGACCCCTTCAGGAATCAGAGCACCTTCAAAACCGTTGACATGTGAGTCCAAATTTGCAAAATCCATGATGCACACAGCACCTAAGAGGAAGCAGTCAGGCACAGAGCAGGCAGGAGTGGGGCAAAGGGGATGTGGGGAGGTGAGATGCTGACAGGCCTCCCAGGCCCCGGTAAATCTTTACTCTTCATGCTTTCTCTGGTGTTCTCTCTTGCTCTCTTCCTCTCGCAGCTGTCACTTGTCCTCTAATAGCCATTCTGCCATCGCAGCCCATGGCCTTAGCATTCTCCATGTGACGCCGCCCTTATAGCCTCAGTCTCCAGGCTCAGGGGTGCCCACTTACGCATGCCCATACCATGCTCCAGGGGTCCACCGTCATGTTCCCAAGTGCCTCCTGCATTCAAAGCTGTAGGTGATGGCCACAGAAGTCAGCGGTGCAAATGCCTGACCATCTCATTTACCCTACAGTACCTCAATATCTGTTTATTTACAGAGTCACTCAGAATAGTTTCCCACTCTTTCCTCCTACAGTTTTTCTACCAACCCTGCCCTCAGCCCTGGTGTGCTGAGTGATTTTTTTCTCTGTCTTTGTCCTTATTCCTCCATGCCTATAAAGGAAATTTCTTTTTTATCTGTATCACTTGGCTTTTGTGATGTAAAATAGGGAAAATGAGAAGGGAGACAGTGGGCCCCAGAACCAGAGCTCCCTGGGAGCAGGAAGAAAGGAGGAAGGGAACCAAGATCTGGCCTGAGGAGGCCATGGCCTCGAGGGCTCTGGGATTGTGAGCCGGGATCGAGAGCCGGGGTTGATCGTGAGCCTCATATGAGGGGTTTGTGAACAGCAGCAGGGGTGTGAGGGAGCTGGTGAGAAGTGGGCAGTTTTAAGAATAGTTTCTTAAGAAACTTTCGTTTTTTAAGTTTAATTGGTGAGTTACTTTTTAAGTTACTTTACAGTTACTTTTTAAGTTTTATTGGTGAGCACACTTTCTCTGTGGGCATGAAAAGAGCAAGTCAGGGGTAGGCATGGCTGTTAGTGAAGTTGCACAATCATTTTACAAGCATTTATTGAGCACCTATTTTGCCCCAAGGATGCAGAGATAAACAAGATAAGAGCTTTACCATCAAGACTCTTAGAACAGGTGTCTACCCTCCTACTGGAAGGCTGCTAGACCTTTGCCCTTCTTGGTTCTGTGCCCGAGGATCTGCTTCCAATAAGAAAACAAAACAAATTCAAGGTCCTTGGCTAGGGCGGGGTGGATTGTAAACCACAATGCAGCAGTGAATTGCAAGTCAACTTAGCTCCTTCATTTTACAAATAAGGAAAGTGAAGTTCAGAGGTGAGGTGACGCTCGTGGCACATGACCTAACAGTGATGGGAGACAGTGACTGTGTCCTTTCACAGTGGGGTTATGGGTCAGTCTGGGGGCCCCGGAAGAATCCCGTACATTGGCGCATACTGGGAGTGCGAGACAATTGCCAGGGGTTGTGAGAGGGGCTGGGCAGAGCAGAGGTGGCCGGTTCCCCACACAACCCTGGCCTATGAGGGATCTGGGGGTGGCCAGAGGCCAGAGGACTGTGGTTGAAGGAAGAAGGAGGGTGTTGACTTCCTGCCTGTCTCCACAGCCTGGTTGGCAGGGGGCTCCTTCCTCAGTTATCAATTGACACTTGCGAAGATCAAAGGTTTCAGGATGGCAATTTATTCTGGTGATTTATCAGCTGTTTGGGTCTGTCTGGATGGGGAAAGAAAGGCCAGTTCTGCTTGAAGTACCACCAAAATGTTGCCTCTGCGGTAGTGGAGCCAGGGAGACCGGGCAGCAGGATGTACCCCGACCTGGGCCATTCTCATGGCGTCAGTCATCCTGATACCTGATTTCCTTGTCCATCTGGCACTTGGGAAGGAGGCATTCCACTGGGGGGAAACTGTGGACGACCTTCCTCTGTCAGCCCAGCTTCACGACTGCCCCATCCCAGGGAGCTGCTCATTTGCCGGAATGCAAGACAGAAGAATAGGGGTGGGGGCAGATTTTGCTGTTATCAGCGAATTCTCAGGGCCATGGGTCAACATAGGCATGGCAGTTGGTGGGGCTGGGAGGAGCCTTTCCTTCATTTTCTCTCAGATGCACATGGCCCCACCCTGCGCCACCCACAGTGGGGTGCTGTCCTCAGGACACTGTGGCCTGGGCCAGCCCTGCCTTGGGAACACCCCACATGGGCCAGTGTAGGCAACCATGAGCCTGGCCTTCCCTGCTCCTCTTTCAGGGATACAAGATCACATCAGTTTACTGTGATCTTGAACAAGCCACTCCATTTCGCTGGCACATAATTCCCTACCTGTCAATAATCATATGTCCATTCATAACTTTACAAAGTGTGGATTGGCAGCTCTGCCCCTACTCCACATGAGAATTCCTGGAGGATGTTTATTTAAAATATATATTCCTGGGCCTCCCCGGTGGCACAGGGGTTGAACACTGGGCTGCGAAGTTGCCCGCAGTGTCTGCAGTGCCGGTTGATCCCTGGCCCCGGAGAGGGTCCCACATGGCACGCAGACCTCTCCTGCCGCGCCCACTGCTCCCCTCAACAGTGTACTTCATCAGTTTGCTTGTTCTGCTTCCTGCTCTGGCTCTAGTGAATTCTCACACTCTCCTGCGCTTCTGTCTGTGCCCAGTGCTTGCATAAATAAATAAATAAATAAATAAATAAATAAATAAATAAATCTTTAAAAAAAATAAATAAAATATATATTCCTGGAGTCAATGGCAAAGAATTCTAATTTAATGGTACCGGAGTGGGCCCAGGTAACTGAACTGTTAACAAACCCCCAAGATGACATTTCAATGCAAATCCATGCTGTGCTGGATAGTATGACTTAGTGCTTGGTTTCTAATTATTTCACTCACATAATGCCAGTCTGCTGTACCCAGAGTACCTGCTCCTTGAGAGGTGGTATTCTATTTTTCACTTTTTCAAAATTACCTTATGTAGAGATTGATTAAAAAGGGGCACAAGGGAACTTTCTAGGGTAACAATAATATTAGAGGTGTACATTACACTGCTGCATTCATTTGTCAAAATTCACTAATTATAACAAGAAGATATTTGGGGCTGGCTTTCTTGGATAACACTTAGATAACAGTATCTAAGTTATAGAACAGTTAAATAATAAACAGTATCTAAGTTATAGAACAGTTAAATAAACTGTTATAGAAGCAGTTAAAAACTGTTATAGAACAGTTATATCAATTAACATCAAAAAGAAAAAAATAAATGATCCTAGTTCCCTTACAGATAGCACAAAGGCAGCCACCATTAATCATAAAAGCTTCACTGGGGACACTATCACCAGCATGAGAAAGGACTATGTCACTAACAATTTCTTTTCAGAAGAAACCATTTCCCACCGTGCCCTCCATGGGAAGGCCAGGCAACCACAGCTTTTCTGAGTGGAAACTGGAAGAGGCTGTGCGATGACTTAGGGAAGCTGCATAGACTAGGAAGACTGCCCCTCTGTCCATCCTGTCCTTTCAGTTGGGACTAAAAAAAAAACCTGAGGTTTATAAGCGACCTGCAAACAATCAGCCCTTGCACTTCCTCCCACTGCTCTGGGGCAGGAGGGAGGAGCTGTGAAGCCTGCCTTGTCTTCATTCCAGACATTTCCCTCAGGCTGCTTTCATTAAAAAAATAAATAAATAAAAATATGCATTCACTCATTCACTTTTTCATTCATTCATTCCATGCTGATTGAACATTTCTGTAGCAGGCACTAGTCTGGGCACGGTGGTTGCAGAAATGCATGAGAAATGGTTTGTTTTCAGTCCTCACGGTGAAGGGTTCAGCTAAGTAACCACACACATTTGGAGACAACATGTGAATGGTGGCCAGGTCCAGAGACCCAGAGAAAGGACATGTCACTTTGGGGTAGGGAAAATGGCACGTGAAACACCAAGGAAGGAACAGCTGGTGAGGGAGGGGGTGTTCTTGGACAGGGCGATGACATCATTTTAGTTGGGAAAAGTGATGAAAAAGGAGATTAGAAAAGCATTAGGGCATAAATATGCTAAGGAATTTGGACTTCACCCTGAAACCTCAAGTTCTGATTTAAAATTCTTTTAAGTTCAAGAGTGACAAAATTTGTATTTTATTCCTCCCCCCCTTCTTTTAATGTAAAGAAATACACAGTGATTCCCACCCCTCTGGACTGGTCCCTGCCCTGCAGCATGAATGGCCTTGACTTTGGGGGTGCACATGCCTCATGTTCCCCTCTAGTAATGAAGAACCCAGAGGCTGGTGTGTGGCCCTCAGGCTCTTCAAATTCCAGCAGAACATCTTAATCCTCCTCTTCCAAAATGGTGCCTGGGACCCAAACTGCTCCCCCGCTTCTAGTGACTTCCATGCTAACTTGTTGAATGACCACCCCGCCTCTTTAACCAGCTGGGATGAACAGCAGCAGCATCTTGCCTGTCCCTGGTGTACTGTTTGGGAACCTGAACCACCACAAAGAAAACTGAGGATTAAGGACACTTCCAGTGTGCAAGATCAAGGCCATTAAATGCATCGTTGGGCTGTGCTCAGCCACTCAGCACTTTGCACCCAGGTGACTGGTTCAGGTGCTGCACAGCTGGGACAGGCCTGGCACTTTCCATTTTTAGCCCAGGGCAGATTGGTAGAGGGTGAGTGAAGCCTGCACACATGTGGAGGAGTGAAAACATAATCCCAATGCTAAATGTAAGGGACTGACTAATAAAAATAAATAAATAAAAGTGAACGAAGAAAAAGAAAAACAAAATGAAGTGACAGAAGGCACAGCCACCTGTGGCCACTGAAGATTGGGACAATAGACCACATGGTGCTCCTTGGTCCCATGGGGGAATTGTCCAGTGGAACAAATATTGTCACTGTTCCAATGAAATAGCCATTTTAATAGTCATCATGTAAAGGCCACTGTGTTTGCTGACTGTTTAACAAGGTAGGACAAGTGGAATATACTTCAGGGAAAAATTCTATCAAAATGATTATAGCATAGAAAGGTTGCTGCTTCAGGGAGCACATTTCAGGTGTCTGGAAATTTCATTTACAAGTCACTCTCCAACAGGACAGATAATAGAAGCATTCTTGTGTTTGTAAACGACACCAAGTTGATGTCAATTAGGTGATGTAGCTGAAACAGACTTTAAAACTGCTATTGCAAATGAATCCTAAGTTTTTCCATTCACTGGAAAGGAACTTCACTGTGGGGGTAAGGCAGGGCTTAGAAAGGGCTCCTTTACACCTTTTTATACTAAGAGTGAGCTGAGGTTGACTCAAGGATCTTTGGACATCTGCAATAAGATCAAGAAAACCCCACCTACCCTGTCCCCCAGCACCACATGGGGCTGGCTGTGTCCATGGGTTAGCTGCCCAGCCGCACCTGTCCTGAGATCAAGGGGCTGTACCCAATGAACCCCTGTACATCTCGGTCCAGTTGGCTCTGCCCAGGGTCAATAAATCTTCGTGCAAGTGAGGTTTTGATGGAGTATTTGGTGGTGGTGAGATTTGACCCTCTTAAGAGTTATTTAATCACATCATCTGCTGGTAAAAATTAGCTCTTAAATTCTATTCTTGTTCTAAAACTGATTATTTTTTACAATTTACAAAACACTTTCAATATATTACCTTATTCCCTATCTACTTCCCCACACTTCTCAAAACCTCTGCTTCCTTCTGACTTTGACTCATTAAAAGACATATTCAATCAAAAAATCAATAAAAATTAATTAATTAACTTTAATGTATTCAAATGCATTCCCATTATTCTGCTGGGAAATGAATTAACAAAGTGGATGTCTCTTCACTGTGGAATTTGTGGATTTTCTGAAGTCTTTTGCTAAAAAGTTATCAAAATCCGAAGGGAAAAAACGGAAGTGTTATTTTTTATGTTTTCTAGCATCCTTCAAATCCTTCAGTGTTGCTTTGACAAATGGTTTACTCACTTAGTGAGGTCAAAACTCTCGTATTGGCTCAAGTTAGGGCTTTGTTATTTTTGTTCGGTGACATCCCCTGCTTCCTCGCTTGCTTGGAATTGAATCACCGCAGCCGAGCAGGAGAGAGCTCAGCCAGATCCAGAGACCTAGCTTAGGTCCTGTAACCTCTTCTGCTTTGCCTCTCTCAGTACCCACAAGGGGGCTAGCACTCCTCCTGCAGGTGGGGATGCTTCTCTTACAAGGTGGTCAGTGGCCAGTGGGAGATCACGTGGGAAAGCACTTTGTAAAGCATGAAACTCACATCAAGACAATTCTATTAACTGGGACAGTAACAGATTACAACTCACAGGAATTGCTAAAGGAATTGCTAGAATTAACCTCCAAACCAGAAAACCTGCAAATGTTGTTAATACATGATTTGGATATAATGTCCAATGTTTCTTCTTTCTACAAAAGCAACTCTAAAGAAGAAATAGGTGGCCAGGCGAGTGCATCCATGCACTCTACGTCCTTCCATTGGGTCTGTTGCCCGAGACGTTCCTGGGTACTATTAAAAGCAGGTATAAGGCCAGTATGAGGAAAGTCCACTTGCCTTGACCCCTCCCCTGAAATCTCCATGTGCGCATTTTCTGATTTCAGTGTGTCTGCAAAAGGGCAGTGAGATAGGCTCTGCTTCTGGTGGGGATTCCTGTGGACACTGTTGCCATCAGTCCCGTGTGTGTGTGACACTGTGGTTGGTCGCTGCTCTAGTTGCTGTGCCAGTTTTCAGCCAGCACATTTGCAGTGGGAGGGAGAGTGAGACCGTCTGTAGCAGGAAAGCAACCTTCCAGGATCCGGTGGCTCCAAGAGTCTGCATCAGGGAGAGGTGGGGGGGATGCTCTCCTGGCCTTTATTTGCATTTCACCTGCTTTGCCAAACTCCAGGCCTGCTGGCATTTCTGTGGCCTCCTTGTTGTTGGCTGGGGCTGGGGATGTGTTTGGCTTTTCACTGATTATAACTAATTATTAACTCTGCGGGGCAGTTTTTCATTTTATGTTCATAGCATTGCAGGGGGCTTTGAGATGCCGAGGCTTGATAAGGCCTTCTGAGGCTGTTCTCCACCAGCTCAGCTCCCAGAGTGGACTGAGGAGGAAATGCCTGGCAATGGAGGGCAGGGAGAGCACCCTATCCTAGTCTGGCTTCCTGATTGAGCACCAGGAACCTCAAACAGCCAAAATCCTTTAGGCAATGAGGCAGGCGGTTCAGGTTTCAAGTGGAGCTGTTCTATTTGGTGAAAATAAGCAGCCTGTTCACGTCTATCTTGGACCACTCCTCTGGGCTGCCCGAGGGCACCTGCAACCTGTTGAGCAACCTGCCTGTTGTGCAGAGTTAGGGGAAGAACAATTCCAGAAGCGCGTCCAAGATCAGTCAGCTGAGACTATGTTGAGCATTCTTTGGGGTGGATGCCACTTGGGGAGGAGGGAGAGGGTTAGGGAGTCAAGGGAGACTGAGAGTAGACAAGGAGAAGGATGGGAGTGGGGGAGTTGTGTCCACTTTGCCCTGAGTGCCGAGTGCCCTGGCCCAGGCGGGCACCTGCTGTGGAGCTCTGCAGGGTCTGAGGACATGCTTCCCCCCACTGCTGTGTGGCACAGCCTGACAGAGGCAAGCAGGCCTCAGCGCTTTCCTAGGAAGCTTGAGGCAAAGTGCTAAGAAACAAAGTGTACGTGTCACTTAGGATCTACAACAAAGACCCTTGTCTAGCGAGTTTCGACTTGTCCAACATCTCTAAGCATTCTAACACTGTCTGAGTGACACACAGCCGTTACACTGGCAATAGCAACCATGTGAAAATGCTCTCCTCTTACAATGGACTAAGTCCCATATTCTGTGCATTTATTTACCCCCTGGTCATTCCTACATCCCTTTTCTCCAGCTGCCCTAGGTGGAGACTCTTCTCTCCTACACCCAACCAAAGCCCAGACACCAGAAAAGAGCTTAAATCAAGTCCATTCATACTAAAAGGCTAATATGTTATCTCTTTCTTTTTATTTGATTTTTTCTTAATATATTTTTGTGTAGAACTGGGTACAGGCCAGAGATGTGGGGGGCGGGGGCAAGGGAGGATGAGAGGATTCATCACAGACAGACTGGGGAGCAAAACAGCTGGATCCACTGAAACACACTGCTGAGGGGAGCAGCAGGAGAGATAGGAGAGGTCTGCTGCGTCTCATGTGGGTTAGCTCCCTGGTCGGGGATTGAGCTCAGGCCTTTGCGCTGGGCCTCACCTAGGGGTTAACCCTAGGCCACCAGAAAGGCCCATGTTATCTCTTTCAAAAGGTCATGGCAAGGTTATTATCCTTATTTGGGGAAAGCTTTAAGTCAAAGGAAATCATACCTGACTGTAAAGTGGCAAGAGAATGAAGCATGTATTGACTGTTGGGGTCCACGTATCCTGCTGTGCGTGTGACCCAAATTAATCTTCATAACAACTCTGTGAGGAGACAGGTTTATATTCATCTATCCACAATGGAAAATGAGAGTAACCTCTCAAAAGATGCATAATGATTTCAACCTGAAATGGCTTCAGGACTTAATTGTTTAGAAAGCTGGTTCATCACAATTAAGGGTCACACAGAGCTGTCTTCGTGCTATTGCCGAGAAACAGGGAGACTGAGTGAAAATTAAGGAGGTCGTCCTCTTACCTCAGCTTGGCCAGAATCATACTACCTGCATACATTTCAAATATTGAATTTCAGAAAAATTTCTGTATTAAGAGTTCCACTAGAAATAAAATTTTAAAATAGCTTCTTTGTCAAAGAGGATATTCTGATGAGATTTAACCTGGGGTATAAATGGTCCTGCTGACTTTAAAGTTTTTTTTTTTTTTTTTAAGATTTATTTATTTATGCATCCAAGAACTGGAGTGTAAGCCAGAGGTACAGGGGTGAGAGGATTCACCAGAGAGAGTAGGGAGCTGAGCAGGAGGATCTACTGAAATACACTGCTGAGGGGAGTAGTGGGCGAGGTGGGAGAGGTCTGCTGCAACCATGTGGGCTACTCCCTGGCCAGCCGGGGATCGAACTCATGCTGCAGTAGCTGGCAATAGCTTGATAGTGCTGTCTTTAACCCCTGTGCCACCAGGGAGGCCTGGTCATGTTGACTCTAAAATTACCATTCTGGGGCTGAATGGAGAATGGACTGAGCCTAGAAGCAATTTTCCAGAGGGGCAGCATGGAGGAGCCGGGTTAGTAATGGAGGCCATGGGGCCATGAGAACAGATGAGAGAGATGCCAAGTTCAGCCTCCTAGACCCTGTGGTCTTTGGACCATCAGCCTCAGTGTTACTTGGGAGATTGTGAGAAATGCAAAACTTTCAGGCTCCATCCTGAATCAAAATCTGCATTTTGAAAAGACCCCTAAGTGATGCAGTTGTTTTCTTGAAATTTTCAAAGCCCTGTGTGAAGGCTACTTGGTTGGCAGGAGATGAGGAAAGCCTATATCACTACTTCTCGGACCCTGGGATTGTGTGAGGGCTTTCTGGTGCTAAGGCACCAGCCTAAATGAGCTGGTGACAATGACCTTGTTTGTTCTATAATATTATTATATTATATTAATATATATTATATTATTATATAATATTAAATAATATAATATTATTTTAATATATTCTCCTTTCCTGTGTTGGTATAGATTGCTTAAACATCCGGGATTGTCTTCCCTGACTTGGGCTGTTCTATTGAATTGGTCCATTGTAAACTTTTTAAGCCTAGGATAATCTTGACTTATTTTTTTCCCTCCCTGCTACTTTGTTGTGTATTGTTTTATTCTTTCAGGGTTTGCTAACTTAAGCTAAAATACTGATGGCAATGCTCAGACATTTTATGTTTTCAAAGAAATATTTTAGTATTAACAGAGCCTTAATTCAAAGTCATTAGAAATGAGAGTATTTCAAGCATCAAGTTAATGAGGAAAACTTGGTGGCTTGGGGGTCTTTAAGATCCTCTAAAATAGACAGCATCGTCTCTATTGCTCTTCCAAGCATACCTTGAGAGAGATTCTTCATCTTGTAGGGCTGTGTTCATTCATTCCTGAAATGCTATTCCCCCGCTCCCTGCTGCCTCCAGGCTGAAGTGGGTGCCCCCCGCCTGTGTGGTCTCTTTGGGCATACCTCCATCACTGCATGTTATCACACTGCTCTCTAATGGTTGATTTACATGTCCCTCCTACACTTGATTCTGGGTCTTTTCATCTTTACAGCCTCAAAGCATAACAGAGTGCCTAGCACATACCGGAGGCACAATAAATATTTGTTAAATGAGTCAATGAAAGAAGGTGTAACTATAGACAAGGCTGGTTTTAGGTGTAGGATGCGTTTGGGGAGTCAGAAAAGTAATGCATTGAGCAGTAGGAGTGCAGTCAGCCACTTAGCCACTTGGCCTTAGTACTCACAAACTTCCAGACATATGCTGGTCAGGAGCTACACTGTATTCTGACATGGGCTTTTGAGTGTCTCTGACTTACGTTTTTTTTTTTTTTTTAAATATACTTTTTTTTAAGATTTATTTGTTTATTTATTTATACAAGCACTGGGTACAGTCAGAAGCACGGGAGAGAGAGAGAATTCACCAGAGCCAGAGCGGGGAGCAGAGCAGGCAGAAGGACTGAAGTACACTCCTGAGGGGAGCAGCGGGCGGCAGGAGAGGTCTGCGCGCCATGCGGGACCCTTCTCCAGTGGCCGGGGAGCATCTGGGGATCGAACCGGCGCTGCAGAGGCTGCGAGCGGCTTTGCAACCCAGCGCTCAACCACTGCACTACCTACTTTTAATCCCCTAATGGGCCCTGCTGTTAAAGTACAAGCTAGAATATAAGCTGGAACTTTCCTCTTCACCTTCATGCTATGGACATGGATCAAAACCTGCTGTTCAGAGCCATTTTTCCTAAGAAACCTGTGCAGCACTGACTGTAAGGGCCTTTGGTCACTTATTTTTGCTTTTATGGGTGCTTTATTTTTAGCTACAGAGGTATTTTTAGTATGCTTTTACTTGTCAAAGACTTAGAGGCGAAGGGACAATAGACTTGTCTTTAGTGTAAGTTGAATTTCCCACTTCTGTTTGCAGAGAGATTCTGAGTCTTAAGAAATGATTCACCGTCTAGCTACCTCCAGACAAATTCATGACATTACAAGGAATGTCAAGAATACCAAAGTGAGAAGATAATTTTCTCCAGCTTCAAGCTTGCAGGATATATTCCTTCCCATCTTACCTTAAATAATCTTTCTAAGGAAGTAATAGACAAAGACAGATCCTGGGAACCAGCAGCCAAGGGTGTACCTGCAGGACACATGCACATTTTCATTCTTGCTGTTGTTTCCAATGATCTTTTGTTGTTACTGAGACCATAATATTGTCATGATTTTTCTTTTAATTCTCTTTTACTAATGACCCTTTGAACATAGTCTACTGATTACATTTTCCTTTATAAAAATACCTCTGAAATTCAGTTCCCACTCTTCATACTCCAGGTCTGCACAGAAGACATCATTTTTCTTTTTTCAACTGTGTCCCTTCCTACAGCTTCAGTTAAGTGAGGTACACAGTTAATACATGGTTACACATTGGTCTTTCTGATCATTACCACTTACATATTTTGTAAAAACTTTGAGAGTATTAACTTTGAAAATGAATTCAAAATCTATTTTCTGCCTTTTCTTTCCCATGCCATGGGAACATTGTTTGGCTAACTAGAAATCAAAAGTCCATCACCCACATGGATCAAGAATAAGCTTCTTGCTCCCCGGCAGAAGGATGCTAGCTGACTTTTCTTGCAACATTGGGAAAAATGACCCAATTTCGTGCTCTGATCATCAGAGTTTCATAGCATGTACATGTTCATGACTAAGACACTCTGGAGATACATGGGGTTCTAGAAACCATTTTCAGGGAAGAGGGGAGGCACAAGAGACCCACTTTGCTTCCTTTATAATACTTCTTAGAGTCAGTTTTACATTACCTTTGATTTCTGAAACTACACTGGATTTCCTCTGGTGTCTTTTACAGTTTTACCAATTCACACAAAAATATTGTTTCTACCGTAACCAATTTTAAGCAAGTAAGGTTGACTTACTGAAGACTATGCCTCATGTGGTTACCACTTTTCTAAATTTTTATGCTGTATGTCTTGAATTAAAATACAAGATTCACATCCTATGTGGACTTGAGTAACTACTGCCATTTAATCAATGCAATTCATCAAAATAGCTTTCAATGCAAAAGTGGAGCCTGGCTATGGTGTGAATGTGGCAAAGCAACAACTATTAACTTTATTAAGTGAGTCATTTATGTGCTCCATTTATTATGAAGCAGCCAAAAAATGAAATGCCTTGCCCATATTAATAACGCATAAATCATATCTTAGTGACAATAAAATAATTTCTTTTTTAATAGCATTAAATGGGCACAAATATATTATAGTGGGAACCTCATCTCATAAAAATGTCCCAGAAACAACACTTGCATTTAAAGTCTCTTACTGCAAAGACCATTATTATTTGCTCTACTTCAATTTTTAAATTTACTTTCTTTGTGTGTGTGTGTTTAAAGATTTATTTATTTATGCATATAAGAACTGGGGTACAGGCCAGAGATTCAGGGAGTAAGAGGATTCACCAGAGACAGAGTGGGGAACAGAAGAGGCAGATTGACAGAAATACACTGCTGAGGGGAGCAGCGGGTGAGACAGAGGTTTGCTGCGCCATGGGGGTTGCTCCCTGGCCAGCTGGGGATTGAAATTGTGCTGCAGAGGCTGCATATTGCATCGTAGTGCTGTGCTTAACCCCTTGCACCACCAGGGAGGCCCTGTTTAGTTTTTTTGATGTCTGGATGATGACCAATTGTATGGTTCAGTGACATAAATTACCTGAACAATTTACTAGAGATGTTCCTGGCAGAAAAGACCACCTCGCTCCTGCATTCCCTTCTTTGCTGCTGTGAGAACACTGTGTACCTTCGGGAGCCTGGTGAGGCCCTGGCTGGACTCTATTATTTTCACACCCACGGTCCACTGCTTAGAGACCTGAGGGGTAGTGCATACTCTCCCACTCTCTCTGTCTAAGAATGGTCATGCCAGACGTTGTTATTGCTTCTTCAGTTCTGCAATTTTGCCTCCAGTGATGTTCATTATTTGATAACTTGGGAGAAAGACCACCAGTTATGCACTTGGACAATTACGAAATAAATGCTGTCCATAGCGTGTGAGGATTTTATAAATTCCAGTCTGTAATGCATTCCTACTCTGAAGAATGTGTTCTGATTGTGTCTTTGCTGGCATATCTACAAATAAGATATAAACACAGGAATAAACACCATCAGCCCACAGTCTAACTTTCGGTGCTATTAAGTTCTGATGTACAGTTGTGGGAGGTTCTAGAGACTTCCTTTATTGGCTCTAAATCAGGGATGTTCAAATGTTTGTAGACAAGAGCTCAGCCAGACTTTTAAGCTGCAAAATTTCCTTTTACATGAATAGCTTTATACTTTTCCAGGAGAGCATATATATAAATATATTAAATATGTCTAGAAGGTAACACGTAATATTGTCTCAACTTTAAGGCAATTGTGGGCCTTACTGATTCAAAATATCCCGGGCAGGAAATGGAAGGCTCTGTCTTTTCCTTATCTGTGGTCCATTCATTCTGAATGTGAGTTTGGTGTTGTCTAAATCTCAGAATACGACGTGTCTAATACCACACAGAACAAGTTAAAACCCTCATTTCATCCCCAAATGGCCACCTAGTCAAAAATTCCCTATTTCTGTGACTAATACCAGTATTTTGGTATGAATTTGAACACCTGCATTCCTTCACCTTCTGGTGTCTTAGCACAATTCTTAGATGCATCCCTTGCTCCTGGTCACTATTATGAACCACCCCAAACCAAGTTCACATCTGGGTTGCAGAAGCAACTTCTAATCAGCCTATCTGCATTCAACCCTGCTGTCTGCCTTGCATAGAACTGTCAGAAAACTGCTGTTTGCAATGCATCCAGTGATAAGATAAAAAAAAAAAATTAAGCTTATTTTTCTAGACCTCCATCAACTGGCTTTAATTTTACTTTTCTCCTTCCTTTCTTACTTCTCCTTAACACAGTTTTCCATTTCCATCTCAGATAATGTACTTGTACTTCACTAGCTATTTGCCCTTAAGACTTTGCTTGAATCTTTCCACACATCTGGAATGTTCTCTTCCTTCCTTTCTGCATCTTGGAGACCTGAACTCCTCACCCAGGAAGCCGACCTCCATATCTAGGCACCCAGTCTGATTAGCTTTTCATGCTACCTACTTTACCCCTTGTAAATTTTTAATCTACTGAAGTTTGACTTAATATTTAATAATTTTGTACTGATGATATTTGTTTTATATTTACTCACAAAGTACTTTTAGTGTATTTGGAGTGTACCTCAAACAAAATCTCCCAAACCCTAAATAATGTACAAGGCAGAAAACTTTCTGAAGTCAGAGCATGTGTTATATTGTTTTTTATCCCTCCCCCCAAAAATATTTTGTGTTTATTTATCATTCATGCAACAAATGTTCATAATCATAGAGATGCAGAGATAAGAAAACAGTCAATTATTGCCCTCAAAAGCCTGTGTGGAGTGGGATTATAGATTTAACATTCCTAGGACATAAAGGAAAATCAGGCACATATTTTCTAAAGGAAAAAGAAAGCCTGTGTGATTGTGGAAGGAGAAATGGAAGAAGTGCACTCAGTTATTTTATGATGCAACAGCATAATTACAACATCATGCTGGCAAGCATTGGAGAAAGGCAATCTGCCAGATTCTATAGACCAACCATATCCTTTCAAAATACCAGGACCTGTCTTCTGTCAGAAGCTGGGAATGTTCTATGTTTGATCTGGATAATAGCTGCACAGGCATATACATATATAAAAATTCAGCAAGCTGTACATATATTATACCTCAATAAAATGTTACTTTTTCAATTGAAAAAAGAGAACTGACAACAAGAGAAGCAAAATTAAATCTTGCCTTGTTCTCTTATTCCCATGGATAGTCCCCAAATCAACTCTGCCTAGACCCCTGAGACTCATTTATCTGTGGGCTTGTAGTGAGCTTAAAGTCAACCCAGTGGATTCTTGTCTTCTCCTGGGTAGGCTGAGCCTTGGAATAAGAAAGCAATCCACAGCTTGGTGAAGTTTTGCTAAAATGTCTGAAATTCAGCGCAGTGGTTCTTTACTTTAGTTGCTCTTTAGAACCATGTGGAATATACTTAATGAAACACCAGTGGATGGATCCCACCCTCAAAGATTAGTTAGTTAGCCTGGACTGGGACCCTATACCACTATTTGTTTTTAATATCCCAGATATTTTTAATGTGCACTGAGAAGTCAGAATCCCCAGTGAGTCCTGTGCCCTCTTTACAGAGTTAAATAAAAGGAATTTCACAAAGTTCAAGTAAATTGCCTAAGGCAGTGCTACTGGGTACATTTCTTAATTATTGGAGAGCATGTGGACAGTGCGAATGCTTGGGAAGAGCCACTGCTTTGCAGTTACAATGAAGAAAGTGGTCAGAGCCAGGAATCAAATCCAAGTGTTTTGATTCCTAACCCCTAGTTTGTTCCACTTCATCTCCCCCAAATGAAGACATCATTATTGGCAAGAGCTTTTGAAATCAAAATTGCAGCTATTGCTTTAATGTAAGTTTGAAGCCATTAGAGCAACCCCACTGACTACAAACATTAGAAAGAATCTGGGAGGGTGGAATTTACTTGTTCAAATTCTTCTTGATGTGAATAAACAATGCCAATGATCTTATTCTTTATTTTCCCCACCAACAGCTGGTTCCCTTGCCCCATGATAAAAATCTGCATTTGGGTTACTATGTTTGCCTTTACAGACTTTGAGCACCAGTCTGGCATAATTTCACATTAAAATAGAATTCAAGAAACCAGAAAATGAGGAAAAGATTAGCCTGAAAAAGACTAATGAAGAAATTGATGTATTGAAACATGTATTTGCGAAAGGGCATTAATGGAAGCCATTTTAACACTTTCAACATTATTTGAGTTGTCCAACTAAAATGACTTCAAAATTATCTACAGCTATATCTTAAAATCTATGTGAAGCTATTAAGTAAGACATTGAATAAAGTGTCTTTTTTAAAATGACCCACAGGAACTTCATTAGACATCACCATTTAGAAGCAAATGTGGAGAACTTTCTCAGGAATCCATCTTCCAGATGAAGTGAAAGTAGTCCATTTGCCTACTGATTATTCATTGTTTCCTTCATTTGAGATAATAAGATCAATTTCTTCATTTACATTCAATGCCTCTTTTTTTTTTCTTTAGTTTATTATTGTTATCTGGCTATTCCTGTAAGTTTAAGCTGGAAAATCATTAGGTTTTTTAGTAAGGGTACATAGTATATTCAAACACAAGAGAAATATATATCTATTAGACTAGGTGCCACTATGGTTGGATAAGAACATGTAGAGAGCTTGGGTTAGATCTAATCTAATTTCGGTTGGCAAATATGCAAATTAAATTACAGTGGAACTTTGATGCAGAATAATTCTTTGAATGCAGACCTTGTTCAGAGAAAGTCAGCATGATTCTCTCTTCTTTCATTTCCTGCTCAAAGGAAGCATTGCTTCATTTTCCGTTACAAAACCAGCTTCCTCATTTTTATTCTCTGTCCTCCTTCATCTTACCTTCTCAAGGAACTTGCTATCTCTGTCATCTTCTTTTCTTAATCTCTTCAATTCCTTAGCCACATTGAGGCTGTACTCTTGGCTGAAAACATGAAGATTCTACTTTCCTTTGAAGGAAACAAAAGCAAACACAAACATAACAAATCAATCTAGTAAATGGATGGTTGATCATGCTGATGCTTCAAGATCTTATTTATTTAATTTCTTTCATTTGCTCTCAAATCTCTAAAACACATTTGTCCAAACTTTTTGAGTTCTATTCATCACTTGTTATCAATGAGACTCTCTTGAAATTTGCATTTCTCCTGGTCAACAATAACCTCACTATTCTCATTTCCCCCCTTTCTCTGTCTATTCCTTTCACATTTTTTCCCATCTGTTTCTTAACCTCCCACCTGGTTATGGAAATCATTTTTGATTCCACTTTTGTCTTTATCACACTTTCCATCCTAGAATTCATTCATTTTCATAATTTCAACCATCCTCCCTGCATGGAAGGACTTTTACATCTGGCTCTGGTCCCAAGGGCTAATCTCACTTCTTTAATAATCATTTATAAGCTTTCTTTAGAATGATCCTCTACTTCTTAAAAGAATTAACAAATTCATGTCTGATAAATTAGTTCCTTTTCTTAAAAATCCTCTGTTTTTGAATACTCTTGTTCCTTACTCTTGCTTGATTTCTGTGACCAACTAATGGCCTGTTGTTTATGCATTAAAAAAACCTTTATCTAATTCTCCTTTTATTTCCATTTCCATTGTATGGTCAAGTTCAGGTTCTTATTACACCACATCAGTGTTATTGTAGTAACCTCCTTGCTGATCTTGTTGTTTCCAGGCTTTTATCCACTAGAACATTTTAGGCAACACAAGAGAGTCCTCTTGCACATTGTCATTCATAAAACATTTCTTCCACTAGATTGTAAGCATAGTAAAGCCTTTAACCAATGCACACATTTTATATTCTCAATAAATGTTTGTTCACCTAGTCATTCATTCATCCAACTAATGTTAAAAAGTTGCCAACTATTTGACAAGCTCTGCTAGGTGTTATATACATGTGAATAAAATACAGCCCATGACCACAGGGTTATAGAATTCCTTACTGAATAAGTGAATATAAGGAGAAAGAAAACATGGTAATTCTAGAGCAATGTTGAGTAAGTGTTTCGAGTCAGACAGATGTTGATTTGAATCTAAACATCACTACTTAGCAACTCTCTGACAACAGTCAATAAATCAGACTAACACAAGCATTCAGCCAAGAATGCTTGTGCTGCTGGGGTTCTCTGAGAAGCAAAAGGCAAAACAAGACTAGAAATGATAGACCCTTTTTGGAGGAATATGAGTAAAGGATAATGGAAGAGAGAGAAGAGTATCTAGGAAGACCCCTCAGACCTTGATGTAGGATCCATGGATAGGGAAGGAGGAGGATTGAATAGTGCAACTGCAAGAAAGTTTGCTATCTTGATGGGAGTCTTTGAGCCAAAGTCACCTGTTGGGAAGCCCTGCATATCACGGGAATGACATCTGTGTTTAGTTCTTCAGTCAGAGCAGTTTGCCAGAACCATGACTTCTGAGAATGTGGCTGTGGATCCAGAGAGACACATTTGGGACCATCATTCAATTATGTTCTCCTCAGCAGGACATCTGAGTAGCACATGGCCACCACAGTGCTTTTGCCTGAAAACAACAGAAAGCTCAACTAACAATTGCTTAAATCAAGACTTGAAAAAACGTTTTCTCTAAAGGGGCAGGTAATAAATCTTTTAGGCTTTGTGAGCCATATAGCTCTGCTGTAGAAGGATGGGAGCTGTACATAGACATCATGTAAAGGAGTAGGTGTTATTTTGTTCCAATAAAAATTTATTTACAAAAACAGGCAGGAGGCCAAAGTTGACCTGTGAAGCATAGTTTGCTAAACCTGGTTTAAGTCAATAGGTGATATTTTCCTCACATGATGAGATTTCTAGAGAAAAGAGATTGTAACTGATCCTTCTTGTGGGCAACCTGATGTCAGTTTTCCATCCTTTTGGTCATTTATTCTTATAATGTTTAAAGATTGCCCACCATAATGCCCACTGTATGTATAAGAGAGATAATTATTTTCTCCAGACTCCATAGAATTAATTATTGATTAATTATCATATACTTATTATGATTAATAAATAATACATCATAAGTCAAGCATTGTTCTAGGTGTTTCTGTAGTTACCAAAATAAAATCTTCATCCAAATGATACGATGTTTTAGTGGGGGGAGATAGACAGTAAAGAAGATGAATAAGTAAAGTATGTAGGACCTCCCTGGTGGCACAGGGGTTAAAGACAGTGCTATCAAGATATAGCCAGCCACTACAGCACAAGTTCGATCCCGTTTGGCCAGGGAGAAACCCACATGGTGCAACAGACCTCTCCTGCCTTGCCTGCTGCTCCCCTCAGCAGTGTATTTCAGTCAAATCTGCCTGTTTTGCTCTCAAGTCTGTCTCTGGTGAATCCTCTCACTGCCTGCACTGCCGATTTACACCTCAGTTCTTGTATATATACATGTGAATAAAATACAGACCATGACCACAGGGTTATAGGAATTCCTTACTGAATAAGTGGATATAAGGAGAAAGAAAATATGGTAATTCTTGTATGCATAAATAAATAAATCTTAAAAAAAATAAAATATGTAGGATTCCATGATAACAGTTGCTAAAGACAAAATAAAGTCAGAAAGAGGATGGGATGATCCAGATGGTCCATGTGGAGAGAGGTTGCATTTCAAATGAAGTGGGTCAGAAAAGCCATCGCTAAGTAGATGATATTTGAATGAAGACAAAAGGATCTTAAGGGAGTAAACCATGCAAATAAATTGTGGAAAAATTTTCCAGAGAGAGAGATTCAAGTGCAAATTTCTGGTGCCAAATCAATATGGCTGGAACAGAGTGAGCCAGGGGGAGAGGGTGAGAAAAGAGATCAAGGAGGTAAGGGAGCCAGAACATGTAGAGACTTCTGACCTTCTGTGATTACGTTGCTTCTACTCTGAGACAAGAAATGCTGTGGGACAGTTGTGAGCAGAGGAAGGACAGGTCTGATTTATGTCTTAACAGACTCCCTCTGAGTCCTATGCTGAAACTATATGGAAAGAGGTGGAGAATAGAAGGGCCATTACTTCTGCATGGACGACCCATTAAAAGCTTTCCAGGAGCAAGGTGGCATCTGGTGGAGTAAGTATCAGAACAGCTGCAGAATCTGAAGATTGGGCCTCCCTAGTGGTGCAGGGGTTAAAGGCACAGCACTATCAAGCTATTGCCAGCCACTGCAGCATGAGTTTGATCCTTGGCAGGCCATGGAGTTGACCACATGGCGCAGCAGACCTGTCTCGCCCTCTGCTCCCCTCAGTAGTGTATTTCGGTGGATCCACCTGTTCTGCTCCCCACTCTGTCTCTGATGAATTCTCTTACCCCCTGCATCTCTGGTCTACACCCCAAATCTTGTATGTATACATAAATATTTAAAAAAAAAAAAGAATCTGAGGATTGACTGAATATGAATGGAGTACAAAAGAAAGAGGAGGCAAGGATGACTGAATTTGAGGACCAGTATGCCTGGAACAATGGTACCGTTTACTTAGATGGCAACTACTAGTAGCGGGCAGATATAGAGACGGTCAGCAGGACAGACTGCATGTGTTAGGCTGATATTCTTCTTAGTTACCCAAGTGCAGATGTTGGGTAGGTTATTGAATAGCTAAGTCTGGATATAGACTGAAAGTCCAGACTATAAGTGCTAATCTGGGAATCTTCTGCATATGCTTATATAACATTCGAAATAACTTTGTAGGCCATCTTTGGCTTCAAGGTGGCAGAGAAAGCACGTTTATATTTTCTATAGAGTATATATAGAGATAGCAAGAGAGAAAAGGACTGGGAATAACTGTCTAGTGAATCAGGAGCAATAATTTTACGTCTCCTTACCTCTTCATGTTCAAAATGAGGATAACGAAATCTATGTTATGTGATTATGGTCAAAATTACCTGAGGTAAGCTATGGAAAGCTTCTGGCATAAATAAACAGGTTCTTTAAATATATCTGTTCCCCTTCCTCTTCCTTTCATGTGATGTCACAGTAAGTCATTAACTCAGCATAATACTTATTTTTGGACTTCCTCATTTCACAAAACAGTGACACTGACATTTTTACAATCATTACTCTTGTAGAATAAAGTTCTACAAGAAGTTTTCTTTCCCACTAAAGTCACATGTTTCCCAAAGTTGCATTGTCAAGCTGATTTCTTTCCCTGCATTGTTTTCTCCTCATTTCCGGGGTTTTGTTTTCATTTTTACATTTCAGTTTCTATGCCTACTGAGAGTTGACATATTTACAAATTCTTGGTGATCATTAATCACCCGGAAGACTGACATAGCTCTCCCCAATCCAAGACTTCACTAGAGGCTACTGGGAAGGATGCTTACAAAGTACACAGAAGTCCAAGGTGACATGGAGGATGTCTGGGTGAAGTGGAGATTTGTGTTCAGTACACTTTATGGAGCAAAGTCAAAGACAGCCCAATGATCATGAGAAAAAAAAAAAACAATTCTATTTTTGGGCATTTGGGTTGTTTCCATAGCTTAGCTATTGTAAACAGTGCTGCTATAAACATAGGGGTGCAGGTGCCCTTTGGAATTAATGTTTCTGTGTCTTTTGGGTAAATCCCTAGGAGTGGAATCGCTGGATCATATGGCAGCTCCATGTTTAGCAGGTTGAGGAATCTCCACACAGCTCTCCATAGTGGTTGGACCAGTTTGCACTCCCACCAGCAGTGCAGGAGAGTTCCTTTTTCTCCACATTCTTGCCAAAATTTGTTGTTGCTAGTTTTTTTTTTAATATGTGCCCTTCATTGGTGTAAGATGGTATCTCATTGTAGTTTTTATTTGCATTTCCCTGATTACAAGTGATGGTGAACATTTTTTTATATGCCTGTTGGCCATTTCCTGGATCAAGAAGATGTGTACATGTACACAATGAATATTAGTCAGCAATCAATAAAGATAAATTCATACAATTTGTAGCAACATGGATGGAGCTGGAAGGGATCATGCTCAGCGAAGCAAGCCAGAAAGAAAAAGAAAAATACCAGATGGTCTCAGTCATAGCAGAAATTTAGAAAACCTAAATAAGGGGCCAGGAAAAAGACTAATTACAATAAAGTAAAAATCAAAATCAACAAGCAACTATAAACCAGAAACACTACCCTACCAGGGTGGGGGGAGGAGGAAGTAGCATCAAAACAAGGGCAGGGGAGTGGGAATTGTATGGGGACTATAATCAAGATGAAAATGCATACAGTGTACAAAAATGAAAAATGATGTAAAAATATATAAAATAAAAATAATAATAATAGGGCCTCCCCTGGCGGCGCAGGCAGCTGAGCTCTGGGCTGCGAAGCTGCCCGCAGCCTCTGCAGCGCCAGTTCGAACCCTGGCCTCCGGGTGAGGGTCCCACATGGTGTGCAGACCTCTCCTGCTGCCACCCGCTGCTCCCCTCAGCAGTGTATTTCGTCAGTCTGGCTGTTCTGCTCCTCACTGTGGCTCTGGTGAATTCTCTCGCTTCTGACTGGACCCACTGCTTATATAAATGAATAAATAAATCTTTAAAAATAAACAATAATAATAATAATAATAATAATAATAATAATAATAAACAATTCTAAACAAACTTCTCTGAGAAAGAGAAACTTCCATTTCCAAATATGATAGAGAACTATGTGATGGCATTCTTCTTTTCTTTTTTAATAGAGGTAACATTGATTTACCACACTGCATATGATTTAGAGGTATAGGATCAAACACTTCAGGTGTATGTGACCACAGCTCACCCACCACCAAGGCACTAGAAGTCCTCCACCTTGGTCCATTTTCTCCCTCCCGGTTTTGTTTTCTTCCCTCTCGATCCCACTCTGGTAGCCTCAATTCTATAGTGAGAATTCTAGGGTTTGTTATTGTTTTGGTTTTATATGGCCCTTTGATTTGTTTCTCTATATTCCACTAATTCCATATTCTCTATATTCCACACATAAGTACACCATCTGCTATATATCTTTCTCCTTCTGATTTGTTTAGTATAGCATAACCCTAGTCCATATATGTTGTCACAGAATTTGAGTTCATTGTTTTTTATAGCTAAATATTCCATTGTGCATACATACCACATCTTCTTAAGCCATTCATCTGTCTTTGGACACTTAGGTTAATTTACATAGCTTGGTTATTGTAAATAGTGCTACAATAAGCATAGGAGTGCATATATCCCTTCATATTAGTGTTTTGAGTAGATATCTGGGGGTAGACTTGCTGGATCATATAGCAGATCTAGTTTTAACATTTTGAGAAGTCTCCATTCTGTGCTCCACAGTGGATAGGCCAGTCCAAATTCCCACCACAAGGTTTGAGGGTTCCTTTTTCTCCCCAAATGATAACATTCTTAAGTGTCTATCTACGTGTGTGTGTGCTTTCATATCTGTGAATATTATTTTGCAAGGGCTATCTTAACAAAATCAATTAACTTGGAGGCTTAAATGACTGAAATTTTATTTTCTCACATTTATATGTAGTTCTGGGAGCTGAAAGTCCAACATTCTGGTGTTGGCAGGTTTGATAACTCCTCAGGTCTAGCTCCTTGGCTTTCTTCTCCTAATGTCTTCACATGATCTTTCTTCTGTACATTGTCTGTGTCCTAATTTCTCTTCTTGTAAAGACAACAGTCATATGGAATTAGGGGCAACTCGTATGACCTTATTTTTTTTTAAATAATAAATTTTATTTTTATATTCCCCATACAATTGCAACCCCCCCTTTCTGATCCCAATCCCTCCCCTCCTGCCCCCCATCCCCCAAAAAAGTGTCTCTGTTTCATAGTTTTTTGTTGATTCTGATTTTCACTTTCTTATAGTTATTCATTTTCCTGGTCCCTTATTTAAGTTTTCTAGATTCCTGCTATGAGTGAGACCATCCGGTATTTTTCTTTTTCTTTTTGGCTTATTTCGCTGAGCATGAACCCTTCCAGCGCCATCCATGTTGCTGCAAATTGCATGTGCTTATCTTTTTTGAATGCTGAGTAATATTCCATGGTGTATATGTACCACATCTTCTTGATCCAGTCATCTATTTTTGGGCATTTGGGTTGTTTCCAAAGCTTAGCTATTGTAAACAGTGCTGCTATAAACATAGGGGTGCAGGTGTTCTTTGGAATTGATGATTCTGTGTCCTTTGGGTAAATACCTAGGAGTGGAATTGCTGAATCATATGGAAGCTCTATGTTTAGTAGGTCCAGAAATCTCCACACAGCTCTCCATAGTGGTTGGACCAGTTTGCACTCCCACCAACAGTGCAGAAGAGTTCCTTTTTCTCCACACCCTCGCCAACATTTGTTGTTGCTAGTTTTTTTAATATGTGCCATTCTCACTGGTGTAAGATGGTATCTCATGGTAGTTTTGATTTGCATTTCCCTGATTACAGGTGATGTTGAACATTTTTTCATATGCCTGTTGGCCATTTGCATTTCCTCTTCAGAGAAGTTTCTTTTTAGCTCTTCTGCCCATTTTTTGATTGGATTATTTTCTTTGTTGTTGTTGAGTCTCATCAGCTCTTTGCAGATTTTTGTGATCAGTCCTTTATCATTAGTGTTGGGTGCAAAAATGTTCTACCAGTTGGTGGGGTTTCTCTTTGTTTTTGTTATTGTCTCTTTTGCTGTGCAGAAGCTCTTTAATTTGATGTAGTCCCAGCTGTTTATCTTTGCCTTCACTATCACTGCTTTGGGTGATGTGAATATGACCTTATTTTAACTTAATTGCCTCCTTAGAGACCCCCATGTCCAAATGCAGACCACTTTCTGAGGTACTGGTAGTTAGGAATTTACATATGAATCTCTGAGTGACACAATTCAACCAAGAGAAGTATGTGTGTATTTTTATCTATCTATACCTACAATTTATATATTATTATATTGTACATAATAAATAAACACAGAAATAAAATAAACATATTGAAACAGTACTAAAGACAGGGCAGTACTTAAAATAGGGACAATACCCAAGATGGAGGACAGGTCATTGGCCTTGGGTTCTTGCCCATGGGCATAATTGTAAGACCACTTTGGGAAAAGAAAAGTGTTTCTTTCTTTCTTTTTTTTTTTTAAAGGAAAGTGTTTCTAAGGCCACAAATGGTTGCTATCTCACCTCAGGTGGTGTCTGAAGAGCCTAGAATTCCCGAACAAAGGTTATTCATAATCAATGAGGTGATACGGCACCAGCCCACAGTGGCAATTTGAAGGCTGGGCCAGGCCCTGGACCAGATAGTGATGGACTCAACAGCACCAGGAGCTGGTGTCAGAGAACTAGAGACTGTGGACAGTTTTTTGTGAGCTGTTGGCATATACCAACAATGCATAGACCTTTGAGATATCAGGCCAAGGTCAGTGGTGCCCCTTGCAGGTGATGTCAGAGGTAGGGTCAGAGGCAAGTCTCTGTGGAGGTCTGGAGTTCTAGAGGTCCAGGGAGGCGAATCCCATGGATGTTGTCTGATCTATGCTTTTTCTTGCTAAAGGCCATGGGCTTAATCCTTCTTCAAAGGTAGAGTGATGAATCCTCTTTTCAGAGGCTGGTTGCTGACGCCTCAAGCTGGCTCTTGCTCTGCCTTGTATTCTCTTCAGTGTGCCCCACCCCATGAGCCTTATTGGACCATTTTCAAACCTAAGTGTCTAATTGAACCATTTATACCTATCATCTTATTTCCCATTTCTAATCAGAATATAACTCAAGGTTGAGTGATAGTGGGAGAGTGTGAAACTGATTTGTCCATTTAGGACCCTAGAACTGATTGTGGACGCCTGGAATATGGTGTGGGCTTGTATCAGCGGGTACACCAGAGCCTGGAGGCTGAAGCTATAAGGGCGGCATCATACAGAGACAGCTATGGCAGAATGGCTGCAAGAGAACAAGTGACTACAGAGAGGCAGGGACATGAGAGAACACCAGAGAAATCTCAAAGAGTAAAGATATGCCAGGGGCAGCCTCCTGGCCCCCCAGCCTTGCTGCCTTCCCAGCCTGTGAGCTTGCCTACAACAATTGGTGCAGAAAGATCATTAAAGCCTGAAAAAACCACTGAGGGCTTCAAGAATCCCCTTTATCTGTCTGCCCAAATCAATAGAGAACCGGCCCTGTGCCTGCTGGCACTACACCTTCCCTGTAGTGCCATGGGGATCATGTTACAATTGTATACATGATACATTATATTTTATTTATACTTCTTATACACATCCACACACTTACCTTGTACTCACAATTCAGATGTTGTTCAATTTGTGCTTGAAACTTTCCTGTCTATGGAAATACCAGTCTCCTTCCTGCCTGAGGCAAGCTACCCCTGTAACTCCAGGCCTCATGGTCTTCAGTTCTGCCAGAGGCGTGCTGTTCAGATTAGTTAATCTTTGTAAAATGCTTTGAAGGACAGCCTACCCCAACCTTCTAACCTCCCCTGCCTGCTTAGAAGGAAGGGAGGCAGGTTCTCTGCTCCTTGGCAGCTCCACCTGCGGAGCCCATCAGCCCACTCAAAGTAAAAAGGCTCCTGGGAGGGGATGGTGGGAGTGGGGGCTGCCTGCTTTTGTTTCCCTAAAATTCCTTTAGTAACAAGCAGGAAAAGTGACCACAGCAGGGTAGACTTCTGTTTAGGCTGAGGAAGCAGGGAGCCAGCCAACGACCAGGAAAAGACCCGTGCTTCTGGGTTAAAGATAAACTGAAAAGGTATTTTAAGAACTAGATGTTGGTCCAGTGGGAACTACAGATAAGTTAAAGGTCTGGGGATTAAGCCAATTTCATCTCTGAGTAATTTTCTTAGGAAACTCTAAATGACATAAAAATTGGCAACCATTGTTCATTTGAAAAGCGGTTTTTCAAGAAATCTTGACTTTTCACTTGATATAATGGTCCAAATGGGCAAAAGGAGCTTATGTTTCACTATAGCCTATATTTCACATTCTAGGGGTGATTTCTCTGCTTGTCAGCTACAGCTTGGACAATTAAAAAAGTCACAATTAAGTACTGATTTGTCTAAGGCCATGTTACTCAAAGCAGCCAGGCTGAACCAGCAGAAACCACGTTTACTGAGACTTTAGGAGAAATGAGGAATCTTAGGTCCTGCTCAGACCATTGAATCAGAATCTGCATTTTAACAAGATTTCCAGTTGATCTCTATTCATGTTAAAGTTTGAAAAGCAGTTGTTGAAGTCCCTAACAGCCCTTTAGTAACTCTCCTGGAAAATGGGGGCTATGTACAAATGTACAGTACTCTATTAAGAATTATTTTCATATGCTACTGTGTTAGCGTCTGAAACATGGAGTAGGTGATAAGCAAATGGGTATGTTTTAATAAATGATAAATATAGCTCCTTCCTGCTTTTTTAGTCTGTGTTTTGCAGCTTTATTGTTTAACTAGTGTTATTTTCATGCTGTGCTATCTTGAGTTCGTTACTTGACTTTCTCTAAGTCAGTTTTGTCTTCTATGAAATGTAATTTAAAATGTTCTCCTCTCTTAATATTCTTGTAAACCTCAGGTGAGCTAACACCTGTGAAGCACTCATATTGTCATGCTATGCCTGGCACATTGCACAAGCTTAATAAATGTCCACTAAAAATGCAACACAGGGGCCTTCCTGGTGTTGCAAAGGGTTAAGTCTCAGCACTATGAAGCTATTGGCAGCTGTGGCAGCACAACTTCGATCCCTGGCCAGGGAGCAACCGACATGGCGCAGCAGACCTCTCTTATCTTGCCCACTGCTCCCCTCAGCAGTGTATTTCAGTAGATCTGCCTGTTCTGCTCCCCACTCTGTCTCTGGTGAATCCTCTCACTCTCTGAACCTCTGACCTACCCCCCAGCTCTTGTATGCATAAATAAATAAAATAAATCTTTAAAAATAAATAAAAGCAACACTATAAATTCTCATACTATGAAACTCTTTCCAGGTGAGAATTGCTATCATATTTTCTTGGAAATTGCTATCATACTAT
Organism: Talpa occidentalis; assembly: GCF_014898055.3. Classification (NCBI taxonomy): domain Eukaryota; kingdom Metazoa; phylum Chordata; class Mammalia; order Eulipotyphla; family Talpidae; genus Talpa; species Talpa occidentalis. The sequence goes on along the minus strand of NW_023602073.1, from coordinate 25,815,264 downwards.
CTGATTTCTCCCCATGGGTTTGTGTGCTGCTTCCCCTATTATGCTCTAGGTTTCTTGAAAGAGGAGTAAAACTCAGCCATCTTTCCATAACAGTACACGGATAGCACTTAGCACGCAGCAGCTCATAGTGTTATGCTAATATTTATGTACATGTGCACAACCATTTTGGCAGTTAAAACTGATTTGACTAATTTACTATTTTTCCACTGCTGAAATGACTTAATTGGGTGTGGTTTTACATTCATTTGTTCATTTGACAAATTTTGAGTACCGACCATGTCCCAGATTCTTCTCAGTTGCTAGAGGAAACTGGAACAAATCTTTCAAAAAGTCTTTGAAAGGTTTTGCATAAAAGAAGCAGAACCACCTGACGGTCATGGGAGAAGAGAGTGGTCTCCAGAGATGGAGAATTACTGAATTTTTGCATGTGTATGGAAAATGGTGATGATAATGGTGAGGCTGATTAAAGTGAGAGAGAGATAAGAGAAGAAGGGTTTTACTGAGCAAGTGCTGCATTGGCCTTGCTTGGCAGCAATGAGAGCTTATGCATAGAGAGGAGGGAACAATATATGACTAGGCACAGATGCCAGCAGTCAGGTAGATGTAGTGGTGTCTACTGTGCTGAGAAAGGGAAATTTCTAGATACTCCTTAAAAAAATGAAATAGAAAGCAAGGTAGTGTCAAGTAAGGGAGGAGAGACTGAAAGTTTGGGGGGTGAGGAGGTGGACAGCAGTCATCAAGGAGAGGGAGGCGGGCTAGAGTCTGTGCAGACAGAATGCCTAGCAGTTTGGTCCACTGAAAGTTTATGGTCATGAGTTTAAATTCAAATTAACCAAGCGGCGTAACTGTGTGTTTTTCTTTGGACACTTTCAGCTCCCTGAATACAGGGCTGGGATAGGCCAAGAGTTGCAACTCAGCAAGTTTGCACTCACGCTTTGGTACCATGTACAAGTCACTGAAAAGAGGGCCTCCCCAGTGGCACAGCGGTTGAGCGCCAGGCTGCGAAGCTGTCCGCAGACTTTGCAGCACCGGTTCTAGGTTTGATTTCCCGCCGGGCAGGGAGAACCGCACATAGCGCAGCAGACCTCTCCTGTGCCGCCCGCTGCTCCCCTCAGCAGTGTCTTCGGTCCATCTGCCTGTTCTTCTCCCCACCCTGGCTCTGGTGAATTCTCTCACCCTCCCACGCTTCCGACCTGTACCCCAGTTCTTGTATAAAATAAAATAAATAAATCTTTTTCAAAAAATCACTGAAAAGAATAGATGTGCCAGAAAACTCACAGAACAAGTTCAATGGAAAGGGATTATTTACATCCCAGGAAATCATTTTCTCCCAAAGAATACACCTGATATTATTTTGTGCATGTTACATTTTTATATTCTGATTTTAAGAGGTTTATTTTTGGGAAAGTGACATATATTCTTTTGTCCATTTCATTCTTCAACTCAGCTTAGATCTGGACTTAAAGCATTTTTGTTTTCCTTAAAACTTGGCAACCCTTATTTAGTGTCCATGTCATGGAATGGGAAGCCCCCAGCTAGAAATCCGTTTATTTTTCCGAATCAGTGGTTTGTTGAAAACCCCCGAAACATTAATGCAACTGGGGCACTGCTGTCTCCTTTATGGCAAGAAATTTCTTATTTTATCTTCAGCGTTGAAACCTTATGTCGTTCCCTTAAGGTTGGGGAAGTCCTTAAAGACAGCTTTGTGTCACCCAAGTTTCCATTCATGTCCTTTCCGCCACAGTGTCAACTGACATCATTACCTACCTGGCATGACTGTCCTTTACCTCCAACAGCAGTATTTAAAAGAAATTAAAAGCACAGGGCTCTAGCAAGAAGGAAATGAATGAGCTTTATTCTCTTGAAAACCTTTTGCAACCTCCTGTGGCGAGCGCAGGGGTTGTTCTGTGGCTTTTAAATTCTCAGTGGGCCACTCTTGGGCAACGGGAAGCTGCCCATAACAGCTTGTAGTACTCTCCAAAGCACGCATTTTTGGCAGCATATTTCTTATCATGAGCAGGTGCAGGAAATACCCAGGGGGCTTCCCCACAGCTCTGTATCATGCAAGTCTTTGGTTTGATCACATCCTGTACCCTCTTCACACTTTCCCTCCCTCAGGTCTTCACTGATAATGCCAGGGAAGGGACATTCTGTTCTGAGCTCATTAGTCAAGAATGTTGCCATACTACCTTGAGAAGGGTTTTCTCTGCTGTAGGGTCTCCCTGATTGTGCAGAACATCTGAATATCATGTGCTGTTACACTGAGTTCAAGTTAGAATTGCAATTCCTCACTTATGTCCTGTCACTAGGTAGATAAACTCTTAAATTGCAGTGAACTCACAATAATGCACCATTGAATAGTTAACCAGCATACAGAAGCATTTCTTGGCTCTTTGGCATAATCATCCTTGAATTTATTCTTCCAAATGTTTCAGGGCTTGGCTACATTTTGCTGGAGAGAGAGCAACGTTTCTATTGCACCAGGTCAGAGGAGGGAAATAAGCTTGAAGCTCCTGGAGGGAATCTCTGGGTAAGCTAAAGAGTTAAGCCTTTGATTCATGAACAGTTACCTGTGTGCCAGGTACTGTACTTCAGATAAATGATTCTTAAATTTTACTGCATTTTTAAAAGATTTATTTGTTTATGCACACAAGAACTGGTATAGGCCAGACGTGCAGGGGATGAGAGGCTTAACCAGAGACAGAGTGGGGAACAGAACAGGTGGATCTACTGAAATACACTGCTGAGGGGAGCAGCGGGCGAGACAGGAGAGGTCTGCTGCACCATGCGGGTAGCCCCCTGGCCGGAGCTAAAACTCTTCTGCGTCCTTTCGGTAGATCCCTAGGAGTAAGGGATCTACCCAAAGGACACAAAAATATTAATTCAAAAGAACACCTGTACCCCTATGTTTATTGCAGCACTATTTACAATAGGCAAAACCTGGAAACAACCCAAATGCCCAAAAATAGATGACTGGATCAAGAAGAAGTGGCCTATAATGTGGCATATATACACAATGGAATATTACTTGCAATCAAAAAAGATAAACTCATGCCATTTTCAGCAACGTGGATGGAGCTAGAAGGAATTATGCTCAGTGAAATATGTCAGGAGGAGGGAGAGGGGTCAAAGGGAGGGAGGGAGTAGCACAGGGGACTGAGGAGATGGTGCACGGGTGCGTTGGTGAAGGAAATTCTATGGGTACTACACCAGAGGAGGGGAAGCAAATATTGTTTAAAAATGAACAATGTTGTAAAAAATAAATTTTAAAAAAAGAGCTCTTGCTGCAGTGGCTGCAGATTGCTTCATTGTGCTGAAACTTAACCCCTTATGCTACCAGGAAGTCCCCAAATTTTGTTGCATTTTAGAATCCCCTAGGGACCTTTACAAAATTCTGATTTCCATACCAAATAAATCTCTGTTAAAAAAAAAAAATGAAGGGCCCAGCTCTTTCAGAATTGTTTAAAACTCCCCAGCAGATTCCAGTCTGCAATCAAGGTTTGAACCAGTGTTTTTGACACTGTTGCTCAGCCTTATTGTGAAAAGGAATCCCCTAGGAATTATGTTAAAGTCACAGATTTTTGATTTATTGGGCCTGGAGTGGTACCTGAGTTCTACCTTTCCCTAAAGTTCCTATAATACACTGATGTTGTTCATCTGCAGACCTCACTTGACTAGCAACCAATAGAGAGTTCTTTTATCTCTTGATGTGTTCATGTTCTCCCCTTCAATGGAATCACCTCCCTGAAACCTACAACAGAGGTGCCTTCTCACCCTTCATTGCTTCCTACTGCCTGTACCACCCATACATATAAAGTCACTTCACCCTGCTTGCTCTATAAGTCTCTGTGGCACCAGCAAGGCATGGACCAGGATTTCTACCTTCTGGGCAGATGGGTAAAGGAGAGTCCTGGAGCCCTCAGTGGCTTTTCAGGCTTTTAATAATCTTTCTGCACCATTTGTAGTGAGGTGACCAGATACAGGGCAGGCAGGGAGGCCTGGGGGCCGGGAGGCTAGCAGCCTTCCTAGCCTCCTGCGAATCTTTGCTCTTTCTGGGCTTCTCTAGTGGTCTCTTCTGCACTCTGCTGCTGCGTCCTCTGCTGCCGCGGGCTCTGTTCTCTGCTGCTGTGCCTCTGTGACACCTCCCTTATATGCTCCGTCTCTGGCTCAGGTGCGCTCACTCACACACGCGCACACCACGCGCCAGGTGCTGCCATCAGGTGCCGCCATCAGGTGCGGGTGTAAGACCACAGGTATCGATTAATGAAGCTAATGGCGAGAGGGCGGAAAAAACCCAATCATTTCCATTTAGCCTACAATCTCTGTCACCATACTCTGTTAACTTGCTCCTTCGCATTGTCACAATTAATAATTACTCGTTCATTCCCTTGTTTCCTTGTTTTCTCAGTGGTCCCTCCCACAAATATAAGTGTCATGGAACTTATAAATTACACTTGGCACTTAGCACAGTCTGACATGGAGGAAGTAGCTGTAGGATGTTGTTGAATGAATGGCTGGTGATGACCCATTTTTCTACTTCAGGACAGATATGAAGCAGTGAGGAGAGTGCAAAATTATCTATGAGATAGAGGAGAGTATCTTTGAGAATGTCATACCTGACCCACTTTTCCTAAAATGAACTTTGACTGAATAAGTATGGACTAGATCAAGGGACTCAGATCAATTGGACTCCTACAATCAGCTTGAAGGAAAACCCTAGGAAAATATATTGCATTGCCCAGGGAAGTCGTCCTATTCCTACAAAAGGTTGAATCATCAGTTTGCCAGTACTATCTTTTCAGGTCATTGGCAGTGTGCTAAGATAGCACCCAAGGTAAATAATCAACAGAGAGATGCCATAAATGTCTCAGAAATTGAGGTGACCTTGGAGCTGGTTCATTACTAACCTGATACCATATCAGAGGCCTTAAATCATCAAGGGCAGCTTTTTGTCGTTTGCCAAATGTAGGACTTAAACGGTAAGTACACCAAGAATCTTGTTTAACACCTCATTTTATTTTTTATTCATGAAAACACAGAAAGTTGTATCGATTCTTCATGGAGAGTGCAGAGGCCAGCAGTTGTACCTGGGCCGAATGTGCTCCAGGTAAGGGACCAAGGAGAGCCTGAGTGAAGTGATTTGATGAGGTTAAGAGAAGACAGAGTTTATCCAGTTTCACAAAAGCCTGTAATTGGAGGAGAGGGATGTTATTATCTCCCTTATTTTTGAGGACGCGAAGGCACAGAAGGACTGATTAATCACCTAAAACCACTAATTCAATTTAGGATGGAAGGGTGGGATAGAAGAATTCTTTATGGAGACCTCAGTCTAGTCAGTGTCGTAATTCCCCTCCTCTTGAATTCACTGAGAGGAGTTTATATATTATGTTTTCTTTAATTTTTCTAAATGAGTGTAACAGATTCTCAAGTCTATTTCAGGATATACATTCTGAGGGCAATGAATTTTTGTGTTTGCCTTAATGTTTATTTAGTTTTTCATTTTGAAAAATTGACTTCTACCACTGATTTTCTCCGTCGTGCTGAGCATGCCCAGGGGTGTGTGTGTTGGTGGAGTTTGTCAGTGACAACAATTTTTCCACATTATAGAAGAATAAACAGGGAAATTGCCAGAGGCCTTAGGGTGATTTAGGGACAGGACACAGACATGTATAAATTTGGTGACACTACTTGAATTAGTGCCACTTAATCTGATTTACATGTGGAAAAGGAAGCTTTTGGTAAGGCTGTCCATCTTTCTCACAATTCCAAGGTCTAGAAGTTTCTATAATGCTTGGAGATAAGATATTCTGTGTGATGAAAGTTTTTAGGAAGTTCTACAGAAAAACTATGAGTCAGTAACAATAGGTGTGTTCAAGGGAAGTTTTCCTATTTGTCATTTGACCTATTTGAATCCTAGGAGACAGGGTTTAATGAAATTCATTGTGCTATGTATTTCAGGATAATCTTTGAAGAACAGGAGTTTGATCAGGATATAATATCAATATCTCACATTGCTAGCAAAACTGAAGAAAGTGCCTTGAGCGATCATGGAAGTCATATGATCCCAGCACTTGATATACATGGCTGGCTTCACCTAATTCAGTCTCCTTGCAGAATCTAAAAATGGAGTTTCGATCTTTGGGAAACGTCTCTTTATTGCTTGTAATTTTAAAATAGGACTTATATAACTTAAGCTTATGTCTTTATCATTGTAACTTCTTTAAATTTTTGTATTGAGATAACATTGTTTTATGACATTGCATGTGATTCAAAGGTATAGGATGTCATCACAACTCACCCACCACCAAGGCATTCCCAGTCCTCAGCATAGCCTATTGTGAGCCCTCTCTACTCTGTCATTCCCCTCTCCCACTTGTAGCCTCAATTCTGTTATCAGTTTTATACTATTATTTGTTATTAGTTTAATTTTGTCTGACCCTTTGTTTTGTTTCTTTATATTTAACATATAAGCAAGATCATCTGGCTTTTGTTTTTCTCCTGACTATTTTGTTTAGCATCATTTCCTCCAGTTCTACCCAGGTTGTCACAAATGGCAAGAATTCATCTTTTTTCACAGATACATAGTATTCCATTGTGTTTAATTACCACATTTTCTAATCCTTTCATCTGTACTTGAGCACTTAGGCTGTTTCCACAACTTTACTATTGTAAATAGTACTGCGATGAATGTAGGAGTACATTCAAATTAGTGTTTTTGTATTTTTGGGGTAGATACTGAGGAGTGGAATTGCTGGATTATTTGGTAGATCCATTTTTCAATATTTTGAGAAATCTCCATTTTTTTAATAGAGGCTGGGCCATTCTATATTACTATCAATAATGTATGAGGGGTAGTTTTTCTCCCACATCTTTGCCAATAATTATTGTTTCTGGACTTTTTGGTATGGGCTATTCTCACAAGTGTGAGATGGTATCTCAATGTATCTCTCTAGCTTCTGTTCTTATAAAACGTATACATGCATAAAAAAACACACACACAGGTTTTTGATTCATTTTGAGTTAATTTTTGTATAAGGTGTAAGGCAAGGGTTCAACTTCTTTCTTTGCATTTGTATATCCAATATTTTTCAACATCAATTGTTGAAGAAAATGTTCTTTTTCCATTGAATGGTCTTAGAACCCTGGTCAAGCATCATTTGACCTATATTCAGGGTTTATTTCTAGACTTTCTTTTCAAGTCTACCACTTGAGTCTGTCTTTATGCCCCTACCAAATGGTTGCAATTATTATAGCTTTATAATAATCTTGGAAATCAGGTATTATAACATCTCTAATTTTGTTATTTCTTAAGATTGTTTTGGCTATTTTGGAGTTACTTGAAATTTCATATAAATTTTAGCATAGATTTTTCTGTTTTTTTTTTTCAAAAAATATCCCTGGGATTTTTGATAAGGAGTGCATTAAATCTGTAGATGACTTTTTTGTAATATTGACATCTAAACAACATCAATTCATTTATTTGTATCTTTAATTTTTTCAGGAATATTTTATGGTTTTTAATGTAGAAGTGTTTTACTTCCTTATTCAAGTTTATTTATATGTATTTTTCTTTTTGATGCTATTATTAATTCAGTTGTTTTCTAGTCTTGGTATTAATATTCCATTTTATAGATGAGGATATTAAGTCAGGATGTTAGGTAACTTGTCCAGTTAGTAGGGGCAGTGTGTTACCATCAAACAGTGGAACCGTCTCTGAATTGTGGCAGCATGACTCTAGAGTTGAGTTCTCAAGTGTCCTACTACATCATCACTGTGGGAGGTGGGTCAGACCCTTGATGACCTACAGGATAGTAAAGAATTCTAGCAGATGAACCACACACACACAGAGAGAGAGAGAGAGAGAGAGAGAGAGAGAGAGAGAGAGAGAGAGAGAGAGAAGAGATAACAAGAGTTGTCAACAATGTGGGGAAAAACAGGACCTTTCTGTATGTACTACTGTTGGGAATGTACCACTATGGAAAACAGGATGAAGTTTCCTCAAAAAATGACAAATAAAACTGTCATATTATCCAGTAACCCCACTTTTGGGTAGACATCCAAAGAAATTAAATAACTCTCTCAAAGAGATATCTGGACTCCCACATTTCCTGAAACTTTATTCATGATAGTCAAGGTATGAAACAAATCCAATGCCCATCTACAGATGAATGATAAAGAAAATGTGTTTATGTATGAATAAATTCTTCATTATCTGTAAAAAATATGATTTACAAGGGAAAGTCAAATTTCTTGGCATTTGCCCACTACCCCAGTCCTTTCTTCACCCTTCCAAACTACCCCTTTCTAACAGACCTTCAGCTTTCAAACCTTAGAAGCTTGATGAAGATTTATAGCCCATTCTCTTTAGATTGCCCCTTTTCCTTCCTTTCATAACTGTACTGTGAATGACTCTTATCTACTTTTGTTTTTTATTTTTATTTTTTTTACATTTTACTCCAATTTCCCAGAATAATTTCAATAAATGATTAGAAACTGGTTTGGACACAAAGTAGTTTTTTTTTTTTTTTTTTTTTAAGTTGAGCTTTGTAGTAGCGACTTTGGCATTTTCCTTATTATGGATTTGTCTGGACTGTACAAGGATTCCTTTGTATACCAACCTCAATAAACCAATGGGTTAAACAGAGGCTTCATTTATCTCTGGCACAGTAGCATTAACTTACTTCAGGTATGTAACATAAGTTAGTATATAATCTTTCTCACAAGCCCAGGTATCAAAGGCTTGAAAATGCACATGTAAATACCTTAATGTCACACCTATTTTATTAGGGCAGGGTTCGGAGAACTAAATGGGGAATCCCCAAATGAGAATATTAGAAAAATGTCTTGGGGCCTCCCCTGGTGGTGCAGCGGTTGAGCGCTGGGCTGCAAAGCTGCCCGCAGCTTCTGCAGCACCAGTTCAATCCCTGGCCGCTGGGCGAGGGTCCCACATGGCGTGCAGACCTCTCCTGCCGCCCGCTGCTCCCCTCAGCAGTGTACTTCGGTCCTTCTGCCTGCTCTGTTCCCCGCTCTGGCTCTGGTGAATTCTCTCACCCTCCCGCGCTTCTGACTGTACCCAGTGCTTGTATAAAATAAATAAATCTTTAAAAAAAAAAATGTCTTGCTGGAAAATCCTCTGTGCAATCAATTGAGAGCAAAATGGAGAAAAATAGCAGTGTGTTTTCCCTTCTTTTCTATCTCTTCATCCCTCGAAACCACTAAATTCTACTCATCTTTACTCCTAAATATCCTTCCAATCTATTCACCCTCTCCATTACCACTATCTCTCTTCAGGCCACCATTATCATTTGCCTAAATTATCACTTTAGTCTTCTGACAGGACTCCCTTCCTCAAGTCTCCCTTTCCGCCTTTCTTTCCTTTCACACACTGCTGCCAGGATGATCCCACAGATAAAAGTCATCACTGGATCTCCTCACCTGAAAACACTTGATCTTGAATCATACTACTTCCCTTTTCTCTCACCTCCTTCCATCATCTATTTCTTGCATTTCCTCTTGGTAGGCTTATTTTTAGGACATTCTAGTCTCTCTTCCAGGAGAGCCAGCCCTCTTTATTTCTTGCATCAGTCAATAGCCTCTGGAAAAATGTAAACTATAGAAGTTTCAGACTGAAAGAAATTTAACACAGAAGACTGATGCAGAAATGTTGGAAGAACTGAGAAAGCAAGCATGGGAGATGACAGAATTTGGAGATTGTCAAGAACAAGAAATAAGTTAAACCTGGGGGATAAAGGATATGGATGGTGCAATTTAATCCCAGAAGCCAATTAGATGCTAAAATATAGCCCTTGAGAGAGGGCATCTCTCAAAACCTGGAGTTGTGGAGTAGATGATCCAATACTCAGGACTCTACTTAGAGAAAAAGGAAGAAAGGGGCAAATCTAAGCTTTTTTCCTCCTCTCATCCCTGGGTCTCCCACAGTGCTTCTCATTGTCTGAACTAACATTGAAGCCAAAGACAAAGAAGTCTGGGAAGTATGGATCCCTCTTATACACAGCAAGACAGAGAAAGAAGAGCCGGCTTTTCAGGATTCAACTTAAATAGTTTATTTATAGGATAGGAGTTTTCCTAGGTTGCTGTAGACTCCAACCATGGTCCTCTCTTTTATTGCAGATGCTCATTTAATTATTGTTTTCTGAGCTGATCTGCAAGGTCTTAGAACATCAATAGCTCCAATGGCATAGTGACATAATGATGATGAATAATCGTTGGTTGACAAAGAGATTTTGGTTATTGACTTCATAGAAATTACACCAGTATACACTCACCAAAGCAACAAAAGTGCTAATTTCTCGACATTTTCACCAAATTGTATATGAGTAAATTCTTATGAACTTGATAGTTGAAAATAGTATCTCATTTAAGTTTCCATTTGTATTCCTGTTATTTCAAAAGATGATAAGCAACTTTTCATATGTTTAAGAATCTGCAGTGATAGTATTGGAGTGATTTATAAGAGTTCTTTATATATCAAAAAGTTAATCCTTTACTTGGTATGAGTTATGAATCCATTCACTTAATTTTTTAGTTCATTTTGAGACTTAATGTATAGTGGTTATAGTGGGAAAATTTTTTAAATTTGACTTTTGATTATATTTAAACTTTCCTCTCCTAAGGATTATATTTTTATAACTCGTGCTTTCTTTTAGTATTTTATAGTTTTCTTTTTCTGTTTTTTACTGTGATCAATCTGGAATTTATTTTAATATACAATCAAAAATCATGGATAAAGGTGAATTCCTCCTCCCCTCCCAATCTATCTACTTGTCCCAGCAACTTTCCTTGTATTGCTCTTGAATTTGAAATGCTAATATAGTTACACTTAAATGTGGCAATCCCTTTGGACTTATTTCTAGCCTTTATATTATGTTTTGCTAAATGAGGTATTAATGTAACAGTCCCATAATAATTCAGTAACGATGATGTTGAATTGTACTGTTCAGATATTTGATTTATGCTTACTCAAATGTATGACAAAAAATGAATTAGGAATAGCAGCAACAAAATATTTTGTAATGCCAAACTAAATTATGATTATAGGGCCTCCCTGGTGGCACAAGGGGTTAAGCACGACACTATCAAGCAATCCGAAAATCCGAAGCCTCTGCAGCACAAGTTGGATCCTCCGCCAGCCAGGGAGCAACCCACACGGTGCAGCAGACTTCTGCCTCACCTGCTGCTCCCCTCAGCAGTGTATTTCAGTCAGTCTGCATGTTCTGTTCCCCGCTCTGTCTCTGGTGAATCCTCCCCCCCTCACCACCACATCTGTGGCCTGTGCCCCAGCTCTTGTATGCATAAATAAATAAATATTTAAAAAAATAAATTATGATTGTATATATACACAAATATATATGATTACGTGTGTGTGAGTGTGTGTGTGTGTGTGTGTGTGTATGGTATAGTAGGCTAGTGAATTAATAGACCAAATGTAGGAAAAAGCTGGATAAATTTCAGAATATATTTTTAAAGATACCAGGGCATTGCAAAAGCAAGGAGGATTTGAAAGTACTAATTTACAGTAGGAGAAAACATTTCTGAGGGAAACTGATGATATCCAGTCATTTTTTTTAACCTCATGAGTATTTAATATGGGCACAGGTTGAGAATTGAACTTATTCAGCAGAGACTCTTTGGGGAAAGAAAACGAACAAAGCTGTAATAATCATGCAGAGCTGGTAGACAGGATGTAAACCCACAGGGGCATAAATGTACTAGATTTCCCTGGGGGACATTTCCTGATTCTGGTACTTTGTGGAAGACTGGTAAACTACGGTGCAAGATTCTAAAATTCAGGGTAAGATCTCTTACAGTCTTCTGCTTGGGGAATAATGAACCACTGGGACAGCAACTGACCTCACTACACAATCTCCCCCTCAAATATCTGTCAAAGTTTAGAAGCACATGGGATAAGAATATTTGTTTAAGTTAAATAATATGTGGACACTTAAACAAATGTTCACTGTATAAATCAATAATTTTAATGTCTGTTGGGTGTAACTTATATCAGAACTAAAAATGCACAACAATGAAAGTGGACAAGTCACTGTGAGTAAATGGAAGATAAATGTACAGCAAGATCAGCAAAGTGCCAATATTAATAACTTTTAGGAGTCAAAGTTGTTTATTATAGCCACTGAAAGAATAACAGTTTAAAGCTAATGAGCTAATAGAAGCAAAAATTGAAAAATAAAAATCGATTACCTTAAAAGACAACAAGAAAAGAAGAAAAATTTCAAATGTAAACCAAATATAAGGTGTCATTATTTATTCAATCCTATCTATAATTATGTAAACTATAAACAGAGTAAATGCTTCCAGTAAAAATGATGTTAGACTCAATAAAACAAAGAAAAACAATATTAGGTTTATTAGAACATAAAGTTTGAAAATAAAAGGATATAGCAAAATGTACTATGCTAACATCAATCAAAAGGAAGCTGATGGTTTCACAGCAACATCAAGTTTTTGATTCAAAATATATGTATAAAGAAACACCCCCCCAAAAAAAATTAATGGTAAAATGGGCAAATCCAAAACCACAAAGAAGATACTAAGACTCCACTCTCAATACTCAATAGAAAAATTAACCTATAAATTATATGACTAGAAATATTAACTACATTGATTTAATTGGCCATAGATAATATTGCACACAAAAATAACAACTTTAAGAACATTTTCCAAAGTTGACCATATGTTGAGCCATAAAGAAAACATCAAAAAATTTTAAAAGATTGAAATCATTCAGTGCATTCCTTTACCCTAATGAAATTAAACTAAGCATCAATAACAAAAGAATAAATAGAAAAATCTAATTGAATGGAAATTAGACATAAACTTCTAAATGATCTGTGACTCAAAAAAAGAGATAAAAATGGAAATTGTCAAGTATGTTGGATGAATGATAATGAAGATACAACATAGCAAGTTGGAAATCCAGTGAAATCCGTTGCTGGGGAGAGGGGGCTGGAGGGTAGTAGGAAATAATGATGGAAGTACAAATATTAGAAAACAACCTTTGAAAATAAATGATTTAAGATTCCATCTCAAGAGCCTCCCTGGTGACACAGGGATTAAAGTCTCAGCACTAACAAACTATCACTAGTCATTGTGGCATGAGTTCAATCCCTGGCCAGGGAGCTAACCCACATATGGCACAGTAGACCTCTCCTGTCTTGACCCACTGCTCCCCTTAGCAGTGTATTTCAGTAAATCTACCTCTTCTGCTTCCCACTTTGTCTCTGGTGAATCCTCTCACCTCCCCATCTCTAGCCTACACGCCAGTCCTATGCGCAAAAAAAAAAAAAAAAAAAAAGAGAGAAAACACAAATCGCAAATATCATTGATGAACAGGATTTTAACAAAATTTAAAGCTCTGTTCAACACAAGAAACTTTAAGCAAGTACATGCTAAAGAGAAAATATTCACAAAACACATATCTGACAAAGGACTTCTATTTTATCTAGAATATATATTTTGAAAAGAATCCACTAAATCAATTACAAAACAATAAAGAAAAGTGACCTGAGCAGCAACTTCATAAAAGTTATACAAGTTGCCAATAAGAACATGTAAAGATACTCACTGAGGAATCCCAAGTTAAACCACAATGAGATGACTTCACAGGCACAAGAATCACATTTTAGGGTCTCCCCTGGTGGCGCAGCGGTTGAGCGCTGGGCTGCGAAGTTGCCCGCAGCCTCTGCAGTGCTGGTTCAATCCCTGGCCGCAGGGGGGAAGGTCCCACATGACGCGCAGACCTCTCCTGCCGCCCGCCCGCAGCTCCCCTCGGCAGTGTACTTCGGTCCTTCTGCCTGTTCTGTTCCCCGCTCTGGCTCTGGTGAATTCTCTCACCCTCCCGCGCTTCTGACTGTACCCAGTGCTTGCATAAATAAATAAATAAATCTTAAAAAAAAATCGCATTTTAAAAAGCAGCTCATACCAAATGTCAGGAAAGATATGGCCCAACGAGACCTACTATACATTGCTGGTGGGAGAGTAAATTGTGCAGCCATTTTGAAAAACTGGTGGCTTTTTAGAAAGTTAAACATTTAACCCAGTAATTCCTCTCTTGCATACTTCTCAAGAAAAATGAAATCATATAGTCATAAAATGACTTATACAGATTAACTTTATCACAATGACCAAAAGTCCAAGCTACCACAAATGTGTATAAACAAGAGACAGGATAAACAATTGTGGATAAACATTTCTATACTCAGCAATAAAATGAACTTGATACATCTCAGCATGGATAAATTTCCCAATGTAAGATCCATACACAAAATCACATATAATATATGATTCTATATAACTCATTTACATAAAGATCAATAATAAACAAAACTGATAGTTAAAAATCAGAAAGTTTATGGGTGAGAGTAGACAGACCAAAAGGGGTGTAAGTCAAATTACTAGGGTAATAGAAATGTTCTATATCTTGCTTGTGGCGTATATGATAACCAAAACTTTTCAACCTGAATACTTAATGCCTGTACATATTATATGTAAACTATACACTGATTTTTTAAAAGATGTGCAAGCAAGCAAAGTGACACTTGACAGTTTTTATGAGTTTTTCAAAACTTGACCAGAACATTACAGGAAAGGAATATTACAGATCAATCTCTCGAATATATAAGCAATCATACTATGTAAAATATTAGCAAATCAGGCTGATCTGAATGCAGTGGTGTTTACAATTAAAGTATTAGTAAGTCATATTCAGTGATATTTGAAAAGGACAACATACCATATCAAATGAGATTTATTTACCACTAGAGAAAAATTGATAATTGTGAGACAGAAAAATCATGTAACAAAAACTATCAGGCACTAAATAAAAAGGAATTTCCTTAAGCTAATAAAGGATGTCTACAAAAAAAAATCTATAGCAGGTAATACACTGAATGTTGGAATATTAAAAACTTTCCCCCTGAGATGAGGACTGAAATAACAATGTCCTTGTAAATACATGAGAAATACACAATACAGTGCCAGAAACTAAATATGCCAGCAATAAATATTAAATATTCATCAATTTTTAAAATTTTGGCTTAGCTTCAGCTAATTCTTCTTCTTTTGTTACTATTTCAAATTATTTATGACTTTCCTTTTTATTTATTTGATTAGCTTTTGCTTTTATTGGTGTCTTATTTACAAAATTTAGTGATTACTTTTTAAATTTTTGCTTCATTTTCTCCCTTTAGCTTTTAAATTTTCTTATTACTTTTTCTTGTTATATTAATGTTTACACAGTTGTTTCAATTACCATCTTAAGTATCTCTAGACGGGTTTTTTCTCCATATATTTGTCAACAGAATGAATAGATATATTAATTTCTGATAATCTGATGTCCTTAGTGGTCTTTCTTAAATTTTACCTATATACTTAGTTTTATTTTTAACAAAGCAAAAAAATAAAAAGCCAAGTTTTGATAAGTTTGTAGAGAAAACACAATCTTGTACTTTTTTGGTAGGGATGTAAATTGTACAGTCATTAAGAAAAGTTGTATGGCTTTTAAAGTTGTATAGTTTCAAAAAACTAAATGAAATTGCTATAAGATCCAGCAAACCTTGTGGCCCAAGGGGTTAAGCACAGCACTATGAAGCTGTCCGTGGCCTCTGCAGCATGAGTTTGATCCCAGGCCAGGGAGCTACCCACATGGTGCAGCAGACCTTTCCTGTCTCACCTGCTGCTCCCCTCAGCAGTGTATTTCAGTAGATCTCCCTGTTGTGTTCCCCACTCCGTCTCTGGTGAATCCTCTCACCCCCTGCACCTCTGGCCTGTACCCCAGTTCTTATTTGTATAAAAAAAATCTTTAAAAAAAAAAGATCCAGCATATCATCAAATAGATGACTGCACTCACGTATTCATTACAGCGTTATTCACAATAACCAAATATAGAAACAACCTAGAGTGTCCATCAACAGATGAGTGGATAAAGAAATTGTGGTACACAACTGCAATAAAATATTATTAAATCTTTAAAAAGAAGGAATTTCTGCCAATTGCAATAACATGAGCCAACCTGGAGGACATTATGCCAGGCACAATAAACCAGACAAAGAAAAGACAAAAGCTGCATCATCCCATTTATTTTGTGGAATCTAAAACAGTTGAATACATAGAAGCAGAGAGTAGAGAGAGCTGTCACAGGGCACTACGTGGCTGTTAAGTAGAATGAATAAGTCAGATCTAATGTACAGCAAGATGACTAGCTAATAACACTATTGCATCTCAGGTGTTCTAATCACAATGCAGCAATGTGAAGAGATGAGATATTAATTAGCTTGACTGTGGCAAACGCACCACTGTGTATATGTCGTACAACTGAAATATCTACAACTTTCATTTTTAAAATAAAATAACATTGTTTTATGTGCATAATAAGCTAACTAAGCCAAACCAAATCCTCAATCAGTATCTCTATCCACCTCCCTAAACAAGACCAGATTCCGAGTGTACATTTCTTTCTGGTTTCACCGGCTTTCAAAATGTGATGTATAGAATTTTAGGTTTAATGCATTTTTAAACACAACAGAAAAAAATCAGTATTGTAAGTATAATTAATGATTCTATTCAGAATTTTCTTAAGCTTGAAAGGACTTGCTATCACTTTCTTTGATGCTTTTGAAATTTACCATTTCCTTTAAATGTTGCTCAAAAGTGTATATTTTTAATATTATTTTTGATGATGTGAAGGTCAAGCCTCCCTTAGTCACTGTATTTACTTTTATGTCAGAAAATGTCCTTTTTTTTTTTTTTCATTTGCCCTTAGGTCATAGTTTGAAATCAGTGCAGTAGGGAAATCTAAGGTCTCCTTTAAAAAAAAAATATTGTTTTTTATTTATGGCGACACTGGTTTTCAACACTGTATGATTTAGAGGTATTAGGTTCACACCTCTTTGGACACATGTTACTACAGCATACCCACACATAGTCACCCATAATTCTTCACTATAGTCCATTGGCCCCCCTTCACACTTTGCTCCCCACTTCTAGTAGCCTCTACGCTGCAGACAGATTTCTAGGGTTTGTTTTGTTTTAGTTTTGTCTGCTGCTGCATTTTGCTTCTTTATATTCCACATATGAGTGGAATCATCTGATATTTGTCTTCGTTCTTCTGACTTATTTCTTTTTTTAAGATTTATTTATTCATGCATACAAGAACTAGGGTACAGGCCAGATGTGCGGGAGGGTCAGAGGATTCACCAGAGACAGAGCAGGGAACAGAACAGGCAGATTGACTGAAATACACTGCTGAGGGGGGCAGCGGGTGAGACAGGAGAGGTCTGCTCACCATGTGGGACCCTCACCGGCCAGCCGGGATCCAACCGACGCTGTAGAGGATGTGGACAGCTTCACAGCGCTGTGCTCAACCACCTGCCCCACCAGGGAGGTCCCCATCTTCTGACTTACTTCACTTAAATAGTCCCCTCCAGTTCCATCCATGTTGTTGCAAAATGGCAAAATTTCATCTTACTTTTTTTTTATAGCTGAATAATACTCTGCTGTGCATATATACCACATCTTCTTACTCCACTCTTCCTTTGCTGGGCAATAAGTTTACTATCAGAACTTGGTAATTATAAATAGTGCTGCAATGACTGTAGAGGCGCATATATTTATTCAATCAGTGTTTCCCCTTTTTTGAACAGATACCTAGGAGTAGAATTACTGGATCACTAGGTAGATCTATTTTTAATATTTCAAGAAGCTTCAATGTAGTTTTCCAGAGAGGCTGGTTCAGTCTACATTCTCATCAACAGTATATGAGGGTTCCTCTTGCTCCACACACTCACCAGTGATTGATTGTCTCTAGTCTTTTTGATATGGGTATTCTCAGTGTGAGGTGGTATCAACTTGGATCACATGTTTTTGTGTTTTTTTTTTTCCTTCAGTATGCTGAAGGTTTTTCAATTAACTTTGGCCACAGAAGATGACAATCAATCTCTCCCCTCTCCCCTCCTCTCTCTCTCTTTTCTCCTCTCATCCTTCCCCTTTCTCCCTTACACCCTCTCGTGCTTCCCTCTCTCCCTTTCACAATAGTTCCACTGTGATCATTTTGATTGTGAATTTATTTTTGTCTTACATGACATATGCTACTTAAAAATGCTTTTTCAAAATGCCTCACTTCTTTCTTTACTTCAGGAAAATTTGTGGTCTTTTTGTTGAATTGATCATTACTATTGCTCTTCTATTTTCTCTTTCCTTCTCTTGACCTTCCCAGTGGATATCTGATAAGCCATATTATGTCTATCATGTCTCAACATTTTGTTCTGTGATGTTCTCTCCTTTCCATCTTCCAAATATTCCGCTGTCTTTTCTTTAGTTTTGTTTATTCTTCCATAAAGACTATCATTTTATTTCAACAATTATATATTTATTCTTTTATATTTACATCAAAGTGTTCTTATTTTTTTAAACTATTTTTTTAATGATTTATTTATTTATTTATTTATACAAGCACTGGGTACAGTCAGAAGCGCGGGAGGGTGAGAGAATTCACCAGAGCCAGAGCGGGGAACAGAACAGGCACACCAATGAAGTACACTGCTGAGGGGAGCAGCGGGCAGCAGGAGAGGTCTGCCGTGCCATGTGGGACCCTCACTCGGTGGCCGGGGATTGAACCAGCGCTGCAGAGGCTGCTGTGGGCAGCTTCGCAGCCCAGCACTCAACTGCTACACCACCAGGTAGGCCCTAAGTGTTCTTATTTTATAAACATTTTTTTTTTTGCTTTAAAATAGTAATCTTTTTTAACTCATTGATAATTTTAAAGATATTTATTTTAAAGTCCTTTTCAGTTTTTTTTTTTAATTCTTTAGGTGTAAATTCCTTATTGCCTTGGTTTAGTTCACTACCTTTTACAGTATTTACCTTATTTGCATATTTTTTTTAATCTTTAAAAATCATCTCTGCATTTTCTGTACCAGTTCTCTGGTTCTTTAAGCTGCTAGTGCTACAGATTACATATCTGAATTAGAATCTAAATGTGAGGTTCTCATTCTTATCCTGTGTATATGATATAATTATGTGTCCACCTTCATACCTACCATGGACATGGCTCAAGTTCAGGTAC
Organism: Talpa occidentalis; assembly: GCF_014898055.3. NCBI lineage: Eukaryota > Metazoa > Chordata > Mammalia > Eulipotyphla > Talpidae > Talpa > Talpa occidentalis. Next base: position 25,796,165 of record NW_023602073.1, on the reverse strand, counting down.
TGATATCACCCTGGCACCTCTGATTCTACCTTAGGCATTTTGAATTTGATAATTGCTTGTTGTAGAGGTCTCTTATTAATTGTTGCATATTCAGCAGCATTGCTGGCCTCCACCCACTAAGTGCTGGTAGCACACCATGCCAATTTGTAATGATAACATAGGTTATAGAGGTTGCCAAATGTCCATTAGTGGGGAGAAGGGCAAATTTCCTCTGATTGAGAATCACTCAGTTGTTGTGGAAGCAGGAGCTTGAGGCTCACAGAAATGGAAAAGTTGGCATCAATCCATTATTGTAACCTAGAGGCTAGTCTCTAACCAATGGTAGAGGCTGGAGGACACTTCCTTTCAAGGCATTGATGGCAAGGAAGCAGCAGCATTCTCAAAAAGCTGCTTGGTGGTTTACTTATCAAAAAGCTGAATACGATTATGGGGAATTCTGCAATGGAACTGAGCTCCCTAATCTCACTGGTACTGAGATTTTCAAGCAGTAGAGATCAAGGTCCTGGGCCCTATACTCAGAGAATCAGTTTTCACAATAATCCATAGGAAGAAATAATAGTCAAAGTATATCAGTCTATAGAGATCTGATGCCTGACTGATCATGGGATTCATAGGAATGAGATTAATGGACAGTAAACTAAGGTATTCCTGGGTCTTGTGGGCAGAAATATAGAATTCTGGTTGGCACAGTGGCAGTTTATAACTTCTTACTCAGTTTTCAAACCTAAACTGGTGGTGCTTCAGCAACACCACAGTGACAAAGAAAAGTAAAGGGAGTGGTAGAGCAGGCTGTGGGATGCAGGATGCTGCTCAAGAGTAAAGTCCTGGCCTTTTTATTGGCAGAGAAAAGGGTAGGTCAAACCGAACACTGGTTTTGGGCTTTAGAGAGAATGAGTCCACTGAAACCCACCCATGGCTCCAATCTTATTAACAAGGTGTTCCACTGATCAGTCCCTGGGGTACAAAGCACATTAGTGAATGGCCCCCAGACATTCCCAGTCTTGCCTTGGGATGCACACCTATTGCCCCAGGGCAATCAAGCATCCTGCCCTTGACTAACTTGAAAGGAGCCTTGTACACTACACCCACAAACTGGCACATCGATTTTTGAAACTCTTAGTGAAGGAGAGGTAAAGTTTTTTGAAAAAGGAATCTGAAAGGAGACCACAAATATCTATCATAAATCTTCCCCTGTGACAATTTATCTTGGCAACTATGGACTTGGGAAAGAAAAACTCAAACTGTCTGTAACTATTGGATGGGCTCTGAACCGATGCTGACATTGCCATGATCCACGGTCAGAGTGGGGCTAATAGAGAGCAGGAGGCAGATGGTGTTTTGTCTAAGTGTAAAGAAGGATCACAATCTATTCTGTGGTTCTCTCTCCAGGATGGGTGATAGTCTTCAGAACATGCGATGTTCTCTGCAACAGAGGAATGACTGTGCTCACTAACTGGAAAAATGTCCACACTGATTTCCTAACCTTTGTATTGTGGTAGAAAGGATCAAATGGGAGCCCTGGGAACTGGCGTGATAGCACCCAGACAGGACGGTAAAGCAAAAGCTTCATCACATACCTGTGGAATTGCAGAGATAAGTGCCACCATCAAAGATCTGAGATTCCTTTCATATCACTGTTTATCTCCTATTTGGCTAGTGCAAAAGCCAGATGTATTTTAAGGAATTATTATAAATTATTGCAACTTGTATCAACTACTAATTATTTATGATGACTTTCTTTTTCTGGAGCAAACAAACAGCTGAAAATTGATATGTAGATTTTGACTAGAAAATGCTTTTACTTCCCCTGCCAGAATCTGAAAATAATAGTTCACATTCACCTGGCAGAGACCACACTTGCCATTTTACTATTTTGCCTTGGTCTGTATCAAGTCTGCTCTGTCATAACATAGTCCAGAAGCAATCTGATATCTGGGATATGTCTCATGACATTCTGGCACAAAGATTTAGTGCCATTTTGTTTTTTGGACCTGGTTAGTAGCGAGAGTCTTAGATGACTTAGTAAAATTCAAGGGAGCTCAAGTGTGAGAGACAATAACCCTAAAATGTCAGAGGCCTGATTTTGTTGAAATTTATAAGATTCTGATTTTTTTCAGGCATTTGAGACATTGCTTCTAAAGTGAGACAACTTGCTGCAACCTGTATTGCTTATTAAAGGAAAGGCACATGATTTGTGACATGAAGGGAAATGGAGGCACCATGCTAAATGAAATGAGTCACAGAAGAAAGACAAATACTGCATGATTTCACTCATATGTGGTTATAGAACAACAAAACAGAGGAACTGACAATACCAAGCCAAACCCTAAATATATGACTGCAGAATTGAAGCTATGAGAAGGGAAGGGAGAGTGGGAGCAGGAACAAAGGGGAAGGTCCTAATGGACAAAGGTACCAGACTTTGGGTGCTTGGTGGTGGCTGTGGTGACATGCATCTGAGAAGGTATGAACCTATTACTCTAAATCATATGTAGCATTGTTAATCAATACACCTCAATAAAAAAAGAAACCTTAAAAAAACAATAAAAGCACATGATGGGTAGTTATCTTTGAATTTTGAAGGCCACGTATGTCACATTTAAGCATGATGCTTCAATTCATTTGCCAGGCAATCCATGAGGATGTTAGCTCTGAGTGGATCTGGAAGAGCAGGCTCCAAAGCAGGCTTATGCTGCATTGAAAACTCTTCTGGCACTTAGGTCATATGTCACCAGATGTCATGGCAATTGAAAAATCTGCTGTCCTTAGAAGTCTCTGGAAAAACTGAAGAGGAGACTCACAGAGCATGTTTTAAAGTAAGAACATACCCTCATCTGCCAACAGCTGTCCATCTGAAAAGCAGTTCCAGATCATGCCTGATCAATGGGATAGCAATGCATCCACTTAATCATGGTGTTCATGAACAAATGAAATAGTATATATAAAACTGGACCCATGGGTCCCCAAAGCACAAGTACACTGTCTAAACAGGCCTTTCAGATTACTATGGCTCCTGTCTCTACTGCTTCCTAACTTCTGCCTCTATGTCTCCCATGGCTACACAGACGTTCCTTATGGCCAGCCAACAGAGGAAGAAGGAATATGATCCCACTTTACGAATGGATGTTCTGTTATCTGCACAGCTGCTGTATTACAGCCATATGTGGGACTGTTCATAAATGATAATGATCAGGGAAAAGCCTGTCCGAAAAATTAACTTCATCTCTATATCTAGTTGTCCAGTTGGAAAGACTGACGACCCACTATGGATTTGCTTTCATTTATTCAGGGGAGGCTGTGAATAAGTTGACCTATGGGTTAAGTACTTGAAAGAATGAACTATTTGCATAAGAAATTCCAGGGAAAGTAGGAAGTAAATGAACTTTTGGGATGGACACAGACTATGTAAAAGCAATTAAGTATATAGTATATTAAGTTTGTGAGTAAGGCTAGAGAATGACATGAAGCAAGTAAAGGAGGCTAAGGATTCTGGAAGCAAATGCTATTTTATATACAATGGTGAGGACACGTCTCATTGACGAGGTGACATCTGAGAAAGCCCTGAATGACATAAGGGAGAATAGTGCATACTAGGTAGAGAGCCCGATGATTTCAAAAAGACCAGTGGCAATATGTACTCGACCCTTTAAAGGAATAGCAAGGTGGTCAGTGTGGTGGGAAGATGTGACTCATGAAAAGACATCAGAGAGATAAGAAACTTGGAAGAAGCTTGGATTTTACTGAGGGAATGATGGGGCACCATGGTGGGGAGTGTTGAGCAGAACACTAAGTGTTCTGATTTTTTTTAAACGTTTGTTTTGTAAGGGTCACTTTGGTTTGCTGAGAGTAAATCCTTTGCTGAGAGTAAAGTATTACTTAGCTAAGGGCAGAGACAAAGACCAGATAGGAGGCTTTTGTAGTAATCAGAAAAAGTGCTGATGCAGAGCAGGGTGGTGGAAAGTAGATGTGGGGAGAAGGGCTTGACTAATTCTGGATCTACTCTGAAAGTAGAGCTAATAGATATTACTGAAGAATTCAGTGTAAGAGGAGGGGAGGAAGGAGAGTAGAGACAGAGTGCATGCACATGAGAGACAGAGAGAGACGGGGGGGGGGGTGTGGAGAGAGAGAGAGAGGAGAAAGTAAGAACGACTTGCTTTTAACTTGAGCAACCGGGAGGTTGGGATTGCCATTTCCTGCCATGTGGGATCCAGCAGGAGAATCAGCTTTTGTCAGGGAATGAGCGATTTTGTTTTGGACATACACAATTTGAGTGGCACACTGAAAGTCTCAGCAGGGGATCTCCAGTACACAGTTGAATATTATGCATTCAAGTCTGGAGTTCACTGTAGAGATCTGGGTTAGACTGTAGTTTATAAAAGATATATAGTTCTTTGCCATAACACCTGTGATATCCTATTGGATTTGTTTCTATATTCGTACCCTTAATTCGAGGTTGTTTTCGTTGTCCTAGGCCAATGCTTACTAAATGCTTATTGAGCCAAGTAAATGTGTTCATGGCTCACATTTGCTCTCCTCTTCCCTTGGGTACCTGTTTTCCTCTCTAATTTTCATCTACTTGAGGAAAGGATAGTGCTGGACAGGTCTATTTATTCCCACCACCTAGTCCTCCTACTAACATACATATTTGTTATATTGAATTAATTATCCCACACTCTCTTCAGCTCAGTTTACATCTGTATTTGGGACATACTTTTTGAATTAACAGTCACAATTACACTTTTTTAAAAAGATTTATTTATTTATGCAACAAGAACTGGAGTGCAGGCCAGAGGTGTAGGTGGTGAGAGGATTCACCAGAGACAGAGTGGGGAGTAGAACAGACAGCTTTACTGAAATACACTGCTGAGGGGAGCAACAGGCGAGGCAGGAGAGGTCTGCTGTGTCATGTCTGTTGTTCCCTGGCCAGCCGGGGATCTAACTAGTGCTGCAGTGACTGGCGATAGCTTGATAGCACTGTCTTTAACCCCTATGCCATCAGAGAGGCCCCCACGATTATAATGTTGAGATGGGCTTCACTGCAGGACATACTTTTTAAGTTTTAGAAAAAATTAGACATAAAGGCAAAAATTGGAGTAATGAATCTCTTAGTCAAATATAATTGACCTCAGACTTCTCAAATATTATCCATAATATTTATATATGCCTCTATTTTATAACATCTTATAGTTTCCAAAGATCTTTTGTACACTTTTCTCCCCTACAATTCCTACAACCACTCCTAGAGGCCCAGTGATGCCTGGATTTGCCAAATTCAGCACAATTACTAAACAGTAAGGATTGGGTTCAAATATGTTTTTGTGGCTCTAATTCCAGGACTCCTTTGTCCACACTATCTTACCTTTCTGATCACTATATATTTGTTGCAAGCTCATGAAAAATGTATGGTGAAGACTGGAGATGACCTCTCACATCTGTTAGGATGGCTATTGTCAAAAACCCACCCGAAGATAAGTGTTGGTGAGGAGGTAGACAAATCAGAATGGAAAATACTGTGGCAGATACACACACACACACACATGCACACACAAATTAAACTAAAAATAGAATTACCATCTGATGCAGCAATGCCAAAAGAATTGAAATCAGAAATCAGGGCACTCCCATGCTCACTGGTGTGCCATCCACAATAGTCAAGATGGAACCACCTGAGTATCCACCAGTGATTATATGAATAAAGAAAATGCAAGTGTTGATAAGTAAAAAGGAATATTAGTCAGCAGTATAAAGGGAATCTTGTCACATCAATACACTAAGTGAGATATGCAGTCACTCTGTGACCAATACTGCTTGACTGTACTTATTGTGAGGTATCTGAAATAGGCAGATCCACAGAAATAGAGAGGAAAGGTGCTTGCCAGTGGTTGGTGAGAGGAGAGAGGGGCACTTGCTGCTGATGGGGTATATAAAGTGTCAGTAGTATAGCATGAGCAAGTGCTAAGATTTGCTGCACAGCACTTGTGTCTGTTAGCAATCTTCTATTGTGTGCTCGTCTCAGAAGGAAAGAAAACCTTTCCACAGTTTTGTTTTGTTTTATTTTGAAAGAAGTTATGGTAAGAAAATAATCTTGACAATAAAGATGTACTAACATTTCATTTGGGTGTTTTGTGAGTTAGATTATCATTTGGTGTGTGTACTTCACAGGCTTACATGTTGCTTACATTAGAAAGCTGAGAAACACATTCAAATTAATGTGTTCATATATGTGAAAAGTTTTTAAAGTGTCCTACAGTTTTGTTTTTATTGCATATATATTGCTCTAATTCCTAGAGTATGTTATCGAGTGGAAATATAGATAACAGAAAGCATTGCTGTGCACCCATGATATTAAAGAAAGTTCACAGGGACGGAAGAGCACAAGGTATTCTGTGATGGTTCTCGGGTGCTATGGCAGTGGGAGAACTATGCGGACTACACCTGAGGGGAGAAATAAAATATTGCACAAAAATGAAAAATGATGTGAGAAGATAAATAAATAAATAATATAAAGCAACCCTCAGAAGGAAAAATAAAAGCTCTTGGTTTATGGTCTTGTTATCAAATGTTATGCTTAATGCATATTACCAATGTTCATCTAATTAATGCATAATAAAAATATCTAGTGTGATAAAAGGGTAGCTCTTGTGTTCTATCATAACAAAAAAAATTGGAGATAATTTATTGCCCATAAATGTGCATTTAGGACTTAACGATCTTGATAAGATGCCGGAAAAGTCTCTGATTAGCAAAATATCTGATGTAGCAGCGTGGCACCCTGGTGGAGGCCCTGCTAGGAGACATTATAGGATCATAACTGGGGGTTTCTGTCTTCACATTTTCAGTTGCATTTTCCAGGCACATCCTGGAAAGAGAGAAACTTCTGCTTGCTGAGGTGCCTACTCCAGAATGTAAAGTCATGCCATTGTTTTCTTCTCATACCAGTCTCTCATTTTTCATTCTCTTTCAAGGTCCCCTCTCCATTCCACTGGAAGACACTTGGTGTTTCTTCCATCAATATTTTACCTGGGCATTTAGGAAAATCTTGAAACAGAGGTGGGGGTGTATATGCTCTTAGTTCATCTCTTGGACACTTGTCCTTCCAGACTCAACATTCAGAGTATTTTCAGTTTCTTTTAAATTCACTGTAGTGCCAGACAGACATCAAAGGAAGCTACTTGGATCACTTACAGGGCACAGACCACAAAGTCCCCATAAAAGACATGTAGTATCCAGTGTTGAAACACCCAGACCCTCCTCCCTCTCTCTGAAGGGGAGTCTTCGTGAGTGTTTTTACTCTTTCCAGTGAGAAAGATGCAGTGAGGTTTATGCGTAAAACATAACTAGCCTTTCACACATCTGGAATGCTTCCACAGTCTATTTGCACAAAGCTGCTGGAGAGGATCGGCGTACCCAGGCTATGCTGTCTCACGCCACCGCTGCACGTCACAGAACCTCTCCCTAGAGAAGCTCTGAGCGTCCCACTGCTGCAGCTGTGGCTTCTTTCCATCCATGGAGGCATGTCTACGAGTGAGGCAATCTCTTTTCATGCTCCTCTCCAGGCTAGTCTAGCTGGGGAAGTGACTTCTGGATCTTTTCGGGAGCCGCACCTTAATTGCTTGTTCACCCAGCCTCCAGCTCCCTTCCCTGTCCCAATGTCCTTTGGGTGTGCCCAAATTTGGCAGCCAAATTGCAAATCTGGACGTTGTGCTCTTCCTAGTCATTAGTGTCATCCTCTTGTCTGTCAGTCACCTTGGAAGCTCCTTTCAGTGCTTCATTCAGGTCACAGTTGTCTCTTATGTGTTAAGGTAAATAATTGGCATAATTAGGAAATCCTTGCATTTCTACAGGAAGCTTCCATTCACTCATGCCTTCTGCTGCATTCCTGGTTCCTTGAGGTCAATTTTAATGGTGTCCATTACCAGGCATCCTCCTAGAGGCGATTGAGACTATAATACTGTAGGTTTAGATGGTCCCACTGCTCTCGTGCACAGAAGTAGAATCTGAAACAGCACAATTTTAATTTTTTTATTTTTATATTCCCCATACAATTTCAACCCCCTTATTTTGACCCCAATCCCTCCTTTCCCCGCCCCCTCATAGGGTGTCTCTGATTCATAGTTGTTTGTTGATTTTGATTTTTTTTTCTCTTATAATTATTCGTTTTCCTGCTCCCTTATTTAGGTTTTCTAGATTCCTGCTATGAGTGAGACCATCCGGTATTTTTCTTTTTCTTTCTGGCTTATTTTGCTGAGCATGATCTCTTCCAGCTCCATCCATGTTGCTGCAAATTGCATGTGTTTATCTTTTTTTGATTGCTGAGTAATATTCCACTGTGTATATGTACCACATCTTCTTGATCCAGTCATCTATTTTTGGGCATTTGGGTTGTTTCCAAAACTTAGCTATTGCAAATAGTGCTGCTATAAACATAGAGGTGCAGGTGCTCTTTGGAATTAATGTTTCTGGGTCATTTGGGTAAATACCTAGAAGTGGAATTGCTGGATCATATGGAAGCTGTATCTTTAATAGGTTGAGGAATTGCCACACAGATTTCCATAGTAGTTGGACCAGTTTGCACTCCCACCAACAGTGCAGAAGAGTTCCTTTTTCTCCACATCCTCGCCAACATTTGTTGTTGCTAGTTATTTTTAATATGTGCCATTCTCACTGGTGTGAGATGGTATTTCATTGTAGTTTTGATTTACATTTCCCTGATTACAAGTGATGTTGAACATTTTTTCATATGCCTGTTGGCCATTTGTATTTCCTCTTTGGAGAAGTTTCTTTTTAGCTCTTCTGCCCATTTTTTGACTGGATTATTTTCTTTGTTGTTGTTGAGTCTCATCAGCTCTTTGTAGATTTTTGTGATCAGTCCTTTATCATTAGTGTTGTGTGGAAAAATTTTCTCCCAGTCGGTGGGGTTTCTTTTTGTTTTGGTTACTGTCTCTTCTGCTGTGCAGAAGTCTTTAATTTGATGTAGTTCCAGCTGTCACCTTCACTATCACTGCTTTGGGTGATGTGTCTGTAAAGATGTCTTTGAGGTGCATGTCATGTAGTGTTTCACCTATATTTCCTTCTATATATTTTATGGTGAAACAGCACAATTTTTTCACTATTCACCCATTAGAGTTCCAAGTATGGTGAGTTTTATTTTTATTGAAATTTCTTACAGACTATAAAATATTCTACACATTCAAATTTAAAAATTTCTTAATCCTCTCCTTACTTTTTTGCCCATTTCTTACTTTCCTTGATATAATAGTTCTTTAGAAATGATAAATCTTAAAAGAGGATGTGCAAATTATAGGATCTTGTGAGGAGCATGCCTCTCAGATTTGTTACAAAGAGTAGATGTTTCTGATCTAAAGTAGTTGAACGAGCACAGCTGAGATTTCTGGTCTTGGGATCTCTCTCTAAAATTAGTTAAAATAATAATTCTATATTTTTCTTGTTCTCCAAACTGCATATTTTAAATTTTCTGTGACATTTATATAAGCCATCTCCTGGTTCCTTTTAGGACCTTAACCTTGTTCTTGAAGGAACTTTGAGAAACACAGCCTTTGATTTTACTGGGTCTGAAAAATCACACAAAAAAGAAACACAGGATTTTTTGCACAACAGCAACTAGTCATATTAAGAACCAATGTGAGTAGGAGTGTTTTTCAGTTGGACACTTTTAAATTTATTTTAATAAAATACATGGAAATTTGTATCTTCGCTCCACCCCATATGGAGGACAAGGACCTATGTGTCAGGTTGGGATCCTAGGGGATGGCCAGAGCTCCTTGTTCTTTGGGGAACACTGCCCCATGCGAGGAACACTCTCTGGGAGAGTATTGTAGCCATTGCCAGTCTAAATAAGGGGCTAAGAAAATAAACAGATGCACTCAGAGCAAAACACACATGCAAATTAATGATAGTAACAGAGACATGAAACACTGTGGTGCCAGCATTGTAACTTCTTTGAAGTTGAAAGTAAGAACTGTGGGAAGTTGAACTCTAATGGGACATATTTTAGATTTCGAAATAAATCTAAAATCCCTATATTGAAGGAAATTTATCAGCTGGTATCAGCTGATGTTTACAGGTATTATTCTTAACATTATCTTAGTTAATTGTTCATTTTTCACCTATCTGAGTGAATCTAAGAATGTCCAGTAGAGATTATAAAATCTCACTCTCTTTTATTTTACTTTCATCAGGAATATATGACCTGGATTATTCCAGGTTAAAAAACAAGAGTATGAAAGATTCTTCTCTCTAAAACATAATAACTTCCACTAATCACATGTATGCACACACTCTAAGAGCACATGTATACACAAGTGCACATGTGTGCATGCAAAAGCATACCCTAGATGCAAGGGCTGGTAGTGGGATATTTCCATTCTTCCAAGGTATACCTTATGCTCTATGTATACTCCTTATACTAGAATCTTTCTGTTAGTTGGAGGGGTTTAAAAGAGGAGTGGTATTTAGGAGTCTTCCCTGAAGATAATTAAGATGGATTGCTTATTGGGCACAGAAGATCTTTTGCTAATTATCACAAATAGACAAAAGTATATTTCCCAGGTGGCGAGTTCATTCAGTTTGCTTCATTAACTTTCTAGGACTGTGTTCATTAGCACTAAGTAGAAAATGGTTTGCAATATTTGGAGATTTAGTCCTTATCTGGAGTGCCCCCTTTTAATTACTGGTTTTCTATACGCTCATTAGGGTTAAAATAATAGGTATTCCAAAGTTATAAAATCATTTATTATTACCAATTATTCTGTGTTATGTATGATTACAATTTCCATTCCATTGTTAAGAAAATTGGTGACTAGAGAGGCTAATCTGACCACAGTGTCAGGGCCAATAATAGTTTAATTGTGGGTCTGTGGATTCAAGATACATGCTTCTAACCACTTTGTTCAACTGTCCCTGGAGTTCTAAAATCTAATCTGGACTAACGGTGCTATCTGTACCCAGTCTAAATAAAAATTAAGGAGGAAAGAGAGAGAAGCTGACCTATTCATTAAGTTTTTCTACTATCCTAGCCCATAGAATAACCAGAGTAATTTCCCTTATAAAAAAAAATCAAACAAAAAATACAACCTTACATAAATATTTCCTGAGTCACAACAACCTGAACTTCAAAGGGATTATGATAAATAGCAGCAATAAGACAGAAATCATAGTTTATCACCTATTGGTAGAATCTCTAGGGTCCCCGTGTCCTTAGCAAACTTTCTTTTGAAGAAACTCTTCTTTTGAAGGGTTTCTATGTTTTTCCATTTCTCAAGATGGCTTCCTTCTCCCAGCCCTTCTTGTTGGTGTCTGGTTTTCTTTTTCCCTAGTGCTTTCCGCCCCTGGCCAACCCCTGAGTTAACATTTTCTTTCACTTACACATCAGCAATGATGTTGCTATTGTCCTCATTGCTTTACTATTGGGCTCACTGAATTGGATGGGGAACACTCTCATTCTTTTGTTTCTGTGACATAGAGGTGTATGGAGCTCTGAGTTTCTCATTGTTCTTTTGGTGCTCTGGTTCTGTGGTGACCAAGTTCTCCTTGAGTGCATTCAGGAAGAAGATACTTTGAGTGTTGTGCCCCACATTGTACTTGGAGGCCCAAACCAACCTCAGTCATCGTGCCTGGCATCTTCTCACCCTACTAAGAGGTGGCCTGGCTGTAAAGGAGTGGCCCCTCCTCTAGGAGAGCTATCCCTGGCTTCAGCTCTCAGTCTCAGGATGTTTTGTTACTATCTTTCCTCATGCCACTTGGTTCTCCAGTCAGGCCCAGATAGACCTGAAGTATTGGTGTTCAAGTGATTTGGGCCCTTGCTCTGTGAACTTTGGCTTCATTTTTTGTGACTTTTCTCTTTTGTCTCACTTAAATAAACATCTGCCAGATCCTTTTAACACTCTAGAACCTGGTTCTTCACATCCTGAAAGTCCCCACCTTTACCCATCCAACACTCAATTAATATGGTTTTTCTCTTTTATATCTAGTGTTACTATGCTATCATCCTGTCCCAGGATACTACTGCCTATCATTGTGTTGAATGAGGTAATGAATATTCCTATAAGGATGGTATACCAGACAGCTACTCCTGGAAGCTCCTTTGCTCCTACCTAGAGGTTTCCCAACTGGGATGTCCATACCCTTGTTGGGTATGGACAATTGCCTTGGGTTGCAAGGGAATTTTGCAAAAGAGAAATAAAATATTGAAGTTTTAATTTTATTTAATTTTTATCTAAAGGAAAGCAAACTATAAACTTTATAGACTTTATGTCTTGACACTGTTGCCCTTGATATGACTAAAGGTGTCATATCACACATGGCCTGTAAGGAATCCTGAGGGAGGAGGCTATTTGAGGCTTGGCAGTCACTTGGACACTGGTGGTCAGCACAGTGATTATAGATTTTGGATTACATAATCTGACTTTACTAAATTAAATCTTACAATATAATTCAGTGGCTTACAAAAATGGCTACAATGAAATGAACAATGTTGACAAAAGAGGGAAAACATGGAGCTGCTTCTTCACTCAATTTAAGCTCTCATCAGAAAAATTAAGGAGCAGAGTAATGAATATTTAATCTGATATCAAACAAGAAATCAAAATAATCAATTATTCAAAAAGCATCCAAAATAATCAGCAAGACTATTTGCTAGAAGGACTTTAAGTCATTATGACTAGAATGAAACTCATTTAAGGATATATATATATATATCTGCTTTATGAGATAACAATCATTGCAATTGAAAGCCATTTAAAAATGAAAAGTTCAGAAATTATTAGTACTACTTTAAGTGGGAGCTATAAATATTCTGGTACATATAATAAATGGAAAACAAAGCCATTAACAGATAATAATAATAAATAAAAATTATTTTAAAGTTATATTTCATTTTTAGTTTATCAATTCAAAATTCATTTAATAAGTGTCTTACATATGATGTAGACATATACAATTTATACAATTTATAAATAATTAACTATACAAAAAACCACAAGGTTTGAAACATGATGGGAAAAGTGTACTAACCACCAGTACACTTGACCAACTCTATAGAAGAAACCCTGGATCTCAACAGTCTCAGCCTGGATGAACAAATTTATGTGAAAATGAGAATGACAGAGAGATTTGTGACCAACATTTAAATATGATATTGAGAGATGTGGAAGAAATTATGGCCATGTTAGATATTGACGAGGAAATCTATAAGTCAACCAAACAGAAGATTCTGAGGGTCTTTGTTTAGGAGGTAGTATTATACTAGTTGCTCCTTCAGGGATAGTTGACTGACACAAAGAATTTATTCTACACGGAAAACAGATTTTTTACACTTGCTTTTTTTAAATCTAGAAAATATTCACAAGCAAAAACCTGTGTAGATTTTGATATTGAGAAATGACCCATGAGTCTTCCACTTTTAAAAAGAGTTGATTTTAGATAAGTCAGATTTTAAGCTGAATGACATTTTAATTTCCTCCAACCCATACATTAAATGTGGTCACTAACACATGGAACACTTTTTCAGGAGTTAATCTGCTCCAATTATTTTTTTTCAGACAATTTCTGATTTTTTAATTTAAATTAAATTTGTTTCCTTTTTTGATTAAAAAATAACTATACAAACATAGTTGCATTTGTTCAGTACTTTTGCATTGATAGTAAAAAATAGTCAAAATGCTAGAAATGTTTTTTGAAAGAAAAAAGAAAGAACAGCATGTTCTTATGCAAACTTGTATTGGGAACATTTTAAAATTGTTGACAACAATTAAAAAGGAATTAATTTTCTTTGTCTGCCCCCCCATGATTTTTCCTTAGCATTTCTTCCAATTTCAATGGCATTTCCATTCTGTTTTTGCTCTTTCAAGTGGAAATGCCAGCCAGACTATCCTAATATAGTCATACTGTGAAGCTAAGGCCAAAACATCTCCATTCCATATCTTCCATTGCCTTCCCATCTTAATATCCCCCAATTTTTTTTAAAGCCCTATAGGATCTATTCCCATCATTCTGTTTCCAACATCATCAATTATAATTTGCCCTAACTTCACATACTCTGCTTCCCACCTCACCTCCTGAGTCCTATACCCTGCAGGTAGTTCCTCCTTTGGGCTTTCTTTCATCCCAGATTTTCACAGGGTTAACACCCTGGCCTCTTTGGGTCCTTCTGTAACAGTACTGTTACTGGCCACCAAAATCACATTGCCCCTTTTCCCTTGCTTTACTTATCTTCTAGATATATCATAAAACATACTGCTTAATTTATGTTTTGTATATTTTTATCCTCCAGTTGAATGTAAACTCCATGAGGCTAGAAAGTGTTGTCATTTCTAATGCCTGAACAATGTCTGACTTATAATTGGGACTTAGTACATATTTGTTGAATAAATAAATGAACAAATACATTGTATGCTACTTTTGAAGTTAGATGAAGATTCAGCATAGTATTGAAAGTCCTAGCTAGAGCAATTAGGCAAGAGAAAGATATAAAAAGGAATCTAGAGTGCAAACTGGTCCAACCACTATGGAGAGCTGTGTGGATATTTTTTGACCTACTAAAGATAGAACTTCCATATGATCCAGTGATTCCACTCCCAGCTATTTACCCAAATGACCCAGAAACATGAATTCCAAAGGGCACCTGCATCCCTATGTTTATAGCAGCACTAGGCTTACAATAGCTAAGCTATGGAAACAGCCCAAATGCCCAAAAATAGATGACTGGATCAAGAAGATGAGGTACATATATACCATGGAATATTACTCAGCAATCAAAAAAGATAAACACATGCAGTTTGCAGCAACATGGATGGAGCTAGAAGGGATCATGCTCAGCAAAACAAGTCAGAAAGTAAAAGAAAAATACCAGATGGTCTCACTCATAGCAGGAATTTAGAAAACCTAAATAAGGGACCAGGAAAAAGACTAATTAATACAAAGTAAAAATCAAAATCAACAAGCAACTATGGACCAAAGACATACTGCGCCGGGGGTGGGGAGGTTAGGAGGGGAGGGGCAGGAAGAGGAAGGATTAGGGTCAAAATAAGGGGGGGTACAATTGTATGGGGAATATAACCAAAATGAAAATGCATACATTGTGCAAAAAATGAAAAATGATGTAAGAATTATATAAAATAAAACATTTTTTTAAAAATAAAAAAATAAAAGGAATCTAAATTGGGAAAGAGAAGTCAGACTATGACAATTTGCAGATGACGTGATAATATACATAGAAAGCCTTAAAGATTCCATTTAAAAATCTATTCCATTAAAAATCTATTAAAAGTCAGTACAGTAAAGTGGCAGGCTAAAAATCAGTATACAAAAATTGGTTGCATTCTGGTATGCAAATAATAGCTAGAACAGAAAGACTCAATAGTACAATACCACTCATAATAATATAAAAATAATTAAATACTTAGAAGTAAACTTGACAAAGGGGCTGAAAACTGTATAACTAAAACAATAAGACATTGTTAAAAGAAGTAAAAGAAAACACAAAGAA
Organism: Talpa occidentalis; assembly: GCF_014898055.3. Classification (NCBI taxonomy): domain Eukaryota; kingdom Metazoa; phylum Chordata; class Mammalia; order Eulipotyphla; family Talpidae; genus Talpa; species Talpa occidentalis. The sequence continues at coordinate 25,780,660 of NW_023602073.1, read as the reverse complement.
AGGGAAAGATATTCCAAGCTCAAAGTAAATGTACAGTTTCAAAGCAATTTGTATCAGTTTCAATGAAATTCTTAAAAGAAACAGAACAAACAATACTGAAATTTATATGGAATCACAAAAGACCCTAAAGAGTCAAAGCAATCATGACAAAAAAGAAGAGAGAAGGTATCATACTCCCAGACTTCAAACTATAGCTCATAAATGTAGTCCTTAAAACAGCACAGTATCAGAATAAAAAACATGGTGATTAACGGAATAGAATTGAGACCCAAGTAAACTCACATTTATCTGAACAGTTAATTTATGATAAAGAAGTCAAGAATATACAATTGATGGCCTCCCTGGTGGCACAGGGGTTAAGTCTCAGCATTATCACTGCTATGGCCTAAGTTCCATCCCTGGCCAGGGAGCTAACCCACATATCGTGCAGCAGATCTCTCCTGTTTCACCCACTGTCCCCCTTAGCAGTGTATTTCAGTAAGTCTGTCTGTTCTGCTCTCCACTCTGTCTCTGGTGAATCCTTTCACCACCACCACCCCCTCCACCTCTGGCCTATGTCCCAGTTCTTCTACACAAAAAAATAAAGAACATGCAATGGAGAAAGAAAAATATCTTCAGCAAATGATGGGTAAACTGGACACTCATATGGAAAAGAATAAAACTACACCACTATCTCACAAACAAAACTTAATTCAAAATGAATTAAAAACTTGAATTTAAGACCTAAAGCCATGAACTATTTAGAAGAAAACATAGGCAAGACACTTCATGGCATTGGTTTCAGTAATGCCTTTGGAAACAAAAAACAAAAATGTGCACATGGTGTGGCATTAAACCAAAAAGCTTCTGCAACAGTAAAAGAAAATATCATTAAGGTTTCAGACCGCCTACTGAATGAGAGAAAATACTTATGTATCAAACATCAGACAAGTGGCTAGTATTCAAGATCTATAAAGAACTCACATAGGGCCTCCCCTGATGGCACAGGCGGTTGAACGCAGCGCTGTGAAGCTGTCCACAGCCTCTGCAGTGCGGGTTGGATGCCGGCTGGCGGGCGAGGGTCCCACATGGCACGACAGACCTCTCCTGTCACTCCCGCTGCTCCCCTCAGCAGTATACACAACTCCAAAGGAGATAGACAGATGGCCAATGGGCACATGAAATAAAACCTCATTATTACTTAGTATCAGGGAAATGTGTGAATCAAAGACAAAATGGGATGCCACCTCATGCATGTGCAGAAGACCCATCTCAAAAAGACCAGAAACAACAAGTGTTGGTGAGGGCATGGATAAAAAGGGCCCCTGGTACAATTTTTTTGGTGGGAATATAAACTGGTCCATTCCCAATGGAAACAGTATGGAAATTTCTCAAAAGATTAAAAATAGCTCTATCATGGGCCTCCCTGGTGGCGCAGGGGTTAAAGTCTCAGCTCTATCAAGTTATCACAGCCAGTGTAGCACAAGTTTGATCCCAGCCAGGGAGCTACCCACATGGCACAGCAGACCTATCCGGTCTCGCCTGCTGCTCCCCTCGGCAGCGTATTTCAGTAGATCTGCCTGTTCTGCTCCCCACTCTGTCTCTGGTAAGTCTCTCACCTCTCACACCACTGGCTTACACCCCAGTTCTTGTATGCATAAAAAAATATAAATCCTAAAAAATAGGTCTATCATAAGGTTGAAAAATTTCTCTCCTAGCCAGAGACTATAGAAACTTATTCTAAGAGATATATGCATTCCATTATTCACTGTAGCACTTTACAACAACCAAGTTATGGAAACAACCTAAGTGTCCAACCTAAGTGACGGATGAGTGAATTGAGGTGTGAAATACATACACAACAGAATACTACTTAGCTAAAAACAAATAGAGATAAATCTTGCCATTTAAAGCAACATGGTGGGCCTCCCTGATGGCTCAAGGGGTTAAGCACCACACTATGAAGCAATCTGCAGTCTCTGCAATACGAGTTCGATCCCCGGCTGGCCAGTGAGCTACCCACATGGTGCAGCAGACCTCTCCTGTCTCACCTGCTGCTCCCCTCAGCAGGGTATTTCAGTCAGTCTGCCTGTTCTGTTCCCCACTCTGTCTCTGGTGAGTCCTCTCACCCCCTGCATCTCTGGCCTGTACCCCAGCTCTTGTATGCATAAATAAATAAATCTTAAAAAAAATAAAAAATAAAAAAATAAAACAACATGGTTGGACTGGAAGGGATCAAGCTAAACAACATAAGCCATATGTGGATTATAAAGAAATAAAGCAAAGAAACTGACAAAACTAAGCCAAAGTAAAGCCTTGAATTCTGACTGATGAACTGAGACCATCAGAAGGGGAATGAGGAGGGTGGGAGCCCAGTGGACTATGGTAGAGGAGTATGGGTGCCTTTGGTGATGGGTGCAGTGTGGTAATATACATCTAAAGAAGTGTGAACCTGTTTTTCTAAATCAAATAGAGAGTTGTAAATCAATGTTACCTCAATAAAAAATAATGATAAAATGTTAGATGGTAATTTAAATTCCATTTTAATTATCATACATGTTAACTGTTGTAATTACATCACATATGGAAAGTGAGTCTTGGTTGGTCCAAAGGTTAGGGCTTTTTTTTAAAAAGATATATTTATTTATGCATGCAAGAACTGAGGTGCAAGCCAGAGGTGCGGTGTGGGTAGTGAGAGGATCCACCAGAGACACAATAGGGAACAGAACAGGCAGATCTACTGAAATACACTGCTCAGGGGAACAGGCCAGACAGGAGAGGTCTGCTGCACCAAGTGGGTAGCTCCCTGTCGGGGATGGAACTCGTGCTACAGTGAGTGCAGATAGCTTCATAGTGCTGTGACTTAACCCCTTTCTCCACCAGGGATGCCCAGATTAGGGCTTTTTGGAAGGGTTCAATACTGACATTTTGATGCATAATACTTGAGAGGAGGATGAAATATTTCACCAAATTTGGGTTTTCACAAATATAAAATATTTAATTTTGGAGACCTATGAATCATTAAAATTCTAGGAAATATAAATAGAAAACTTTTTGATGTTTATTTATTGAAATATTAAAGGGAATATATAGAAAATGCTTAGAGACAATTTAAATATTTTCTACATGTAGGCCTTATAGAGGGTAAGTTTATGGATGCAGATAGAGTCAATGAAATGATTACATGCACTCTCCATTGCCATAGAAAAGTAAGTAGAAGGCCCTTATTTTGACCCCAAGCCCTCCTTTTCCCGCCCCCCAGCCCCTCCATAGAGTGTCTCTGGTTCATAGTTGTCTGTTGATTTTGATATTTTCTTTCTTATAGTTATTCTTTTTCCTGGTCCCGTATTTAAGTTTTCTAGATTCCTGCTATGAGGGAGACCATCCGGTATTTTTCTTTTTCTTTCTGGCTTATTTCGCTGAGCATGATCCCTTCCAGCTCCACCCATGTTACTGCAAATTGCATTTGTAAGGGGAATATAAAAATAAAATTTAAATAATAAATAAATAAATAAACAAATAAATAAGATATAGTAAACTTTACAAATATATTTATATGAACTGCAATCCTTTATTATAAATTAAAATGCCATCTTCTTTGTGAATCATTAAAATAAAAAGTAAGTAGAAGGCAACTGCACTGTGGAATTATAAAGACACCGTATCTTTGGAAAATTTGAATTCCAGGAAGTAATGTGGCTTGGTGAATCCTCTGAGGAAGAAAGACATTTTATGGCTAACGGTAGAGAAGAAAGAGCATTAAGGTAACATCAACGTTACGTTAGAAAGCAGTGAGCGTTGGGAGCAATTTCCTTCTTACAAAATAATCTGTTCCTCTTTTGGCAGGTGGAGAAGTGGAAGGATGAATGAAGAGCATAAAATAAGCAACTTCTGCAGACATATAATCACAGTTACTACCAAAGCTCACAGAAAATGTTCACTTAAGGCGAACTGACAGCAGATATTTCCTTCTCTAAGGATCAGTCTAATTCTGGCCTACAGGTAATGGAGGAAACAAGGACTCATGGGCATGATGATGCCTCCAAGTTATTTCCTCTTCTCTGTTAATACCACCCTTTTATCACCAAAGAGGAATCAGGAAGGAGGTCACACACCAATTATCCTGAGTTGCACACAAAACTTGCCGGATATTCCTGAATTCACACATTCCCTGGACACAACTGAGATACTACAAAGATGATCCAAATAGTTACTTTCCATCTGCCCTAAAAAAAAAAAAAAAAAAAAAAAACCTCTGTAAAGCATTTTATTCTTCAGCAGTTTTTAGAAAAATCAAGCTTGTCAATGCGCTGCTGAATAATTGGCTTTTTATAGTTTCTGATTTTTCTCAGGCAGATACAGTACTTATAAGGTTTTATAATTATAAACATTTTGCTAGCTTTGTTGATTTGGCAGAGATTCAAGTTTTTATACCATCCAAGTATTAAGTTTTCAAAATATAATCTTGCTTTCATTATTCTGATGGCGGATACCTCTGAATTCTTTGTGAATGGGGAAATAGGACTTCTTTCAGTGTTAATCAATCAATAATCAATTGTTACATTTCAAAGTTTGTTACATGGAGAGAGTCTCTTGCTAATTTTACGATCCTCGAAGCTAAGGGCTGTATCTAATTCATATTTCTATCCTTACAACATTGTATTTGCACGTGACAGATTCTCAGAAAAAAATTGTTAAATGAATGATTCAAACAATAGTGAAAGCTTAATTTAAAAATGGATATCATGCCATTCGCAGCAACGTGGATGGAGCGAGAAGGTATTTTGCTCAGTGACATAAGCCAGAAGGAAAAAGAAAAATATTGAATGGTTTCACTTATAACAGGAATATAGGGAACCAAATAAGACATCAGTGTAAAAAATAATAACAGTACAAAACCCAACAAAGCAAAAACAGACAATTATAAAGCAGAGACATCCTGCAGAGGAGGAGGAGGGAGAGGGATGAGAGGGAGGAAGGGAGGAGCACAGGGGACTGTGGTGATGGTGCACGGGTGCCTTGGGGAAGGAAAGTCTATGTGGATTCAATCTGAGGGGCTAGGGGGAAGCAAATATTGTCTAAAAAATTTAAAAAAATGATAAATGTTAAAAATGCAGTAAAAATGAATAAAATGCAGTAAAAAAACTGCAGTAAAAAATGAATATCAAAGACATGTTTTCTTTGTTGATGAATCTTAAAGTACAGGCAAGGAGACCATGATTACATTAACATAAGGTGGTACAAAATAGCAAGTTCTTATGAATTCCAACAGTGGAGTGGCCTCTTGGTAGAAACTGAATTTAAAGTGATATTGAAAAATGAGTAAGACCTCAGTAACTGGAGCCAATGCTAGGGTACTGCTAGTAGGGTTGTGACAGCCCTGGAGATCTAGCAGTGGAGTCAAGAGCTTGGGTGAGGTGTGTTCTGGACAGACTGAGATTAGTACGGAAAATAGGCCTAGAATGCCAAAGGAAGGAGTTCAGACTACATTCTACAGATCATATTGAACTGTGTACAGTGAGAGAATTATTCAGTTACCGGATTCTTACAAACTTCAGGGGAGAGGATAGAGATACAATTTAAGGACAAGACAAGAGACAAGAAGATGTCACAAAAGTGATAAGTGCTCCTATGAATGTGTGAACTGGGGTGTGAAAGCTGATTCTACCTCTGCGGGCTTAGCACCCAGGGCTGCTGCGCCTGAGCTGAGCCCTGTCTCTTCATGTTGGACATTTCCATTGTGCCCAGATTTAAAAACACTCACCCCAAGAAGCTGGCCCCAGAGGCTCAGCCCTGGGAGCTTCCAGGCAATTCATCTCATTCCCACTGTCTGAGTTTTCCCATGAGGGCTGAAATCCTATGCCACAAACTGGCCACCAAACAGACTCCAGCCGTGCTAACTATTAGTGTTTCCAATGACTCCAAATCTGGCATGAGTCATGTAGGAAATTCCAAACTTATTTTTCAAGTTCTTTAAGAATCACAGGGAAAAGTCATCATATTCCTTAACACTTAACACATAGGACTTTAATGTTGTCTCCTTTGATCAAAACATGATAGGAAATAGTTAAGGTTTCAGTGATTGTGAGAATGAAAACGAAGGCCACATGCAGTTTTTCCATCATTTTTTACTCTTTTTAAGGACTAGCAAGGGCCAATAAGAAACCAATTTAATTTTTGGCAAGCACAGAATTATCACAATCTTGGAAATATGGATTAAGAAGACATATGCTTTTTCATAAGTTTATAACCACAGTCTATCAGTTTTCAAGTAAATAAAGATTAAGTTTGGTTGGGTTTGCAGAGAAGGTACGTTACCCCTCACTACATATTTAACTTTCTTTAAAAGTGAACATCAAGAAAATGGATCTATTCAGAATTTAAAAGAAGACTGGGGAGCTTTGCTTCTGTTAAGAGAACTTGATATGCTCTTCATGTCTTTTTATTATTATTGTGTTTTGGAGCATTCACATTTATTCTTTTTTTATTTTATTTTTATATTCCCCATATAATTGCAACCCCCTTATTTTGACCCCCATTCCTCCTTTCCCCGCCCCCCCATAGTGTGTCTCTGGTTCATAGTTGTTTGTTGATTTTGATTATTTCTTTCTTATAGTTATTGTTTTTCCTGGTCCCTTATTTAGGTTTTCTAGATTCCTACTATGAGTGAGACCATGCGGTATTTTTCTTTTTCTTTCTGGCTTATTTTGCTGAGCATGATCCCTTCCAGCTCCGTCCATGTTGCTGCAAATTGCATCCTTTTTGATTGCTGAGTAATATTCCATTGTGTATATGTACCACATCTTCTTGATCTAGTCATCTATTTTTGGGCATTTGGGTTGTTTCCAAAGCTTAGCTGTTGTAAATAGTGCTGCTATAAACATAGAGGTGCAGGTGCTCTTTGGAATTAATGTTTCTGTGTCCTTTGCTCTTCATGTCTTGATGAGCTCTCAGTCTCAGAGTTCAGTGGATTAAGAGTGTGTTTTGGACTTGGGTAAAAACCTCTTTAGAAAAATCTAAGCAAGACAGGAGTGGTGTTGATGACTTTGGTAGCTTAGAGAAATGAAAACTGAGGAGCATGTTTTCACATGAGTCTCAAGGAAGCAGAGTGGCTTGCGTATTTCCAGTGGGACTTCAGTGTTTCTAAGTATGCTTCAAGTTAGTGTCCTTGGGCCCCCCTGGTGGTGCAAGGGGTTAAGCACATCACTGTGAGACTATCAGTAGCCACTGAAGCACGAGTTTGATCCCCAGCCAGGTTGCTAATCCACATGGCTCAGCAGACAGCTCCTGTCTCGCCACTGCTCCCCTCAGCAGTGTATTTCGTCAGTCTTCCTGTTCTGTTCCCCTCTCTGTCTCTGGTGAATCCTCTCACCCCTTCCCCCACCCCGCACCTCTGGCCTGTGCCCCTGTTCTTGTATGCATAAATAAATACTTTTTTTAAAAAAAACAAGCAAACAAAAAAATGTTAGTGTCCTTGCCCTTCTCACATGAGTCAGACAGACCACCCTAGTGCCCCTTCCCATCTTTACCAAAGCACCACATCAAAGACTTTATAAGCCATCCTTGTCAGTAACTAACCTTGTCTCAGAAGCAGTTTACACCAGCGTAAAGTACTTGCAGGTAGTTTTGCCAGGCTTTTCTCTTAGTTTATCAACATTTCTCCTGCCTGGACCTCAGATGCCCATCTCCCCAATAATCTATGACTGAGCACCTTGTACCTCTGCCTTTGATCCCTGGTAGCTGCCTTAGCCATAGGTCTTCTACCTTGACCACCTGAGCACCTACTTCTGACTCGCACTTGGACTAACCCAGAACACACTGCCATTTAGCTGTCAGCTTCATTAGTTGATGACCTTGACTTTGATGTCCTCACTGAACTCCATTCTCAGTTGCCACACTTAGTAAGACCTCATTAAGGAGGTTTGTGGAGTCACTTCCTTGGGAAGTTTTCATAAGAGAGGCTGAATAAACCAGTTTCGATGGTGTGACTGTAGTGTTGGACTCAGAGGCATCCTTGATAATTCCTGTAATTCCATGATCCTCACCAACATTGTTGATACAAACCACACAGGGCCAGGGGAGGAAGAAAGGAATTCTGTGGGTTACAGAGAATTTTGAGTACCTCAACTCAGGCTCAATTTCAGCTCCTCCTCACACGAGATGTGTTATTTATGGGTGAATATAAGCATGGGAAACTAGAGCTAAAGGAAATGTGGAATTCTAAAAATAATTGGAATTATTGAGAATAAAATGTGGACTATAAACCAAAGCAGGACCACAAAAATGAAGGACTTTTATTTCTTCTTTAATTATTACATATTTCTAGTAGGAAATCTAAATTGACATCCCTTATCATATTTTTTACCTTTAGAAAGATTCCTGAAAACCTGAAGACACTTTTATTTAAATTGTTGTGACTTGCTTTAAGATGAATGGACATAAGACATCAAGGAATCTGGGTGGGATGAGGCCAGTCTGGGCTGCTCCGTATTAACCCCATTATAGGACATGCTGGACCCCTCTAAGGTGAGGTAACACAGGTAATGCAGGTATGGTGTGCTGGGTAACTTGCAGGACTTCGGAGCTGGCCCCTCCTGCCTTTCATACGGGACATTTTCCATTGTGCCCAGAGAAAGAAAACAATGCCTGCTTGAAGAAGGGTCTCAGATGCCCAGCCCAGGAGCCATCTCCAGGCAATTCATCTCACTTCCAACTGTCCGGTGTTTTCCCATGAGAGCTGAAATTCTACCCTGCAAACTGGCCGCCGGACAGCCTGCGCCCGGCATTTCCTTCAGCAGCGCGAATTCCTAGTGTCTTTACAGGAATCCTGACCCAGAAATGCACCTCAATAGGTAAGAAGTTAAAAAAACATAAACAAACAGGGGAAACAAACTGGGAGATAAAACATTCTTGAGCTCCGGGAACTCAGAAAGGGTATTTGGAGCACAATTCACACTTGGGCCAGCCAGTTCTGTTCATGCTGATAAGTCATTTTGAGAAAAACAAATGAATTCATATCTGATAAACCGGCACATTGATAATACCGAATTCCTTTCGCCTTTCTAAGCCTCTGTCAGGGAAGGGGGATAGATAAGTTCTTGCTTTGCAAGGGCTGAGGAGGTAAGATTTACTGTAGATGCGACACAATGGAATATTTCTCAGTTTAAAGTTTCGCAAGGATTGTACTGATAAGTGCCCCTTCCCCCACCCGCCCCGACAAATAATTAACAGGCTTCGTGTCCCCATACCTGCTGTTAGAATGGCGGCAGATAAAATCTGTTTCAAGAGTATCCATTGTTCCAGCCCGAAATAAGAATGGCTGAGAAGATCCCCTGAGGGCTTTTATGATTTTTTAATGATTTTTTTGGGGGGGTTCCTTCAGGTGCTGTCGCTTGGTATACACATATGCATACATACACACATACAACAAAGTCCTTCTTTCTACCCATCCTCAGACCCCTAGTAACTTGGTGACCCCAGAGGAAAACCCAGTAAGCAAATTAGAGACCCAGCCTGGATTCGGAATGTTAGTTTTTTGGGATGGAGTGGCTTCTGGTTCTTCGGCTAGATTTAGCACTGACTTGTATTTGTCATTAGTCTTTGTGATGTTAAATTGTAGAACATAAACAAGTAAAAAAGTGTATGAATCAACCAGTGGCTGGAAGCAGAGCATGTGTGAAAAAGAATGGGAGCAGTGAATTATTTTCTGATTCTCTGGAGACATTGTAAATTATTTATAAAAAAATATATTTAAGCTCTATCTTGAAATATGGATAGAAAAGGGGCAGGTGAGTGTTCTTGTCCAAATACCTCCTACAGTGTAGGTATGCTTAAATGTTTATTTATTAATTCATTCCCAAGAAACACCAACATTGGGGATATAGTGGTTAATAAGACAAACTTGGTTATGTTCATCACAGAAAATGATATAGTTGTTTAGGAGCAACAGACAGGTAAAAAGACAATATACCACAGTCTGCTTAAAACTGAAAACAAGTCTGGAAGAGGGAAGGGTGTTTTCACAGCACATAGTGCATGAATGAGGAAAATGAGCTCTTACTTCCTCTCTGCCCCTCCTTTGACCCTTTCTCCTGAAAGACAGAGTAAGTGTTCTCTTGTTATTATTTCCACAGCAATATATCACCATACTTCTGATAGTCCCTCAGGAGAGTTGTGTGATACCACTTTGGTTAAAATTTTCAGAAAGGGCCTCTCTGGTGGCTCAGGGGTTAAATTATCAGCACTATCTAGCTATCCCCACTACTGGGCATGAATTTGATCCCCAGCCAGGGTGCTACCCACACTGCCCAGCAGACCTCTCCTGTCTCCCTGCTGCTCCCCTCAGCAGTATATTTCAGTCAGTCTGCCTGTTCTGTGCCCCACTCTGTCTCTAGTCAATCTTTTCACCCCCCACACCTCTGGCCTGCACCCCAGTTCTTATATGCATAAATAGATAAAATAAATCTTTAATAAACAAATTTCAGAAACAAGGCTAAGTTCATTCTTCTGCTTCACTGCCTTAAACTATGGATTAGATTTTGTTTTCCTCCAAGAGCAGGCCTGGGCAGAGCTCCCCTTACTTCTTGCTCAATGCTGTTGGTTCACAGGCCCCACAGACGTCCTGCTGGTCCATGTTGGGATACATAGGTTGTCCATCTGGTACCTGCAGGCACTCTACCAAAGACTCCACCAAAGACACCTCTCTTAGTTACCTCACTTCCAAATAAGTTTAGACTAAGTAAACTCAAGGTTCTTTTCCATCCTCTACATTCAGAATTTCTGTCATTGTTCATGTGTTGAGATGAATCTTTGAAATCAATGGTGCTTTTGTATCATTAGAGGGCAGACTACCCTTGGAATAGCAAACAAAAGAGAGTTTTGAGAAATTAAAATATTTTATATGAAGCATTGGATTCTTGTCTTGGTGGCTGAACATCGCAGAGGAGAAGAAAAAAAAAAAAGTGGTGAAAATAACTGTAGTGGCAGGAAGCCACTGATCAGGATTTCTATGATCCAAGCAGTCTGGGTGAAGGAGAGTCCTGGAGCCCTCGGTGGCTTTCTCAGGCTTTTACTGAGCTTTACATGTAGTGTGGCAGACAGGGACACAACAAGCAAGGGTGCTGGGGGCCAGGAGGCCAGAACGCCTCCAAGCGCTGGCAAGTCTTCATTCTGGGCTTCTCTCTCTCTCCTGCCTCTCTTCTGCTGCTTCTCCTGCTTCTGCTTCCCTTGGTGATTATCTCTATACTCCTCCCATGGCCCACAGAAGTAAACAAGAAAGTTTGCAATAATGTAACAACTGCAGGCACCTGATCAGGCAGGGCAATCTTAATGGTGGGAGGGCAGAAAAGCCTGAAAAACCATTTACTCTACAATTCACCCCCTCAGAGTTTTCTGCCATATAATCTATATACATACAATTTTCCCTTAACAAACATAAACACAGCAGCCATGGCCCACAAATGAAAATACAACAGAACACAAATAATTACAGGCAGGGCACCAACCTAGTGGCAAAAGACAGTTATTGGCACCAGTGGATGATCCACCATGTCTACTACGGAAGGAACTGCTTATTCGAGGGGGCACCTCTCAAGCATCTGCCGTCACAAGCCAAGAGCCGTCAGGCTTCCCTGCCTACTCTGGCTGTGCTCTCAGCCACATACAAACACACCTCATCGACCCCCCAGGATGCACTCACTCTGGGATTGGCGATTCTATACTCTTGGGGGTAATCGCCCAACCCTCAGGGTTTCTGTCTGCAGTCACTCCAACACTCGGCTTTCATAGCCACCAATGCGACACGCAGGCCCCTGCACTCAGGCCAACCCATTGCACAAGCTCATGGGTCGGGGATCCGTGGATACAAGCTCCACATGCGGCCTCTCTTCGGTCCCCTCTTTGGCTGTGGGCTCCACCACAAGCCACGTTCCCCACTCATCCCTCAAGGCCGGATTCCTCAGCTCCTAATCCTCACTCAACAGTGAGCAGGGCATCACCCACAGGTGATTTTAAGAGACTCACTGGCCTTCTTTAGCTTACTTAGGCTGTTTAACAGCCACTCAAGGCTTCCCAATCTCAGCACCAGCTTTTGCCTTTCTAAGTTGGCTTTTTCCCTCTGCCTAGCTGCTGGGCAGTACACAGGCTGCTTTTGGCATCAAGGCCCACTGGCCACCCCCAATTTCCCATCTCCTGGGGTGTACAAACAATACCATCCTCCCCCAAGGTCCCAAAAACAGAGCATTACTCTGCCAAAGTTCCTCCGCCTTCTGGCGGGATTATAAATCCAAGTCCATCAGTCTTCTCCTGCATCAGCACTGGGTGAGCTCTGAACCATGGTCCTTTCTTCCCCCACGATTCTGCTGCCTCAGGGGTCATGGGCTGGTCCTCGCAGGCCGTCTCCTCCTCCACTTGAGGTCTTGTCCCGCAGCTCCCAGACCTTGTCCTCCTCCTGTGCTGCAGCATCTCTAGCTCTTCCAGCAGCTCCTGGACTCTGGTCAACACCTGTGCTGCCATGGCATGTCCAGCATTGTCACAGGCAAACACAGTCTGCTCCTCAGCCCCTCCTGAGATCTTCGGAGGGTTCCATTCCCGTCTGCATCAAATCCATCCTGCCAACTTATGCCAATTATAGGGGCAAGGTGGCCAAAGAGTACGTTTTCTGATCCAGCAGACTGGGTAAAGGAGGAGTCCTGGAGCCCTCAGTGGCTTTCTCAGGCTTTAACTGAGCTTTACATGTAGTGTGGCAGACAGGTACACAGCAGGCAGGGGTGCCGGGGGGCCAGAAGGCCAGAAGGCCTCCAAGCCCCTGGCAAGTCTTCACTCTGGGTTCCTCTCTCTCTCTCTTCTGCCTCTCTCCTACTTCTTCTCCTGCTTCTGCTTCCCTTGGTGACTATCTCAACACTCCTCCCATGGCCCACAGAAATAAATAATACAATTTGCAACAATGTAACAACCACAGGTACCCCATCAGGCAGGGCACTCCTAATGGTGGGAAGGCAGAAAAGCCTGAAAAACCATTTACCCTACAATAACAAAGGTATTGCCCACTAATTTGTGGGCAAATATTCATTATTAAGCACATTCTTAGGGTACAGCAGTGTGTCAAACCCTGTGTCCTGTTCGTAGGTCATGAATCAATTTATTACAGTTAAAGAGCACTAAAAAGTAAAATAGAACAAAATAAAAAATAGGTATATTCCTTTTGTAAGAAGAAATATTATCTCAGGAAATTTTGCTTCATATATATGTGTGTGGGAATATGCAGTGAATCAAAATATGGAAGTTATTTTTAATAGAATGTGGAGGTTAAACATTTTGAGAAATATAAGTCTAAGGGATCAAATGTTACTTTTATGGTTAAAATACTTTTAAACTAATATAAAAATTACAGCTTAAGACCTGGTTGATGCAGGGAAAGATTTACACACTGATAAATCAGAATAGTAAGTATCATATACCCAATAATCTTGAAGAAATGGAATGCATTCTATATCATCCACATATACTCATACTCTTGCCTTAGAACTTTTAGTGATTTTCTTCTATTGTAAGTCTGTTATAAAAAAATCATAATAAACTGATTCTTGACTCATTCATATGCCAGTTCTACCATTCTTTACAGGTATGATTTGGAGGAAATCAATCTCTTTCTGCCAAGTTGCTTTATCTTCAAAATTGGAATACTTTCATTTGCAAACATAATTGTTTAAACTGTATCAGCTAATGTATGTATATTAGCTAATGTATATCAGCAAAGTGTTTAAGGCCCATCTCTAAAACATAGCAAACATTCAGTAAGTGATAGTGCTATGGTTAAAGGAATTAAAACAGAGGTTGGAAGAACACAAGGGATTATGGTGATGGTACACGGGTGAATTGGTGGTGGGAATTTCATGGGACTATAACCAAGATGAGAAAACATAAATTGTACAAAAATGAAGAATGATGTAAAAATAAACAAACAAACAAACAAACAAATAAATAAATAGAATAATCCTCCCCTCACCAAAAAAAAAAAAAAAGGAATTAAACATTTCTCCCTTTTTCTTAACTTAGGAATCTAAGTGCAGAACCAGCTGTGTGACAGCTGATAAACCAACTCGGAGTCCCACCTCTGAGCAAGAGGCATCTTTGCCCTCACCTACCCTTAGATCCTACTTACTAGGTGAGACTAATAAGTCAGCATAAATAGCACAGTACAAAAGTTGATTTCAAAAATCTGCTTCAATCGGGCTAAAAGGGTGTATTGCATTTGTCTTACTCTTGTTAAAAAACTAAAGAACTGTTCAGTTGACTGCTGACTTATGGCAACTATGTTGACTGCTGACTTATGGCAACTCGCTACCCTGAATGGCATCCTTTTTCTTATTTCTGTTTCAGATCGTGATGTTAGAGAATAGTAGTTGTTTTAGAGTATCCTATGACAGGAATTGCACATAGGTTAATCAATTGCATTTTAAATAAGTAACCAAAAGCCATGTTATTTGTGAATATCACCAATTGTAGGTGACACAATTCATTAAACATATAACATGTTTTTTCTTGAAAGTTACCTGGTGCCCTCTCTCATGGCCTACAATCTCAGGGGACTTAAGAACTTTCTGGAGATTGAGCCCACAGTCCACAGTCACATGTGCTATTGATGGCTTATCTCAACACATAACAGAATCATCTGGGTTCTGAGTTGTAAGACATAGTAGACATGACCTAGAACACTTTACAGGTGAGTAGACAAAGCCCAGAGATCTCAGATTGTTTGCTCAGTTTTGCCATATGCTTAGTGTGTGGCTCAGACATCCTGTCTCTAAGCCCAGTATCCTTCACACTGCATCCTAAATTCCAAACAATGGGCATGAAATAAAGGCAGGCCTATAGTTCAAGGTCATGGCAGGACTATTGAGAGCTGCCTTTACAAAGCTGGCTGGCAAGTCCTCTCTCAGCCTGGTCATAGGTCAGACTTTCCAGGAGAGGCAGGAAACTGGGCTTACTGCCACTCAACATCCCATATTTCTCTCTAAAGTACAAAAAGAAGCTGGTTCCCTTTCTGAAGGATATTTGACTATGTATTTTAAAAGCCAAGTGAATATTCATGACTTAACACAGTGATGCCAGTCCTAGAAATCATGAAGAAAGAATTTGGATGAGAGCAAAGATTTAGCTACAAGGATGGTAGTGCTTTAATAATCATAAGATCTTGGACCTGGGCCTCCCCGGTGGCGCAGCGGTTGAGCGCTGGGTTGTGAAGCTGCCCGCAGCCTCTGCAGCACAGGTTCGATCCCCGGCTGCTCCCCAGCCACCGGAGGAGGGTCCCACATGGCGGCCAGACCTCTCCTGCCGCCCACTGCTCCCCTCAGCAGTGTACTTCGGTCTTTCTGCCTGCTCTGCTCCCCGCTCTGGCTCTGGTGAATTCTCTTACCCTCCCGCACTTCTGACTGTACCCAGTGCTTGTATAAATAAACAAACAAATAAATAATAAATAAATAAATCTTAAAAAAAATATCTTGGACCTGTGGGAAGTATTTAAATAAATGATGGATGTATGTGTTTATGTATCTGAAGATATGTATGTTCATATATCATCTTTATTTTGTAATCATAAAAATGTTATTTTAGAAAATGACATCCAATAACCTGAGGGGAATATTCTTGATACATTACTCAGGAAAAGTATCTTACCAAATAGCATATACAGAATGATTCTAATTTTGTGACAGAACTCTATATTTATACTTATATTTGCTTAAATCAAAGGCTTAGATTAAATATCCCACTTTATCAAGCACGGGTGATAAAATGACTGAGTCATTAATATTTTTGTACTTGAATTTTCTTATAGTTTCCAAAACAAATGAATCTGGATACACATTATTTTTGTAATGACTCAAAACTATTATTAAAGTTAAAGTCTAGTTTCTTACTTTGCTGTACTTCAGAAATAGTTCCAACAAGCTGAGGATGTGTGGTGGCATTTAGATCTTCAGTGGATGAACAATGGTCAGAACAAGGAAGAATCAGTCTGAAGATTAACTAATTGTATTTCCTAGTCCTTTGGGTTTCATTTTAAATTTTATCAAGTGCAAGATTAAAAAAAAAACTTTCTTGTAGACTACCTGAAGGTAATCGGTGTCAAGTGTATCATGAGAGGAGCAACCAAACAAACTTCATAAACTAAATTGGCAATAATGAAGCTAGACCAAGAACAATTTATCATTGAAAAGCAAGAATGACAGCCATTGAACACTGTGCAGCCAAAATGTAAATGATGAAGCACCAATTTAAAAGTCACCTTTTTAAAAATATATATGAAATTCAAATATTGGCATGAATACCTCTGACACTGGGGCTGGACATTAGTGCCATGAAATCTGATGTATAAAATTTTAGATGGTTCCACTTATAGGAGGAATATAGGGGAAGCAAATAAAGGATCACGGGAAAAAAGAAAAGAGAAAAATTAGCAGGCAACTATAAATTGGAGACATTCAGCAGGGGCAGGGGAAAGAGAGAGCTTAAAACAGGGATGGGAAGAGCACAAGAGACTGTGGTGATGGTTTATGAGTGATTTGGCGGTGGGAATTTCATGGGGACAACACCTGAGAGGAAAAAATCAAACATTGTACAAAAATGAACAATGATGTAATATGTATATGTAAACAATGATGTAATATATACGTGTATGTGTGTGTATATATATATATATATATATATGTATACTCCCAAAACATGAAATTTGAATTTTTAATAAAATCTGATAATAGACTATTCTTGGTTTATGAATACAAAGTTTATAAAACATGCCACAGTTTATTTAGCAAGTTGTTTCTACATAAAATGAAAATCTACGACCTTACACATCACTGGATTTCTTAAGAATTTAGCAAAGGACACTCATTTAAAAATCAACAGTGAATACCACCAAGGTCCCAGGTTAATCCTTTGGATCACTGTAAGTTTAGGGAATTTATTGATTGATTGATTTGTTAAACTTTTTTATTTTCTAACATTATTATTTTTTGAATGGATTATGCTCTGTGAAATGAGTTTATTAATTCTTGGTCAATAAAAATTAAATAAATGGGTTAGAGTCAGTCTACCCAGCATATTTGAACATTGCCAGAATGCAGGGCGAGACTGAGAAGCTTTTTCTGAAGGACTGGGCAAAATTCCAGAAAGTTTTCTTCATTTTCTTTATGTTCCTTCATCTCCATCTCCCTCACCTGCAAGGTCTAAGAAATGAGAAAAGCCCTATGTCAGTGCTTTTGTCTTGCCTTTTTTTCTGGTTATTTTTTCCTTTCTTGGTTTTTTAACAAGCCATCTCTTATCCCTGGGTAATAACTTTCCTTTTCAATCACTATACATCCATATCCTACAGGAATAAAGGGGTAGTTCTAGATTTTTTTTTTTTTTTTTTGCACAGAAGAACTGGGGTGTAGGCCAGAGCTATGGAGGGTGAGAGGATTCACCAGAGACAGAGTGGGGAGCAGATACTGAAATACACTGCTAATGAGAGCAGGAGGAGAGACAGGAGAGGTCTGCTGTGCTGCCATGTGGGTTAACTCCCTGGCCGAGGATCAAACTCATGTTGCAGTGGCTGGCAATAGCTTGATAGCACTGTGTCTTTAGCCCCTGTGCCAAAAAGGAGGCATTTATTTATTTATTTTTGCATAGGAGAACTGAGGTACAGGGAGTAAGAGGATTCATCAGAAACATAGTGGGGAACAGGACCGGCAGATCCACTGAAATACACTGCTGAGGGGAGCAGTGGGGGAGACAGGAGAGGACTGTGGTTAGCTCCTGGCTGGGGATGGAACTCAGGCCATAGAGATGAAAGTATTGATAGTGCTGAGACTTAACCTCTAGGCTACTAGGGAGGCCTGAGTTCTAGAATTTAACAAACAATGGGATACTGGGAAATCTTAGTTACCTCCATCTTCAGACAATTAGTGATTGTGAGGAAATTGTTAGCTAGGCCCAAGAAGAAAACCTGAGAATCCTAACCTTTAGACCATGATGCCTGAGCCTTTGAATGTTTAAGAATTAGATGTTGATCACAAAGATTTACGAAGAACTCACATGACTCAACAAAAACAAACAATCCAGTCAAGAAATGGGCAGAAGAACTTAAAAGACATTGCTCCAAAGAGGAAATGAAAATGGCCCACAGGTATATGAAAAAATGTTCAACATCCCTATAATCAGGGAAATGCAAATCAAAACCACACTGAGATACCACCTTATGCAAGTAAGAATGGCACATATCAAAAAAACAAGCAACAATAAATGTTGGGGAGGATGTGGTGAAAAAGGAACTCTCCTGCATTGCTGGTGGGACTGCAAACTGGTCTAGCCACTATAGAAAGCTGTCTAGAGTTTCCTCAGTCTACTAAAAATGGAGCTACCATACGACCCGGCAATTCTACTCCTAAGGATCTACCCAAAGGACACCAAAACATTGATTCAAAAGATCACCTATACCCCTGTGTTTATTGCAGCACTATTTACAATAGGTAAAACCTGGAAACAACCCAAATGTCCAAAAATAGATGACTGGATCAAGAAAATGTGGCATATATACACAGTGGAATATTATACAGCAATCAAAAAAGATAAACTCATGCCATTCACAGCAATGTGGATGGAGCTAGAAGGAATTATGCTCAGTGAAATAAGCCAGAAGGAAAAAGAAAAATATCAGATGGTTTCACTTATAGCAGGAATATAGGGTAACCCAATAAGACATCAGTTTAAAAAAATAATAACAGTACAAAACACAACAAAGCAAAAACAGACAATTATAAATCAGAGACATCCTGCAGGGGAGGAGGAGGGAGCGGGATCAGGGGAAAGGAGGGAGGAGCACAGGGGAACTGAGGTGATGGTGCAGGGGTGCATTGGTGAAGGAAACTCTATGGGGACTAAACCTGGGAGGGTGGGGCAAAACAAATATTGTTTAAAAATGAACAGTGATATAAAAAAATTAAAAAAAACTAATTAACAAAAAAATAAGAATTAGCTGTGTAATGGGTTTTTATAGGCCCCTCCCTCTGACAGTTTTTATAGGCCCCTCCCCCTGACAGTTTTTATAGGCCCCTCCCTCTGACAGCTGACATGTCTCCCTCCAGACACAGAGGGGAATGAGTACAGTAGCAGTGTCTGGAGACCTCAAGATCTTATGGGCACCGAGATGACAATGGGCTGAGACATTGGCCTTGTGTTGCAGGGCCAGGCTCTGAGGCTAATTAGTGCTCCCAGACTGGAAGGTACCCACCCGCTCCTGCCTTGCACTGACCCTGCAGTGTCTGAAGCCCTTGGAAGCCTAGGAGCCTTGTCCCTTGACCCCCTCCATGCTGCTGTCTTCCCCTCTCTGTGTGATGCCTTTGAGCTTCTTAAGGTTTTTTTGACTCTGTCAACTCAAACTCACTCTCAAAAAAGGTGCTGACATTTGAGTTGGACTTGGATTGAGCACAGCATCTGCACGGAATTGTTATCCTCATGTGTCTTCAAATAGTGTTAAGTTCCTATCGCCTGGCAAGGGTTGGAGTCATACACTGGAGACCAGGGGTTTTACCCAGATTCTCTGAAATCACATATAAGTTACTTCTTCCTTGGATAAGGTCCAAGTGGGAATGGTTGAAAGGTATTAATTTAAGACATAACCATTGTTGGCCGCTCATAGCTCTCCCTAGGACCCCCAACAGAGAATTTTGATTTTTCTCAGGTAAAAGACAGGGCCAAGACACATGTGCCTATGTTAGATCGTTACATACTATACCTTGGGCTATACACATGGACCTAAATTAGCTGGGCCTCAGTTTTCCTTATCTATAAAGTGAGTATAACTAGTATTATTTTATAAGAGAGTTAAATGTAATCGTATGTATATAAAGGCATTTGACAGAATGGTTGACATCCAGAAATCTTTTTTTTTAAAGATTTATTTTTTATACAAGAGCTGGGGTATAGGCCAGAGGCATGGGAGGATGAGAGGATTCACCAGAGACAGAGTGGGGTGCAGAACAGGCAGATGGACCAAAACCACTGCTGAGGTGAGCAGCAGGCAAGACAGAAGAGGTCTGCCATGCCATGTGGGTATCCCTGGCTGGCTGGAAATCAAGCCCATTCTGCAGAGGCTGTGGACAGCTTCACAGCGCTGCACTCAACCGACTGTGCCACTGGGAAGGCCCCCAGAAATCATTCTTGGGTAACAGCAACTCTTCATTTCTGAGGTTTGAAGGGTTGGGACCCTACGTGGAATACGGTCCTTAGGTGAGTACTTGGTGTTGTTTGTTTGTTTCTAAACTGAAAGAATCAACATTAAGTAGCAAGCCATCTTATCTTACTTTGGACATTTGGGGGCCACATGGCAAGGGGTTATGAGCAGGAACCCTCTTTGGCCTTGAAGTAGTTCCCCTGGTCAAGCAGAGCATACACAAACCTGGTTGCCTGTCCTACCCTCAGTCTTTCTTCTAACACAAGATTTAATTGTCTGGTTGATTCACCATGTATTTCTAACTGTTAATTTTGATTCATGTCCCATGTCAACCAATGTTCCAAGACAAGAATGAAATTATCTCTCAGAACCCAATACAAACAGAAGAAAAGGCTAATCCACAAATCTTAATAAGCCATCATGCATTTCAGTCATAGCTGTTGTGTGTCACGGAGTCACATGGCAATTACAAATTTATGTATCTGTACATGCTGCTAGATTCAGTTCCTTGAAGTGACTTTTATATATCCCTAAAGTCAAATATAGGAGGTGCAAAGCATATTACCTTGTTAATCAGTTACTTAACCTTTGTTTACTGAGACTAGTCAGGGAGTGCAGAGGTGATGGTTTCATGCCAGGAAAGCAGTTGTATAGGAGAACAAGTATCCCATAGCATCCAAGAAAAGAAGCTGGGTATTTCTGTGCCTTCTGGACCCCAGGAGGATATGGGCATTGCACTGCAATTGTAACAAAATACCTTAGAGCAGGTGGCTTTTATACAAGAGTTTACTTCTCATAGATTTGGAGGCTGAAATCCAAGATCAAGGTGCTGGCAGATCCTGTGTCTGAGTTGTGACTCCTGACTTCTTGTTGTAGCCTCACTTGGTAAAAGAGAACTAGCTAGCTCTCTGGACTTTTCTTATAAGAGCACTAATCCTATCCATAAGAGCCTCACCCTCATAATAAAACCACCTCTTATATATCCCCCCTCCAAATACCATCACATAGGGCCAAGACTTTCAACATAGTTATTTGCGGGGGGGGGGGCATAAACATTCAGTCCATTTCAGTGTCTTTTTGAAACATCAACTTCGAACGCTACCACCTTTGCATACTTCTTGCCACTTCTTCCACTGGTAAGGGCTGTGGCGGGGCTGAGGGCAGGAAAGGACAAGCATGTCTGCTGGACACAGTTCTGCAGAGCACAGAAAGCAGCCCCAGCAGCCTTTCAGTCGCTTACCCTGTGCCCCAAGAAGATGAGAACAAATCAGTAGCACCATGTCCCAACGGGGTCCAACAGCCTTTTCTACAAGCTTTTGCCTTGGAGTCACTATTTGGAACAAGGTTATTTTTATTCTCACCCTTGTGACAAAATACCCACAAAGACGACAATGCCTGGGACATGGAAAGCTGTGTTTCTAAGAGGAGCTGTCAATGTTCCCAATTCTGTGACTCTGTCCCATTCCATCTGGGGCTGCAGTCATCTCTCTCACTCCCAATAAATCTCCAAGCAACTACACACACATTTCTAGTGAGAAAAGGACAGAAAATCTAACCCAAGAGCAAGAAAATCTGATGTGTAAATCAGAACTGGCTAAGACACCAGGATGCATTGTTCTATCTTTCTTGTTTTATTTGATCTTGGTCTCTGCTCTACAAGATGGGGAGAGAAAAAAGCAACAAGGAGAGAGATCGAAGAGGGAGGTGGGAGGTTATACGAGACGAATGGTCAATAATTGACCGAAAAGTGAGAGCCAAGAGCTGAAATATTCTTTTACTAAGTAAAAATAATGGCTATATCTCCTATGAGAATCTTCCTCTTTGTTCTTTACCTTGTCTCTTCAGGGATGGAGAAAACCGGGCAGCGGCAGAGGAAGTTCCAGTAGTTCCACTCGATCCTCCCCTACCTGGCCGCTTCCCCTTCTGTTTCAGCAACCAGTGAAGATCCATTACTGCAGCACTGGCCGCTATAGTGACGCTGGCTTTTCCTTATGGAATAGAACCAAGTTATTCACCTTTATATTTCAATAGCAAGCCTGTAGCGTGTTTAAGAAATGTTTGGAAAGGGCCTCCCCAGTGGCACAGCGGTTGAGCGCTGGGTTGCAAAGCTGCCTGCAGCCTCTACAGCGCCGGTTCAATCCCTGGCTGCCGGCCGAGGGTCCCCCCCTGGCGTGCAGACCTCTCCTGCCGCCCGCTGCTCCCCTCAGCAGTGTACTTAGTCGGTGTGCGTGTTCTGTTCCCCGCTCTGGTGAATTCTCTCACCCTCCCGCACTTCTGACTGTACTCAGTGATTGTGTAAATAAATAAATCTTTTTTTTTTTTTAAAGGAAATGTTTGGAAGAGCTAAGCAATCGCTCCAACAATTTTGTTATTTGTCCAGGTGGTTAAAAATCCTTAAGTTAGATGCTTTGTCACACTTTCTCTCTTTTCTATTCCTGTGACCATTGGGAGAAAAAGACAGTCCTTACCATCGATAGCTAAAGAGGGACTGAAGTTCATATAGGAATTATGCTGACAATATTGGCAATAAGGTAAACGCCACAGGGCACGGTTTCTGTGGCTGATTCTGTCTCTCTTGTAGGATGAGGTGTGAGGTTGGCTGACAGCTCAGTGCTTCCTGAAGACACCCCAGTCTGCTGCAAAAGAAGAATTGAGAGCTTTTTGTTACAAATGAGGTGTGAGGGAATCCAACTCTCAAAAGTGTAAGAACAAAATGGGAAGAAGGGGCCTTGATGTGTTAGTACCATCAGGCAGCAAAACAATATTTATCCTGGCTCTAGAGATTTTTTAATCTTTCCTGCTCTCCATTTGTCCTCCTTCAACTTTCCTGGCAAGTTGGCATAGAATAGTTACGGTTGGAACAAGAATCCTATAAGATTCCTCCTGTTAGCCAAAACAATAATAACAACAAAAGTTCAGGGTAGATCATTGTTTTTAATACAACACATAAAATAAATCTTATATCTGGACTCCCCTGCAGGCGCAGGCGGTTGAGTGCAGCGCTGTGAAGCTGTCCACAGCCTCTGCAGCGCAGGTTCAATTCCCAGCCGGCCAGCAAGGGTCCCACATGGCGCAGCAGACCTCTCCTGTCTCGCCCGCTGCTCCCCTCAGCAGTGTATTTTAGTCAGTCTGCCTGTTCTGTTCCCCGCTCTACCTCTGGTGAATCCTCTCATCCTCCTGCGCATCTGGCCTGTACCCTGGTTCTTATATAAATAAATAAATAAATCTTTAAAAAAAAAATCTTATATGACTTTAAAAAAAAAAAATCAAAGCCACCATGAAATACCACCTTACACTGGTGAGAATGGGCCTTATTAAAAAGCCTGGCAACAACAATGCTGGTGAGGATATGGAGAAAAAGGAACACTCTTACACTGCTGGTGGCTGGTCCAGCCACTATGCAAAGCTGTGTGGAGGATCCGCAAAACACTGAAAATGGAACTCCCATATGACCCAGTGATTCCACTCCTGGAATATGCCCAAAGAACACAAATATACTAATTTGAAAGGAACCTGCACTCCTATGTTTACTGCAGCTCTATTTACAATAGTCAACACATGGAAACAACCTAAATGCCCCAGTATAGATGACTGGATCAAGAAGATGCGGCATATATAGCATGGAATACTGCTCAGTGATTAAAAAAGATAAACTCATGTCATTTGTGGCAATATGGGTAGAGCTAGAAGGGATTATACTCAGTGAGACAAGTCAGGAGGAAAAAGAAAACTATCAGATGGTCTCACTTATAGGAGGAATGTGAGGAAACTGAACAAAGGGTCCAAAAATTCACAACTCTTGCAAGCTGACCATAGATCTGAGGTGCACAGCGGGGGAGGGGCGAGGGCTCAGGGGACTGTGGTGATGGTCACAGGTTCTGAGATGGGAGAATTATGGGGACTACACCTGAGGGGAGAAATCAAATATTGTACAAAAATGAAGAACAATGTAAGAAAATTTTTAAAAAATGAATAGGGGATGTAAGACAGACTCAAACTGGGTAACACTCATCACTGTCTCCACTGTTTCATCCTGATCCCATGCCTCCACATCATCTCCCCACAGGGCACCCTCCCACTGTGCATTCCTGTATTCTTCTTCTTATTATTATTACTTGGCGACCTCTGTTCTGCTCAGAATGGCATGCGAAATGACTGCTTGTGGAACCGATCTCCATTGTTAGGGAGAATAATAAAAGGATGTCTGATAAGCATCTTACGACAGATTTTTTTCTCCTACTGAAGCATATTGACGGCACAATTTTCCAAATTTGCGTTCTACCTGCAGCTCTGTGGAAGGAGCTGAGACTCCTTGCCAAAAGAAGATATTGTTCCTTCATTTCTAGAAGCTGCAAGCACTTACCAGATTGCTGTAGATATTGTCTTAGAGTTGACTAATTCTCACATTATCTGGAAGCCATAAATCTCTGGTTTTTAAAAAGACTTTTGAACTCTCTTAATGTTTCAGGAAAACCTATTTGATTGAAAAGTGTGTGAGCAGGTACAATGTAGTCTGTGCAAGAATGGGTAGATTTAAATAAATACATGTGAAAATCCAGATTATTTTTAAAAAGGTAGATTGAAAATGATGTTTTTCCTTTTTTTAAGAGTTATTTATTTATGCATGCAAGAACTGGGGTACAGGCCAGAGGTGCAGAGGCTGAGAGAATTCACCAGAGACAGAATGGGGAGCAGAACAGGCAAATGACTGAAATACACTATTGAGAGGAGCAGCAGGCGAGACAGGAGAGGTCTGCTGCGTCATGTGGGTAGCTCTCTGGCCAGGGATCGAACTCATGCTGCAGCAGCTGCAGATAGCTTCATAGGTTGCATATTAGCCCCTTGCGCCATCAGGGAGGCCTGAAAATGATATTTTTGTTTGTGGAACATTCAGTAAAGGAAGATGAGAATTTTTCAGATTCTGATATAATAACTATTTCTCTTTCACAGGAAGCTTTCTGAGTCTTCATGCCTATTATGAAGAACAGTCTAGGAAGATGTGTTTATGTTTGTTGGAAACTATGCTACATATCTTTTGAATGCCCACTCTAAGAGCCAGTTTTTCTATGACTCTTTTAAATAAGAGAATCCCTACATATTTAATATATAATTAAATTAAGGGCATTTTAAGTTACATGCCAAAATGTAGGAATGTCTGTTGGCTACAGGTAACTCTTTTTTATGGTCCTCTAATCAACTGTATTCATCATGTGTGCACAGCACATAAGACCCTATACTAAGTATTTTGGATATTGAGAAACTAGAAAGACAGTATCCGTACCGTCAATGAAACAAAATATCTATTGATGAAATAAGTCATAGATAGAAAATTAGATAGGAAATTAGAAAATACAGATAGAAAATTAGATTTAAAATACCAAATAGTTGTCACAAAATCTTTGCAGGTGATGTGGGTATTCAGATCACAGAGAGAACATTCCAAGTTATAACGCTGAGGAAATTTTTCATGAAAGAAGTGAAGTTTGGGCTTTGAAGAAAAAAAAAATTTTAATATAGGATACCTCTTTTTTTTTTTTTTGAGATTTATTTATTTATTTAAACAAGCTCTGGGTACAGTCAGAGGCATGGGAGGGTGAGAGAATTCACCAGAGCCAGAGTGGAGAGCAGAACAGGCAGACTAATGAAGTGCACTGCTGAGGGATGCAGCGGGCACGTCAGGAGAGTTCAGCATGCCACGAGGGACCCTCACCTGGCGGCCGGGGATCAAACCAGTGTTGCAGAGGCTGTGGGCAGCTTCGTAACCCAGCGCTCAACCACTGCGCCACCAGGGAGACCCTGAAGAAAATTTTGACTCATATATTCCTACTGCTCCATTTCATCCTATAATTGGGATTAATTTAGTTAACAAACCAGAATAATAGTTCCTTTTGTCGATTCATGTATCTCTCAGAAGATCACAAATGTAAGCAGAAACATAGAAGGTTAAACAAGGGTAGTTTCACAGGACATACAGAATTTAGAAATCTAAACATAAAGGGAAGCCAAAGTCGTTGATCTAAAGCCCCTATCTTCAAGAATCTTGGTAATGATTTAGCATCTTGGTTTCAATCAAGCCATTTAAACTTTAATGTTTTCAACATAGTAGTCACCAAAATAAGAAGAAATAATTGGAGTTAAATTAATGTCTCAGACACTCAGACAGTGTCAAAGGGTTGTTGGTTTTAACATTTTAAAATTGCTGGGAATACCTACTGTGATTCCTTCTAACACAATGTGAATAATAAGGAAGAATGTTAACGATTGCACTGTAGTTCTGCATCTTGTAACATTTGGTATATATAAAGTTCCTCCATTTTCTGTTCACCAGATGTGCCATATTTTTATTAACATAAAATTCCAGTGTGATTCTTAAATAATCCAGATTCAGTGACATAAAACAACTGAGATTTGGCTAAAATGAAATAGATGAACTAAATTCTACTTAGTGTCTTACTTTTGAAAGTAAAACAGCTTTCCGAGGCCATGGCTATACATCTTTAGAAGCAGATTCTGTTTTCAAGAGTACAATTTTAATAATATAGGCATTATTTAGAATTTGTTACAAACTGCTTTCATGACAGGATAGTAGTTTTTGTTGAATATATTTATTTTAAACATTGAGGATGATGATATTTCTTTCACTTAATTTGTTCTCTAAGTTATTGGGTTTTAATAGCTTATTTTCTGCTTTGTTATGAATGAGACAAAAGGAAACAAAATCAACACATAATAAACACCAATTTCATTCACTTGAGGGAAATTAACAGTTTACAATTATTTGTAAAGCATGCACTCACCCTTTTATGTGGAAAGAAGAGAGATTTGAACCAGACCCTCAAAGAACTTCCCTTCTAGGGGCCTCCTTGATGGTGCAAGGGGTTAAGACACAGCACTATGAAGCTATCCACAGCCACTGCAGCATGAGTTAGATCTCTGGCCAGGGAGCTATCCACATGGCACAGCAGGCCTCTCCTGTCTCGCCCGCTGCTCCCCTCAGTAGCGTATTTCAGTCAGTCCGCCTGCTCTGCTCCCCATTCTGTCTGAATCCTCTCACCCCCCCATACCTCTGCCCTGTACCTCAGTTCTTGTATGCAGAAATAAATAATTTTTTTTTTAAAGGACATTCTTTCTTGCTAGGGAGAGAAGACCTGCCACATGGTCTAATTAACAAGCCCTAACTTAAATGATCACATTTAGGGCAAGAGTTACATAAATGGGAATGAAGACCCTGAGGAAATTCAGAAGAGGGCAGGACATGACTTTTTAGATACATTCCATTTGGACAGTCTTGAGGGCAACAAACATTGGAATTAGGTCATGCTGTTTATGACCAGTGAGAAACAAACCACTTAAACAAGGGAACAGTAACATTAAAAACCAACAAAAACACCTTCCTGATTAAAGTAGAGATATCTTTGGGGGAGAGTGAAGTATTAGCTGAGAGTCTGCCAAGTGAT
Source organism: Talpa occidentalis (assembly GCF_014898055.3). NCBI lineage: Eukaryota > Metazoa > Chordata > Mammalia > Eulipotyphla > Talpidae > Talpa > Talpa occidentalis. The sequence continues at coordinate 25,753,015 of NW_023602073.1, read as the reverse complement.
GTGGACTTTGAAAATTAAACAAAAGAATCTATAGTAATATGTGGATGTCCGACTTCCATAAAATCCTGAGGAGTGCTGGCGAACCCCAAGCCCCACTGGGTATTTCACCACCAGCATAAGTCATGCATTTTTTCCAATTATATTACCGAAGTAAATTAGAAGAGAAAGTTATCTCATAATATGTGTTTTCTTTTAACTTCTAAATTCTTGAACTCTTGGTGACTGGTGATTGCTTTCTAGCTTTTTTAAATGTAGGAGGGAAGAGAGACATTCTGTGATTTGGAAGCTGACATTTTTTAAGGAAGTTTTGTGCTTGAGTCTCTAATTTTTTGTTACACACATTAACTACACTCAGATATGACAGCTGTTCTGTGTAATAAATAAGAAAACACCTTTTACCAGTGTATGACCTTGAGAAAGTTATTTTTACATGTGCCTCAGTATCTGTATATACAAAATTGGTAAAAGGATGATGATGGTAAAGTAATATCTATCTCAGAGAATTAAATGGATGTTTAACTATAATATGTATAATGTGTGTGTATATATAAACCATAAATATAAATATATATACCTTTTAGAATAGTGCTTTATATAGAAGAATTAATTGGTATCAATTATGATTGTTATATAGTAACAAGAGTGTTCCTAGTATTATACCATAATTAAATGGATTAAGTTTATTGTATGTAGAAAGAACACTATAAAATCTAGATATTAGATAAAAAGTCTTGAGAACCATATAGTCAAAAACAGGAAACAATCATAGTTTTTAGAGAGAAAATACTTTTTTAAGAAAATTATTTAACTATTCAATAGATGGGGAAATGCACAATCTTACTTATCTAGAGAGGGTTTATGTCAACTTTGTAGGAATGAGATGTTTCTAGAGCTGGGATTCAGTGTCATGGTATAGTGGTTCATTATTTTCCCTAAAGAATAATCCTTCAAACATTCAAAATAAAGAATGTAAAATTTCATAATGGAGCCAACAAGGGTGCTGCTTTTTAATAATAGCATTTTAAGTAAATTTTAATGTAATGATGAACTTAAGGAAATTGTATGCATAATTTGGAAATTGTATGCATATTTATGTGTGACTTAAATAATAACAAAGCATCTTTCAAAATATAATCAGATAATTAAGGGCCAGTATATTTCTTTGCATATGTTTTGTGAATGTCAAGGGTAAAAAAATAAGTATTGATAGCATTGATTGGTACAAATGATAAATAGCAGAGTGATAGAAAGATGACAAAAGATAAATGAAATCATTTTGACCTTTGCATTTTATATCAGATTTATTGGTAATAACACTGCTTTATTAAAATGTGAATATAGCACTATAATATAAAGGTAAATTTATTTATTTTTGAATTATCAAATATTTTATTTTATTTTATTTTATTTTTTGTGCCTCATTTATTTATTTATTTTAAATTTTATTTTTATATTCCCCATACAATTGCAACACCCTTATTTTGACCACAATCCCTCCTTTCCCTGCCCCCCCATAGTGTGTCTCTGGTTCATAGTTGTTTGTTGATTTTGATTTTTTCTTTCTTATAGTTATTGTTTTTCCTGGTCCCTTATTTAGGTTTTCTGGATTCCTGCTATGAGTGAGATCATCCAGTATTTTTCTTTTTCCTTCTGGCTTATTTTGCTGAGCATGATCCCTTCCAGCTCCGTCCATGTTGCTGCAAATTGCATGTGTTTATCTTTTTTGAATGCTGAGTAATATTCCATGGTATATATGTACCACATCTTCTTGATCCAGTCATCTATTTTTGGGCATTTGGGTTGTTTCCAAAGCTTAGCTATTGTAAACAGTGCTGCTATAAACATAGGGGTGCAGGTGTTCTTTGGAATTGATGTTTCTGTGTCCTTTGGGTAAATACCTAGGAGTGGAATTGCTGGATCATATGGAAGCTCTATGTTTAGTAGGTCCAGAAATCTCCATACAGCTTTCCACAGTGGTTGGAGAACCCCAAAAACTCCACAGAAAAGCTAATTCAACTCATCAATCACTTCAGTAAAGTGGCAGGATACAAAATCAACACGCAAAAGTCAGTAGCCTTCCTATACACAAACAATAAATCTGAAGAAGAAGAAATCAAAAAGACCATCCCTTTTGTTATTGAAACAAAAAAAATCAAATATTTGGGAATAAATCTAACAAAGAGGTAAAGGACCTATACAAAGAAAACTATAAAACACTGTTAAAAGAAATAGAAGAAGACACAAAGAAATGGAGAGACATCCCCTGCTCATGGATTGGAAGAATAAACATTAATAGATTATTTTAAATGTAAGTAAGTTCACCTATTTCTGTATCAGATTATCCCAAATCCAGCTGTTTAAAAAAATAAGCATTTATTATTTCCACATTGTATCTGTGGGTTGGGCGTTGGAAGGGGTGTCTCTAGTTCAAAGTGTTCCAGGGAATTGTGGACAAGATGTCATCTGGGGCTGAAGTCACCTAAGGCTTGACCAGGGCTAGAAGATCTTCTTTCAAAATGATCACTCAAGTGGTGACAAGTCAGTGATAGCCCCTGGCAGGACATTTAAGTCCCTTGCCGTGTGAATCAGCTTCCAGGGCTGCTTGAGTGTCCTAACATCATGGCAGGATATGTGTGATCTGAGAAAAAAGAAAGGAAATAGTTGCAGTGCCCTTTTAAAAACCAAATCCTCAAATCCTCACACTGTCATTTCTGCCACTTTCTAGTATCAGAAGCTAGGTAATAGATTATTAGAGCTACTTTGGACATATATACTCAAAGGAATGAGAATTAGCCCTCACCTTTAGAAAAGAGGAATGCCAAAGAATGAATTAATTTATCTATCTGTCTATCTATCTATCTATCTATCTATCTATCTATCTATCTATCTATCTATCTATCTATCTGCCTACCTACCTGCCTACCTACCTACCTACCTACCTACCTACCTACCTATCTATCTATCTATTTTTCCTTACACTGTTTGCTTTCTTTTCTCAGGTGTAGTCCCCATAGAATTTCCACCACCAATTCACCTGTGCACCATCACCACAGTCCCCTGTGTTCTTCCCACCCTTGTTTTGATCCCATTCCCTCTCTCTCCCTTGCAGAATGTCTCTGATTTATAGTCAGAAGGAAAAAGAAAAATACCAGGTGGTTTCACTTATAGGAGAAATATAGGAAGAGGGGGGTCAAGGACAAAAATAGTAATAATAATAATAATAATAAAGACAACAAAACAAAAGAAAAATGCCAAAGAATTTAAAACAATCACACAAATTAGTGCATGTTATACATGTAGCAAATACCAAGAAAACTCAAAAGATGTTAACCATTGCACCCAAATAATCATCACTGTTATCTAATGCACTGCCCATAGGAACTGAACATTGTTCTGTGTAGGTGTATTTTGGGTGAATGTGAGTTGTAACAAAAAATGACTTTGTAAGATCCACACAGGACTAAAAGGGCCTAGTGTGTCAAAACACAGCACTAGCATTTTTTTCCCCAATTAGTCCTTGCTTTTAAAACTAAACTTCTTGGGTCTCCCTTGTAGCAAGCTATCCACAGCCACTGCAGCATGAGTTCGACCCCTGGCCAAAGGAGCAGACCTCTTCTGTCTTGCCCCTTTCAGTCAATCCACCTGTTCTGCACCCACTCTGTCTCTGTCTCTGGTGAGTCCTCTCACCCCCCACACCTCTGGCCTGCACCCTAGCTCTTGTATGCATAAATAAATAAATCTTTAAAAAATAAAACTAAGCTTCTCCCAGGGCACACAGGGACAGGGAACACATCCTACCTAAAGCAACCGGATAACACATGCCATATTTACTGTAGGACTCTTATTTTAAAACAAACAAACAAACAAACAAAAAAAGGCACTGAAAAGAAATGAGCTATTCCTCTATGAAAATACGTAGAGGAGTCTTAAATACAGATTACTAAGTGAAAGAAGCCAATCTGGAAAGGTAAAATTCCAACATTTGACATTCTGGAAAAGACAAGCTCTGCACAAAGATCCGCAGTGGCCAGGGAATGAGAGTAAGGGGAGGGAAGGATGAGTAGGCAGAACATAGAGGATTTTTAGGCCATGGAAATAGCCCCCACTACACCATAATGATGGATACATGTCATATGTGCTTGTCAAGACCCACAGGACAACAACAAGAATAAGCCTTCATGTGAACTCTGGGCAATAATAATATGTCAATGTATGGGGCCTTCCCTGGTGACACAGGCTGTTGAGCGCAGTGCTGTGAAGCTGTCAGCAGCCTCGGCAGTGCTGGTTCAATCCCCGCCGGCTGGGCAAGGATCCCACATGGGGCTGCAGACCTCTCCTGTCTTGCCCGCTGCTCCCCTCAGTAGTGTATTTCAGTCAGTCTGTCTGTTCTGTTCCCCACTCTGTCTCTGGTGAACCCTCTCACTCTTCCGTGCATCTGGCCTGTACCCCGGTTCTTGTCTGCATGAATGAATAAATCTTTAAAAAAAGATATGTCAATATAGACACACCTATCTTAACTAACTAGAGGAAGACATTGACAATGGGAGGAGTTATGTATGTGTGGGGGTAAGAGTCACACATGGAACTTCTGTACCTTTGGTTCAATTTTTTTGTGAACTTAAAAAAATTCTAAAAAAATTAAGTCTATTTGAAAGAAAATACAGATGTATTGGAAAATACATTAGAAAGCTGCTTGGATTTTAGGATGAAACCCTAGACTTAAGTAGAGTGTTGGCCTTTTGATGACCTGCTTTGGATTATACCCCTTGATCCTAAGTAAATAATTAATTTTTTTCTATATTTGGGGGAAATTTAGCAAAATAATTAAGTGATTCAGTTAATAGATGAGGGTTTACTGAAGGCTGTTAGGCAAGATAAGACTGATATTTTAAAAGAAGTATCTGAGATGAGAATATGGGAGTATTTTAATATCCAAAGATGTTAAGGTATTGCCAACCCCAAACAATTAAGCATTTTTAAAAAAATAGGATAAGGATAAACAATCCATTTATGAGAGTAGTTGTGCCATAAATATATTCTGATAATGTAGAACTAAGAAGGCATCACTATCAATAAAGGAAGGAATGGATTGGAGGAAAGTTGGGGGGAAATTGACTCTTTAGGGAAAAATGTTCATCCTCAGCCCCATTTTGCATTATATAGGAAGATAAATTCCATATGGATGTAGTAAAAATCTAAAAATTAAATTATAAAAGACTTGAAGAGAATTAAATGTATATTTACTTGATGCCTGGGTGGGATGGGAATTCTAAATATAAAAGCATTGGAAGGACTCATTAGGGAAAGTAAATCAATAGATGTATCCAAGTATTAAATCTTATTGTAACACATTATACATTTTAAAACAAACCAAAAATACTGATGGATGGCATTCACTGTGTACCAGCGTGTACTAAACACTATGCCTGGAGCTTTGCCAGGATAATAACATCCTGAATCTTCTCAAAAACCAGCAAGGGGATTGATATTATTTCCTACATGTAATATATGAGGAAAGTGAGATTGCATCAGTAGTTTACAATTCTGGCTACATACTGAATTACACTGGGAGCTTTATTTTATTTTGTTATTGTATTATTTTTTATTGAGATAACATTGATTTACAACATTGTATATGATTCACTCTTGTTCATATGTATATTACCACACACCACACCATCATCAAAGAACTTATGATCCTCCACCACAATCCATTGGGTCCCCTCTACCCTTTGGCCCCAAAAAGGAGCTTTAAAAAGACACATGCTTCAACCCTGTCACTGAATGGTTTAATCAGAAATCCTGAGAGTAGCATCTGGACAGTTAATATTTGTCCAAAGGTCCCACAGCAAAGATAGAGCAGAGGTTTTTCTGCCTCTTAAATATTTGTATTTTCCTATACCATGTGGTAGGATTTTTTTGAAATTATAAATAGCAGCTAGTCCTCAAAGATTCTAAAAATGCAAATTAAAGCTTAACTTAAAGCAGAAAACGAATATATATTAGGATATATATGTTGATTTCTGCAATATAGACTCTTGTGGTCTGTATTTTGGGATATCAGTGGAAAAATCAGTGTTGGAATGGTGATAATCTGAAAGCTCAAAGCTGTGTGCTAATGAACACTATACAAAGTACAGGATGATGAGGGGAAAGATAGCATTTTGATGTCTAACACTTTTGAAACAATTGGCAACCTGCACAAGGCACATAACATGTTTGCATGATTCTGCTTATTCTGCATATCTTCTCTATCAGTTGACATTTACCAGAATGAATGAAGGGCAACTTTATTTCATTGTTTTTAAAAGCACAAAGTTTGGTGACAAGTCACTCAATTTAAGTCCCAAATATACTCTTACAGCTGTTTTGTCTTAGGTCAATTATTTAACTTTCTCTTGACATAATTTACTCAATTGCAAAATGGGAATAACAATAGTAGTGTATCGGGCCTCCCTGGTGGCACAAGGGGTTAAGACGCAGAATGATGGCTGTCTCACTCGCTGCTCCCCTCAGCAGTGTATTTTAGTAGATCGACCTATTTTTTTCCCCACTCTGTCTCTGGTGAATCCTCTCATCCCCTGCATCTCTGGCCTGCACCCCAGCTCTTGTATGCATAAATAAATCTTTAAAAAAATAATGGTAGTATATCAATGCTGATAACAAATCATCTAAAACACTAGTAGCTAACAATAGCTATGATTTTTTTGGGTAGGAATGCAGCTTGGTCAGGCAGTTTCAGCTCAGGGTTTTCTTTAAGCTAGTGCTACACTCATCTGGTGACTTGATTAGTGCAAGAGATTTGCTTATAGAATAACAAAATGGTGCTTAGTGTTGGCAGAGAGATGCAACTTCTGTCCACAAAGACCTCTCTAAAGGACAATGTGAGAATTCATAAAGCATGCCATCTGACTTCCTCCAAAGCTAGAGACCAAGGTGGAAGTTGCAATGCATTTTATGCTTTGAGGTCATATACTGTCATTTCTGTATCCCATTGATCAGCCCTGATTTAGTGTGAGAGAAGACTATATACTCATACCACAAAGAAAAGATCATGGGGGCCATTTTGGAACTGTCTTCCACAGGGCCCAGTTTGTGGACTTGTGGCAAAGTCTTATTATAATATCTCGTACTTAGAATAAATATTAGGCTAGAACAGAGTTTTTTTCCACAGTAAATATTATATAAGTAAATCTGAAATTCTGGGAGAGGGGACTGGACATTAGTGTTAGTAAGTTAATAATCACCTCAGGTGAATCTAATATGCAGACAGGTTTCAATAACACAATTCTATTCCAGTAGTTAACTTCATTATAATAATCAATCTAGTTGAGAGGTTCTATGTCTTGGATACACAGTAGAATCAGCTGGAGAACATTTAAAGTGTTTTCCAGGGTAGGTACTAGGTGAAGAGTGAATGAATCCCTGGGGCATTGGGATCCAGGTATCAGTATTGTTTAAGCTTCCCAGGTCATTCCCAGATACAGTTAAGTTTGACACCCTCTGCTGCAATTATGTAACTTAGATGATTAGATTCACTTTCTTCCATTAGCTGAGCTCCAATTCAGCATTCAGATCCTTGAAAGTTAATTTCAGAGCCTCCCTGTGGCACAAGGGGTTAAGACACAACCACTATCCACAGCCACTGCAGCATAGTTCAATCCCTAGCCAGAGAGCTACCCACATGGCACAGCAGACTTCTCCTGACTCACCTACTGCTCCCCTTAGCAGTGTTATTTCAGTCAGCCTACCTGTTCTGTTCCCCACTCTGTCTCTGGTAAATCCTCTCACCCCCCACACCTCTGGCCTGTACCCCAGTTCTTTTATGCATAAATAAATAAATATTTTTTAAAAAAAAGAAAATTAATTTCACTTGTTGAAAACAAAGGGAAGACCTTTGAGTCACCCAAGTGTGCGGGAATTCTGCAGATGGGCGGGAATGAGCAGCATGGCGCCAGGGTCTTTCTGTCTGTGTTCTGTGTGTCTGGAGCATTTGAGCTTCTGGCATGTCAGCCAGGCTCCTTTGGCCAGAATTTGCCTTCATGCAAGAGTAGAAATCTCTTAGACATGTGATTACTGGGCCAGGAAAATGTCACCCATTGCCAGAGAAAAACCAGCCTTCCATGAAACTAGAGTGGCACATGAAACCAATTTAGCCAAAGTGGCTGCATCAGAAGGCACTGTGAGATGGCTATTCTGGAAACGATGCCTGGAGATGGACCTGGGGATGTTTATAGGTACTATTCAGGCACAGCATCCTCAAATTCAAGAATATAGAGCTACTTGCTGCTTTGTGAATTTACTTTTGTAACTAAGCATTAACCTGGCATATAGAACAACCAATTACAATTTAGGGAAGTTGAGATAAAGAGAAAATGATGGATTTATTTGGGCCAGAAATGTACTAGGTAAATGGGAATTTCTAGTGAACTATATCATCAAACTAGACAAAGAAAACTTGTGGTATGTTGGAAAAAATCAACCCTTATTTGTGACTGAAAGAAGTGCTTCACAGACTTTGCTCATAGCTTGCTCTCCATATTTAAGCCTATGTTTGTTTTAAGAAAAACTTAATCCATGTGTTTCTGATTCCTTTACACATAACTCATCAGAGTCTTTATTTTGGAAAAAAAAATCCATTTAATGTCCAAGATGTCTTTGCTTTTTAGTCTTTTAAAGTGTTTTTCCATGTTTGAAAAGGGGCTTAAATAGCAAGTTTGCCAAGTTTGGAACCCTCTCAGATTTTGTGAATGCAGAATTTTGACCACTGTTTGGAATTTGAATTTCTTCAAATTAGACAAAAATGCGACTTCCTGTTTGCTTTTATACTCAAATCCCTTTTCAAAATTGAGTTTGAGACTTTTAATGAATCCTTAATGCAGTGGATTTGCCCATCCATAGATTCTTTTTTTGCTATTGTGGAGCTTATTAATGCATTGATATTATGATCTTTCTGACTCTTTGGAACAATTTTTATTTGTGTTGCCTAGTAATAAAAGAAAAACATTTTGAACTTGTTATAGCACCTTTTATCAAGGATCTCAAAGGTAACTTACAAACATGAACAAAGAGCTGTGACAGTAGCCTCTATACACATCATGATGAAGGCAGAACATGATTTGGAGGAAGATGAAAATGAGAAGCAAGAATATTAAAGGATTGAACCGGTGCTGCAGAGGCTGCAGGCAGCTTCGCGGCCCAGCGAGAGTCCTACATGACGCGCAGACCACTCCTGACGCGCCCACTGTTCCCCTCAGCTATACTTTGTCAGCCTGTCTGTTCTAAGTAGGTGTTTCTATTTCTCTAACTAAGTAGGTGTTTCTATTTCTCAATATCTGTCTTTCGGAATGAGAGAGACAGAAACTGACCATGTTAATCAGCTAAGCTAATGTTGTATTGAAATAATACAAATCACTTAATAATAATCAAAAGTGTTAATCAGCTATTCAGATATATTCATCTGCATAATGCCCTGTTATTTAAAATGTCTTTCTTTTTCTTTAATACATTTTTATTTATGGTTTCTGGGTTCAAGTAATCAGAAAAGGGAGAAAATAAAGCTCAAGAAAGTAGCAATGAACTATTACTGAGATCCCATAATAAATGCTATTTTCATAGAGGCAGTAAACTGATTATCTGATGTTATCTCCAGAAGAGTAATTTGGTCCACACCATCTTTTATGCTGACTGTTATTTCATAATGTGGGGACATTTGTGCAGGAAATGGAAGTCATAGTTCTTTCTTTCAAGAACTTATAAGATGTTATAATGTAATTGTAAACCATAACAAAACAAAAGCTTGATTTTTAATACTGACAGATATCTAAGCAACTTGGGGGCATGAGGAGGACAGACTATCAGTAGGGACTAAATGACCATATGGAGTTGACTCACAGTGCTAAGGCACAGAGCATCATAGTAAATAATAGCTATGACTTCTCACACAATAAAAATTTATTTTGAAAAAAAAAAGGAATAAATCATTTCACTTTATCACAGTTGTCCTAAGTTTGATACTTAAAGAGAAATCCAAATTGAATATCGCAGTGGAGATGAACATACTTTAACACCATTGGCACTTTGTTTTTTTTTTTTTTCTGTAACAAACTTTACATCTATTATGTCTACTTAACATGCACAATGGATCAAAAACTTTTGGTACTAGTGATCAAATTTTAAGTGAATATAATGAAGACCATGCTTCATAATAATTTTATATTTGGTATAATGTATGACCACACTTCCTATTTTATTTTATTATATTTTTCCTGTGCAGACATTTTATCTCTGCACTGGGTTCTTAAAATGCTAATGGTTGATATAAACTGAAGTTGCCGCTTGAAGACTATGTGATAACTTTTTCTTTTAATGAGGTTGAAAAATAGGATATTTTTCAAGGGAGGGTTTTGAATACTTTTTTAAATGGTTAACCTTAATTCAATTTGTCTTTCAGTGTCCTTTATGACAATATAAGGTTATCATTTCCCATAAATGTTGAAATGTTGAAAGGGTAAATATCGAAGAGAAGATTTTGGCTTCATGGTTGTAGGAATCATTATTCCTGGGATTCTAGGAAGATGATAGTGTAGGAAGTGTGAAGAATCTGTGTACCCATTGAGATGATTCTACTGGCAGAATATATCTTATGTAGCTATTTTGGAACTCTGGAGTCTACTGAAAGCTTAAAACTTCCAAGGAAGAATTAGACTGTTGACTAATTCAACACATGCATTGTGCACATCTCAGGAGGAGAACAGACAAAATGGCAGAAAGAATATTTGAATAAATACTGGGTGAAAACCTTCCCAAATTTGATGAAAATCATGAATACCAGCATCCAAGTTTCTCAACAATGTAAAATGAACACAAAGGGGTCCACATGTTGACACATTATAATTAAACTTTCAAAAGACAAGCAATTAATTTTGACAATACAAAGAGAGAAGTGATTCATAACAGACATGGGATATTTAATAAGATTATCAGCATATTACTTATAAGAAACTTTGGAAACCACAGGGCAGTGGGTTAATACATTTCAGTGCAAAAAAAAAAAAAAAAAAAGAACTGCCACCAAAGAAGTCTAAATCTGGTAAAACTGTCTGTAGGGTAAATGGTTTTCAGGCTTTCTACCCCTCCACCATTAGGATCACCCTGCCTGAGGGGGCACCTGCAGTTGTTACATTGTTGCAAACTATCTTGTTTACTTCTGTGGGCCTTGGAAGGAGTATTGAAGTAGTCACAAAGAGAAGCACAGAGAGAAGCAGGAGAGAAGCAGAGGCAGGAAAGATAAGGAGTGAAAAAGGCCAGAGAAGCCCAGAGTGAAGACTTGCGGGGAGGGGGGAGGGCTTTGAGGCCTGCTGGCCTCCTGGCCCCCCTCCTGCACCCCTGCCTGCCACTACATTTGGTGTAAGTAGGCAGGTTGATTCCAAGCGGACGGGTGTGGAGCCCTCCGAAGACTTCAGGAGGGACTGAGAAGCAGCAGACTGTGTTTGCCTGTGACAACGCTGGATGTGCCATGGCAGCACAGGTGGTGACCAAAGTCCAGGAGCTGTGGAAAGAGCTGAAGATTCTGCGGGAGCACAGGAGGTGGACAAGGTCTGGGAGCTGCAGGATGAGACCTCACCTGGAGGAGGAGACGGCCCAAGAGGACCAGCCCACAACTCCTGAGACAGTAGAATCGTCGGAGAAGGAAGGACCACAATTCGGAGCTTGCCCAGTGCTGAAAAAGGAAAAGACTGATGGACTAACAATCCCGTCAGAAGGCGGAGGAACTTTGGCAGGGTAACGTTCTGTTTTGGGGACTCTGGGGGAGGATGGTATTGTTTGTACACCCCAGGAGATGGGACTCTGGGGGTGGCCAGTGGGCTTGATGGCCAGAAGCAGCCTGTGTACTGCCCAGCAGCCAGGCAGAGGAGAAAAGCCACTGAGAAGGCAAAAGCTGGTGCTGAGATTGGGAAGCCCTGAGCGGCTGCTAAGCAGACTGAGTATGCTAAGGAAGGCCAGTGAGTCTCTTAAAATCACCTGTGGGTGATGCCCTGCTCACTGTTGAGTAAGGGTGAGGAGCTGAGGAACCCTTTCTTGGGGGACAGCTAGAGAACGTGGCTTGTAGTGGAGCCCACAGCCGAAGAGGGGACCCAAGAGAGGCTGCATGTGGAGCTTGTATCCTCGGATCCCGGACCCATGTGCTTGTGCAATGGGATGGCCTGAGTGCAGGGGCCTGCGTGTCACATTGGTGGCTATGAAAGCCGAGTGTTGGAGCGACCGCAGACAGAAACCCTGAGAATTGGGCAGTTACCCCCAAAGTAAAGAATTGCCAATCCAAGAGTGAGTGCATCCTGGCGGTGGATGTGGTGTGTGGCTTGTGGCTAAGACCACAGCCAGAGAAGGCCAGGAAGCCTGATAGCTCCTGGCGTGTGAGGGCAGATGCCTGAGTGCTTCCCCTCCCTCCAATAAGCAGAGCAGTGCCTTCGGCAGACTTTGTGGATCATCAGCTGTTGCCAATTATCATCCTTTGCCACTAGGTTGGTGCCCTGCCTGGACTCACTTGTGTTCTGTTGTATTGTTTATTTTCTTTTGTGGGCCATGGCTGCATTGTTTATGTTTGCTAAGGGAAAATTGTATGTATATAGATTATATGGCAGAAAACCCTAAGGGGGTGGATTGTAGGGTAAATGGTTTTTCACTGCTTTTCTGCCCTCCGACCATTGTGATTGCCCTGCCTGATGGGGCACCTGCAGTTGTTACATTGTTGCAAGCTGTCTTATTTACTTATGTGGGCTGGGGGAGTATTGAGGTAGTCACCAAGAGAGGCAAGAGAGAGAAGGGACAAAAGAAGGGAGAGACCCAGAGTGAAGACTTGGGTGGGGGCATGGAGGCTTGCTGGCCTCTTGGACCCCCCAGCACCGTTGCCTGCTGTGTACCTGGTTGCTGTACCACATGTAAAAGCTCGATGAAAGCCTGAGAAACCCAGCGAGGGCATCAAGACTCTCCTTTACCCTGTCAGCGGGATCATAGTAAACCTGCTCTGTGGCCATCCTGCCCCTACACGATCCTTCAAAAATAAGGGAGCGATTAGCAACTTTTGTTAGCAACTAGGCTAACAAAAGCTAGGGGAGAATATTGCTGGAGAACAATAGTACAAGAAATGATCAAGGGATTTTTGCAGTTTGAAGTGAGAGTACAATACAATAACTGCAAAGTCTGTATGAAGAAATTAGAGCTAAGTAAAGACAAATTTATAGGCAATTATAAAATCTAGTAATATTTTAGCAGCAATTTATAAGTCTAAATTTTATTTTCTATGTGACACACTTTTTTAAAAGGAAATATTTATTGAAAAGTTAGTATTGTTACTTTGGTTTGTAACTCCACATTTTGTTGCCAACATAATTTAAAGGATCAATGTATTTAAAATAATTGTCATTTATATTTTAGGGCACAATGTATAATGTAATTTTTGACATCAATAGCAGGAAAGAGGGTGTGGCGCTATAAACAATTTTTGTACAGCAGTAAAGTTAAGCTGGTATGAATTCATTAAGAATATGAGGTTACTTTTCAGTTAGCTATGAAGAAAAGGGTCAATTGAGACCTATAATCAATGTCATGAACTTGGAAAAACATACAAAGACTGGCTATTGGTAGGACATCCCAGTTATATTCCAATGATATCATAATTTTATACAAACTTGTGTTAAATATCTGGATTTCAAGACCTTAAAGTTTTCTTTCTCACTTGAAGAAATATTTAAATAGTACTGAACTTATCTGTTATATTACCTATAGATTTCAAATACTAATATTCCCAGACTTAGCAAAAACCTTTTCAAAAGAGATGAGAGATGACCAGTAAGGAAGAAAATTTTAAAGTCATACTGGCTTTGGAAGACTCTTATCACAGGGAAAGCTTCTAACTTAAGAAAAGCAATTGAATTCTGTACTCACCTGATGTTCACCATTAACTAGATGTGGTGTCAGATTTTTAAGTTCCCTTTCTGTGACACTCATCCCCATGTTTCCCAGACTGGTATCAAGTTTACAGATACCAACTTTTCCTTCTTCAAAAAAAAAAAAAAAAAAAGGTAGGATAAACATAAAGTAACTCAGAAATGTGACAAAAATAGAAATCCAGTTCTTAAAGTGTATGACTTAACACAATGTCGTTAAAATTTTCTGGGTTCTCCTTTTCCCTTCACTACCTCCATAATATGACACTTCCAATCTTCTCATACCTAGAAATGATTGTGTCATGTGTCAAGATGTAAGCAGTTAAATCAGTTGTAAGTAGATGTGTGCTGAGGTGGAGTGGCAATTTGTGGAAAACATTTACTCTTCTGATAAAATGCCATAAACACAGCCTGGTGCCAGGGTCTCATTTCTTCTTTGGTCTCCCTTAAAATGCAACTTCAGTGGCTACCATGTGACAGTGATGTTGCAACAATAAGGTAACAGGCAGCAAACAATATCCAATGTACCAGGGATAGCTGAGTGAAAGACAGGAAGACACTGAACCCAGAAAGAGATTTCAGAGCAACTGAGTAGCCTGCAGGAATGGTTGACCTCCTGACTTCCTGTTGTGCAGGAATAGAACCACTTACCCTCTGCTTATTTCTCTGTTACTCCGAGATTCTCCTTGCAGCCAAATGCATTGCTATGTAATGATCTTTTCATCTTATGCTTATTTTGCACAAATGTCATTAAATATATATCTTATATTATTGATTTTATATCTCATTTTGTTTATAAAGAAATATGGACTCAAAAGTAACAGCAAAATGAACCCAAGTCCTCTTACTGCCTCTCTCATGATTGTTCCCTTTTGAATCATACTAAGTGTATCAAGGTATTTTGTAAAAGATGATGCTCTTACGATAACTCTAAATGTCTGGCTTGACCTCTAAAAGTTTCCATGCATTTTCAAAATTTTCATCAGTTTGATTGTGGCAGCAACCAGTGAGGTAGACACTATTAATACCCTAATGTTTGCACAGTTATTGTCATTATTTCCTTTACTTCTTTTTTAACCACTACTGCTACTTGAGTCAGCAATTCTGCTGTGATGGATAAAAAGTTCCCACTTACTATTCTTTTTTTTATTTAATGTGCTCAAGTTCTTCCTTTGCTTCATATTTTTGCCTTGTAAGATTCTAAGATTCTCTTGTAAAATTCGATTTTAATTTAACAAGATATGTAATCACAACATCAGAGTGGTTTATGGCTTGACTAAAACCAAGAGACTCTGGAAATCTCACTGCTGAGTTTGCCTACATTGCTAAGTTTACCTATTAAAAGACAAATGTTTATATTGTAGTATTAGGCATGAAATGTGATTAGACCTGGTCCTGGCCAGAGACAAATTTCACAAAAGCATTTCTTTCATTCTGGAGTAACTGCTGCCCACTTTTTCCCAACCAAACACACTAAGAGGAAACCTCTTTGCCTCATTTGAGCTAACTCAATGAAGGATTTGTACATAAATCCTCCTCCAAGCTGGTGATTTGAAAGCAAGACCACATGTGCAAACTAACATCAGTTTATTGAAACAGATTCTGTGTGTAATGAGATAAGGCAATGCAATTTCGAGAGGGACTAAAAAGTAACTTAGAATCTCTTCGATGGAGTCTTGCTGCTGCAAGTGGGACCCTGGATGAGGATCATCTGCACTTGGAGTTTGTTAAAAATGTGAAATTTCAGATTCTATCCCAGACCAACTGTATGAAAAATTGAATTTTTGCAAAAGCCCCTGGGAATATGTATGTTGCTGGATCAAAAGACTACTGGGAGAGTTCCTTATCACATAGTTACCTTTTGCATGGGGCCCACACCAGTCTTTGCTCAAGCATAGATTCTCGACATTCTTTTTACCTTGCCTGTGGCACCTAAAGAACTTCAGTGAATTCATTGAAATGCACTATCCTCACCCACTTTTTTATTACTCAAAATTATAGGTTGGCTCCACTGATGCTTACTTTATAGTAATATATCTGAGTGTATCCAGTTTGAGAAGTAGTGGATATTTCTCTGTAATATTTGTCCTGCCTGATTAGATCCAGTTTGAAGTTCCTAACTGAATTCCTGAGATCTTACTGATCCTGGAGTATCACTCCTGCTTGTAAAGTCACTTGGATGCAGCATGTGAAACATCTGTAATGTGCCTAGAACAGAGTGTCATGCAAAAAATGGCATTGGGAGTAATTTTGTTAGATTTAATGCCATATTATTGTTTCCATTTTGGGATTCACAACTTAGAGGATATTAGAGGGGATGCAGGGAGAAATATGGACTGTGTAAATTTGTCTACTAACTTTTCATTTAATAATTATGCACAATTAGCTCCTAGTTCTCACAATGACCAGGCAGTGAACATATGAAGAATGAGATAGTTTCCCCCTTGAAGTTGCAGATGGTCACATGGAGGCAGCACCCTGCGCAGCATGACCACAAGGGCATGTCACTCTCCACTGCATGTGAATATGTGTCCTGGGCTGGCCTTACAGTCACCTCAGGGTGGGTGACCAGGCTGTAAATAGTGGATCATGAATTTAGGAATGAACTTAGAAACTGAGGTAGCACAAGAGTGCCATCTATTTCATCCTGAGGGAAAGACGTGAGTATGTGTAAAGTGTTATGTGCTTGTGTGTGTGCATGTGTGTATGTGTGGTGTATCTGTGTGATGTGTATGTGCATAAATGTGATTAGTGTGTGCTGTATTGTGTGTGTGTGTGAGTGAAGAGTGCGGGCATGCTCTTGTGTTTGTGGTGGAGGGAGTGGTGGAAGGTTAGGGCATAGGAAGAGCTTTCCAGAGGCAGCGATGCCTGTCTTTTCAGCTCTGTTTATTCAACACCAGTCAGGCTTTCTTCCTTATACTTGACTAAAGTCATGTTTTCCAAGTTGAAACATATTTGCCTGTCTGTTTCCACAACCAAACCTAATGCTTGATTCCTTGTATTCACCTTATTTACCCCACTGAATTCCCATCTCAGTAAATGGCACCTGCTTCACCTAGTGCTCAGACTGCACCTATAGGAAGTACTCTAGATTTTCTTTCTTTCCAATTCATCCAACTCATAAAAAATCTTCAAAATGCACAGAGAGTCTAAGCAATTCTCACTACGTTATTCCTACCACTAGTCAAAAATTTCTGTATATTTTACTATTATTATGACCAGATTATATCAGATTTACCTCAGTTACAGGTTCTCTTAGCACCCTGTTCTGCTATTTTATTCATAGTTCTAACCACAACTCTATTAAATATTTGTTTTCTTGCTTATTTATTTACTGTTTCCCATTGCTAATTAACATTTCTGAAAACATGAAACGTATTTGTCTGTTGTGTTTACCACTGTATCTCTAGCTCTACCCCTCTTCACAGTGCAACATAGATTCTGGAAAATAATGGATTGAATTGTAAATATAGCCCTGATTTAAAGATGATGAAAGCACTTAAATGGTTTACTAAGTTCATACAGCTAGTAAGTGACAAAGCAGAACATTGAATCCAAAATTTATTGCACCCTGTTCTGCCTTTCTTAGGTGGGGTCTGACAACAATCATTAGTTATTTTTCTGGGTCTAGAATTTTGAGAATTAAATACCACAATTTTTCCATTAAAAGAAAAAAATTGGGCCTCCCTGGTGGCGCAAGGGCTTAAGACGCAACCTATGAAGCTAACTGCAGCCACTGCAAGCACAAGTTCGATCCCTGGCCCAGGAGCAACCCACATGGTGCAGCAAACCTCACCTGACTCGCCCGCTGCTCCCCTCAGCAGTGTATTTCAATCAATCTGCCTGTTCTGTTCCCCACTCTGTCTGATGAATCCTCTCACCTCCAGCATCTCTGGCCTGTACCCCAGCTCTTGTATGCATAAAAATAAAAAATAAATCTTTTAAAAAATAAAAGAAAAATATTTCTCTTGCCTTATTTTGAATACATACTTTGTCATACACTAATGTAGGAGTGTATTCAAGTGCCTCCAAATAAGACAGTCTTAATGAGAACTTTGCTAGAGGTAGTGTTACATATACTTGCAAAAAACATTTTTTTACTCCCTTATTACTGTCAATTTCCAGGGTTAGAAGAGAATTTTGAGAAACTGGTTACTATCAGTAGAATGTAAGATTTGTTACCATATATACTGCTATCTCTAATCAAGAAATGATCATTGAATGTTGAAAAAGAAATAACTTATGTGATATGTTGAAGAACTTGATTACAGTGCATTCCTCCTTTGGCAAAATCTTGGTACTAAGAGCTGCTAATATATTTTCTTCAACTTACTCAAGAATCGAAGAATATCACTTTATGATGTTCTTAAAACAAGGAAACCCATAAAATAATATGTTTTCACATGTTTGGCTAAATAAAATATGCTTGTACCTAAACAATGGTGATTAAAAACTTCAAACCTAGGAAAATAAGATTCGAGGATTGACCAGACCAAAAAAAAAACCTTTGGAAATATAATTATGCAAATAAGTCTCTAGTGAGGATTTGAAGGGCCTCTAGAAAGCATAGAAAATGCCATATAGGGAAAGGAGAAGAGACAAAAATCTCTTAAATTTTGCCTTCATAAAATTGAAGATTGGCTCTAAGTTTTTAAATTCAGATAGGCAAGCTCCAAAATAAATGAGCAAATTCATGACTATAGTTTTCCAGAAGTAAAGAAGCAGAATCTATTACACTTTTTTTATGATGACATTTTATCAATTTGGCTTTTTTGATTCATCAGTCACTTTTCTGGTCCTCATCCCCAGGATAAAGAGAAAAGTGGATGAACTAAGGGCTGTTTAGGAAATACTAGAACAGAACATATTTAGGAGGAAGATTGAATGTGGGGACACAGACAAATCAATGATAATTTCTTGGTTCATGTCATGAGTAATTGTGTGGGTGGCAATGCCAGTTCTTGTGATGGGGAAATTGGTGATGGCACATTTTGGTTAACGAAGAAAAAAAAGATTTGGGAATTACAGGTACTAAGTGACCATAAGATGTTTGGATGTATAAATCTTGAACTCGGAGGACATGTTCGATCTAGAAAAGAAAATTGATGTAGGGTAAGTGATTATCAGGCTTTTCTGCCCTCAGGCCATTAGCATTAATGATGGATCCCTGTGGTCCTGAATGCCTGCCTGATGGCAGGCACCTGGATTTTGTTACATTGTTATATTCAGTTGTATTCTATTTACTTTTGTGGGCCATGGCTGCAGTATTTATATTCTGGGAAGGAAACTTATAGAGGGCCAGAGAGCCCAGTAAAGAGTGAAGATTCACCCAGGCCTAGGAGACCTATGGGCCTCCTGGCCCAGGCACCCTGCCTCCCCTATACTTGGTTGCTGCACTACGTGTGAAAGCTCAATAAAAGCCTGAGAAAGCCCCCGAGGACTTCAGGACTCTCCTTTACCCGTCTGCTTGGATCGTAGAGAACCAGCTCTGTGCCTTCCTGGTGCTACAATTGGGAATTAACTTTTATTTTTTATTTTTTAAAAAAGATTTATTTATTTATGCATACAAGAACTGGGGTATAGGCTAGAGGTGTGGGGGGTGAGAGGATTCACCAGAGACAGAGTAGGGAACAGAACAGGCAGATTGACTGAAATACACTGCTGAGGGGAGCAGCAGGCGAGTCAGGAGAGGACTGCTGTGCCCTGGGGTAACTCCCTGGCCGCGATTGAACTTGTGCTGCAGCGGCTGCAGACAGCTTCATACGTTGCGTCTTAGCCCCTTGCACCACCAGGGAGGCACTGGGAATTAACTTTTAGATGGTATCTCTATACGTGGGAGTTGATGAGGTTGTTCAGGTAAAGAGTATAGTGAGGGAAGGAGGCCCAGCCCAGAGCCCCAAAGAATTCTGATATTTAGATGAGAATTAGAGGGATTGAGGTCAACAAAGGGATGGGACTTTTTCTCAAGATGTGAGAGTGTTGATAAAAACAAAGTGTTTCTAGATAATCTCACTTGGATCTGGTCTATAACCACTTAATATTTTCGTGAACATGGGAACTCAAGATTATTTCTGAATTATACATATTCACAAGCCACAAAATGAGCCACTAATAGTTTCCTGAGGCCCTTAAAAAAGTGTGAGCAAAACTCTTTTGATTTGATTAAAACAACATTTATTAAAGTGTGAAGAAATTGAGGAGACAAATATTATATCCATAGGCTTTGTAGAGCACTCACGAGAATTTTATTCCTATTTCCAAATGTTTTCCTTCTAAAGGAATGATTGACATATTTGCTCAATAGGCAGAACAGTTTAATGCATAGATCGATTTATCTGTTTATACCTAAGAATGATTCTCTTTACCTGAGGCACTTGAGATGCCTGGCTCACCAAATCTTGAAGAATTTAAAGCATTTCTTTGGAAAGTCCAACTTGTCAACTAAGAGATGTCGCAATGATTTTTCAATAAATTCCTCCAAAAGAGAATAACATGGTGAATTTCTCTGTGACAAAGAAATTTCACCTATTATATCCATGTCAAAGAGTTTATAGCAAAACATACTGATGAATTTATCTTGATTTCTGCATAGTGTCCCAAAACTTTTAATTATGTTATAATTGAATAACAAATCCACTGTCCAGAAAGAAATTTTATATGTCCATTTATTTAGGTTGAAATGATTCCCAGCTTTAGCCATATTTTAGAATTTCCTTCCTACTGCATTTAAGTTGGTAAAGATCTTAAAAAAAAAGTTTCCTCTCTTTAGACTACCAGTTAGATACATAGTTCTTTAATTTATTATTAGGTGTTGCATTGAGCAATAATATAAGCTATCAACAGTAGATGATATATGCACAGTAATTTTATAACCAGAATCTGAATTCTCATGGTAGTTATTATTATGCACCCAAGATGGTTTCCAAAAGTCACTAAAGAATTATAGTTTATCCACCCAGAGATTGCAATAATTTACTTTTTAATATTAATGAAATTCATATAAGTATCATTAGTGGCATATAAATTATACTTACATGTCTTCACAGAGTCATAACTTATATCCAGTGTTCCATTGGGACTCTCTGTGCTTTATAGAGGATCATTTATACATTTCTTTCAAGGAATATATATATAAGTTGAGTTTTTATTTTGTCTCTGAAATTAGAAAATGATTTGTTCTTGCATTTCAGGTTTATTCTCTTTGGAGACTATATTTCTCACTTGGAAAACAGTGAAAGCTTGCTTTTGAGCAATTAAAATTGATTTGTGAGTTCCAGGTTTAAGAGAATGAACATTATTTTAAAGTCGATAGCCACTCGGAGGGCCTCCCTGGTGGCACAAGGGGTTATGTCTCAGCATTATGAAGCTATCTGCAGCCACTACAGCAAAAGTTCAATCCCTGACAGGGAGCTGACCCACATGGGGCAGCAGACCTCTCCTATCTCACCCGCTGTTCCCCTCAGCAGTGTATTTCAGTTGATCCACCTGTTCTGTTCCCTATTTGGTCTCTGGTGAATCCTCTCACTCCCCACACCTCTGGCCTACCCCCCAATTCTTCTATGCATAAATAAATAAATCTTAAAAATAATAAAGTCTATAGCCACTTGTATAGAATTAACTGATATATTAAAAGATAAAATTTGATAGCTATAAATGGTCAAATAAAAAATAAATGAACACATTCTATCAAATGGGTTGAATTAAAAACCTATGATGCAGATCAGCATTAGGGGTGCTCTTCTTTAAATAATCTCCTGTTACATGGTTCCCCACCCTGTATCTCTCCAATTGCCTTGATTCTCTAATACCAACAAACGTGGAGGCAAATAGCGGGGTGGGCAGAAAGACTACATGCAGCAGTCACGTTGCCATCCAGACTCTGAACACATCAAGAGGAGGAATTCACCCCCCACCACTTTCTTTGTTCGAATGCCTTGTATATAGGAAAGCTCTCCTTTACAGTGAACAAACTTCTAGATATTAGTTCCAGCATGTTTATGTAATGATCTCCACTTACTTTAGTCTCCACAAAATAACATAGAATAAATGGTTAACCAACTAGTAAATAGATGTATTTACTTATGATGCTGTATTTGTTTATTAAGATAGTGAACTTTTCATTATTGCTTAAAATGGACATCCTATACATTAGTGAAGTTTGTTTTTTCATGTGAGTCTGTCTGTTCCTGTAAGGCATATACTACAATGGGTCATTTTAGTGGGTGGAACAAAACAAGATTTGTAAGGAAAAATTATATACCAGTGCTAATACATATTTTCATTTCTTGAGATATGAGACACATGCCAGTGAAAGTTGGTTGCCACATATGCTGTTATCTCTCCCTTCAAAAACCAGAAACCTAAAGCAAGAAGTATGCAGATTGGGGATGATTTCTATTCTAGGCCGGTGCAGTCATGGTTAACAAGATACACTCTGCCTTTACTGGAAAAGATTGCTTGCAAAAATAAGTGAAACAAAATATAAAGGCTTAAAACTTACTAAGCAAAAAAAAAAAATAAGATTCTGAAAAAAACAATACTGTATTTCCTTCCATTTAATCAACTTTCTATCAGGAATCATTCTCTAAGTTGAATTTTTTTATAATTCTGATTATATACTACTCAGAGAGAGTAACTAGTTAGTTAGCCTGCACTGTGGCCTGTGGGTACACCACAGCTTGTGTATATATGTAATGTATGCACATGAATTTCCCTCCTGTTCTCTCCACCATCACATATTTAAATTATAGAGATGAATAAATAGACTTTTATTCAACATTGACAGAATCAGGGATTCTCAGCATTACAGTACTTCACATCTGCTCTAAACCTTTCTCTTTAAAACAGGTATTTCAGCTCTTTTATTCTGCATTTTCAGACACTTTAACAGAATTAATTTTCTCACAGTTCTGGAATCTAGGAAGTCCAAGCACAGGTTTATCAGGGTTCTCTTCCTGGTTACATATGACTATTTTCTCCCTGTGTCCTGACCTGGCCTTTCCTCTGTGTGTGAGCTTTTATATCTCTTCCTTTTCTTATAAGGTCAGTTATTTTATTATGACCCCTCATGAACTCATCTAAATCTAATTATTTCCCAAAAGTCCCACCTACAAATACCATGAGGTAGAATTTCAACTTAATGAATTTGGGAGATAGTTATCACACCTCCATGTACCAGACAGTTTTAATACCTGTCTTTTAAAACTTTCGTGGTAGACACAATTAACCTTTCCTTATAAAACATGACATTAATTGTCCAACCTCACCTAACTAGAAAATAGTGTGACAAACCCAGTTCTGACTTCCAAGCCCTTTCTTCCTCTTTTTTTTTTTTTTAAGATTTATTTATTTATGCTCATAAGAACTGGGGTACAGGCCAGAAGTGCGGGGGTTGAGAGGAGTCGTCAGAGACAGAGTGGGGAGCAGAACAGGCAGATCTACTGAAATACACTGCTGAGGGGAGCAGCAGGCAAGACAGGAGAGGTCTGCTGCGTCATGTGAGTAGCTCCCTGGTTGGCCAGGGATTGAATTCGTGCTGCAGAGCCTGCGGATAATTCTGCCTCTTGATATCTCTTAATCAAAGAATGAGCCCTACTTTTTATTATTTTTATTTATTTATTTATTTAATAGAGGCATGTTTTATTTTTTATTTATTTATTTGTTTGTTTGTACATGCACTGGGTACAGTCAGAAGCACGGGAGGGTGAGAGAATTCACCAGAGCCAGAGCGGGGAGCAGAGCAGGCAGAAGGACCGAAGTACACTGCTGAGGGGAGCAGCTGGCGGCAGGAGAGGTCTGCGCGCCATGTGGGACCCTCCTCTGGTGGCCGGGGAGCAGCTGGGGATCGAACCGGCGCCGCAGAGGCCACGGGCAGTTTCACAACCCAGCACTCAACTGCTGCGCCACCGGGGAGGCCCCAGAATGAGCCCTACTTTGACAATACATTGGGTCACTATATTGTTCAGTTTTTCCTGTCCATTCCATACTTCTCTGATTCAAGTTAAATGCTCTGAATTTAGTGAACCTTTCTTCAAATGACTTGAGTTTGAAACTGTTCATCGTTCTAGCTTCTTTTCTCCAGATATATTTCAAGTAATCCATGTCGTCTTAAAATCCTAGTACTCAGAACTATGCCTACAACTGCAAGAAAGTTTGATCTGGGTGGGACCAGCACATGCCTCAGTTTGCGTACTACACTTTAGTACAGACTAATTATGTAAAATAGTTTGTGAAACGGTCACGGTGCATCTTTACCATAAGTATATTGTAAGAGTTTGGCAGTGCCTTACTAAAATGCAGTATCCAAATTGTATCAGAATCTTCTATGTCTGCACTCTATGTCTGCACTTATGAGCTATATCATTGTTAAAGAAAACGTAAGTTAGTTTTCAACCTTCCTAGTTGTCAGGCAACATTCATTTTCTATTTGCTTCATCCCAGAATAAGGACTGCATTGTTATATTCAGATATTTTTTTCACTGTGGAGTGAGTCATCTTTCTAATGCAAGAAATAGCATGCATTCAGCTGCCTGTTTTATAGATGGAATGATCAAACAGGAGATATAAGTGAGAAAGCATTTTGATAGTTGAATTAATAATTCATAGTATTTTCAGCAAAATTTCCCAGTAAATGTTTTGTTTTACAAAGATGAATTTTCTTTTTAAAGATCAAAAGATAAATCAAAATTTATTGCTTTTAAGTTATCCAGATATTTTGACTTAATCCAACAACCATGATCTTATAACAGTCAAAAGAGATCATACTCAAACAAGAACCACAGGAATAGTTTTATGAAATAGGTCTCTACTAAAGTCATTTTATTAAATAAATTATGGTGAACAGTTTTGGCAAGAAAATAATTATTATTTTACTTATTCACAAAGGTAGGATTTCTGGACTAACATTTTACAACTTAAAGCCAATTATCTTCAATACTGCCTAGCTCAACAACAGTGAAAATAATCTTGAAATAATCTTTATAGTTTCACTGTACATATTATAAATGATGGAAATAAAATAAGTGACCCACCAAGAGTTCTAATTGTGTATAAAATTCTAATAAATCTGTGCTACAACTTGAGAACAACTGCAGTAGAGTCACTCTTAATAATCTTTAATAATATACTTGTATGCTGAGTCCAAAATCCATCTCAGGAAGTCCTCCGCCAGAGACATCTTCTGTGTTTACACTGGGATAGACAATGTGTTTTGAAATCTATAGGAAGATTACAATGGGTAAAATTCACTCCCTCAAAAAGAAAAGAATAAAAACAATCTAAGAGTTAGATATCATGTTGCCAATCCTGCAAAAGGCTCCAGAGTTAACGTGCAGCTTGTCAGGATCTTCTACTCAAAATACATTGTTTAAAAACTCATTCTGGCTGTTCTGTTCTGAAGGAACAGGAAACTCTTCAACAGCATGCCCTATAGGATGTCTTGATAACATCAGCCAGCAGAGGATTGAGCACACGCCTCCTGGTCACATACACACCCCATAAGAAAAGGTTAACGAAGGCAGGAGTTCTTTTATGTTCTCAGCTCAAAAATCCTGTCATGTACAAGCAGAATAATAATAAAAATGACTTTCTCTGATTCTGAATGACGGGAAGAAAACAACTTGTTTTCCCTATAGTCAATAGAAGTCAGTGACAAGGAATCTTTACAATCTGAAAAGTTTGGTATTTTCCCCATGCCACCCTCTCACTCTGGCTGCTCCTTTACCAATCTCTCCTCCAGTGCAAAAATGACATGGGAAAGTCGACCTTTTGAAAGATAACTTCCATTAATTCTTTATGTGACAATACTTTAAAACGGTATATAAACATATTAATCCTTGTTAATGTTCAGAGAAATGCTTAAGCTCTGAAGATACTAAAGAGTAAAGTAGAAAACAAAAATTTCTATCACTCACTCACAGAGCTCTGCTAATTTTGAAAAATATGGAGCTATTTGATTCCTTAAAGTGAAAGACACATTTACCTTTCTGCTCACACTGAAGCAGAGATAAGGAAGTATCTAAATATCTCCAATGCCTGACTTAGTGTTCACAGTGCAATCTTTCTTGTAGGCATTACATAGTTCAGTCCTGAAGACTATTATCCTTTATACATACTAATGAATGTGCCAAAACCTATAAATTGAAGAAAAATAATTAGGCCAACTGATTTGGGGCTGTAAAGTAGCACCAAAGAAAGGAGTGTTTATATTTATTGCTGTTGTATTCACTTTCTAGGACTGCTCTGATAGATTTCCACAGAATGGTTAACTTAAAACAACAGTTTTTCTACCAGTTCTGGAGGCTCCTAGTTTGAAGTCAATTTTTTGGTAGGGTCATGCTCTCTCTGAAGACTATGGAGGGAGGAATCCTTCCTTTCCTCTAATTTCTAGTTTTTCTACCTTGTAGATGCATCATTCTATTCTCTGCTTCTTTTTAAACTGGAGTAATAAAAAATACCACAGTGTATCTGTGTCCAATTTCCCTCGTGTTATAATGGTATCAGTTAATCCAGTATGAGGACATGTTAACTTGATTATATCTGCAAAGATCCTATTTTTAAATAAAGTCATATTCACTGGTTCTGGGGGTTAGAAGTTCAAAATATATTTTTGGGGTCACAGTTCAACCTATAACAGTAGTCATTTTAATCACTGACTAACTGAAAAATTATAGTTTTAGTAATATTGATACATCTCTTAGTTGCTATAGGATGATAAAAATGGAAAGGAGGCACGTGGTCCAAAGAGAACAACCCATTTCTTAGTGTGTATTTGGATCAGGACCATGGACAGTAGCTGATGCTCCTTCCACCACCTCCTCATCTCACCCCAATATTAATTATCCTTACGCTTATGGAGAAAAATTCCTTGCCCTAAACAGAGTTTATCAAAGAACCATTATATTGTTTTTCCACTGTTCTAAACTAGAATTATGAAAATCAATTTATCTCATTATAATTTTGCCAGGTATAGAGAAAGGATTATAGTAGTTGAGAGCTGTTTACTTGCTTATAAATGCTTATGTTATCTCTCTTTGATGTAGGATTCTATTTTTATTGTAAAGTCGTAGAGCCTAAATTTTCAGCATAGTAAATTATGATCCAATTGAAGAATATGGCTCTTAAAATTTAAACTGTTTCTGAACTTACTTTTACTTTTTCCAGAGAATTCATTAATAAATTTATTTTTGATGATTTATTATTATAAAATGATTAACACTTGTATTGTTTTTCTAATATAAAGTATATCAAGGCAATGTGTAAAGAACAAAAGGGAAAATATGATTGAATTATGCCAGAGAAAGGAGTTGGGGAGTGGGAAAGGAAGTGAATACAGTGACTGTATGATCTTATATAATGCTCTGAGAAACCTCAACTTCTAATAAACAATATGAGGACCTATTAGGGGCCTAGGCAGACCAGTGGTATGGCTAAATTTGCATTTTATTTAGATAACTTGCTAACTATATAAAGGATGATTTAGAGGTTGGTAAAACTAGAGGTGGGCAGTCATTTGACTAGACTAATAGTAATAAAAATGGCCGACTAGAACAGACATAAGAAATATAAAGTAGATGGAATTTGTAGTCTTAGTTATTGATTAGATACAAGAGATTACATTTTGGCTTGGGTGAAAATTTTATAAGGAATTGGTTTGGGGTGGGGTCAATAATGAGTTTGGTTGCTGATGTGTCAAAGTTGAATTGTCTTTGAGAGCTCAAACTTTTACCCCTCTAAGTCTGCTGCAGATGCATGACTGTATTTCCTAACTCCCGACTGTCAGCACTTCACACTGTTCTTTCATGCTCATGTTGCCACCCTGCCCTGTCAACACTTAGGACCTGAGAAAGTGCTTATTTGCTAACATTTTAGATGCTGTTCCCAAATTCTTAATTGTTTAGGTAGAAGGATTGAAGAATTTATTTTTAACCACTATATAGGTGGATTATTAATGCCTTCAAGGAAATAGGAACTTTGAGAGATTCCTCCATCTACAACAAAGATATTAAGGTGCTAGACTTTCTTAAAGTTAGTAATTAATGAAAACATTTGCAGGTATATTTTTCCTGACATAATCTACATGCATGCTGAGACTTGCCATGTTATTTAGTTTCTTCTGAATGTCATAGATTAACACACCCCTGACAGAATAGGGCAGAGTCTGATGCTTTGCTGAGGAGGAGGCTGCAGCTTAAAACTGGCAACCTACCCATTATGAGATTTAGATCTGACAATCATGCGTTGTCCTGGAAGTCGTCACACAGGGAACAGATACGTAAAATTCTGATTCAAAGAGCCAACGATGTCATGACTAGACAGGTGGCTATGGAGGTGGAGACCAGGCTTCCTGCTATTTCATTTCTCACCCTCTCATCTCCACTGTGCTCAACCGCCTGCACCACCAGGGAGGCCCCTGACATGAGATTTTTATGAGTAATTTCTTATCTTCTTTCTTGCTTTTAGGTTATGGTTTACGGGCTGATTAATGACATATCATTCTGTATTTACTTTTTAAATTTTTGTTTCAAAACTGTTGTGGATATTATGGCCTGAGCTATATTCCCCCAAACTCATGTGTTGAAGTCCTAACACCTATTACCCGGCAATATAACTTTATTTGGAAAGAAAATTTTTAGATAGGTGATTAAGTTAAGTGACATGTTTAAGGTGGGTCTTTTAATCCAATAGAACTGATATTCTCAAATAAAGAGGAAATTTAGATGCAGACATGTTCACATACAGAGGAAAGACCATGTGCAGGCAAAGGAAGAAGATGGCCATCTTCAAGCCAAGGATAAGGTCTCAAGTAAAACCAACTTCCAAAATTGTGTGAAAATAAATTTCTGTTATTTACTTCAGTCTGTGGCATCTCTTATAGTAGCCCTAGCCAAAGAGTACAAATCAGAAATAATTAGTTTTTAGATTTATACATGAACCACAAATTAATCAATCTTGAGGTGAGTTTGCCTCTGAGTCCAATCCCTAAATGTTAGTGCATGAACACTGTGATATCACTTTTAATTTGTAGCAATACCTTGGACTGATTTTGTGACTCTGGGTTATTATGTTCTAAATGTGAGAAGATATGTGTGTTTTAGAGAGTAGTTCTCAAAACAAGGAATTATAACGGATACAAGCAGCTCCTTAAACACAGAATTCTTTGTACTTAATTCAGACGTTCTAGTATGCTTCCCTAATGCATTTAAAATGTAATTTAATCTCCAAGACCTTAATCTACCCATACTCTTTCAAGAACATGCCAACTATAAACATTACAGCATGTGCATATGTTTCATTTGTTACTTTCGTCTCCCAGCCTGCACAGGTAGTTGCAGCCATCATTCTCTTATTATTCCTAATGCCTGAGGTTTCAAATGAATATTAAAAGGGAATCTATAGTTCAGAAATGCTGACTAAAGTTCACTTGCAAATTAGTTCACTCTCCCTTTCTTCTCCAGGACTGCTTCAGTGTTTTGGATGGAAATCAGAACCCCCTAAGCAGCAAGTGAAGAACAAATGCAGTAAGAATATTTCTGTAGCAGTAATGCAGACCATTAAATAGACACTCGCAGACAGGAAAGCCTGTTTGGACTGCAAAAATAGCACCCATCTGTCTGAAAGCTGCTTAAAAATGAATTTTAGACCTTGGAAAATATCCCTGGAAGAAAAATCTGACTTAGGTTCTGGAAAAACTGTAGAGGAGCTCTTGAGAGAATTACAAAAACATGTACCTTTCTTATTCCAAAAATAATAACCAGGCACAGGAGGACACTCAGTGCCAAGTTTTGAATTTAAATCAAACAGCACATCAAGTTGAGAGTTGAACTTTGACCCTTCCGCAGTTCAGTGCTGGTAAAACAAAACTAGTTCAAAGATCAGCACTTACAAAGGTATCCTGACAGGATAGTCAGTGCAGAAACAGCTATTCAAAACATATAAATGAAGTATAAATTGACAAAGAATGTAGTTTATTTATAGATACACAGATACAAATTTTTATGGAATGTAAAAAATCAACAGAAAGCTCTAAGAAAACATATTGGCTGTATATTACTAAGGTAAAAGCATTATTTGTAGGAAATAGGTAGCTGTGATATTTTATCAGAAATAAATTGCCATAATCCTATTGCTGCCTATTAAAAAAGAAGAAAATAATACAGTTTATATCTATTTTGAAAAGGGTAAGTGTTCAAAAAAATAATAGTCAAAATGTGGTTCCAAGTCATTTGCAAATCCAAACATCCTTCAGTTTTGTTATCTCTCACCTTCATATTACAAAGATAGGAAGTATATCTATTTTATAAAGTGTAAATTTTGCTGTGGTTAAAATATCAGAATTTGCATGCTATGCCTAATGATTCAAAGTTTTTTGATGTGGCAAACATCCAGGCAAAAATTATTTGGCTGTTTTACCATCAGAAGTATTATTTTCTAATGAAATAAACATCTTTAAAGGCAGAGCCACAAAAAAAAAATCTCAAATATTCTATGTGATAATAAAGTGGCTGAGAAGTTACAGCAAAGCAGAAAAAAAATAAAGTCCTTGCTTTTAAAAACTTTAGCATCAGGTATTAAAATTCCTATAGGGACACACATAATAGAAAAGGGATTATGATAAGGTTAATGAGGTAAATGGTATTCATGCATTATGGTCTGAGGATCAAAACTCTCCGATCACTGACAGTTTAACACATGGATACTTTGCATCCTTTGGGTAAAATATTGAAAAAGAAAAGTCTCCAGAAATATAAACAAATCTGTTTTGTTCCTGTAACATCTCCAGCATCTGGTGAAATTGCTGGTAACTGAATGATTCATAATAAATATTGAAATAAATGGAAATAGATTCTGAAACCCAAAATATAGAACTAGTTATTGATAACTACTGGATTAAAAAGTTTGATTGAGAAATTCACATGTTGTATAAAAGATTAGCTAGTGAGATGCTAACTCCATTGGGAAGCAATTCTCCATTGATCTCTAACATTTTTGCTTATCTTAGGAGCAGAGACATTGATTGCCTTTGTTCTGGACTATTTACTCAAGATAGTTGTAAAGAAATTGAGAGAAATAGTGTCTACATCCACAGCAAAAGGCAGTCATTCTAAATGACAATTTAAAACTATAAACCAGAGACACACGGGGAGGGGGGGAGGAAGGGGAGAGGAAGGACTAGGGTCAAAATAAGGGGGGGTACAATTGTATGGGGAATATAACCAAAATGATAATGCATACATTGTGCAAAAATGATGTAAGAATTATATAAAATAAAACATTAATTAAAAATAAATTAAAAAATAAAAAGATTTGCTATCTCTAAACTCAGTGTTCCTTTATATCAGAAAACACTCTAAGTGCAGATGTTATTTGGCCCTCTTGTCCTACAGAATTGGTGCTGAGGAAAGAGGCAAACAGATGATGATATTCTGCATCTCTCTATTGATATGAGTAACAAATTAACTATTGTCTAACTAGAAGACTTTTGGCTCAACATCCATGAGACCAGCAGTTTACCTTGCTAACTTGCAAATAACTTTATAATCTTGACAGTTTCATATACCAACAGATACTGACTTGATGTTTCCAGTTCAAATAATAAAGTGAATTTCACTTCCTTCTAGGAAACAGTGTTGCTTCCACTATGACAATTAAAAAAAAACAAGTATGACTATAAAATCATAACTTTCCTTGAGTCTCTCAGGGAATTAAAGTAGAAAGGCAACCAATAGGACTAATCTAAGTAGAAACAGGTCCTTGCAAAGAGGAAGACTGTGGATATTGCATAAGACGAAAATTTTCTAAAAATACAAAAAGATACTAAGCTACAAATACGAGAATCTCAGAAAAATTCTAGCAGAATAATCACCAAGCACCACACACATACATATGTACCTAAATACATCAGATGCAAACTTCTGAAAACCAAAGATGAACACTAAATCTGAAGGCAGCCAGAAAAAAAAGACATGTTAATGGAAGAACAAAGATCAGAATTTCTGGAGTTCTTTTCAGAAACTATGCAAGTCAGAAAACAATGGAGTGACGACTTTATAAACTTAAGAGAAAATACAACCAGTCCTTTACCCAGTGAAAATATATTTAAACAATGTAGGAAAAGTACACTTTTTTAGACAAAAACTGAGATAATGCATGTTCAACAAACCTGGACAACAAGAAATGCAAAGAATTGTTTTAAAATAGAATGCTAGCACACAGAAAGTTGGATCTAAGCAAAGAGCTCTGGATGTAAACCATCTGTAGGAATGATACAATGAAGTATTATATGAGACATTTTTCTCATTTCTCATTATTCTAAGTCTACTGTGAATTTATACCACATAGAATATAAAATGTATGACAACAATAGCACAAAAGATAAGAGGTCGCAACAGGCAATACATTGCTGTAAGGATGTTATACCTTACTTGAGGGAACACATTGAAATAAAATATAATTAATTAAATTATATTAATTAAATATGTATTTTGTAAATGGTTGGGTAACTGCTATTTTTTTTAAACCTATAAATGACAAGCCAATAGTGGAGGTAAAATTGATTCATAAAAACGTTCAATTCAAAAGTCGGCTGAAATAGAGGAGAAATACTATTAGAATTAGAAGTACTATTAGAATACAAGTATTGGGCCTCCCTGGTAGTGCAAGGGGTTAAGATGCAACCTATGAAGAAATCTGCAGCCACTGCAGCAGGAGTTTGATCCCCAGCCAGCCAGAGAGCTACCCACATGGCACAGCAGACCTCTCCTTAATCCCCTGCTGCTCCCCTCAGCAGTGTATTTCAGTCAATCTGCCTGTTCTGTTCCCCACTCTGTCTCAGGCGGATCCTCCCACCCACCATGGCTCTGGCCTGTGCCCAAGCACTTGTATGCATAAATAAATAAATCTGAAAAAAAAAAAAAAAAAGCAAATGGATCTCTCAGACCCTGAGACAAGATCATTTAAAACAAAAAAAGAATACAAGTATCAATGTAGTAAATTTTAAACTAATTATATCAGTAATCACATTAAATGTAAATGGTCTAAACAAACTGATTCTAAGACAGATATTTTCAGATTATATAAAAAAATTAAGAACTAATTATATGTTTTCTTTAAACTCACTTTAATCAAGATAGGAATAAAGTAATATTTTCCTATCTTTCATTTTTAACCTATTTTTATTTTTATATTTAAAACATGATTTATGAATTGTATTTACTCTGAAGAAAATATTGCAACTTTCATTATACAGCTCAATGTATTTCTTTATAAGTAAGCCTAATATAAACACTGTTAAGATCAAATGATTCAATATTTTCAACTTCCTGTGTCCCTTACTGGTGAATAACCTCCCTCTCTTGATACCCACAGATAATGACAACCAATTCAAAGTCAGAATAGTTACAAAATCGGTTTTAAAATGTTTAGACACTCATTTCACCATGTTGTTAAATTCTCCATTGATATTAGGTATTATTGAAATACACTCTTCAAAGTAAGCATACTTCTTAAAATACAGATTTCATTTGTCCATAATAATTCAGAGACTCAGTCACCAAAATATTTTTCATTTCAAGAAACATCTTAATTTAGGCAATATAATACTTGACCTAAGAAACTTGGGAACAAGCTTGACCTGTGTTCAAATAATATTCCTGACACTAAATTAATAGGCCACTTACCTTGTAGGATTGCTATGAAAATAGAAAGATAACATATATAAAATGGATACTAACTAAACAAATGGAGCTATTACTTGAATTAGTATGATCTTTTATAGATTATCAATGCAGCAGTGCTTTTTCTCATTACCTCTTCAATTAGTAGGTAAAGTGCTAAATTTTCATCTTACTGACTAATGCAAGAGGCTATGCCAAAGTCTAAGCATTAGTGGCAAGAATCTAGTACTTGATGAGGCAGAGTAACAAAGCCTTGGAAACAGGGGTTGAACACTTTCTGTTCAAGTTCCTTATTCTTGGACCAAAACTCCTTCCCGTGGCCCTGTGCTTTTTGAAATGAATTTTGAACCTCATTATGGAATAAGTCTGCAGAGCATGTCAAGAACAACCCTTTTTAGTCCTTAATGGGCTATGCCAAGACTGTTGCCCAGGGCACCATTGTCAGCATTTAAGCATTTCATGAGGCAGGGTTTTTTTTCTGTAATGTGTTTGGACAGAAAGCCTGAGTTAGCTCAGGCCACCTAAACATTATAATAGGATTATGTGTAATACATCAAAATTTATGTGGTCGTCACTTTGAAATAAATAGGCAAGTTAAAGTCTCTATGAATGCCTCTTATTTCAAACTAATAAAATCCATATAAACCCAAATCAAAGTTGCCAGATGAAGAAAAAGAAGGCAGCTTCTAGGGATTGTTTAAAAAATGCTTTATGTATTATTCATAGTGAGACTTACTCTTACTGTATCTTAGTTGTTTTTTTTTAATTTATTTATTTATGCATACAAGAACTGGGGTATAGGCCAGAGATGTGGGGGTTGAGAGGATTCACCAGAGTCAGAGTGGGAAACAGAACAGGCAGACTGACTGAAACACACTGCTGAGGGGAACAGCAGGTAAGACAGAAGTCTGCTTCATCTTGTGGGTTGCTCTTTGGCCGGCCAGGGATTGAACTCATGCTACAGAGGCTGCAAATTGCTTCATAGTGCTGTGCTTAACCCCTTGTACCACCAGGAAGGCACTGGATCTTAGTTTTTTAAGCCCACTAAATGTTCCCACTGAAAAGAAAGCAACTGCAGTTGTATATAGAGCAACCAGATTTCACATACTCTGTAATAATCAACACCAGATTTACTCAGAGGAACTCAGTGCCGGTGATAGCTTGAGTAGTGTATTCTCAACATGTTCTCCATAGGTCCAGCAGGCCTGAGGGTGGTATAACACTTCTTATACAGAAGAGGAGAGATGTGCAATGAGTTCCTGGTATTCATACAATATAACAAATCAACATGGCAAATATTCCTTTTTTCCATTGCTCATTAAGTTAAAAACAAATCCAGGGAGCTGCTATTTATAAGATTCTATTCTACAGGCTGAGGGAATAAGAAAACATAGAGTCCACGCTCAAGAAGCACAAATAGTTTAGCCAAATAACATACAAACATGAAAATTTAACTAATGATACAGGGCACTTCGTAGAAAACCCTAAATTAGTTGTCTAGACAATATGTCTGGTAGATATTATAAAGAAGAAAGAGAACTCTGAGTTGAAAATAGATGTACCCCTATGTCAAGAGCAGGATCGGGCTTTTAAGATGGGCAAGTAGAGAGGGTTAATGTGTATTCAGAAGTAGCAGATTTTATTAAAAGAAAGATGGAAATAAACTAACTTAATTTATGTCAACTCTTCCTACACATTCCATAAACTTGCCAAACTGAAAGGTGTCCACATAC
This sequence comes from Talpa occidentalis, assembly GCF_014898055.3. NCBI lineage: Eukaryota > Metazoa > Chordata > Mammalia > Eulipotyphla > Talpidae > Talpa > Talpa occidentalis. Next base: position 25,717,660 of record NW_023602073.1, on the reverse strand, counting down.
GTTCCAAGTACCTTTGTACTTGTTTATATACATTCCATTTGTTCACATGTATTTCAATCTCAATTTTACATTTCATTTATAATGCTTCATTTAATATTTTATTTAAATCCAGATGCATTCTGGGCCTCCCTGGTGGCGGAAGGAATAAAGCACAGCACTGCAAAGCTTTCCGCTGCCTCTGCAGCGTGAATTCGATCCGTGGCCAGCCAGGGAGTTACCCACATGCAGCAGACCTCTCCTGTCTCACCCACTGCTCCCCTCAGCAGTGTATTTCAGTCAATCTGCCTGTTCTGTTCCCCACTCTGCCTCTGGTGAATCCTCTCACCCACCCCTCCCCTGCATCTCTGGCCTGTTTCCCAGTTTTTGTATGCATAAATAAATAAATCTGGAAAAAAAATCCAGATGCATTCCAATAAGAATTTAAGGCATGTATTATATGTAATAACACCATTTTGCACTCATGAAAATGCTATAGAATTGTTGTATTACTCTCCAGTTTTTCCAGATGGAGAAACTGAAGTTCAGATTGTTTGTGTTGCTTGCTGGGAGTTATACAGATCTATCATTGGAAACCAGATCTGAAGCTAATCTGCTTTTGTGAAAAAGGTGAGACTTGGTCCTCACTTTTTCCCTCATGCCTCCAATATCTTCATCATACTATGCTTGGAATAAAAACAAATATACTGATGATGTTTGAAAATATTAAGAAGACAGGATAAGTACCCAGGATGGTAAGAGTTTATGGAAGATCTTAAAAGGCAAATCAGGGAGTTTTCCTGTAAATGAAAGTAAACAGAATCATTATACATTCTCAGCAAGAGGGAGATGCTGGAAGCATTTTTGTTTTTTGCTTTTTTTTTTTCAGTAATTAAAACTTTATTTTTTTAAAATAAATTTTATTTTTATATTCCCCATACAATTGCAATCCCCTTATTTTGACCCCCATCCCTCCCCTCCCTGCCCCCCACCACCTATAGAGTGTCTCTGGTTCATAGTTTTTTGTTGATTTTGATTTTCACTTTCTTATAGTTATTCATTTTCCTGGTCCCTTATTTAAGTTTTCTAGATTCCTGCTATGAGTGAGACCATCCGGTATTTTTCTTTTTCTTTTTGGCTTATTTCGCTGAGCATGATCCCTTCCAGCGCCATCCATGTTGCTGCAAATTGCATGTGTTTATCTTTTTTGAATGCTGAGTAATATTCCATGGTATATATGTACCACATCTTCTTGATCCAGTCATCTATTTTTGGGCATTTGGGTTGTTTCCAAAGCTTAGCTATTGTAAATAGTGCTGCTATAAACACAGGGGTGCAGGTGCTCCTTGGAATTGATGTTTCTGTGTCCTTTGGGTAAATACCTAGGAGTGGAATTGCTGGATCATATGGAAGCTCTATGTTTAGTAGGTCCAGAAATCTCCACACAGCTCTCCATAGTGGTTGGACCAGTTTGCACTCCCACCAACAGTGCAGGAGAGTTCCTTTTTCTCCACATCCTCGCCAACATTTGTTGTTGCTAGTTTTTTTAATATGTGCCATTCTCACTGGTGTAAGATGGTATCTCATGGTAGTTTTAATTTGCATTTCCCTGATTACAAGTGATGTTGAACATTTTTTCATATGCCTGTTGGCCATTTGCATTTCCTCTTCAGAGAAGTTTCTTTTTAGCTCTTCTGCCCATTTTTTGACTGGATTATTTTCTTTGTTTGTGTTGAGTCTCATCAGCTCTTTGCAGATTTTTGTGATCAGTCCTTTATCATTAGTGTTGTGTGCAAAAATGTTCTCCCAGTCGGTGGGGTTTATCTTTGTTTTTGTTATTGTCTCTTTCGCTGTACAGAAGCTCTTTAATTTGATGTAGTCCCAGCTGTTTATCTTTGCCTTCACTCTCACTGCTTTGGGTGATGTGTCTGTAAAGATGTCTTTGATGTGCATATCACGCAGTGTTTCACCTATATTTCCTTCTATGTATTTTATGGTTTCTGGTCTTATGTCTAGTTCTTTAATCCATTTTGAGTTGATTTTTGTGTATGGTGTGAGGTAGTGGTCAAGCTTCATTCTTTTGCATGTAGTGACCCAGTTTTCCCAGCACCATTTATTGAACAAACTTTCTTTGCTCCAATGCATAGTCCTTGCTGATGGAAGCATTTTGGTGGACATATACTGGAAGTCTGTAGAGGAGAATAGTTGAAAAGCAAATAGAACAATTAGAAAGCTATGTAGGAACGTGATGATGATGATGAAGATGATGATGATGATGATGGTGCTGCTGCTGCTGCCGATGGTGTTAATGAATAATACCCAAATGCTATACTAGGACTAATCTGCATGTTTCACAAAGATCAATTCTTTCCTCAACTGAATTAATCAATTCAAAATTCAAAAAATTTCATGAGCTGAATAGCGTTATTATCTACGTTTGACAAATGCGATAACAGGAACAAAGAACAGTTGAATGACTTGTACATAATAAAGAATAGAATTTGAATTCAAACATAGGTGAATCAGTTGCAGAGTCTGCACTCTTAGCTTCTAACTGATACTAGACAGGCGTGGGCTCACCCTTACTGACAGCTTGGGCCATTATCTGTCAAAAGATAAAGGAGAAGATAAATGTAAGAAGTATTAAAAACAACAATCTATGTAGTTTAATGGGACTGATTGTATAAATAGTTGAGTGAAAAATTAAAGGTAACTGTGATTTCGCACACTAATTTCCATGGATGAAACTAATCAAGTAGAGAAAAGGAACCAGAATTGTGGACAAGAATGGTGTATTTAGTTTCAGAATGTGTTGAGGTTACATTGATAAAATATGACATTTACATGGTACTCTTCCAAAGACTGTTGGAAACAAAAACCTAAAATTATAAGACAAGTGAGGATAATGAGGGAAGAAGCATAGTAGGAGAGGGACTACAGATTTGGTGACCATGAAGCTATAGGATCTTTGACTGAGATTCCAGAGACAGCATAAAACAGAACAAGAGAAGCCCAAGGTCTGAAATTTGGAAAGAACTCAGTATGCTACAGGACCAGAGAAGAAAAAAATCACTGTAACAAACTTCTCAGTTCTAGGACAGCACTTTACAACAAGGGAGGCAGTCAATAGTGTCAAATGTAAGAAATGACAAAGAGAATGGGAGTGTAGAGTATATTGAGTGTATTATATTTGTGTTACTGGAGGTCTTCATAAAACAGCTTCTGTAAATGGTACAATCCTACGTTACATTTTGAGGAATTACAAAAGTAAATGGTAGTGATGAAGCAGGAATTGCCATAATATTAATGAGCTATTATTGTTGGTACACATCACAATATGATAGTTAGACAACATGAAAGTGTTTGACCATCACCACAGTAATAGGCAGAAGCAAAATATGGTTATTTTTGGGGTACAGAGACGATATAATGTAATTCTAAAGATCCTGTAATCTGTTTCCATCATCAACTAACTCAGATCCGATCTATATTCATTGCTCTTAAATTAGGTTGATAATGAAATTCATACCACAATGAATTGCTACTCAAAGCAGTGATGGATAATACTGATTAATTTTCTTTTCTCACTAATGGCCTATGCACTGAATGAACCCATTTCTCCTATGACTGCAGCTATTACCTGTACTCATCCCACTCTCAAATCCTCTGTCCTCAGTTCCAGAACAAATTCACATCTGCTTACCAGGCAGCTTAAACTGGTTGTTCACTAGCACTTCAAATTCAAAATGCCCTGCACTGAACTAATCATTTTACCTACAAACCTATTCCCTTCCCCTTGATATTTCTTTCCTCAAATGGAACTACAAGCCCCCATTCATCCAAAGCAGAAAGTTTCCTCTCACCCACCTCCACAAATGAATTATCACCAAGTCCTGTGACCTCAGCCTCCTTGGTATTTTGTTTTTCTCCCTAGCTACTGCTATGGTCTGGGAGTTCCTCACATTTTATCCATATTTATTCTGTCAGTCAGTCATTCAGTTATTAAGTGCATACTTAACGAACACTTACTATGCCAGGTACTCTGCCTTGGGTTGCAGAATAAAACAAGATCTCCAACCTCATGGAGCTTATATTCTAGTAAGGAGACAGATATTTAACAAATTAATATAAAATATCAACTAGCAATTCATGCTAAAAAGAAAGGAAAAAGGAGACTAAGAAGAAAAACGAGTAACCATAGAAAGTCTGAGACTTGGATGGAATGAAGGAAAAAGACATGCTACTGATCTGTGGCAAAGCTCTGTAATCAGAAAGAAAACAATGCAAAGGCCCTGAGTCAGGAGTATGTTCAGTGAGCTCAAGAAGCAGCAAGAAAGTCAGGGTAGAAGAGAAGTGAGTGAGGGAAGACAGTTGGGGAAGGAAGTGGAGAGGTGGCCAGGGACACATTAGGTGTGCCTGAGCCATGGCAAATAATTTAAGTTTTACTTTAAGCATGAATAAAAGCCATTGGAATATCTTTTTTTTTTTTTAGTGGTCATTTTGGTGTTTTATATACATTATTGGTATTGCTTGGTAATAGATTCTTACAGACTCTGAGGTGTAGAAAAAATTGCTTATTTCGCTTCAAAGATTTCCCTTGTAATTCCTCATATCTATTTACTATTATCTTCAAATAGGCAATTTCACTGTAAGGTGAAAGTTTTTATGGAGAATGATTGAAGTATCAGGAAGAAAAAAGCATCAAATAGTGAAAACAAATACCTTGAATGAGAATTACAATGCAAATGGTTATCAGATGTAAGATTCACGTAATAATCCTATGTTAAAAAAGATGACAGGGAAGTAACTTCATGATTGGTAAGTGTACAACAGACCTTAGGAAGGCCAGAACAGGGAAATCAGGAGGTTATTTTAATGGTCATGGCAGAAGACAGGATACTTTTGATAGGATGAATACTGACGACCACCCTCCCCCTAAATGTCTGTGTTCCAATCCCTGAAAACAATGTATGTCATATGGAAAAGTGACATACATTGAGGGAAGGGTTTTGAGATGGAGAAATTATGAGATTAGCCAATATTTTCTGGATGGGCCCTAAATGCAATCATAAGTGGAACTCAGTATCAGAAGGTGGAGGGAGATTGCAGACAGAAGAGGAGGAGGAGGCAGTGTGAGCACACGGCAGGGACTTGAATGATGTGGTCAAGAAAGCTGGAGTTCCCAGGTGGTGAAGGAAGTAAGAAACATGGTACAAAGCTTGACATTGCTGTTTCTTTATTTGAGCCTAATATGACGGTTTTTCTTAGTTGGACCTCTGGAACTGTGAGAATACATTTCTATTGTTTTAAACCACCTAGATTGTGGAGATGTGTTACTGCAGCCCCAGGAATCTCACACAGTTCCCATGTCATAAGGCCTGCCACCAACAAGCAGGTGCCTGTTATATTGAAAATTATCACACCCTGTTGGTTGCCACTATAATTTGTCGCACCCAAGTTAGGGAATCTGTCCTTTGTCTCCTCACAAGAAGAGAGGAGAAGAGTTTGACCAAACCTCCACTTATCAACCAATAAAGGTAATTCTGAATTTGTTGTTTACAAAATGTCCTGGATAACTTTGTTAGCTGCATTGTTGTAAGGAGAAAATCTTGTCTTATATTATTTTTGCTCTTTTGACATTTTATTCTAGCCTTTGGCATATCATTTTATTTCATACTTGAATTGATTTAAATTGAGTTTTCATTTCTGAACTCCTATAGGAGCTGTCTGTAATTTGACACTCTATCCCTGGACAGGTTAGAGTGTGACATGTGAAGAAGTTGGAACCTCACTGTGAATCATCAATTGATAGACATACTGAACAAATACATTCAGACTTTCCAGCTCATCTCATTGAAATAGAGCTCTGGGGTGAAGGAAGAGGACCACAGATAGAAATGAAGGCAAGTGACCATTGGGGTCTCTTTTTATCTTTTTGAGTTTGAAATCTGTTTTATCTGATATAAGTATAGCTGTTCCTGCTTTCTTTTTTGGTCCATTTGCTTGTAGGATTGTTTTCCATCCTTTAACTTTGAGCCTATTTTTATCTTTTGTAGCTAAATGTGTTTCCTGGAGACAGCAAAAGGTTGGGTTTTGTTTCTTAATCCAGGCTGCAACTCTGTGTCTTTTTATTGAAGAGTTTAGTCCATTTACATTTAGAGTTAATATTGATATGTTAGCATCTGTATTTGCCATTGTGTTTGTCTTTCCTTTGATTTTATTTAATTATTCTTTTAATAACTTTTTCTTTTTTTTTGGCCTTCTTTCATTGTTATTCGCCCCTCTGAGGTTCTGGCTTTAGGACTCCTTGTAGAATTTTTTGGAGTGGGGGTTTAGTTGTAATGAAATTCCGGAGTTTCTGTTTGTCTGGGAAGGTCCATACTCTTTCTTCAAAGAGGAAGGAGAGCTTTGCGGGATAGAGTATTCTTGGTTGGCATCTGTTTTCTTGGAGTCTGTTGACTATGTCCCTCCACTCTCTCCTTGCCCGTAGTGTTTCTTCAGAGAAGTCTGATGTCAGCCTGATTGGCTTTCCTTTGAATGTTATCTGTTTCTTCCCTCTTGCCAGCTTCATTATTTTTTCCTTGTCCTGGATTCTTGGGAGCTTTACTATTATGTGTCTTGCTGTATTTTTCCTTTCATCGTGGAAGTTTGGTGTTCTTCTTGCTTCTTCTATATCAATTTTCAACTCCTTCTTCACATTTGGGAAGTTCTCTTCAATTATCTCTTTGAATATTTTCTCCGTTCCTACATCTCTCTCCTCTCCTTCTGGTATTCCTATAACTCTTATATTTCCTTTCCTCATGGAGTCAGATAGTTCCCGAAGTCTTTCTTCATTCTTTTTCCTTCGTACTTCTCTTTCCTTTTCTGTTTTGGTTCTTTTTATTTCTGTGTCTTCAAGAGAACTTATTCGTTCTTCCATTTCATCTATTCTGCTTTCATTGCTTTTCCCAGAATTCTTTAGTTCTTCCATTAATTCTTTGGTCTCCTGCATTTCTTTTACTTCCCTCTTTAGGGACTCAATTTCATTCTTCTGACCATTGTTTTCCCTCTTTAGGGACTCAATTTCCTTCTTCTGATCATTGTTTTCCTTTATGACTTCTATAACTTTTTTAATCATGGCAATTTTAAATTCTCTTTCTGGAAGGCTCAGAAGTTCTTCCAAGTTACTGTCGTTGCTATCTGGGGGCTGGTTTTCTTTTTGTGGTGTGCTTTTTCCCTGGGGAGTTGCTAGGTTGCGTGTGGTTCTTCTACTCCCTACTGTCTGTTTTCTAATTTGCCGTATGCGTTGGGACACTGTGTTGCTGGGACTGGCCGGCATCTTGGGTGAGCTTCTCTGCTCCCCTCTGGTTCCTCCAGGAGCCATATGTCAGTTTCAAGCAGACTTTACTGGAGAAAGGTCCCTGTTCTAAAATGCCGATGTGGGGACACACTCCCCTGTGCGCCTGGTCTGCCCCGGCGGTGGGTTCCTGCTCCTCCTCTGGGCTTGGACTGCAGGCCAGAGGGGGTCTGGCATGGGCGAACTTCCCCCACTCACCTCTGGCTCCTGAGGAAGCCTTCTGCAGGTAGTCTTTACTGAGGAAATGTCCCTGTTCTAAAATGGCGATGCGGGACACACTCCCTGCGCGTCCCGTCTCAGGCACACTCTTCTGCGCGCCTGGTCTGCCCCGGCTGTGGGTGCTTGTTCCCCCTGTGGGCTCAGACTACTGGTCGGAAGGGGCCCGGCGTGGGCTAACTCCCCAGCTGGCCACTGGCTCCTCCAGGAGCCTTTGCTGGTTCAAGTCACTAGGTGGCGCCAGAGATCTCTCCTAGAGCCCTTGGGGAGCTGATTTTTCCACCCGGTGGGACAGGGAACAGAGCGGGAATGGTAGGGTAAACCTCAATGGCTTTGGGGTGCTGTGTCTGCCTTGTGCCCCACCGTCGTGGAGAACCCATGCCCCGAATTTCGTGCCCCGGGTCTCAGTTCCAAAGCCCTCAGTTCCAGGACGCCGGCTGTAGCCCAGTTCAGTGGCGCGGGAATGGCGCCTTTTGAACCCCGCTCCTGTGCCTGGGCGCCTGGTTCCTGCTCACTGGGCGCCTGGTTCCGCAAGCCTAGGTCGCAGGCGCGGGGACCTGGGCAGCTGTGGTCCGGATCCGCGTTTTCTTTTCAACTGCACTGCTTTTCCGCGCGATCCCGACCCCGCTCCCGCTCCGCGTCTGCTTTTCCAGCGCGCCGCTTTTTGGCAATCCCAACCCCACTCCGCGTCTGCTTTTCCAGCGCCCCCTTTTCATTGCAAGCTTACCGGGCGACCCGGGGCTGTGTGCTGGTGCTGGTCTCCTCCTGGGGGGTGGGGTTTCTCTTTAATGGCGCCTGGAGCTCACCTCCGCGGCAAATCCTGCAGAATTCTCCACAGCTCCCGTTCACGGGGTGTGGTGGCTGAAATAGTTCCTTTCCACTCCCAGTCCCGCTTGCTGCGTCGTTTGTTCTTGTTGGTCCTCTCAGTTTGTTGTTTTCCTCCTCTCTGCGGGTCGGAGAGTGCCGCCTCTGTGGGCGGGGGAGGGGAGCAGGGTTCTGTGCTTTCCTCCCTTCTGGTCCTCTTTTATGGCAACTTTCTTCTTCGGGCAGTTTGCTGGAGTCGTCTGTTTATCTTCCCTGTTCCAGTTCTCACTGGGACCTGCCGCTTTTCCTCCCTATTAACTTTTTTTTTAATGGGAGATCTTACTCGCAGCGTCTCCTCGCCGCCATGTTGCTCCGCCCTCCTCAGTCAATAACAAAATCTGCAAAGAGCTGATGAGACTTAACAACAACAAAGAAAATAATCCAGTCCAAAAAATGGGCAGAAGAGCTAAAAAGAAACTTCTCTGAAGAGGAAATGCAAATGGCCAACAGGCATATGAAAAAATGTTCAACATCACTTGTCATCAGGGAAATGCAAATCAAAACTACCATGAGATACCATCTTACACCAGTGAGAATGGCACATATTAAAAAAACTAGCAACAACAAATGTTGGCGAGGGTGTGGAGAAAAAGGAACTCTTCTGCACTGTTGGTGGGAGTGCAAACTGGTCCAACCACTATGGAGAGCTGTGTGGAGATTTCTGGACCTACTAAACATAGAGCTTCCATATGATCCAGCAATTCCACTCCTAGGTATTTACCCAAAGGACACAGAAACATCAATTCCAAAGAACACCTGCACCCCTATGTTTATTGCAGCACTGTTTACAATAGCTAAGCTTTGGAAACAGCCCAAATGCCCAAAAATAGATGACTGGATCAAGAAGATGTGGTACATATATACCATGGAATATTACTCAGCATTCAAAAAAGATAAACACATGCAATTTGCAGCAACATGGATGGCGCTGGAAGGGATCATGCTCAGCGAAATAAGCCAAAAAGAAAAAGAAAAATACCGGATGGTCTCACTCATAGCAGGAATCTAGAAAACTTAAATAAGGGACCAGGAAAATGAATAACTATAAGAAAGTGAAAATCAAAATCAACAAAAAACTATGAACCAGAGACACTTTTGGGGGGCGGGGGTGGGAGGGGAGGGATTGGGGTCAGAATGGGGGGGCTGCAATTGTATGGGGAATATAAAAATAAAATTTATTATTTAAAAAAAAAAAGAAATGAAGGCAAGTGTCATTTTGGAAAGAGCACAGACTTGTGATGAGGAAGACTTGAAAAACTACAGCAAGGCCTGGTGAAGGCACTGAACACCCTGTGTGTATTTTCTTCTCTGTATAACATAAGGGGATTAGAGTAGAGTAGACAATTTCTCATGCAAAAGCTATGGAGCACACTGGGCCAGACACTGTTGTGTGATCTAGGGATATAGCAATAAGTAAGACAAGATGTTTTATTTCATGAAACTTAAATCCAGTAGGGAAAGATAAGAGATAAACAAATAAGAAGATGTTAGGCAGTGCTATTGATTTAACAATGATTATGCAGCATAATATAATGGACCTTTAACTAAAACGTAAATAATGAGGAGACAGTCATGCAGTGATGTGGGGAAAACTATTCCGGGTAGAGGAAGAAACCACTAAATGGGCTTTGAGATAGCAAAAGCTTTGTGATTTTGCAGAATGGAAAGAAGTCCAGTGCGATCAGAAGGGATAGGACAGAGACACACCTAGCACAAGATGACAACAGAGAGATTGGGATGGGCCAGACCACATAGGATCCCAAAAAGCAGCACAGAGGGCTTGTGCAACTTTGATTCTTTTATGTACTGGAGAGTTTAAACAGGGTACCCTTTACTATTTTCCAAGATCACCTTTTTTAAGGGCAAGTCTCAGTGAAATCAGGAACACTAGATGGCATGTCACTGCAGAAGTCCAAGGGGGAGAGGAGGCTGATGGTTTGATGATTCCCTTTAAGGTGGTAGTCATCAGGTTGGAAAGAAGTGGGATGATGAAATGTCCTTTGGAAGAAAAGTAGATTAGACTTGCTTATGTGATTATTGGATATAGAGATAAAGAAAAGGAAAGGATCAAGAATAACTCCTCAATCTTTAGCAATTATTGGATATTTAATAATATGATAGAAAGCAGAAGAGAAATAAGTGTAGGGTGGAAATCATAATTTCTGTTTTGTGATTCTTATTAGACACTTTATGGTCTGTCAAGTGGCAATCAACTATGCAATATGGCCTAGAGAATTGGTTTCTTCAGGTTGCAGAAACAAAGTTCCCTAAATAGTAGGCTTAAAGCAATAAAAGCTGAAATATTGAACAAAGCTATCCATGACATCTACTCAATGAATGGATACAAAGAATAAGCACAAAGAGAAGTCTTTGGAGGAGCTTAATGGTCAAGAGAAAACCTCTCCCTCTTGGTCACAGCGCAGGGAAGGACATTTAGTTGTTTAGATTTGATGAGTTCTCCAAGGATTTTCCCGGGACTTGAATAAGGACTTGGCATCCCTTTTGTCAGTTTCACTTCATCTCACCAACATGAGCTCTGTCACTCCAGAAATGGGAAGACAAAGTCATCCCTGGGGAAAATTTCAGTTCAAGTCTAAAGAAAACTTGTGGGCAATAAGCATTGATAATATTTCCTGAACATGTGCATTCCTACCAGGTTGAGAAGAATCAGGTTAATGACTCTTTCCAGTTTAGGAATTTGCAAAATAGTGAGCAAATGATAGGTTGTACCAGGCATTTTTTTTTTTTTTTTGAGTGGAAACTCTTGGTCATGTTTCCTGGAATTAGACACTCATTATTATTATTTTTTTTTTTTAGTGAAGTACCTTTTTCTTATGTTCTTGTTAATATTTTGACTATATAGGATTTTTCCCCTCAGGTATGGTCATCATAGTTCGCCCACAACCAAAACACCCATAAAATCTATCACTCCTCCTTTACCTTTCCTCTCCCCCCTCCCCCTCCCCCATGCCTCAGATCTATGGTCAGCTTTCAAGGTTTGTCTTTGTCTGACCCTTTGATTGGGTCCTCTATGTTCCACCTATAAGTGATACCATCTGGTATTTATCTTTTTTCCTTCTGTCTTAATTTACTGAGCATAATCCCTTCCAGCTGCATCCATGTTGCTGTTAATGACATGATTTTCTTTTTTGTTCAATGTGTAACATTTCATTGTGTATATATACCACATTTTCTTGATCCATTCGTCTGTTCAGGGGCATTTAGTTTGTTTGTCTTGGCTATTGTAAATAGTGCTTCTATAAACATATGAGTCAAAATTTCCTTTCAAATAAGTGTTTTTGTGCACTTTGGGTAGATATCTAGGAGTGGAATTGCTGGGTCATATGGCAGATCCATTTTTAGTAATTTGAGGTATCGCCACAAAGCTTTCCATAAGGGCTAGGCCAGTCTATATTCCCACAAAAAGTGTAAGAGTGTTCCTTTTTCTCCACACCTTCTCCAGCACTTGTTGCTTCTGGTATTTTTGACATGGGACATTCTCACAGGTGTGAGGTGGTATCTCATTGTGGTTTTGATTTGCATTTCCCTGATAACAAGTGATGATGAACATTTTTTCATATACCTGTTGGCTATCATCTGCATATCTTCTTTGGAGAAGTGCCAATTTAGCTCTTCTGCCCATTTTTTGATTGGGTTGTTTGTTTTGTTTTTGTTCAGTTGTATGAGCCCTTTGTAGGTCTCCAATATCAGTCACTTGTCAGATGTGTAGTGTGCAAATATTTTCTCCTATTCACTAGGGTGTCTCTTCATTTTGGTTACTGTCACTTTTGCTGCACAGAAGCTTTTTAGTTTGATGTAGTCCCAGTTGTCTATATTCCCCTTTGTTTTCCTTGCTTCTGAAGACTAGTCCTCAAACACATCTCTGAAATTTATGTCATGGAGTATTTTGGCTATGTTTTCATCTATGTATTCCATCATTCCAGGTTTTATATGCAAGTCTTTTACCCATTTTGAGTTGATTTTTGTGTATGGTGTGAGATAGTAGTCTAGTTTCATTCTTTTGAATGTGGCAGTCTAATTTTCCCAGCACCATTTATTGAAGAATCTTTCCTTATTCCAATGTATATTCTTTGCTCCAACTTGTAGATTAGTTATTTATAAATGTGTGGTTCTTCTTCTGGGCTCTCAATTCTATTCCATTGTAGATACTCATTCTTTCAAAAGAAAAATTAACTGCTTCATGGATATTTGCACACTATGCATCTGACAAGTGACTGATATTGGAGACCTAGCAAGAGCTCATAAACTCAACAAAATTAACTGCTTCATGCAAACCATGGATAACCTAAGTCTTATAACACTTAATTCAACATTATCAGATATACTGACACTTAATATCTCATAATCATATTTACCCACAGTTCAGGTACATTTCTATCTGTTTGTATATTAATAATAATATTTTTAATTATTTATTTTTTTATGTATACAATAGCTGGGGTACAAGCCAGAGGCATGGGAGGGTGAGAGGATTCTTCACCAGAGACAGAATGGGGAGCAGAACAGGCAGATAGACCGAAAACACTGCTGAGGGGAGCAGCGGGCACAACAAGAGAGGTCTGCCTCACCATGTGGGAATCTCCCTGGCCAGCTAGGAATCGAACCCGTGCCGCAGAGGCTACAGACAGCTTCACAGTGCTGTGCTCAACCTGCTGCGCCACCAGGAGGCCCAATAATTGTTATTATTATTACCATCAATTCCCAGAGTTAGCATGATGAAATAGAGATTATTAATGTACTCTTTTTGATGTCACCAAAATTGTTTACTTCTGTGTCTCTCCTTTCAGTCTGCTTTTTCTCTCTCTACTACCATCTATTTTCTATTTTCTCTCTCTCTCTCTCTATCTCTCTCTCTCTCACACACACACACATACACACACACATGCACGCGCGCTCACACACACACCTAGAACACACCTCACACCTGACTTTCAAACATCAGGCTGCACTTTATCACAATACAGATAAAGTGCACAACTTTTGCCCTTCCTTTTTGCAGATTTAGTGACAATGAGCATTCATGGTCTACTGTCACGTACAATTTTCTTCCCTTTGTGCAGTAATTGAAACAGAGTCATGACTCAACCCTTACTGAAACACCACATTGTGAGACTGACAGATTTGGAAAATACTGGAACTCCTACCTTAACCAAAGCTGTCTTACTGGTCGGCATCTATTATTCCTCCCATCAATTGCTGTCCGTGCTTAGAAACACTTTTCCCTACTTAATTTCATTGCATGACTAGAGGTAATAAGAAGCCTAAGTGAATTGCAGATTGGAAATGAGAAAGAAATAAAGTCTACAGAGTAAATTAGTTAAAAAGTAAGGATATTCTTCCATGAGAATCTCTGCATGTAAATCAAACAAGATTGTAGGAAATAAAAATGATTTTTGGAAACCCTGGATTATAATTTTCAGTATACATGTTGATCTATTTTAAGTGGTTCTAGGTAAGTACTAAAAGGTCATACATTTAACTTTTCCCTGGATTAAACCCCATGGCTTTTGTGAAAATCATCGCTTTCTCAGACTTTCATTTTTCATAAAAAAGAGAAATTAGGAGGTTAAGTATTTAGTTTTATTTCATGATACAGTGAGATTTGAAATTGGATTTGAGAACTCTGGTCTGTAGAACTGAAAATTCCAAATCAAAGGGGACATCTGCTCTGTCTGCATTTGTCTCATCATCTTAGCTGGCTGTCATTTATACAATGATAACCTCCCAGCGGGCTGCAATGCCCTGATGCCTAATTATATCTGGAGTCTTCAACTCAGGCATTTTTTTTTCTTATAATTCAGGGTTGTACTCATTTATTTTTGCATATAATGCTAACCAATTATTTGTGACTTTTGTTGCCACTCTCTCCCCCTGTCTTCCCTACTTCCTTACCAGGCCAACTCTTCCCGCTAAGGAACAGTCTTCTAGCCAGAGATAATGACTCTCTGATCTGCCTCTTTGATGAAAGCACCTTCATTTTTTTTTGCCTTGCCACCTTCTTGAGCTCTTCTCAGTTCTTGCTCTTTTGATGTCAGTGCTCTCTGCACCTTTTGAATCTGCTCAAAACCTGTTGTTTTCAGAATAATCATGTGCCTGCTTCTCCATGAAAAGTGCTGTGTTGTTGCCTGAATGGAGTGATGCCTTCTGTGTCCTCACTCTGCCTTGCACAGCTCTCTGGCTTGCAAAGCTGCACTTTCTTTTTTGGCAGCGCCAGAGAACATCCTTATGGCTCTGAGGGATTCCACCCTGGGCCACAGGCTCATGACTTTGATCATCACATTCCTAATTCTCTTCGAGTCCATCCTGACTGCTTTCAGATTTTTTACTGGCCGCTGGTCCCACTGAGTAGGCTCTGGCTCTGCAGGCTGTCTGATGAGAATCCACACTGAGCAGCTTGGCCTCAGGACACTGGAGGACGCATCTAACTCTCAGATCTCTATGGCCGTTCTTGTGGCTCCATTGACTGCTCTCAGCAGGCTGGAAGAGATGTTTGTCTTACCCTACGGTTTCCAGCAGAAAGAAATAGCCTCATGGTAGTCAGACAGCATGGAGACTTTCCAGTGAGGCATGGATTCTCAATTGAGAGCCTTTACCTGCTCACAATTTCAAATGTTCCTTTAATGCCAGACATACTCTTCCATGGGACCTGGTCTTTGGAACTAAAGCTTTAGTACTTTCTGCCTTCTATCAATATATGGGCCATATTCATGCACAGATCCTTACTTTGATATGTTTTATTTCAGTCTAGTTTGGAACTAGATTATTATGATGGCAACAGCGGTGGTCTTTCACAGGGAAAGCATTGTCCTACACTTTATAGCACAAGGATGTGTTCCTTAAATTTAGCCCACATAAATGTTCTTTTGAATACATACAGTAAAACACATACTGGAACATTGCTCAATCATAAAAAAGAGAAATCCTTCTATATACAACACATGATTAAATGTGGAAGGCATTATGTAAAATGGCATAAACTTATTTATTACAGATAGAGAAAGACAAATAAACATTGTATAATATCATTTATAGAATAAAAATTAAAGAAACACACACATAATTTCATTGAAATGGAAAATAAATGAAATGGTTGTTAGAATCTGGAAGGGGAGAAATGGAGTGATATAGGTCCATTATAAAAATAATAAATTTTGAGACTCTAATAGGAAGACAACTATAGTTAAAAATATAATATTAACCATAGAGCTTAATCATTCTCAACATACACAAAAATAAATTTAACTTATGTGTGGTGTGTTAATTATGTTGTATTATGTAGATGTGTTAATTATGTTGATCTTGGTAATCTTTCAACATTATATCAAATCATCACATTTTACACATTAAATATATACAATTTGTCCAAATATAAATTGTAGATTTTTTTAAGATTTTTTTTAAAGATTTATTTATTTATACAAGCACTGGGTACAGTCAGAAGCATGGGAGGGTGAGTGAATACACCAGAGCCAGAGCGGGGAGCAGAACAGGCAGACTGACGAAGTACACTGTTGAGGGGAGCAGCGGGCGTGGCAGGAGAGGTCTGCACACCATGTGAGACCCTCGCCGGCAGCCGGGGATTGAACCAAGCGCTGCAGAGGCTGAGGGCAGCTTCACAGTCCAGCACTCAACTGGTGCGCCACCAGGGGTGGCCCTAATTGTAGATTTTTGTAAATAAAATTTTCAAAGTTTTTATTTGACCAAAAATAAAAATAAATAAATTTCCACTGAATGACTGATTCAGATGAGCCATGTCCTATTGATTTCCCACTTTAGTCATACATTCATACATCAATCAATGGGGGACAAACCCCAAGTAATAAATGGTGGAGCATCACGGACACAGCCTAAGATTCTTGTGGTAGAGTTCTATAAGGAAAGTCAGTTGAATTTACTATGGTTTGTTTCTCTTTTCCCAACACTATTTCTTGATCATGTTGACATATTCCTGCATACTTTCAGATATGACTAGTCTCTGTCTTTAAACTTTCCATAAAGTTTTCTGTGAGTACTTAGTAGATCAGTATGCACAATTTTCTTCCACTCAGCTGTCAGTTGGGGAAATTTTCTTTCAGTAGGTAAATATAAGACCTTGTCTGTCAGCATGGCAATTTTGGTGAGGTGATTGTTTTTTAAGGCAAGGATTAACACCACTTAGTCATTTGTATATAAACTATGCTCTCTTCTGTCATTTCAGTGTAGAAATCAATGAAGGTATCTTATAATAAGTTACAGATAATAACTTTCTGTGTACATAAGTTTCTGCTTATAACTTGAAGCCAAATGTTGCTCATACTTAAAAATATGCTACCTGCTTGTCCTGGTATTAGTTCTATTTTGATATGTAGCACAATTTTGTGATTCACATTGTCACCCTTAGCAGGTTGTACCACTTGTGTGTTTCTTTCTGCCCAGTCACTGCTGTGATCATCTTGCCTGGTTCTTGTGAAATATGTTCTGTGTGGGTCTCTGCATTAAATTCCATTTATCTGGCAATATAAAAACTTAGATGTGGCTTCAGTTTAACTTGAATTCAATCAATATGAGGTTTCCTAAGTAAATCTTATGAGTAAAATTGTTTAAAGAAGTAGGGGACCTACTTAAAAAAGAACTTTTTAACACATAGTCATTATATTTGAATTCCAGAGACACCCCTGAAGCCAGTATCATGGAGTGTTTTACCTATGTTTTCTTCTATATATTTTATGGTTTAGAATTACATCAAAATCTTTAATCTATTTTTAGTTATTGTATGTATATGGTGTGAGATAGTGGTCTAGTTTAATTTCTTTGCATGTGATTGTTCAGCTTTCCCAACAGCATTTATTGAAAAAACATTCCCATTCTGTATTCTTTTTTTCGTTATTTTTATATATTTTTCACATCATTCTTCATTTTTGCTCAATGTATGCTTTCTCCTCTCAGGTGTAGTCCCCATGAAATTTCCACCACAATTCACCTGTGCACCATCACCATAGTTCCTTGTGCTCTTCCCTCCCCTGTTTTGATCCTCCATCCTCCTCCTCTCCTGTAGGATATCTCTGGTTTATAGTTGCCTGTTGATTTTGATTTTTAATTTCTTAAAATTACTTTTTTTTCTTCCTGATCCCTTATTTGATTCCTTTACATCCCTCCTATAAGTGAAGCCATCTGATATTTTTTTCTTTTTCTTTTTGGCTTAATTCACTGAGCATTATCCTTTCTAACTCCATCTATGGTGCTGTAAATGGCATGAGTTTATCTTTTTTGATTGCTGAGTAATATTCCACTGTGTATATTCCACATCTTCTTGATCTAGTCATATATTTAGGGGCATTTTATATTCTTGTCTTATAAGTGTGGGTTTGTCACCTGACAAGGGGACAGACATAGGATACTTCAGTCCCACCCCTACTCCAAACAACACAAACAGATGTTAGGAATGGACCAGCTACTGTTTACTGTTCCACCTATCCAGAATCAAAGGGATAGTATGAGGAGCCTTGCTCTCAAGCTAGGAAAGGGTTCTTGAGACCTTCTGGTCAAGATTGAAGACTCCACAGACACCCATGAAGGCAGTCAAAGAATCAGTGTTCATTCATTAGCAAAAAAGTAAGAAAGATAGCTCCAGGGAGACTTCTCTGAACATGAGAGAATCCCTGAAGTGCCAGGGCTAGGGGTCTATCTAGGTTTTAGGGTTAAGGGTTGAGAATAAATAAATTAAACTTTGTTCATTGAGAAAGCAAGGAAAGTGGACGTGGATAAAATTTGTTTGTCCATCAGACTGTGGTCCATTTATTGTTGCTAGTTGTGAGCAAAAATCGGTTCAGCTCAGTGGTCATGCAGGATGCCTGTCCATCTCCTGTGTGTATCTTATGGAGGCTGTGTGCTCATAGCTCCACTTGACCCAGCAAGGTCTCAAGGTCTTCTTTAACAGGCTAACTTGATAAGCTGTTGGAAGATAGCTCAGGAACTCACAGGCTGGGGGAAGAAAGAGTAAAAACAAAAAAAAAGAAAAGAAATAGATTACAGGACAGGAAATTTATGGCAGCAGGTATCTGGGCTAGAGTGAGATTTATTTAACTTCATATTTACCAGAGTAATTAAAAAATATGCTGCATAATGAAACAGAAGAAAAAGAAATCAAGAAAACATTCTCCTTTACAGTAGCATCAAAAAGTATTAAATACTTAGGAATAAAGCTAACAACAGAGATGAAATTCTTATTCAATGAAAACTACAAGACATTGCTTTAAAAAAAGTAGAAGAAATTCATATTATAAAAACATATGACATAGGGCTTCCCCTGGTGCCGCAGCGGTTGAGCGCTGGGCTGCAAAGCTGCCTGCAGCCTCTGCAGCGCCGGTTCCATCCCCGGTCACCGGTCAGGGTCCCACATGGTGCGCAGACCTCTTCTGCCGCCCGCTGTTCCCCTCAGCAGTGTACTTCGGTCCTTCTGCCTGTTCTGTTCCCCGCTCTGGCTTTGGTGAATTCTCTCACCCTCGCGCACTTCTGACTGTACCCAGTGCTTGTATAAATAAATAAATAAATCTTAAAAAAAAATGACATACAAAATCCAAATAGGGAAGGAAGAAGTTAAACTATCACTATTCACAGATAATATGATAATATACATACAGAACCCCAAAAACTCCACAGAAAAACTAATTAAACTAATCAATAAGTTTTGTAAAGTAGCAGGATACAAAATCAACACGCAAAAGTCAGTAGCCTTCCTATACACAATCAATCTGAAGGAGAAATAAAAAAAAATCCCTTTTATTATTGAAACAAAAAAATCAAATACTTGTGAATAAACCTAACAAAAGAGGTAAAGGACCTATACAAAGAAAACTACAAAACACTGTTAAAAGAAATAGAAGAAAACACAAAGAAATGGAAAGACATCCCCTGCTCATGGATTGGAAGAATTAACATTATCAAAATGGCCATCCTACCAAAAGCAATATACAGATTCATTGCTATTCCAATAAAAATTTCAATGACATTCTTCAAAGAAATAGAACAATGATTGATGAAATTCATATGGAATCACCAAAAACCCTGAATAGCCAACGCTCTCCCGAAAATAAAGAAGGGAATGGAGGCATCACACTTCCAGACTTCAGACTATACTACAATGCCATAATAAGCAAAACTGCATGGTATTGGAACAGAACAGACAAACCAACCAATGGAACTGAACAGAAAATCCAGAAATAAACCCACAGATTTATGGCCAACTAATCTTTGACAAAGGAGCAAAGAATATGCACTGGAGCAAAGGAAGTTTGTTCAATAAATGGTGCTGGGAAAACTGGGTCACTACATGTAAAAGAATGAAGCTTGACTACTACCTCACACCACGCACAAAAACCAACTCAAAATGAATTAAAGAACTAGACATAAGACTTGAAACCATAAAATATACAGAAGGAAATATAGGCGAAACACTACATGACATGCACCTCAAAGACATCTTTACAGACACATTACCCAAAGCAGTGATAGTGAAGGCAAAGATAAATAGCTTGGACTACATCAAATTAAAGAGCTTCTGCACAGGGCCTCCCCAGTGGCACAGTGGTTGAGCGCTGGGTTGCAAAGCTGCCCGCAGCCTCTGCAGCACCAGTTCAATTCCCAGCCACTGGCAAGGGTCCCACATGGTGTGCAGACCTCCCCTGCCGTGCCCACTGCTCCCCTCAGCAGTGTATTTTATCAGTCTGCCTATTCTGTTCTCCCCTCTGGCTCTGGTGAATTCTCTCACCCTCCTGTGCTTCTGACTGTACCCAGTACTTGTATAAATAAATAAATAAATCTTAAAAAACAAAAAGAGCTTCTGCACAGCAAAAGAGACAATAACCAAAACAAAGAGAAACCCCACCAACAGGGAGAACATTTTTGCACACAAACTGCTGACCACAAAAATCTACAAAGAGCTGAAGAGATTCAACAAAAACAAAGAAAATAATCTCGTCAAAAAATGGGCAGAAGAGCTAAAAAGAAACTTCTCTGAAGAGGAAATGCAAATGGCCAACAGGCATATGAAAAAATGTTCAACATCACTTGTAATCAGGGAAATGCAAATCAAAACTACCATGAGATACCATCTGACACCAGTGAAAAAGGCACATTTAAAAAAAAAACTAGCAACAACAAATGTTGGCGAGGTTGTGGAGAGAAAGGAACTCTCCTGCACTGCTGATGGGAGTGCAAACTGGTCCAACCACTATGAAGAGCTGTGTGGTGATTTCTTGACCTACTAAAGATAGAGTTTCCATATGATCCAGCAATTCCACTCCTAGGTATTTACCTAAATGACCCAGAAACATTAATTCCAAAGGGCACCTGCAACCCTATGTTTATAGCAGCACTATTTACAATAGCTAAGCTATGGAAACAACCCAAATGCTCAAAAATAGATGACTGGATCAAGAACAAGTGGTACATATACACAGTGGAATATTACTCAGAAATCAAAAAGATAAACACATACAGTTTGCAGGAACATGGATGGAGCTAGAAGGGATCATGCTCAGCAAAATAAATTAGAAAGAAAAAGAAAAATACCGGATGGTCTCACTCATAGGAGAAATTTAGAAAACCTAAATAAGGGACCAGGAAAAAGACAAATTAATACAAAGTAAATATCAAAATCAACAAGAAACTATATACCAGAGACACACTATGCGGGGGGGGGGGGAAATGCATACATTGTGCAAAAATGAAAAATAACATACGAATTATATAAAATAAAATATTTTTAAAAGACCCAAAAAAAAGTACAGGAACACACAAGGAAATGGGAAGATTGCATGCTCATAGATTGGAAGAATTAACATTTTAAAAATGGCTATCTTGCCTAAAATTAAATAGATAGTTATGTCTTGTTTTTATCATGGGAACTTTCCAATCTCAAGTTTATTTCTGGAGTCTCAAATGTTTTCCATTGGTCTGTGTATCTATTTTTATTCCAATACCATACTATTTTGATTACTATAGATTTATAGTATAGTTTGAAGTCTGGGAGAAGGGTACCTCATTCCTCTTCTTTTTTGTTAGTATTGTTTTGGATATTTGGGGAACTTTGTGGTTCCATACATTGCAGTAATGCTTGCTCCATGGAAACTATGTATATAAATCTATCTATCTATCTATCTATCTATCTATCTATCTATCTATCTATCTAATTTTAGGTAAGATAGGCATTTTTAAAATGTTAATTCTTCCAATCCATGAGCATGCAATCTTTCCATTTCCTTGTGTGATTTCTACTTTTCTTTTTAAGCAATGTCTTATAGTTTTCATTGAATAAGAATTTCATCTCTGTTGTTAGCTTGTTTATACAAGCACTGGGTACAGTCAGAAGCGCAGGAGGGTGAGAGAATTCACCAGAGCCAGAGCAGGGAACAGAACAGGCAGAATGACAAAATACACTGCTGAGGAGAGCAGCGGGCAGGGCAGGAGAGGTGTGCGCACCATGTGGGGCCCTCGCCTGTGGCCGGGGATCAATCCAGTGCTGCAGAGGCTGGCACTCAACCACTGTGCCTCCAGTGGCTCTTTACACTGCTACTGTAAAGGAGAATGTTTTCCTGATTTCTTTTTCTTCTATTTCATTATGCAGTATATTTTTTATATAGATTTGGCAACATGACATTTTACTGTTCTCATCTCTAATAGTTTATTCTTGGTGTATTTAGGGCTTTGTTTCTGTATATATTATCAAATCATCTGCAAATAGTGATAGTATTACCTGTTCTTTTCAAATCTGAATTCCGTTAACATTCAATGCCAATGGTAAGGGAAACAAAAGCAAAAATAAGCAGAAAAGTCTACATCAGCCAAAAAGCTTCTTGCACAATGAAGGAAAATATTAATTAAAATGAAAAGACATCCTACCAAATGGGAAAGCATATTTTCACATCATACTTTCAACAAGGAGGTAATACCTAAGTTCCACAAAGAACTCATACAATTCAAAAAGAAGAAAACAAATAACCCAATCAAAAAATTGGCAGAAGAGCTGAATATATCTTTCTCTAAAGAAGACATACAGATGAACAACAGGAACTTGAAAAAAAAATGTTTGTTGTTGCTTATCATCAGGGAAAAAGCAAGTCAAAATCACATATGAGAGTTACCCATATCAAAAATTCCAGAAACTGGGCCTCCCCTGGTGGTGCAGCAGTTGAGTGCTGGGCTGCGAAGTTGCCCAGCAGCCTCTGCAGTGTGGGTTCAATCCCCGGCCACTGGCAAGGGTCCCACATGGCGCGTAGACCTCTCCTGCCCCGCCTGCTGCTCCCCTCAGCAGTGTATTTCATTAGTCTTCCTGTTCTGTTCCCTGTTCTGGCTCTGGTGTATTCTCGCACCCTCCTGCACTTCTGACTGTACCCAGTGCTTGTATAAATAAATAAATGAATCTTTAAAAAAAAAAACCAGAAACTATATGTGTTGCTGAGCATGTGGAGAAAAATGGGCACTTACACAGTGCAGGTGTGAATGTAGACTGGTCCAGTCGTGGAAAATCATGGAGTGGCCACTCTTAAAATATTAAGAGTGGATATATCATATGATCCAGTAATTCCACTCCTTAGTGTTTATCCAGAGAATGCAAAAACATATTTGGAAAGGCTATATACATTACTATGTCCATTGAAGTACTACTTACAATAGCCGAGTTATGGAAACAGTCTACCTGATGTGTTCAAGGACATATGATTGGATAAAGAAACTGGTACACAAAGGAATACTACCCAGCTATAAAAAAAGATAAAATCTTGTCATTTAGTGCTGTCATGGAAGGAACTGGAAGGAATGGTGCTAAGTGAAATAAGTCAGAAGAAGAAAGACAAATACCAAATGATTCACTCCTATGTGCAATATAAAGAAACAAAATGAAGGAACAGACAAAGCAAAATTAAAAAAAAAAAAAACCTAGAAATCTAATTGCAGAAGTGAGACTGCTAGAGTGGGAAGCTTGGGGAAAGGGTCTAATGAACTATGGTAAAGGCCTATGGGTGTTTTAATGGTGGGTATGGTATGGCAATATACAACTGAAAAGGTGTAAACCTTTCTCTAAATTATTTACAGTGCAAATAATGTTAATACAATAAAAAAGTAGTTACAGGAAAAAAGGATCTAGTGAATCATAAACATATTGTGCCTATATGATAGAACTTATTAAAATATGGATTAAAATATAAGAGGGAAAATTATTCATTGTTTGAAAGAAAATTAAACTTGTTAAATATAATTTTCTTTAGCATGAGCAAAACTTCTTCAAAAAACATTTGCTAAGTTTTACATTACTTTATATGTGTGAAAATAATAGAAATAAAAATGCATTTTAAAAGTGTTTCTATAATCCATATTTAAACTCATACTGTTTGTTTTTCTCCTATTAATTAAAGTGACAGCTTCTATTGTCCTTAGAATTAAATGGAGAGATCAATATAGGGGGAACAGCCTTCTCATTATACCCTGAATGTCTCATACCTTTCTTTTCTTTCTACAAAGCCAGGGCAAAGGACTTGTCCAAGACTTGGAGCACAGATTCCAGAAGTGTGCTGGGGAATAAAGCAGGAGCTGGCAAATTCTTACTGCAAAAGCCATATAGTCAATGTTTTAGTCTTTGACATTCATATATTGTGTCCCAACCTCACTCCTAATATTTGAAAAATGTATATTCTATTAGCCCATTTGGCCCATGAGTACTGTTTTACTTACCCCTGGAATAGATGAATGCTTAATCTTAAAAAACATTATTTTTTGCGTGTGTGTGTGTGTGTGTGTTTGGGGGGGTGGCCTTTGGGGGGTAATTAAGATGGTGGCCACTGAGAGACTGAAAAAGACTTTTTTAGTTTGAAATATTTTAGGTTTTTTTGGTGCTCAATTTCTATTTTTGTCGTGACCTGAAACAAGCCACTTTAAATCTTACCGAACTCAAAGCAGGATATAAATACACACACAGACACGCACACACACACAAATGAATTAAAATGATGCATTAAAAATCTTTCTAATAAATATAGAAATTGTAGAAATGTTTATAGATGAACACAGACCTCTTTAATACGACAACCAAGAAACAATGGTAATCCTTTATTTCAATTTCCCACCAAACTTTCTTCTGTATAACTGTTCCTATTATACATACATATGCATCCACAAATGTGTTTATGCTACATACATGTGTACAGAGCTACATATATATGCTTACAAGATTTATATAATTTTGTATTATTTCATAACCCTCAATTTTCATTTAATATAAATATTTTTGATGCAATCATTGATTATTTGAAACATAATTTTAAGTAATTAAGCAACATTCTGTCTCACCAAAATACTATTAAGTATTGAATTATTTTCTAATAAGTGCTTTTTACCACTAATATATGACACTATAAGGAACGTCTTTATAATTATACTATTGCTGGGTACCTCTTAAAGACTTCAATCTTTGTTCTCTTCAATGAAAGTCAAAGATTTCATAGAGAGAGACAGAGACAGAGACAAAGAGACAGACAGAGAGAAAAAGGCATGAGACATCAACATTCGAGTTTCAGGGAAACTTATGTTAATCAAGAGAAGGAATAAAACAGTATCTTTCTTTTAATTGGAAAATAAATGACTTGTAAGAATTTGCTGTGCCTGTCTCACTTGATAAGATATGCCAAAGTCTTCAAGGTACTTTTTCACCCAGTTTATCTTTTCTATTTCCAAATTCCTTTTTCCACTTGATTTAACCTAATTCTCCATGAGTCCCTCAGGCTTACATTATGTACACACTTAACCAGAACTTAAATGCTGAGTTCAACTTTTTAAAGGAATATTGCCTGTTAGCAATTCAACCTACGGTAGGTCACAAATCTCAGGTTACAGAGAAATAAAGATGGCTTGAAATATAAAATTCAACTTAGTGAAAGGTCTAGTGTTTATTTTCATATTGTCCATGCCAGCTGAGTTAGTTTTTAAGCTCTACAGATAGCTAAACTTCTATTAATAGAAATATCCTGAAATTAAATATTAACAGTATATGTTTTGATGAAAAATGCAGTTTTAATTCATGCCTAATCTTTCTCATGGAAGCTCAAAAAATAAGAGAAATTGCTAATATACCATAAGAAAAGCCTCAAAACTTTAGCGTAAGACCTTGTAACTAAAACTATGAGAGTATCTAAATTTGAAATATGTATAGTACTTTATCTAAAAATATTATATACTACAAAAAAGAATAATAGAGACCATTCTCTTTAGGCAATAGCATTTGATTGAATGATAAATATCCAGAGATCTAAAAACACAACCTTCCTGAAAGATGATATGGGTTTATTTAGAGGATATCTTCAGAGTTAATCTCCTTTCTACAAAATTTTCTGTACACAAATCAATTGCTAAGTTCTTTAGGAAGCCAGGGGGATGGAAATGATTCCTGAGCCAGATGCATCTAAATTAAACTGCTATAATCTTCTTTCATTAATTATCTTCAGCCTATTTTTTAGTTTATGGAGAACTCCCTTAAAATTGATTTCTTTCATTTTAAATTGAAAAAATTAAAGCTCAAAGAGGGCATGTGACTTATCCAGGTTTCTGCACCTGAAACACAGGGTAGTTGCACTATAGAGTACATGCAACAGATCTCACTATCTAGAAGAATATGAAGAAACTGGCTATTGTCATGCCATGAGCTATGTCATGATATTATGTCATTCTAATAGATGACATCTAGCCTTTGAATTCATGTCTCTAACAGGAACTTTTCTTTTTTGTTCAAAATAGACATTCCTCTGAAGCCACAACTAACATACACCTTCTACTGAAATCATTTAGGTGGTTTAAAATGCAGAAATGATTGCCATGAAAACTTGAAGGCAGATGGCAATAAATCCAGAAGTTGGGGCAGCAGATATAAATGAACTGTAAAAATGACAAAGCTTGGAGAAACATGTGTGCATTTGGGAGAGGGGTTTGATGTAGTTGCTGATGAGCATAAGATAGTATGTGTGGACAAGTTATATAACCTCCTTGTACATCTTGTTTTTCACATCTGTGGGAATAATTTCTGCCCTCCAAGGCTGCTATGAAGAAGGGAAGTACAAAGAAGTCTGTAGAACACCAAACATGAACGAACTACCTCAAAATTTTTCCCATAGCCAACTGACAATCAGTCCATAGCTGACTGAACAGAATCTACTCTATAATCCCTATTGAATCTTTGTCCTACTCAGTTCCAAGGTAATCATATTAAAAGCTGCAGATTTAAATACATCTATGTTTATCAATTATATAGATTCAGACCAGACTTGCTAAGCACTAATTTCATAAATCTCCCTGGCTATCTTCTCTCAGATGTCTAATTGGCATCTCAAATTCAACATGTCTAAAACAGAAATGCAAATGCCAACCCCACCCCACCCTCACCCACCATTGCCAGAATTCTTTTACTGAAGATTTTCCCTAAACAATCCATAGCAATTTGTTATAACAACTTTAAACAATTATAGTTGTTTAAAGTCAAAATCGTGGAGTCACCTTTGTTCTCTGTTCTCTCATACCTCACATCCCATCATTTAGGGATCTGATTACTTCTCACCACCTTCACTACTGCTCTGTGGATTTGAAACAGGAGCCCCATGGCTATCACTAACTGTGCATGACTTGGTTTGAGGGTCAGCCTCTGTAAGAGCTGCAGAGAGAGGCCATGTATGGTCAGTGGACCAGCTCTGAGCTTTGGTCAGGTTTGGACAGCTGGGTTTTACTTTTAAATACTGCACCAGAATTTCAAATTACCAATCAGGTTTGAACTCACACCCATGCCATTAAAGGTTTGGGGACCATTCAGGATTGTAAATTGACCAGTCAGATTCGGCTCAACAGGAACCCATTAAAGAGCTGGAATTGTGAATGGACCCATCAGGCTTGAAAGGTGTGTAGCCTAAAGGGGATAGAAGCTTAGGGTTTGGAGGGCTTAGGTACCATTCATCAGATGGTTTCAGAGAGATCTGTCAAGGCTCAAAATCTTATAGACACAGACATTGAGTAGATTCACCAGGACACAAATCTCTGCAGACCTTCACATGAGACCTCTTCTTCAAACTGCAGCCTGACGACTGCTCCTGCTTCAGGCCTTGCCTTTGACATTGCTTGAAAAATAGCACCATTGGCCTATGCCTGATGTCTCTAAATGGACTGTCTGCTTTTGGCTTATGCCAACAGCTTTTAACAGGCTATAACGCTGCTATCTTTTCTGTGGCACCATCACCTGCTGACCTGTGCTGACCAGCACTGCTGACCTGTGACTGGCACTGTAGACATGTGTCTGAATATCTCTGAGAACCTATCTACCATTTCTGATCCTCTAGCAATACCTCCTAATGCTGTTGCCTCTGGTGTCCAGTCTTGCATTTGACACTGGCCAGTCTAGCCTTCAGATAGGTGTTTCTGGTTGCTATGGTGCCACCTCAGCAGCACTGCTTGTGATCACCTCCAGCTGCTGCGATGAGTTGCATTCTGGTCCATCCTTCACTTATATGGCACTGCTCCAGGCTCTCACTGAAATGACAAGGTCATCTAGCATGAGCAGCCTTTGGTTTTGGCTAGTTGACACCATAGGTACTACCTTGGGTAAGACAGCCAGGCATTTGTGACCTTAGTAACTCTATCTTTTTTCCCATTACCTTCTTTGTTAATGAACCCTGTTGTTGCACCCTGAGCCTGAGTGGTATCTTGCAGTTGTGAGCACATGAATGAGAACTCACAGTGACCTATTCCCAGGCTTTGCACTGTTTAGATTGAACCCATTTCCTTTCCTAACGTAAACAAAACAGTTTCCAGAATTCTGCCCTCAATCATTACTTGAAAGTCAGAGTGATATAGCAAAATGAGAGTTTGTCACATCACTCCTTTTCTCAATCATTTGCAATATTTCTCCATTAAACAAAGAACAAAAGTCAAAGTATTTAAGATGGCCTAGTAGGGCCAATGTCACATGGCTCTTGTTCATTTTTCATTTCTTATTTTCTCTTTCCCTTCCAACTACACTGCCTTCCTTTCTGTTTTTGGAGGCCAGGCAAATTCTGCTTGAGGCTTTGCTCTGGCTATTCTCCTTTGCCTGGGAACCTCTTCCCCCATATATCCATGTGGTTAACTCTCTTACTTCCTTGCAGTCTTTGTACCAGTGCCACCTTCTCTATGAGTATTTCCTTAAAAGACCATTCTCTTTAATATATCTGCTTTCTGTTCCCCAACCTAACAGCTACACCCAAATCCTCTTATATACATCTTGTGTCCCCCACAGCACTATTATCTTTTCAACATTCAGTGTAGTTTACTTATTGATTATGCTTATTTTGTATTTATCTTCACCCACAAAAATGTAGGTTCCCTTAGGACAGCTCCTAGTTTGTGTTGTTCAGTGATTTCCATACATTCCTGAAACAGTGGCTACATATAACCTGCATGTAATACCTGTATTTTGAGTGAATACATGAACGAATGAATGATAAATTTACTGAATCTGATTCAAGAGCAGGTAGAATCATCTCTTCTACATTAGTCTGTGAAAAAGTACAGGTGCAGCACAGAATATCTTCCTCTGACTGATCTCTTATGCTATTCCTAGGGATTGGTATGAGTTTTTCAAATACAAGTTTAGTGCATCAATTGTAAGAAAAATTGATGAAACAGAAATCATTAGGGATCTGTTGATGCAGACTTTCACCCCTAGAAGTGGATTTTTTTTAAAAGTTTGAGCAATTGTGCCTGCAGTGTTTACAAAGAAAGTAAATCAACATTTGAATTAAAATCTTTGTTGTAGAAAAGTAGTAATCTGAAAGCCAGATTCCTGTGAAAAATATTGGTTCCCAAAGTATGTTCTGTGAAGTCCCAAGTATAGAAGCCATTTAGTGAGATAAGTGTCCTTGGGCCTATAAAATAATAAAATGACTCAGCAGGGTGGGGGAGTTGGCTCATGCTGGCTCCCAAAAGACAAATGTGCATAGATTGTCCCATGTTGTTTTAGCTTGAAACTTTCTGTTTGGGGACTAGGTGATTGGCAATCAGCTAATGCTGTAAATCAGTCCTGGTTATTCCTGATTTTAGATTTAAAATAAGATAGCTGGTCATTACACATTTACTACCACACAAAATTTATAGTCACATATTAAAATCTTAGTGATTTCTGTGGGAAAATGGATTCAACTTTGTCTTCCAGTCTTACCAAATACACATTGTGGTGGAGCTAGGTTGGTTAGGTTGTTTGTAAACTGTAGAATACACATTTAACTCCTTATAGAATGTACATTGAAAAATGCCATGAGAGTAGAAATTGCAAGGTATTTTTAGTCTTAAAATCCTCAATTATCAAATGTGTAATCTGGGGCGAGGTATTCCTTCGTGTGAAGTAAGGAAAACATAAATTTGCAAGATTTTTGAAAGGCTGAAAGTGAAACAATGTACAGTGCTTGACAAATATCAGCTTAATAAATGTTAATTTTTCTCTTCTTCATCTCCAACTACCCAACCTGGTTTTTGGAAAATATAAAGTGACACTAAAGTTTTTCTTATTTTAAGAGTGGGGTCATCATCCAGAATAGTAATGCTCATTACAATAACCACATGTACAAATTACTGATCAGCTAAGAATTTTTTACTATATTTTTAATATTATTATATAATCCCATTTCATTTAAAATAATATTTTAAAGGACATATATTCTTAAAATAAATTTAAGTCTTGATTTATCATAAAAACGTTGTATAACTTGGAAAATAAATTTTACTGTAAAATACTGGAGATTTTATTTTATTTGTTTATTTTGGGCACATTTTTAATTCTCTCAAATTTTTCCTGATTACCTTTCTTATACCCAAGAGTAATGGACTTTAAAGTTTACTTCTCCGAAACAGTTTTGTATGTTCTAAATTATAAGTAAGGGCTTTGGATCCAAGGAGCTTCAGTTATGAGAAAGCTGTCTTATGTTTAGGGAGGATTTTTTTTTTTAATTAAACAAATTGTTCTCCATACACTGAATGTTTATTTCAGGAGGCACTGGAAAATATTCTTAGGTAAATGAACTGGTCTCTTATTTATTATGAAATTCCAATGGTTATTGTAGAAGCTCGCAGAAAACAACATTTTCCAAACAATCCCAACCCCACCTCAAGAAATTAATCTTTGCCAAAATCAGCTTGGCTTGCAGTAAATAGTATTATGCAAAACCCTAACAACTTTTATTAGAATAATATAGATATTCCAAATGATTCTTCAAGATTATTTGCAATGATCCTTCTTATGTGTAAATAGGAGAAAGAGAAGATAATCCAGAGAAGATAATCCAGAAAGATAAGAGAAGATAATCCAGAAGATAACCATTTTTCCTGAAATGGTTTTACCATGGGACATGTCTAGATTGGAACAAGCTGTCAAACTGTGTGAATTTCTTTTTTTTTTTTTAGATTTATTTTTCATGCATATAAGAACTGGGGTACAGGCCAGAAGTGCGGGGATTGAGAGGAGTCACCAGAGACAGAGTGGGGAGCAGAACAGGCGGATTGACTGAAATACACTGCTGAGCGGAGCAGCGGGCAAGTCAGGAGAGGTCTGCGCTATGTGCGTCAAGTCCCTGGCCAGAGATTGAACTCGTGCTGCAGTGGCTACACATAGCTTCATAGTGCTGCATCTTAACCCCTTGTGCCACCAGGTAGACCCCTGCCATGTGATTTTCAATGGACATTACTTTCTAGACTTGGGAGAGGCTAAGTGAGTGTAAATACCACGTATTTGCCAATGGAAGGACCATTGGCTTTATAATCACAGTTTTTATATGAATCTTAGCCATCAAAGACAATCTAAGGGACTTAAATTCATTGTTCTCCAACCGAAACCTGAAATATTAATCTTCAGGAGCCCAAAATGTTCAGCTCTAGCCATTGGGTGGATTGCAAAGGTTTTTCTTTCCTATTATCTTTAAGATCTCTCCAATGTGTGTGTACATTTCTGTGAAGAGGAAATAAGCACATAAAGAGAGTCCATCAGAAAAAGACCTTCCAGAAGATCCAGGAACACACAATTAGATTGTGCTGATTTTGTACAGCCAAGATTTTCTGTTCTAAAACAGCCACTTCAGGGCTTCCCCTGGTGGCACAGGTGGTTGAGTGCCACGCTGTGAAGCTGTCCGCAGCCTCTACAGTGCCAGTTTGATCCTGGCTGGCTGGCGAGGGTCCCACATGGTGCAGCAGACCTCTCCTGTCTCACCTGCTGCTCCCCTCAGCTGTGTATTTCATCAGTCTGCCGATTCTGTTCCCTGCTCTGTCTCTGGTGAATCCTCTCACCCTCTGGCACATCTGGCCTGCACCCAGGTTCTTGTATAAATAAATAAATAAATCTCTAAACATATAAATAAATAAATAAATAAATAAAACAGCCACTTTAAATTCCATTTAACGCAAATGAAAAACCATTGCCACAGAGAAATTTTAGTTGGAACATAGACTTTAAGAAGCTACATAATTAACATCAAAAGTTAAACTGCCAAAAGTTAAACTGGTCTACCCACTATTGAGAGTTGTGTGGAGATTTCTTGACCTACTAAATATAGAGCTTCCATATGATCCAGCAAATCCACTCCTAGGTATTTACCCAAATGACACAGAAACATTAATTCCTGCACCCCTATGTTTATAGCAGCACTATTTACAATGGCTAAGCTATGGAAACAACCCAAATGCCCAAAAACAGATGACTGGATCAAGAAGATGTGGTACATATACACCATGGAATATTACTGAGCAATCAAAAAAGATAAACATATGCAGTTTGCAGCAACATGGATGGAACTAGAAGGAAAATACCAAATGGTCTCACTCATAGTAGGAATTTAGAAAACCTAAATAGGGGACCAGGAAAAAGACTAATTAATACAAAGTAAAAATCAAAATCAACAAGCAACTATATATCAGAGACATACTATGGGAGGGGGGAGAGGCAGGGAGAGGAAGGGTTAAGGTCAAAATAAGGGGGGGTGCAATTATATGGGGAATATAATCAAAAGGAAAATGCATACATTGTGCAAAAATGAAAAATGATGTTAGAATTATATAAAATAAAATATTTTTTTAAAAGTTAAACTATTCTTTCTCCTATGAATCCCAGCCTGTATTTGCCAGTATTACCATGAAAAAACTATTAATAGGTAAAAAATATTTTAAGGGGCCTCCCTGGTGGCACAAGGGGTTAAGCACAGCACTGTGAAGCTATTCACAGCCTCTGCAGCATGAGTTCGATCCCCGGCCAGCCAGGGAGCAACCCACATGGCGCAGCTGACCTCTCCTCTCTTACCCGCTGCTCCCCTCAGCAGTGTATTTCAGTCAATCTGCCTGTTCTGTTCCCCACTCTGTCTCTGGTGAATCCTCTCACCCCCCTGCATCCCTGGCCTGTACTCCAGCTCTTGTATGCATAAATAAATAAATCTTTTTTAAAAATTTAAAAATAAATATATTTTAATAATTTATTTGGTTATTAGTAAAAGTGAATTTTTTTCATGTTTGTAAACTAATTATATATCTGCCTTTTAAACTTTTGTCTATATTCTTTGCAAATTTTAATTGAATTTTCTTCAATAATTAAGTCCTTTTTGTGAGCTTTTTATAAAGAAAATGATCCTTTTTTTATTACCTGAATTTGAAGTATCCTTGAATGTTGAATATTTTTGGACAAAAATAATCTTAATTTTTTTTAAATAGTTAAAGCTATCATACTTTCCCTTACTAATATTTTCTATCACTTCAAATCTTAGTGAATTTTTTCTGCCTTACAATTTATGTTAAGCAAATACTTATATTTATTATGTTTTTTAAGGCCTAACTTTCTTTAATTTTAAATACATCTAGGATTTATTCTAATCCCTTGTGCAATTTTTTTAAGATTTATTTTTATTTATTTATGCATACAAGAACAGGTGTATAGGGCAGAGATGTGGGGGGTGAGAGGATTCACCAGAGACAGAGTGCGGGGCAGAACAGGTGGATCTACTGAAATACACTCTGAGGAGAGCAGCAGGCAAGACAGGAGAGGTCTGCTGTGCCATGTGGGTCAGCTCCCTGGTTGGGAATCGAACTTAGGCTGCAGCAGTTGCTGACAGCTTGATAATACTGAGACTTAACCCCTTGTACCACCAGGGAGGTCCCCTTGTGTGATGTTTTAAAAGAGCAATTTTTAAAAAAATATCATATTTTAAGTATTTGCCAACTAGTCTTTCCTGTACCCATTGATTCATAAACCTTAACGAGATAGACAGCATGGGGAGAGGGCTCTGCTCTCAGCAATTTCTTAGCTGAGTGGTCCTGAGCAAGTCCCTTTCATGCTTTGCTCATCAGTGAAGTAGAGAGAGTGATACTGAATG
This sequence comes from Talpa occidentalis, assembly GCF_014898055.3. Taxonomy (NCBI): domain Eukaryota; kingdom Metazoa; phylum Chordata; class Mammalia; order Eulipotyphla; family Talpidae; genus Talpa; species Talpa occidentalis. The sequence continues at coordinate 25,683,865 of NW_023602073.1, read as the reverse complement.
GTCAAGGTCATTGTGAGCATGAATGGGAAACACGGGTCAAGTGTGGAGCACAGTCCCTAGGACATGGTGCTGTTTGTCAGTTACTAGTGATAGTTAATAGTAATCACCTCCCCTTGTTGAGATGGCTCAGGTCCAACAACAATAGGCCCTGGTGACTGCACAGACTTTTCCTAATTCTCACCACCTCAGTCACTCTCTGAAATTGTCCTGTCCTGTAGCTCAACCCATCCCCACCACACTGGCATCCTGATGACTTTGAACCTGACTCACACCCTTACTCTTCCTCTTCTCTCTCCCTGGGTGTTTACCTCAGATCCACAGCTGGCTTGCTCCTTGCTCCCTCACCTCGATAAAATATTTCCTCAGCTGATACCTTCTTTCTTGAGCATCCCCTTTAAAGCTAAATTTGTGCCCAACTGTGGGATCCATATTGTCTTGGTGCCCAGAGTTCCTACTTGTCTGTGAGGTGTAGGTTCAGGCAGGGGGTCTCTCACCAAGGGCAAAAGTCCTGGTATGAAGAACACACTGGAAAATCAGATTCTGCTAAAAATGGCAGGCAGATATTAGACTTAGAGATGATATGCTTTGACCAGCAGGAACAATGGAGCCCCCCAGCAATAGCCCCTGGTCACTCCACACTGGCTTATATCTAAGGTAACTGCTTCCCCCAGGCATGGACTCTCTTGTGTACTTGCCCCACCTTTGTGCTGGATTCTAATAAATCTGAGACTGCCTTTGGGTGGGGGCTGCACACTACTGCTGTCGCCCCTCCAGGCCTGCCTTTGCTCCACATGGACTTCAAGTATAATCTCTCTCAATGCAACCCGCTCCCAACGCTGCCGACCTATAATGCCACACCCAACGCTCTCTTTCACCCTTTTTTATTCTTCTCACTGCAATGTCCATCTCAAAATATTTCATGGATTTGCTTAGTGTGTGTCTCCTCCACCTCCACCTACCACCCCAGGACTCCACAGATTGTAGCCCACGTGGGACCCCGGGGTCAGCGGCAGTGTCTGGCACATGAAATGAGCTCTATCCACTACTGTCATGAGCAAATGGTGGAGCTTTTTGATTATAGCATTTGTTTCTAATGGCTAAGAGGGGACTTATTAAGAGGTGGTAAAGGCAGAGGTGTAATAGAAGGAGCAGCCAGCACCTTTTCTGGGGTGGTACCATTGGAAATGCCTTTTCAGGAGCCCTAGCTGAGCTAAGTGTCACCTGCCTGTCACACCCGAGTTTGTAGACATGCTGGGACTGTGCTCGCCTCTGGGGGAAGGGCTGGTGAGAACCAGACAGTCGAAGCCAGGTTGACCAAGGAGAAGTAGCGATTGTTTCAGTGAGTAAGTGTTGTCTCTGAATCTGCATTGTCAGTGAGAGCTACTCAGCAGCAGGCATGTTTAGATAATAACCTTAGCAATAAAGCATTAATTCCAGTTTGTTAAATGATGTGACAGAAAAATCTGTAACAATATTCAGCAATCATATGTAGCATGAGTCTACAAAATTGTTTAAAAAATCTAATTTGTACCTATTGCCTTCTTTCTGAATATAGCAAACGCAACATGTTTGAAAATAGAGAATTGCACTAATTCTCTTGACATCATTTTTGTGTCATTTTCTGACTATTGAGAAAATTAAATTCACTCTTAGCATTCTGTTTTTGTATGCAGATACAGATTGAAGAGATATCTTTGCACTTGATGCTGTTGTTCTTCTCTCTAATTTACCTAATAAAATAGCAATAATCTCCTGAACTCTATAAACTATATTACTAAAGTTCTTTTAAATAAATTCTTTTTACACCTATGAACTCATGAACATGAGTTACGGAAGCCTTGGCATAAGAAGGGGGTTTCTCTGTGTCTTTATTCTAATATGTTACAAGACTGTATCATGTCTAATATGTCTTGTTCTCAGTTCTCCTATATCCAGGAGAGCTCCTTACCATTCTTCCTCAGTTTCTGTCTGCTTAATGCCCCTTAATGTTATAAAAAGCAGAGGTGGGGGCCTCCCTGGTGGCGCAAGGGGTTAAGACGCAGCCTATGAATCTATTCGCAGCCTCTGCAGCATGAGTTCGATCCCCGGCCTGCCAGGGAGCAACACACATGGCAAGGCAGACCTCTCCTGACTCCCCCACTGCTCCCCTCAGCAGTGTATTCCATCGATCTGCCTGTTCTGTTCCCCACTCTGTCTCTGGTGAATCCTCTCACCCCCCACCTCTGGCCTGTACCTCAGTTCTTATATACATACATACATACATACATACATAAATAAATAAATAAATAAATAAATATTAAAAAAAAAAAAAAGCAGAGGTGAGGCTGGGGAAATGACTTAATTCTCTATGTTGCAGGTCTTTCATAACCCCTTTTGGAGCCAAAGCAGAGTCGGCCTGCCAGAGAGAGCATTTTGCTGTTGCCTTGGCAACCTTCTGACTCACTGACTTTTAGCCTCACCCAGAAGTTCTCAAATAGCTGAAACCTCTATCAGAATGCTCCCTTTGGCCCATGTTTTCTATTGAACACCCAAAAGAAATGTGTTTTTGGATAGAGGTGAGACAGCCAGTGACTGCCTGCCTGTACATGAAGAGACAGGCATCACGAAACCATGAGACCTTGCTGGTAAAACCACAGATGAGTCATAGGAGTTGGATTTGGGGACAAATACTTGCTAAAATTTTGTAAGCCAACCAATTTTGTAAGGTGCTCATTTCACCAACATTTCTTTTTAGTTTTTCATTTTGACTAATGCAAACTTACCCTGTTCTCCAGAAAGGGTAAAATAGTCTTAAGGTTTTGTTCAATCAATGTTCACATTGGGAGCGTACGTCTTCGTCTTCATGATTTAAGGCTTGCCTCTCCCTTCAATTCCTGATTATTCATAATAGGGGAGGCATTTATTAGTACAGATAACCAGGAGCTTATGGATTTTCATGCTGTTTGACTGTTCTCAGCTCTGTGATTATGTCATGAAAGACATAGAAGAATTACAAAATATTGACTTGGGTCTCAGGAGACTGCACTCAAATTGTTAACACCAGGATGACAAACTGATGGTGGAGAAGTAGCCTCCAGGCCCACTGACACGTTGATTTTCATGGAAGCAAGGCCCTTTGAGGAGAAGGTTTGTACAAAAGAGCGTAGCATTACAAGTGGGGAAAGCTGGGACTGGAGACCATATGCCCCTCAGTGTGGCAGAGACTAGTGAGAGTTCTCACCAGAGAACTGAAGACAGAAACTGAAGAGGGAACTTGGAGAGACAGACGCTTATGCTGTTTTGAGGCCTTGGTGATAAAGCACAGCACCTAAGGGGAATGGGGAAAGGCTGAGGAGAGGAACATGTTCCCATATGCAAGTAGCACACACACAGTACCATTTTGAGCACTCAGCTGGGGGTTCTCAGGGTCTCTACTTGGAAGATGAGTCCTGCGGATCCAGGTCCTAAAAGGAATAGGTACCAGTGGGCATCTCCAGAGCCAGGGGGAGCCAGCAGAAGAAGAATCCTGGTAAGCACAGGTGAGAACCACCCAGGGAATCCCAGAAATAATGGGAGAGATTTAGGGTTATAGGGCGAGGGCTTCACAGGGCAAGTGTGTGCAGTGAACTGGTAAATTTCACCTATTAGTCAGCATTGACTTATTTGTACTCACACGCTGGAGATGATTTTCCTGACCTGAGTTTTGGAGTCTTTCCAACAATTATGAAGATAATGGTAATGAGACAGTTCTTTTCAGTTCATGGCTAGGCAGAGAGAGAGAGCAGGCTGGATGGAGGAAGAGGAGAGGCCTAGAGCCTGAATCAGCACTGCAGAAGTGAGATGAATGATATGAACATTATTTCCAATTATTTTTACACTCATTACAAGATTTTGGCTACTAAAGTGACTTCAGAAGATTATAAACCTCTGGACAAGTGGAGGACAGAAGCTAAAGGGAACATTCTGATGGAGTTAGGTAATGTGAGTCAGGTGGGATACTGCTCCCACATAAAACACTGTATTTGCGTGGGGGGACTCTCCCATGGCCACACACACTGCTGGTTGTCACCTCCCTCTTCTGCTGGCCCAGCAAGGGCAGGTCAACAATAGATTGCAGTGTGAGCAGGCATGAAGCGGACACTCTGTTCTTACCTGGCACTCGGTTATTACCAGGTACATGTGAGAAAGTCTCTCTCTTTTTTAAAAGACTTACTTATTTACGCATACAAGAACTGGGGTATTAGGCCAGAGGTGTGGGGGAATAAGAGGATTCACCAGAGACAGAGTAGGGAGCAGAACAGGTGGATCCACTAAAATACACTGCTCAGGGGAGCAGTGAGCAAGACAGGAGAGGTCTGCCCTCCACCTGGGTTATCTCCCTGGCTGGGGATTGAACTCATGCTGCAGTGGCTGGTGGTGATAGCTTGATAGCGCTGTGTGTTTAACCCCTGCACCATCAGGGAGGCCCTGAGAAAATCTCTTTTAATCAAGAGATCAAGGGAATAGATTTCACCTTTTCAAATAACCCCCAATCTCCACCTTTTACTTTTTTATTGTCTGATATTTGATCTAAATTCTGCTGAGGTTAATACAATATTCAGAAATCTGAAGAAAATGTCTGCAGGTAGCACTCTCCTCTTCATTGTGACTTCTGAAAGCATAAGAATGCTTGGCATTACCTTTTGCCAGCAAGTTACTTAATGTTGAAAAATATGTGGGTTTTTTTTTTTTTACTTTTTTTTTTAAAAGATTTATTTATTTATACATATAAGACCGAAGTACAGGCCAGATGTGCAGGAGGGTGAGAGAATTCACCAGAGACAGAGTGGGGAACAGAATAGGCAGACTGAAGTACAGTGCTGAGGGGAGCAGCGGGCGAGACAGGAGAGGTCTGCTGCTCCATGTGGATATCTCCCTGGCCGGCCAGCATCAAACCCGCACTGCAGAGGCTGTGGACAGCTTCACAGTGCTGCACTCAACCTGCTGCACCACTGGGGTGACCCTGATGTTGAAAAATTTGTTGTAAGATTAAAGCCAACATTCAAGAAGAATCTTTGATAGCTTATGTCATCCACTACTTCCCTCTATCGCTGCCAATAATAACTGGTTTTAGGGCTATTTCATTATTGAGCTTTTGGGATGAAAATTCAAGATGATTTAAAACAAATGAATAAATGAATAGATTTCATTTATAGATCTCAGAAGAGATGTTTAATCTTTCATTCATCAAGATAACCCATTCAAAATGAAATTGCCATACATATTCCATGTGTCAAATACTGAAGGTCTGAGGTCTTATCTTACTGGAAGCTAACAAGTTAGCCTGCTCCAGTTTTGAGGGTCAGACATGAGTCTCCTGGGTCAGAGACAATGAGTTTTCTGACCTACAGCAATAGCATTATTGGCATTCTCTTGTGCCACTCCACAGCCAATTACACAATGCAATTCAAAGAGAGCCAGGTCACATCTCTGCCAAGTAGGGGATGCATTACAAAAAGAGATCCCTGAACCTTGGGAGCCAGGTCTTTTACAGTAAGCATGTCTTTCTTATGCCCCAGAGGGAGATACTTCAGAGGCTGGTTACCACACAAACGTCTTTGGGAAGGTGCTACAGGACAAAGGTTGCCAACACTTCTGCTCACAAGTGTGCAGAGCATACCTGTCCATTGAGAACTGTCTCCCAACCATATACAACCTATTTATTAAAGACTTATTTTACTTATCCCTATACCAATCAAAATTATGATACTAATCCATGAAAAACTGAAAATAATTATGTTTAACCCTACGTGCAATTTCTTTGTTTTATGCAGGTTTCTTTCTTCATCTGGGTTTTGCTTCTTTTCTTTATCTTTTTCTAAGTTAACAGTTCTTTACTTTTATTTATAATTTTCAGTGGCATTTTCATTTTTTTCCTAATATCCACATGCAAATTTTTAGCCAACACAGTGTCAAATTATATTAATTAAGCAGAATAGATGAGCAATATTTTAATATGAATTTTACCTTATAATATATGCATTGCATATAATATATACACTTTGCAATATGTAATTTAATTTATATGATGTTGGTAGGGTTCACCTCCTAGATAGCGTTTTCATAAATGCAAGCATATAATGATAAGCTGTATGGGGTGGATGTGAGTGGGAACGTGGGGCAGCTTGTGAGGCTGCAGAAGCAAGCTAGAGCACTGTGTGCCTGCCTAGGAGTTTGTGTTTAATTTGTGGGCATCCAGGAGCCACAGAAGTCTTTAAATAGGGTTATAAAAATTAAATCAAAATCATCATATAATTTATATGACATATAATAATATATATTATATATAATAATATGAAGAAATCAACTTTTTTAAAATGATGTTTCCATTTGAGATAAGGTTATAATAAAGTTAGTGATCAAATAGAAAACCAGTTGGAGAAAGACTGCAAAATATTTGGAATTATAAGTAGATTTGGAAGACAAATGAATAAAGGTATCTTTTAAGTTTTGACTGAATGGAGAGACATTATTATAAATGAAACATCACAAAGAAGATTATTTGCTCTCCTTGATGAGAAGGAAGGTTTTAAGCTGGGCATTGGGTCACTGGGGGACACAGCTTGATGGTGGGAGGTTGTCTAAAGCCCATAGGATGGCAAAGGATGCCTCAGGCAGGAATGCACCACGCAAAGAACATGAATTGGTTCAATACAGATCTCTCCAGTGGTGGGGAAATACAACTGACATAGCTTTTTAACGTTAGAAATACGTGATTGCTACAATGCAAGTTCCTATTTTCTTTCATTTTCTCACTCTTTATTGCGTCCCATCCCAAAACAGGAAAGATAATAATCCTATAAACCCTAGATATATAGAATTTATTCATGTATCAAAAGCTTCATGGATTATGCTTCCACTCTACATAATGTGATATAACTTTATTTTTTATTTTTTTAATTTTATACATAATTTTTACATCATTTTTCATTTTTGCACAATGTATACATTTTCATCTTGGTTATATTCCCCGTACAATTCCCATCCCTTTTGTTTTGATCCTACTCCCTGCCCCCCACCCCTTATTGTGTCTCTGGTTTCTAATTGCTTGTTGATTTTGATTTTTACTTTATTACAATAAGGTTTTTTCTTGGACCCTTATTTAGTGGTACATTTACACAATGGAATATTACTCAGCAATCAAAAAAGATAAACTCATGCAATTTGCAGCAACATGGATGGAGCTAGAAGGGATCCTGCTCAGCAAAATAAGCCAGAAAGAAAAAGAAAAATACCGGATGGTCTCACTCATAGAAGGAATTTAGAAAACCTAAATGTGATATGACTTAAAACATTTGTTTTTTTTTGAGCCTAACCACTTCCACTTAATGAGATAAATTGAGTCTAACCACTTCCACTTAATGAGCTGAATATGCATCCCTTTGACTTCTAGCATTGTTAGAGGCTTAGACAGCTTGTCTTTATGATCTATACAACGTTAATATTGACCTGTGTCTTATATTATTAAAAAAAAATCTTCTACAATAACATTTCAATACGCTGGAAAGCCATTCCATACAATTTCCTCCCAAACCTAGTAACTAAAAATAATGAATAAATAAGTAAATACAATTGCTTTCTTGCATTAAAGTACAGGAGAGTTTATAAGTGAGATTTATTTTCCCAACAAATGATAAAATTATTATTCCTATAGGCTCAAGATCCAGATCTAAAGCTTTGCTTACCACTTCTAGCAGTGTGACCATAGGAATTTACTAAACTGGCTGTAATGCAGTTCCTCCAGCTGGACAATGGAGATAATACTAACTCTTTTCTTCATAAGGTTGCTATGAGGACTTATCAATTTATAGGCATAACATCTTGGGAATAGTGTCTGCTGCAAAGGAAGCACTTAATAAAGGTTTGCTATTCTCTCAAAAATTGCATTTTCCTTTTTGTTTTTTAAGGTCAGAGTGAAATTGAGTCTGTGTCAAACAAAAACATTTACATCAGCATGAGTTCTGTGAGCACAATGTCAGGCTTAGGGTGAGCATTTGGTAATTATTTGTTGAATTAGTTGACTATATTAAATGCATATTTAAATTGACAAAGATCATACTCATCTCCTTATTCTCCTTATCCTCAAATTACACAAATCCAATAATTAGATTGAAAATTAAGTGAAAGGGGTCTGGAGAATAAATCCAGAGTCTGAGTCAGTGCCTGTGAGACGTTTGTGTTCCCACATCTGTCAACGCAGATTCCTCCCTTGCTGAGACAGCCTAAGGTAGTTTTGGTCACTCTATGTCTGCCTCCTTCTTGCTCATGGCATTTACTATCATGGAATTCTTCTAGGTAGAATAAGGCAGTTTTATGTCCCATGCTGTCTTGGATAATTAAGTTGGAAATTGAAATATATCAAGTCATATTAAAATCATCCTAAAGGACAGTACTTAACCAGTGCCAGGGAGGGGAACAGGTCATTGTGGGTTTTAACCATGCACTGATGACTGCAAGAATACTCATTCTCAGGGTGTAATGACAATGGGGTTAACAAACAGGAGACTGGGGAAACAAAAGTTTCTAGGGCCACAAGTGTCTGGCTGTTTCACCCCAGATAGTGTCTGCAGTGTCCTGTAGTCCCAAACAAAAGCTGCTCATGCAAAATAGTACTGTCCAGTCAGTGAGGGCCTGAAGCTGGTGCCACCCCGGTAAGCAGTGGAGCAAGATCCAACTTACAGCGGCAGCTGCAGGTGCTCACAGGTGGGGCCACTGAGGTGATGTTGAAGCAGCCCACAGCAATAGTCTGAAGGCCAGGCAGGACAACACCAGATGCTGGACCAGATAGAAACGGAGGCAACAGCACCAGGAGGCAATGCCAGACCGTCAGATGAAGTGGACAGCTCTCAAAGGCAGCCAGACAGAGTGCCAGTCATCTGTGAGCAGAGCTAGTTAGTGCTGGTCAGCAGTGCTGGTCACCACCAGTCACCAGGAAGTGGTTTAGATACCAGTGTTACAGCTCTCTGTGAGCTATTGGCATGAATCAATAGCAACCAGCATATTGAGACACCTGCCCGAGACTGATGGTGCTCCCTACATGCAGTGTCAGAGGCAGGGCCAGATGCAAGTGCAGTGCCTGGGTCCCTGTGAAGGTCTACAGCAGCCTGGAAGTCTCAGAGGTCTCAGAGTCTGCAGAGGTCTGGCACTCTAGCTGTCTGGGAGTCTGGTGGGGTCTCCAAAGCCCCATGGATGTCATCTGCTCGATGCTTCTTCTTTGGAGGCCGTCTGCTAAATGACTCAGGCCAGTTCCTGCCCTACTTTATAACCTCTTCAAGAGTTAATTAATATCTTCTTCACCTGCAAGCCTGGCTGGGCCATTTTTTCCATCCTAGTTTGTCTTGAAGCACCAATTAACTCACTCCCATTTTCAGTTTGCATAATGAGCTCAAGCCCTTGACTGACAGCTGGAGAGCTGAATTCTGATTAGTCCATTTATGAGCCCGGCACTAGATACAAAAGAGAAAACCCTGGCCCCTGCCTAAACCTGATCTGTACTGAGGTGAGGGAAGGCTCCTGGCTGGAGCTGACCTCATGGGACAGGAGCTGCACTGTACAGGGTGTGACAGTGTGTGTAGGGGGAGGGGACGGAGGAAGGAGGTGCTGCAGCAATGTTGGGACACAGGTCCCAGCAAATACAGAGCAGACTGCTGCTGGGAACTGCTGTGCTGGCCTGGTGTGCCGTGGGGTTCTCTCCCTGCAGCTTCAGGTTGCTGCAGCACTGGAGCTGCTTCAGGAGGGCCCGGTGCTTCTCCCAATAGCCCCAAAGTAGGGGCTGTTGTGTCCATGGTTGACACCCACAGCTGAACTGCTGTAGCGGTGGGTAGGGAAAACTACCCGGTGGGGCTGCAAGTCATGGGGCAGTGGGGCAGGGGAACCGCTGTTGCCACCTCCACAGCTGCCGCTGTTGGAGCAGACTGAGTGCTGCCAACTTGCAGTGCTTGGCTGGCGGGTGGGGAAACTCCTGTTGCTGCTGCCACTTTCAGAGTGACCTGCACCAACTGTCCTGCAGACTGAATGTGCTAGGTCTGGGAGGAGCTGGCTGAGAGTCAGCCCCAACAAGGCTGGGATGCCTGGCAGCTGGAGTGGGGTGAGTGGAGCTAGTCATGCCCCGTGACTTTCACCTCGGGGATCCAGTTTCAATATATAATCCTTTAAGATTAAGTGGGATGATTCATTACAAATTGTATTCACTTTTTTTTTTAAAAAAAAAAGCTTAAGTAGGATGAAAAATAAAAGGTCATGATATTCAGCTGCTAGATGTTCTTATATTTAAAACTCAATGTCATGGCATCCATAGATTTTACCCTCCACCACTTTTGGGTGATAACTATGTGTAGTATAATTTAGTTGAAAACTCTTGAATATAAAGGGTTGTCTCTGGGGTATATTTAATTTTTAATTCCATGTAATTACTCAAGATGTTCTATTTCACTGCCTGATTGACTATAGACTGAGGTAACCCAACAGATATTTTCTGACATGTCTTGGCAATTGCGTCTTGCCCCACCAAAGGCTTAGCGGTGAAGAAAAGCCAAGTACACTTGGTCCCATTGGAGTGGACATGGTTTTGGGAATTGTAGTGGCACAACTCCTGGGCATCAAGGACTGTGGCAATAAAAGGATGGGTAGATACTTCAAATGTCAGAGAACTTTTCAAAATTTTTACAGCACTGCTGTTACTTCTATTAGAATGTGAAGACCTGTTTTCTTCTTAACTTTTCTTCTTACTGGGAAACATTGGCCCCTGATATTGAACTGACATGGTAGGATCTGGCTAAATATGTGTAGTTTAGATTTATTTCAGTAGTTCCAGAAAACCTTCACTTCAGTGTAAGTGGAAGAAAATATTTTATGGAGACCCTTTCAGTCTGTATTGTACCTCTTCTCTCATTGCCATATTCATACATTGAAGTCCTGGCCCCAAGTATCTCAGAAGGTGACTGTGTTTGGACATAAGGTCTTTAATTAGTGATTAATTTAAAGTGAGGTCATTAGGGTAGGTCATAATACAATATAACTGATGCCCTCATAGAAAGGAAATGAAGACAGACACTTCAAGAGAGAAAATCATAAAACACAGAGAAGGAAGCTAACTACAAGCCAAGGAGATAACCCATCAGAAAAAGCAAACTTTTTCAGCACCTTGATCTCAGACTTAGCCTCCAGAAACACAAGAAAATAAATTCTGTTGTTTAAGTCACCTGGTTTGTCGTAATTAGAAACAACTCTAGTAAATTAATAGAGACAGTGGTTGACATCTTTTTCTCAAATTTTAGTCATTTGTCTGCTATTCACACAACTATATAATTTTGGAAGTAGAACTTCACGTCTCCATGTCTCCACCCGCCTCACTTACCCTCCACACGGCTCCAGTTCCCATATCTTAGCACCTTCCTCCCCTGTCCCCTGCTTCCTCCCTGCGCCCGACTCCCTCTGGTACCCAGTATATTTTTCAGAGTCCAAGGATTATTTTTACTGTGCTTTGCCACTTTGTTTTCTTTGGTTATTTATAGTTCACACATGAGTTTACAGTAAGTGTCTTTTACTTTCTGAGGATGACATTGAGAAACAGAAGCAGAAGAGCTATGACTCCAACCTCCATGGTCAAAATGATCATAAGGGTCATGAAGAGGGTATCAAAAGAAGTCATAAAAGTGTTGATATAGTGAGTAGTACATCATTTTCACACTCAAGTCTCCACTATTTAATTTTTCAGAATCACAGTCAACATGCTTAACCTTTCTGAAACTCAATTTTCTCATCTCTAATTTGGGAGGTAAGGCCCTTGTGGTATTCATAGGGACTTTTCCATCTTCTGAAAATATGAATGTATCCCACAGAAAAAAGTAACAATTTTCTAATTAATATATCAGTGATTCTAGAAAAGGAAATCAAAGGAGCCCTCCCTTTTCAAGGAGCTTACAACTATTTGGATGGAGACTCCACCTGTGGTAGGTACAAGGAAATAAAACAGGGAGATGGGTAAGGACTGAGTACTCAAAAGTGAGGGCTCTAAACTTCCAGAGAAACACTTGAAGTTAAGATAATCATAGCGTATTTCACAGGGGAAGTGAAAAATTGATTTGTATTTTGAAAATTGAGTGGATAGTGGATATGGAAAAACATACAGCTATATCCCAGTTAAAAACAAAATAAAGAGCTAGATAACACAACGTGATTTTTAAAGATTTATTTATTTATACATACAAGAGCTGGGGTACAGGCCAGAGGTGTCGGGGGTAAGAAGATTCACCGGAGACAGAGTGGGGAACAGAACAGGCAGATTGACAGAAGTACACTGCTGAGGGGAGCAGCAGGTGAGACAGGAGAGGTCTGCTGCGCCATGTGGGTAGCTCCCTGGCCAAGGATCAAACTTGTGCCCCAGAGGCTGTGGAGAGCTTCATAGGTTGTGTCTTAACTCCTTGTGCCAACAGGGAGGCCCACACACAATGTGTTTTTAGGAACAATAAGAGGAGAAGCTTGCAAATGTGGAGCACCTTGTACATGGGAGAGAATGCCATTAGATGTTAGTCTTGTAGTGTAATTCTTCATGAGCTATTGCCTTAAAAACCAAAAAGGTAATATGATTGATTGGTGGAGACAGAAGGAACTTGTCCAACTATAAAGATCATTTCGAGCTACTGTGAATTATATTATAGCAGGTGAATGTTTCATCCAGTAGACAAACATACCTTTCTGATCTGGAAAGTGAAACCTTACTATTCTATTCTACTTCATTAATACGTGGGATTACTCAGGCAGAGATCACACACCAGTTATCTCTTTGTTCCCTTTAAGGAGAAAAAAATTGCCAAAAAGTGTATGGAACAAGGACTCCAAACGGAATGTTTCCAGAACTTTTAAGTTCTAGTTCCTTTCCAGCTAGCATTCTAATGATGAATTCTTTTAATCTTTTCCTCAAAACAGGAATCCAGAGGATTGACACTGGGCATTCTTCTTCTGGCTATTGAATTCGTTCTGAATCTCCTTGACAATGATATCTTTATTTAATGACTATTTAATTTAAGCTTTTAATTCAGATTTACTGTAGCTATCCAAATTATAACATTTTTACTGTACTGATATCGTCAATTTCCTATAAACTAAGTCAACAGATAGCTACTGATTTCAAAATGCATGGTATTGCGTTAGGGAATAAATAAGTAAAATAATTGACAATTTTTTCTGTGTGATGTACATTTTTTTTATTAAAGCTATAGAGGACTGTAAAACCCTGGGCATTGGTAAATGCCTTACTCAAATTGAGGTAACAATTGGTGGGGAAGTTTGGATTTTGAAAACGATGAAGGGACAAAATCATGGGTTTATTGAAGATGGTGTTGCAGGAAGAGAGTTGCTCATGAGCATCTACACCAATGTGGGTGGGAAACAAGCGTCTAATTAATAATACTGTTCATTCTATTAGCCACTTGCACTAAGACTTTGAATGTGATAGCTGCATGAAGCTTTGTTGATAAAAGCATATGGACTAGAGAGGAAAGAAAGTACTGGAAGAAACACAGGAAGAGACAAGTTGATAATTTAGAGCTAGAGCTTGGCCTTACTCTTGAAGGTATTGAGGAGACATCGGGGTCCTTGGGGACCTAATAAAATATGAATTACATTTGCTGAAAATCATTTTAGCTGTGCTCTTCAAATGTGTTTCAAGAAAGAAACAAGAAGACAGGCTAACTGAGATTTCAATCATCTGAGTCAGAGTTGCTTATAAACTGTTTTTGGAATGTCACTAGTAATGGGGAATAAGGTAAGAATCCAAAAGATAGTGCCATAGAGACCAAAATCACATCAAAATATGAGGAAAGTAAAATAAGGTGACCAAGTCAACTCTGAAAGCTGGCAGATAGGGAGCATAGAGAAGCTACCTAAAGGATGAGTTGTAGCAAAAGTCATTGGGATAATTTCCTAGGAGAGGGATAAGAAAGAACCAATAAGTGACTTATAGTTATTTTCCCATGTCTTACAATGGTTGCAGAAATTTACATGTGTCTATGATATAAGCATTAATTTTAATCTTTTTTAAAAACTTATTTATGCATACGAGAACTGGGGTGTAGGCCAGAGGTGTGGGGGATGTTAGGACTCACTAGAGACAGAGTGGGGAGCAGAACGAGTGAATTTACTGAAATACACTGCTGAGGGAAGCAGCTGGTGAGACAAAAGAGTTCTGCTGTACCATGTGGGTTAGCTCCCTGTCCGGGGATCAAACTCAGGGAGTTAACAGGGCATAGAACTCAGGCCACAGCAGTGATAGCTCTGAAACTTAATCCCTATGCCATCAGGGAGACCCAATTTTATTTCCTTTTTTTTTTTTTTTTAGATTTTATAGTATCTTTATTTTTTTATTTAAATATTTTATTTTATATAATTCTTACATCTTTTTTCATCTTTGCACAATGTATGCATTTTCATTTTGGTTATATTCCCCATACAACTGCATACCCCCCCCTTATTTTGACTCTAGTCCTTCCTCTCCCAATCCCTCCTTTCCCCCCCCAACCCAGGGTATCTCTGGTTTATAGTTGCTTGTTGATTTTGATTTTTACTTTGTATTGATTAGTCATTTTCCTATTCTCTTATTTAGGTTTTCTAAATTCCTGCTATGAGTGAGACCATCTGGTATTTTTCTTTTTCTTTCTGACTTATTTCGCTGAACATGATCTCTTCTAGCTCCATCCATGTTGCTGCAAACTGCATGTGTTTATCTTTTTTGATTGCTGAGTAATATTCCATTGTGTATATGTACCATAGCTAAACTATGGAAGCAACCCAAATGCCCAGTTTTAATTCTTTATCCAGATTGTTAAGGTTTTTATCCTGGGTTTTTATTGTATTCTCTTGTTTGGTACATATGCCTCTGTTTCTTCACTTTGTTTGCCTCTCTGTGTTCAATTCTATGTATTAGGCAAATTAACTGTTGTTCCCAGTTTTGAGAATGTAGCCTTGAGTAAATGTTGAACTTTATCACTTAAGTTTGTTCTTTGTCTCTCAAAGAACTTTGTGCTTGCTAGGGAGCCTATTCTTAATAGGTCCTCATTGTTGAGGTGTTTTAAGACCTGTCAGTGCTACAAGGAGAGGAATGTATTTTAGCACTTAGTCAAAGAAGCTGATTGGAGGCCAGATATCAGCTTTTAAATTCTGCCAATATGTAAGATTTGTGGGGATGGAGTTGTAAATCCACCATATTGCAGGCCTCCAGACCTGAAGATAAGGAGGTGACCCTGAGGGTCTATTGTAAATATACCTAGTGTAAAGAGTGTTGCAATAAACACAGTGGTGCAGGTATCTTTTGAATTAATGTTTTTGTGTCATTTGGGTAGATCCTTAGGAGTGGAATTGCTCGGTCATATGGTAGCTCCATTTTCAGTAGTTTGAGGGACCTCCTTAGTGGTTGGACTAGTTTGCATTCCCACCAGCAGTGCAAGAGAACTTTTTCTCTACATCCTCGCCAACAATTGTTGTTGCCTGTTTTCTTAATATGTGCCATTCTCACTGGTGTGAGGTGGTATCTCATTGTGGTTTTGATTTGCTTTTCGCTGATTATAAGTGATGTCAAACATTTTTTCATATACCTGTTGGCCATTTGCATTTCCTCTTTGGAGAAGTGTCTTCTTAGCTCTTCTGCCCATTTTTTGACTGGATTGTTTACTTTGTTTTTGTTGAATTGAGTCAGCTCTTTGTAAATCTTTTCCTTATCAGTTGTATTATGTGCAAAAATTTTCTTCCATTCAGTAGTCAGATGCCTTTTAAATTACCACTTTTGCACTGGGTTCCAGAGTGACTGAGCCTGTATGTTTGTCCTTTATGAGAAGATTCTTCCTTCCCCACTCCTCTTGGATCTCCTGGAGACAAGCCCTGTTTGTTTTCCTGTCTCTCCATAACAGTTTCCAAGGTTTGGGCTGTCCAATGTGAGGTATGAACTCCTCACTCCTTAGGGAAATTTGCATATTTCTTTGGCCCTTCCATCTGTGGGTTGCTATGTCAGGGGTGAGCTTTTGTCCTATGCTATGGAGTTTCTGTTTCAGCTTGTTCTCATATTTTTTCCTCAGAGAATTTCTCCAAATATATTGGTGTACTTCATGTGTCCATGAACGGTGTTAAGCCCAGGATTTTCCTACACCACTATCTTGAACATGTCCTTGATAAGTCTTTTGATAGAATTTTTTTAAGAATGCAGAATTTAATATGAAAAAGCAGTGAAGGGTTGTGTGTGAGGACAGAAGTTAGGGCTACAGTTGATTATTAAATTTACCAAACTTCTTAAGAACCAAGAATTAGAGATTGGGATAAAAAAATATTGAGTTTTCCCATATAGCTTATGGATTTGGACTGAAATCAGAAAGCTTCTTCCACATATTAGGGAATCCCCTGTGGGTTCTTGGACTTTTTTCTTAAAAAAAGTAGTTTAACTTTTCATTTTGGTCATCAAGCCATGTCACCCATGGACAACAGCTCTCCTTTCAGATTAAGTAGTCTAAAAAAAAGCTGATATTTTTGGCAGAAAACCATATACAGGGTAATACGTCTGGCATCTGTAGGAATCCTATCTGTGCTGACCTCACCCCTCTTATGTGACTGCATCTACATTCACTGCTGAAGTGCATGATTCCTGGAGAGAAGTTGTGGGTGCACTTCTGTTTCCTTCAGAGAAATGGTGACCTTTGACAAAACACAGAGCACTCAGTGCCTTAAAGACGAGTCACATCTCATTCCCTCGTTCTGATGGGTGCTTTAGAAAATTGAAAGAAACAAAAGATTAAATCTTGCCATTCAAGACAACAAGGATGGAATTGTAGGGGATATTGCTAAGTGAAATAAGTCAGACTGAAATACCAGATGATTTCACTCATATGTGGAATATAAAGAAATGAAACAAAGGAAATGACAAAACTAAGCCCAAAAAACCCTAAAAATATGAATTTAAAATTGAGACTATTCCCCTAAGTCATGTACAGAATTGTAAACCATTCTTATCTCAATAATTAAAAAATAAAAAGTTCTAGAAGATCTTCAAGACATAGACTTAAAATAATAATTTTAACTAATAATAGTAATTAACTTTCATCTTAGGTACTTCAATTATATATTAGCTATTCAGTGAACACTTTTTCAAAGTAACCCCATAACATTTACATTCATTCATTAAAAGGCAAGTTACATTTTTTTAAGATTTATTTATTTATGTATGCAAGAACTGGGGTGTAGGCCAGAGGTGTGGGAGGGTGAGAGGATTCACTGGAGACAAAGTGGGAAGCAGAACAGGAGGACTGACTGAAATACACTGCCAAGGAGAGCTGCGGGCGAGACAGGAGAGGTATGCTGCACCATGTACAGGTCAGCTCTCTGGCCTGCTGGGGAATCGAATTCATGTTGTAATGGCTGGCGATAGCTTGATAGCAGTGTCCTTAACCCATGTGCCACCAGGGAGGCAGAAGGTCAGTTACACTTTTTTATTACTTTTAATTTTCTTCCAGCTTTTTTGAAATATAATTGACAATAGTTGTATATATTTAAATTGTATGGCATGATGTTTTGAAATGATCCTCATAATCAAGCTAATTAAAATATCCTCACCAAATATAATTACCATTTCTGTGTATATGTGGTGAGAACATTAAGATCTATTCTCAGCAAATGTCAAGTGTATAATAACGTGTTAAATGCAGTCATCATGCTGTATATTGGATCTTCAAAACTTATTCATCCTGCAAAACTGAAATCTTTTATGTGCACTTTAACAAACATCACCCTTATTTTTTTCCATCCCTGGTTCCCCTTTCTATATTACATTTTAAAGAAAAGATACCCAGCTTTTGAAGAGCACAGAAAAAATTTTCCCATCTTATATTTCCTATCTTTACTGCATTTGGATGGCTGATATTGGCAAAATAATTTTTTCCTAAACTACAAAGAGAGAAAAAGGGTAAATGTTTTTAAAAATAATCTGTAATTGTGTCAATACTGATATTTTTGCTTTTAAATTCCTTCAATATTCAACAGGGCAGCTTATCTCTGTGAAATGTGTCTTTCTTTTATATCTAATAACAAATGGATGGGAAGTTTAACATTTGTCCTTTTTTCTTTGAAGCAGTTGCCCTAAGTGGATAAAGTTCTTTCTTCAAGCTACAAATTTGATTATTTTTATTTCCCCCAATAAAGTTTTAGGTCTATGCTCATGAACTAGGTATGTAACCGTCAATAGCCATTTTTCAACTGATAGAGTCAAAGTTAGTTTATTACACATCATAAGTTGTTCTCCTGTTTTTTTTTTTTTTTTCTTTTTTTCCTACAAGGTCTTGCCCAATTATTTCACATTCTTGTAGCATAAAATAAACATGTTGTCGGGACCTCTCCGGTGGCGCTGTGGGTTCATCACCGCACTGTGAAGCTGTCCGCGGTCTCTGCACCGCGTGTTCGATTCCCGGCCAGTCAGAGAGAAACCCACATGGCGCAGCAGACCTCTCCTGTCTCTCCTGCTGCTCCCCTCAGCATTGTCTTCGGTCCATCTGCCTGATCTACTCCCCACTCTGTCTCTGGTGAATTCTCTCACCCTCCCCCATCTTTGACTGTACCCCAGTTCTTGTATAAATAAATAAATCTTAAAAAAATTAAACTTGTTGTCTATTGAGATATTGTTGCGGTTATTTATTTTTGAAATTTACTAATAAGAAGGGAGGTGACCTTTCCTACTAGGACAGGAAACAAAATTAGACCTGCCAGTGACATATTATCAATTTTCACAACTATGAAAATATTCCATAAAGCAAGCAGTAGTCTGTGCACTCAGATGACTGTCCAAGCTGGTCAGTGAAATTATAAAACAAAAATCCTTTTAAAAGGTAGCTCTGTGTTAATTTTCCATCTCCTTTTTAGGTATTGATTACTCTAACCAAATTTGAGGAACATACATAATCATATCAGCTTTCTTTCCCATCAAACTCTACTGCATTCTCCACACCAAGCGTCTATTCTTGATGCAGATGAAAAGAGCATGCGGACTCTGAATGAAGTTTTAGCTGAGGGACATGCCATAGTGAGTTTTCTACATGAAAATGAACCAAATAACTTTATATTCCTGAAACTATGCAAATCTGGGGAATGTCATGGTTCATGGACCTCATCTATGCACTTATAATTGCACTCAAATACACGGTTTTATTTACAAGGAGGAAATTCAGAAAAAGGAAACTTTCTAAGAACACAAGTAGTCATCTTTCTACCCCAGATAGTGTCTGCAGTTTCCAGAAGGTGCTCATTAATGATGGTGTTGTCCCTCTGATGGGAGCCTGGAGCTGGTGGTCAATGCATGGTGCACCAAGGACCCAACTCACAGTGGAAGCTGGAGGTAATTACAGGTGGTATGCTGAGGCAGAACCACAGCAACCAGCAGCAGCAATCTGGAGGCTGCGCTGGGCAGTGTCAGGGGCAATAGCAACAGGAGACAGCTCTGGAGGTAGCATGGGCACAGGTTAGTGGCTCCAATCAAGAGGTGGTGTAGTGTATAAGGGAAGAGTGGACAGCTCTTAGAGGCATCAGGTCCAGGCCAGCAGTGCTAATTATGCTGGAGAGAGAAGGAGTCAAGCATTGTTGTCTTGCTGCAGGCAGGAGTGGCAGTCAATGATTGGAAGTGACAAGTCAGAGATCATAAGTGAATTGTCTTCCCAAGCAAGAGTGTCCAAATCTGTCTGCTGCCTCATTTTTTATGAATGTCAGGATCCTTTTGCTCCTCCCCTTGCTCCTGACAACAACATGGGTTTCAAAGCTGATTGGTGCACTTTCAAAACTGGCATGGGTTTCAAAGTCTGATTGGCACTGTTGCAGATTCAAACCTGACTGGCACATTTGCAAAACTAACACAGGTGTCAAAATCTGAACCCACCAGCACATGAAATGCAACCTGCACCACTGTCAGCCGTTTCACTCTGGGTGTGATGGTGGTGCAGGGGCCAGCGGAGCTGGGCACAATCGACTGTACCACTGGACTGGGATTTGTGAAGTTCCTCTTATGTTCTTATATTTCCATTTATTGTACAGGCAGAGACATCATAAACAGATTCTCTTACCCTACAGTATTATGACAATAAAAAATGCATTACAAAGTTAAAGAAAATATCCCCATATGCTTACCTCCCCTTCTCCCTCAAACTCTGTGCTGGAAGAAACATAATGCTTTCAGATTCTTTCGTTTTTCTCTAATCGAAATCTCGGATATGGTTTAAGTGGATATGCTCTCTTAGCCAGAGGCATAATACAAAGCAGTCTGGAGCAGTAACATTTGAAGAGTCAGAAACATGTTATTTAAAGCTAAAGAAAAATATGTGCAGACCTTACTGACATTGAAAATTCTGAGGCAAAGGAAAAAAGTCATAAAATAGATGAGACAAATGCATACAGCCCTCTGAATACTTAAAAAAGACAGAGTTGTCTTTACATCAGTCCTCAATAATACACTCTAATTTTCTTTGCTATAGCTGTCTTAGCTTGAATCATAGTTTTCTTTTATTTCATTTTAAAGGGGATGGCTGATGGGGAAAGGAATGATTACTTACTTCCAGATTTTTAAAGAATGCAATACAGGAAAAATTCTGACCAGGGAACCACAATATTGCAATCACTATTTTCCCCTCTCCGGGTGGTAGCTTGATGATGAGGAGATTCAATCCTGTCATCATTACTCTTTTTTCTTTTTTTAAGTATTTCAGCAGAATTAAATCTAATTGCATTTAAGCTTCAAGAAAATTGGTTTTAAAAAAGAAGATTGGTAAAAGAGGTAATTGTGCTGTTGTCTATAGTGTTAAGTTTGAAGCTTTTTTTTTTTTAAGATTTATTTATTTATTTATATAAGCACTGGGTACAGTCAGAAGCACGGGAGGGTGAGAGAATTCTCCAGAGCCAGAGCGGGGAACAGAACAGGCAGAACGACGAAATACACCTTTGAGGGGAGCAGCGGGCGTGGCAGGAGAGGTCTGTCACACCATGTGGGACCCTCTCCGGTGGCCGGGGATCGAACCGGCGCGGTAGAGATTACCGGCAGCTTTGCAGTCCAGCACTCAACCGCTGCGCCACCAAGGGAGGCCCTATAGTGTTAAGTTTGAAGCTTGTGAGACAAAGACATGACTATACAAAAGTAAGACTTTTGTATTCAATATGAAATTTTCAGTTTTCAGGGTCCAGATCTTTGATTTGAATTTTGGTCCTATTTACTTGAGGTGCAATCCAGGTTAAAGCTATCATTAGGACAACCACCAAAAAACCTACCCGAGTCCAAATTGGTACAGTTCCATTACATCGAAGTTATTATGATTTTGGAACTCTTTGTTAGGCATTTTTAGCAGTAGAGTGAATTAGGATGATATTTCAAGGATTATACTTTAATTTTCTCGTGAATACATTTCCTACTATTACTTTAAAATACTCTTTCTTGACAATGCAATTAAGAGTTCTACAGTTTTTGCTGATTTTTATCTTCCTTTGCAGCTTCTTCCTCTTCTCATCATCACATTGTTTTTTTTTTGGTCTTTTTTTTTTTTTTTTTAATAGAGGCATGTTTTTATTTATTTATTTATTTGATTTGTTTTTGTTTTGTTTATACATGCACTGGGTACAGTCAGAAGAGCGGGAGGGTGAGAGAATTCACCAGAGCCAGAGCAGGGAGCAGAGCAGGCAGAAGGACCGAAGTACACTGCTGAGGGGAGCAGCGGGCGGCAGGAGAGGTCTGCGCGCCATGTGGGACCCTCCTCCTGTGGCCGGGGAGCAGCAGGGGATCGAACCGGCGCCGCAGAGGCCGCGGGCAGCTTCGCAACCCAGCGCTCAACCGCTGCGCCACCGGGGAGGCCCTCATCATCACATTGTTAACAGGTCCCTAAATAATTTCAGACACAAAGATTTTCTTGTGTGAGTGAATATAATGCTAGGTTCTCCATATGAGTAAATTTATGCATTTAATTATAAATCTTTTTGACTGTACATTTCTTTTTATGATTTAAATTTTAGAATTTGCTTTCCTTTCCAAGTAAAGTTTTTCTCGTTGCTAAAACAACTTGATACTGCTTTTAAACAAGTTCAGTAAACAAATTTCTGTCCACTGCTATCAGCAGTAAACAACTTTTCTTTTCCTCTAAGTTAGTCATCTCATCTGTCATTGAAAATTACCATATGTTAGAGGTTGACACCAAGACAAAATATTCTAATATTGGGCCATATGGTCGACCTTTTCCTTGCAGTTTTTTTTTTTTTTTGTCATTTTTGATCTTGGATAAAATATTCAAGAAATTCTTGATGTGAGAACAAATTTCATTGTGGTTAATACTTGCTATTTCTAGGGTGAAGCAACTAATAAAGATTCACTAGACTGTTCCAGGCAAACAGCAGCAATATGTTTCTTAAGCAAGTCATCTGCCCACTGGAACTGTCCTCCCTGTTTATTGAAAGGAGAATATAACCATTCCAACTTTCAATTCTGTTAGAACAGGGTTTTTTTCCTAACATGATGGCTTGTTGGTCTTCTGAGGGATATCTCCAGTGAACTGACTTGACACATTTCAGTCAAATATTTGGAATAGCTATTAGCCAGGAGAGAATAGCTCTACTGTCAGTTTTTAGTGAAATATAAATAATTCCAGAGAGTAGAAAACAAAAGCAAACAAGCAACAACAATGGGGAAAAAAGTCCCTTTCTAGTCTTTGTCATGAGTTTTACACATGACCATCTTTCTATCAGGTCCTCTGAGATACTGACATAATAGAACTTTCTTTTATGGTTAAACCAGACACTCATGAAGATGGAAGAGGTCCCTGGAGTGAGGTTTGTATCTTTCCATTGCACTCTGCAATCCTGGTCTTTCTTCTGATAGGAATCCAAGGGGAGAATATTCTATAGACGCAGACAGAAGGACACTGATCTTGAGTTCCTCAAGATCTCAGGAATTTTAGGCAAACTTTCCTAAGGCAAGGGATCCCTCAGAGGAAAAGGCCTCACACCCCAAACTGTACATTCTCTGAGACTTTTGGTCAGAAGAGATAGAATCTTAACTAAATCTGTCATAGATGAAAGGGGGTGGGTGAGAGAGAGAGAGAGAGAGAGCGAGAGGGAGAAAGAGAGAGAGAGAGAGAGAGAGAGAGAGAGAGAGAGAGAGAGAGAGAGAGAGAGAGAGAGAGATTGTCCTAGAAGTCTAGATATGATTGGATTCTGGATTTGAAAATACTGTAAGCACTGCATACCCCTGTTCCTTACATTAATAGATATCCAGAAACCTGAATCTATGTATATCTGAAACTGGGTTCCCAGTGGCAGCCCACCCTGTACTTGCTGAAACTCATGCCCAAGCACTGTTAAAGGGTCCACCAAATTGTGAAACCTAGACCCACTGAGGGGTGCAAGTTGGTGCAATGTGCCTGTGGCCTCATTGAAGATGGTTCTGGCTGTGGTTCCTTGGAACCCTTTGGCCCATGGGCCTACCCAGACCTGAGTTCATGCTGGTCTATACAGGAGCCTGAATATTCCCTTGTGTATTTATTTGGCTCCTTTTTGTATCAAGTTTCATAAATTAGCCAATCAGTTTGAGCTCTCCAATTGTCAGAAGAGGCTTGAGTTAATTATGTGTATTGAGTTAATTATGTGTATTATGTGCAAGGGGTTAAGTCTCAGTGCTATGAAGGTATCCACAGCCACTGTAGCATGAGTTCAATCCCCAACCAGGGAGCTGACCCATGTGGCGCAGCAGACCTCTTCTGTCTTGCCCGCTGCTCCCCTCAGCAGTGTATTTCAGTAGATCCACCTGTTCTGCTCCCCACTCTGTCTCTGGTGAATCCTCTTAGGCCCCTACATCTCTGGCCTGTACCCTAGCTCTTATATGAATAAATAAATAAAATAAATCTTTAAAAAAATATGTGGATTGAATATAGAAATGAGATGACTAATGCTTTGAAAGTTCCAATCAAACAATCAAGATCATAAATGGACCAATCAGGTTCAAACTAACTGAACCAATCAGGCTCAAGCTCTCTAGATGTCAGTCAAGAGCTTGAGCTAATTATGCAGATTGGAAATTAAAACAAGAGGATTGGTGCTAATCAGACCAACCAGACACTTTCAATTGAAAATGGTCTATTCAGGTTTGTAAGGTGGAGACCATTGAAGAGGATATAAGGCCGAGCAAGAGCCAGTTTGACTTACTCAGCAGTCAACCTCTGAAGAGAGGAGTAGCAGCCAGCCTCCAAAAAAAGAAGCATGCCGCAGTTGAACTCTATTTGATTTAGCATGTTTCTGCAGATCTCCAAAGACTTCCAGATCTTCAGACCTCTGCAGAGACGTGGCTGCATGCACATGCTTCTGGCTCTACCTTTGACGTCACCTGTAAAGAGTACCGACAGCCATGGCCTGACACTACCCCGGGTTCTGGTGGTGACCAGCACTTCTGAGTGGTGACTGGCATTCTGTCCAGCCACCTTAGTTACCTCTCCATGCCTCCTGTTCACTGGCACTGCCTCCTGGTGCTGTTGAGTCCTTTCAGTGTTGCTCAGCCCAGCCTTCAGACTGTTGCTGAGGGCAGCTGTCACCTCAGTGGCCCCACATGTGAATTACCTCCAGCTGCCACTGTGAGTTGCACCCTGGTGCACTGCTGACTGCTATGCCACCAACTCCAGGCTCTCATTGATGGCATAGCATCATTTGGCTGGGGGTTGGGGTGTGGGACTGAGACGTGGCTGAGAGAGCTGGCGACTGTGGCTTTAGAAAGGCTTTCTTTTTCCCAAGCCTCCTGTTGTTAAATAAACCTTGTTGTTATTGGACCCTGAGCCTTAACAGTGTCTTGCAATTGAGTACAAGGGTAAGAACCTAAAGACAGTGACCTACCCCTCCCCTCACCTTGGTGTTTTCCATTATTACTGTATTTGTATTATTTTAGATCTTGAACTTATGATCTTAGAGGAAGAGATACCATCTCTATCAAGGGTTAAGAGGGGGTTCAGATAAGCTTGGGTTGGACCACTTGCCAACCCTTAAATCAATCATTTGTGGCCAACAAAATGTGTGGCCAACATTGAGTCAAATGTCAATTCTGAAAGCTAATGGGGGCGGGGGTCGGACAACTTGGGAACTTGGGACATCACCTGGATCACATGGACTAAAAGGCATTAGTAAATATTAAAGGAGAATTGTTTCCATAGGAGGTACGGAAGTAATAGAAATATGGAAAAACATATGTGTCTAAGCTTATGTTTGATTGAGTGCTTAGAAAATTAGAGGGTCATAAGTAAATATTTCATAAGTCATAAAGTGAATAAGAGAGTGGAGATGTGTATCAGATTTTGAGCATACTCAATTTCAAGCAATTTCATTGTATTTTGTTGATTGTTCTGCTCCTGGATAATATTTTAAACTTAGTTACATTTGGGTTTGGGTTCTCTATCTCTTTATATGACTGTTTTCTTTCTCTTTTAACCCGCTGTTTCACCCAAAACATTAGTATTTCCCAAGCCATCTTGCCCTAACACCCAACTCCTAAGTATTGTCATGAATATTCTATTTCTCATTGCATCCTAAAATTCCCTGCCCTATGCTTTAAACTCTGAAGATCTTCAGGGAAAATGGATGACTTAAATAAACTAAAATGAGTATTATTTGCTACTATACAAGATATTATTGATGCTTTAAGAAAGGCTATCCCTTAACCATGTGGTTTCCAGATTTTGAGATTTTTATAGACTAGTTAGAGAGAGAACACAGCATGAGTGAAGAATGGAGGAATTTTGAGAACATAACTCATTAGTGGGAAAGATTTAAAATCACTGTACAGAGATACAATGAATATATATAATTTTTTTATCTATAAAGACCAGGTCTTGCTCGCAGGCCTGATATAATTTGCACACATCAGAATCATCCTTGATAGGGGCCAGCCATTATTCAGCACAGCCTACTAATTCCCTTAAAAGGGAGACTGAGGCCAGAGGTGGAGAGACTTGGCTAAACTCACACTCTTCAAGTTAATCTCATGCCCAAGGCAGAAATTTCATGAACTGTGACTCATAGGTGTTCAGACAGAAGGCAGAGGGTGGCCATGTCTCTGATGGGAGGTGGGCAGAGATGGCCACAGGTGATGGCAAGGAGTTCAGACCAGCAGGCAGAGCACTTCAGCAAGAGAGAATGATGTCAAAGGATGGATCCCAACCTAAAAGTCTGGGCGGGGGGTGTCTGGGATGGTTTCAGTCCCAAGGACAGACAATATCTTGGACCCATGAAGTCTAACACTAGAGTACCAGGTAGGTTAGCTACACAAGGGTTTTGAAAAAGTTGGTAGCCAAGTTCTTGGAACTGAAGGGTAAGAGTAATTGATCAGTAGCAAACTGACTTGCTGGCTACAGATTGTCACACTAGTGTTTGGCACATGAAAATTTTGTTAGGAAGATTACAATGTCAGCAACAGGAGGAATGTTTTACATTATAAAAGTGAGGTTAATAGGGTAGAATTATATAGAATTTTTTTTCCAGTTAGATGGCCATTATCTTTATCATTTTCCTATACCTTTCATACAGGGCAGCAAGGGGCATTGAAATGGTCAAGGATACTGCGTAAATAGTTCACTGGTCACTGTCTGAGTTCTTCACCCATGCACAATTGCAAGACTACGCTGGCTCAGAGAACAACAATGGAATTGATTTAACAAAACGGAAAAACAAAGAGTTACTAAGGCCAAAAATGGCCATTTACCTCACCCAAGTGTGTCTGTTTCTCAATCCTGCACAAAAGCAGTGAAAATGGCATCTTCCTGCCACTGAGGATGCAGAGCTCCCCTCTCTAACAATAGGCCACATATCCAAGATGGCATCTTCCTGCCACTGTGGACACGCAGCAGCTAGACTGTACACTGGGTTCTGACTCATGAAGACAGCAGAAGACACAATAGGAGATGCTCCATGAGCTGCTGAGATGCCCCAGCACAGCACCAGAAAAGTGACACTCAAAACAGCAGCTATAGTGGTCAAATGACCTGACAAATTGCCACACTCACTCATCTCAGTAAGACTCCTGGCTCTGGGTCTTCACCTTCTCCACCAGGCCACAAGAGCAACAAAACCGGAATCAGTTTCAGTTGCTTGGCTACTTGCAAAACCTCCAAACTCTTCCTTCTTGAAGTTGGTGCTGGAAGCCTCCACATTCAGAGGCCCACAACAGCCTTCTGAAAGACTGGTGTGGTGGGGGCCAAAATCCGCTCACCCCTCATGCTGAATCCCAAAACACTGAATGCAAAGACTGCCCCCTTCTGCAGTCACTTATATTATTTATTGGTCACCCCACCCCAAAATGCGGTACTTTTTAGCATTTTCCCTGGGGCTATCTATCCTCACCAGCAACCCCCTCCAGAGAGCACCACCTGTAACAGTTTATGGCTTCAGCCACTGGTCAAAGTATACTTTGACCTCCACTGCTGACCAAAAAAACAAAAAACACTGTGTTAGAGAAAATAAGGTCACACTTGGGTAAAGGGACATTTGGAAGAAATTGTGAAAGTATAAGAAATTTAGAAAGAAAAGGGGAAACTTTTTAGTGAAAACATGGAGAAAGACAGCCTGGTTCTTAGAAAAACAGGAAATTGGCTGAACGTAGTGTCAAAGTGTTCCTAAAAAATCTCAACATTAAGCAGAGGCAGAAAGGCGTCAGGACTAAGCTCCAAACCAGATAGCGTAAATCATGATGGAGTTGCAACATTTGCAGCTAGTTAACAGACTTGAAACCTGGTAAAGCCAAGAAACTTGCCATGTCCACAAGATACCAAAGACAAGTTAAGCCTAAATCCCAAAGAGATGGCCTGAATCTTGGACAAGAAAAGAAAACTTTTTGAGAAACACGAGAGACTAGGAGAAAAACCTCAGACTGATTTCCCAGAAAGAACACACACATTGATTCAGGGAGCATAGACCCCACCAGAAAAAACACAGGAGGGAACATCTAAAATTCGTTAGTGTTTTAAGATGGTAGGAAGTTGTACTTCAGGAATATTTGCCATTGCATTAAAGTTCAGTTATGTCATTTCTAAGTTTCTTAATTTAGGCTGGGAAGGGGTCAGAAAATGTGACAATGCCCACCTATTTCTTCTAGAATCTAGCAGTCCCTACGTATGTGAAATCTTCGGTGAAAATCAGTAATCAAAAGAAATGAAATGCATTTGTGACATTAATAATTAAACTTTCATATCTTATATGACAAAAACAATATTCAAAGCACAGTCATTACTGGAAATTCATGAAATGAACCCTCTTTTTTGGGTCAGTGTTTACTACAATCCTGATTGTTTCAGAAAGAAAACTTTATGAAAGGAAATTAAGAGCATTTCTCCAACTCTGTGAGTCCTGCAATAACAGGAAATGAAACTCCTATTTCTGTAGTTTGCCAGATAAGAACTGAATAGATTTTTTGGAGGCATGTGGCAAATATTGTTAAAGATATATAAATTACTGTCTATTGCATGGTCTTGGCTGTTTGACTTACATTGTAGCTTCTATTTCTGGAGGGGGAGCCTCACATACATTTGTCATTACTCCAGAATGGTAAAAAATGACAAGTTGGCAGAAGATAAATTATTGCTAAGAGTGCAGCCATTTCAGCTCTGGGCATTCAGTGGAGTTACTATGCCCCAAGGGCATTCTAGACAATGAATTTAAGCAAAGCAAGGACCAATTTACTAAGCAATTAAAAGTCATTTCCAATGGACAACTAAGAATCACAGTTCAGATGCCCCTAAGACTAGAAGAAATAGCTTTAAGGGGGATCTTTTCCTGGAATTTGCAAAGCAATGTTTTAGTTTGGAACAGGGTACTTTGCTTAATACATATTTTATAATTCAAGTACAATAGCTAGCTGGCCTATTACAATACACTTGTCAACTTTTCTCAAGTTATGTTGTAACAGCAAACATAGTTAGGGAGGTATGTATGTTTCATTTTAAAATTTATCCTCTTCAATAGCTTTGAAAAGGATAGAAAAGTAAGGTCAGAAAGTCAGTGGGTCATTCAAAACACAAATCTCTCAAACACTCCTTCTAAGCATATATTGATATTGATATATGAACATTAAAGTCTTCTTTAGGCTAAAAGGTTCTTTTCTGGTCATGATTTTCAGCTTTTTAATCATGACAATGGATTATTAGTTTCCTTGTTTGCTAAGACATCATTGATGTCATCCGTTGTTGACAAGGCACAGAGGAAAGAATTTTTAATATGTGGTTATGTCAACAATTGTGAAATGTTATTGGGACAAGTAACAGAGTTAGTATCTTTGTTGAAAGTATTGTTGTTACAACTCTTAGGGAACTATAAAGATGCAAAACAATTTGTCATAATCTAATCCCCAAACCAGACACAATCACTGCTTATATTTTGTTACATATTCTACTTTTTACCCATACAAAATGGCATTTATCCACAGGTTTGCATTGTGCCTTTACTCTATATAACTCTATATTGTAAGCAAATTATATGCTATTAAAATTTCATGCAAAGGCAATTTTTGTTGATACATTTTATATAGTTATGCTATATTGAGATGATAGTGTTGTTTGCAGTAATTTTTTTAAAGCAGTATTGGGTCCCCCCTGGTGGCATAGGACTTAAGTCTTAGAGGTGGCCTGAGTTCCATCCCCAATTCATATATGCTAATTCATATATGTTGCTCCCCTTAGCAGTGTATTTCAGTAAATCTGAGTGTTCTGCTCCCCATTCTGTATTTTTTTTCTTGCATAGAAGTATTTTTTATTTATTTATTTTTGCACAGAAGAACTGGGGTGTAGAACTGTCTGCAGACCAGTGGTACAGGAGGCGAGAGGATTCACCAGTGACAGAATGGGGAGAAGAACAGTTAGATTTACTGAAATACACTGCTAAGGGGAGCAGAGGGTGAGACAGAAGAGGTCTGCTGTGGCATATATGGGTTA
The DNA here is from genome assembly GCF_014898055.3 of Talpa occidentalis. NCBI lineage: Eukaryota > Metazoa > Chordata > Mammalia > Eulipotyphla > Talpidae > Talpa > Talpa occidentalis. The sequence goes on along the minus strand of NW_023602073.1, from coordinate 25,653,899 downwards.
GTTTCCTGGCCGGGGATCAAACTCAGGTTGTAAGGGTGATAGCACTGAGGTTTAACTCCTAGGCCACCAGGGAGACCCTGCAGTATATTTAAAAAGAAATTTTGTAAAACATTCTTGCACATGCATCCCTTTCCTTATTACTGCTGGTTTCATCAAGATCCTTAGTTGTGACATTGCAAAGTACAAAATAAGCATTTTTCAACAAACAACATCTAAAAGACATCTATAACAAAACAGATGAATTGATAAAATAAAATAAAAATAAACAAATTGCTAGTGACAGCAGAACTGAGGTCAAAAACTGACAACTTACCAGAAGAAGTTGCATGGGGGTCAAGCAAAGGTGGTGGGATCTAATAGATGGTGGTGAGTATTTTGTTTAAAAAGGAACATTCCAAACAAAAAAGCTAATAAAATGGGCAGACAATTTAGAAATGAATAAATACCAACATTCTCAAGAACTTAAACTGCACTAGAAAAAAAAATTACTTTCAATTCTGTCATCTTTGGCCCGAATCATGAAAGATAGAACTATGTAGTGTTCTACATAGAAATATGTAGGTAAGTGTGATATATGCATATACTTTTTAGAACTCTTGTTTTGTATTGGTTGATGGAAAGTTCGTATGAATTTATATGCCTATCGAAATTTCTGAGGGCATGTAAGAGAATACACTTGTTTTCTTTAATTTGGTCATGGTTCTATGACCATGGACTATGGTGAACAGAGAATTTGTTTATCAAACAATTAAAATATTTTTATTTAAATAAAATAAAAAAGGAATACATCTTTAAATTACTAGTAAATGCTGGGCATTTTAAAATATATTCACAATTTATAACCGGGAAAACATTGTAGATAATTTTGGGCAGTCAACTTTTTTTTTAAGATTTATTTATTCATGCATACAAGAGCTGGGATGTAGGCCAGAGGTGGGTGGGGGGCGTGAGAGGATTCACCAAAGACAAAGTGGGGAGCAGAACAGGCAGATCTACTGAAATAAACTGCTGAGGGGAGCAGTGGGCAAGTCAGGAGAGGTCTGCTGTGCCATGTGTGGATTAGCTCCCTGACTGAGGAGAGAAGACAGTCTACATTTTAAGAATAAAAGTAATCACTTATATTTTCTGCTTAATTAACACTTAGCAAGATTTTCCATTAATGACGTCTTAGTAATTACCATAAACTTCAGCAATTTTAAATAATGTGGGGGCTTCCAGAAATCCTTAAAAGCAATCATTCAAACAATATATTAAAAAATTGCCTTCCAGGGCCTCCTTGGTGGCACAGATGGTTGAGCGCTGCACTGTGAAGCTGTTCGCAGCCTCTGCAGCACAGGTTCGATCCAGGCCTGCCGGCGAGAATCCCACATGGTGCGGCAGACTTCTCCTGTCTTGCCCGCTGCTCCCCTCAGCAGTGTATTTCATCAGTCTGCCTGCTCTGTTCCCCCCTCTGTCTCTGGTGAATCCTTTCACCCTCCCGTGCATCTGGCCTGTACCCCAGGTCTTGTATAAATAAAAAATAAATCTTTAAAAAAAATTGTCTTGCATTTATAAATATATTTTTCTCATTAGTTTTAAGATTTATATACCCATGGAAGCTATCCCCTCTGGGTAAAGAATAAATTCTATGACTTGTTTATTTCACTTCCACTTAGCTAAGGAAGGCAAGCTTACAGGAGAGTGGCACAGTGTTGGCATCCCTTCTGCCTTTGTATCACCTTGAAATCAACTCAAGGAAAGAGAAAAACTACTGTGGTGTTTTCTTAAACACACCACCCAGAATCTTTCTCTGCCTCAGAATCTTTCCACTCTCTCTTCCCTTAGCCTATAATTCTGCCCCAGTTGAAGGCATGGCTTTCTCTGTCCTTTCCTCAAGGTCTTTGCTCAAATGCTACCACCTCAGGTGGGCCTACCTCCCTGCATAGTCCTGTGCCTGCCTCCCTTAATTGCAACCACCACTGTCCTCCCTACACACCCAAGGAAAGTGCTCTTTACTCACTTTTTCTCCTTTTTTCTACATAGCACTTGCTACCACTCGGTTTTTCTTTGTTTTACTGAATTACTTGTTTTGGCCTATCTTCTTTCACTGCAGTATAAACTCCATGAGAACAGGGATTTTCATCTACTTTGTTCTTTGCCACTCCCTATTACCTAGAGAGTGCCTGATAAAAAGTGCTTAATATGCCTGTGAAGAAGCAAACAATGGCTGAGTGTGGGGCCTGGATTAGTCCAGTCACTTTTCTGAATAAGCTATACAGGAAAATAACTTGACTTTGATGCCCACCCTGCCAAAAGCTTGTATTAGAGTAGGACATTTGTCCCAGGGCTACCTAAGGAAATGTACAGCAGAGAAAATCAACATTTATTTAAGTGGAGTCAGACAGATTTTGTGAAGTCAGTAAGTCTTAAATTTGCCACCTTCTGGACATATGACCTTGGCAGTCGATCAATAGCTCTAGGTTTTTATTTCATTACCTGGAAGGTGAGAATGGGGATACTTAACTCTAAGGATTTCAGTGATCATTAAATACAATGACACAGGCAGTGCCTGGCACAAGGAAGTGGTCAGTAATCGAAAACCCTTATTATGTAAGAGACACTGAGCTAAGTGTTTAAAGTACATTTTTATGCTTATTGATCATAGCAACATTAGGGAACAGATACAGTCTTCTGAATATGTGCTTGATGAGTTTCTAAATCAGTCTGCATAATGCTGTGTAATTCATGCTTCCACTATGTGTTAACAAATCAAAAAAGTCTGCAATGAAGAAATCTATTCAAATTTAATTTGACCTTAATCTTTGAGTTTAATGAAGCCTATCAAAAAGATGGGCTTTTCTGTTTTTACACGACATATACAGTTATCATGTGAGGATAGAGATTCCTGTAATTGTCCTTTAATAGATATAAAATACATGTTTTTATCCATTTAACAGCTGAGACTCAGAGAAGTTCAGTGACTTAACACAAGGTCACATAGAGAAGAAACAGAAGTACAGATATCCTCAACATAATTAGTCTAAACTAGGATACTGATCTCCTCTCTACCTAACTTTGATAGTGGACAATAAGGGGCACTAAAATTGGCCAAGAACACTGCCCAAATAATTTACTGGTCACTGAGTTCTTCAGCTGCACACATGATTGCAACACCACTTGGGTTCAGGGAACAACAACAAAGGGATTTATTTAACAAACAAGGAAAAACAAAGAGTCATTGATGTCGCAAGTGGCTGATTATCTCACTCCAAGTAGTATTCAGGGCTTTGAAGTCTTAAAAAAAAATGGTGTCCAAGGTGGTCTCTTCCGACTCCAGAAGACTCGGACCTCCTATCCCAAACAACAGGCCATACTCCCAAAATGGTGTCTTCCCACCACTGAGGCCTAGAACACATGGCAGCCAGACAATAGGCCGGGATCTAACTCATGAAGACAGCAGAAAACACAGCAGGAGATGCTCACCGGAGCTGCTGAGATGTACCAGGCCAGCACCAGGTAGGCAGCATGGGAAGCAGCCGCCGAATGACCCCCATTCACACAGCTCCGCTATTAATCTCTGCAAGGCACCCAGCCTTACCCTCTGGCCTGTTCCAGCAGCAAAGCTGTGAACATTTTCAGTCACTCAGCTACCTGCAAAGCCTCTCAACTTTCCCCTCTGAGGTTGGTTGCTGGAAGCCTCTCCACAGCCTTCAAAGGCTTTCAACAGCCTTCTGGAATATAGGCATGGTGGGGGCAGGAATGGCTGACTCCAGAATGGCTGATAAACCCAGGAACGGCTTCTGTATTCCTATTTCCTATCAGAAATCTCCAAACCTCACCTTTTTTTTTCTCAGAGATATTCTACCTGGGGCTATTTATCTGCATGTGCGCCCCCTCCAAAGGGCACCACCTCTAACAGCCTTTGATTTCAGTCCCCAGTCACAAATTCACATGGTCATCTGTTACCTAACTTGGTCATGATCATCACACATAGAGATGACAAGACCATAACAGAGCTGGCCCTTCTAGAATTGGTGAAAATTCAAACTCAACTGAAAATGGATTTGAGAAAAGATTGCATTTTGTTAACCTAAAAAAGACATGTTATATGTATTGACCATGGTTTGGTACTACTGATAACATTTATGTTGTAGGCAAGTAAATACAAGTAAAGCCATTATCTGAAACATAAAAATGGTATGATTCATTTATAAAGATTAAACAAAGAAATCAACCTTAAATTAATTAGAAGTATAGTGATACAAACATGAAATCTGAAGCTATTTTCTTTTGTCAAAGATAAAACCTGGAAAATTTCAGAACATTGGATGAGAAAAGAAAAACTGAACCAGTAAAATTAAAAAAAAATGTACATAGGTCTCTGTTGTTACTTAATCTGATAGACAGAAGTTCCAGCTAAGGAGGCAATCCCACAATCGACTTGCTTATCTGTTTGGGAGATATGCTTTTTGGTTGCTGAATAAGCCACACATTTCATATTATGTAAATATTTAGAACTTTTAGAGTTTGGCAAAATGAGGCCATGGGGTTCAGAGAGGAGCACAGCTCATTACTCAGATTTTTTTTTTGTTCTTGAAATTAATTTTCTCATTAGAAATTGGGGTGAGGGGGAAGTACATAGTAAATAGGGTAATCTACTTGAAACTAATATTCTTATAATAAATCTCCCAAAAGAATTTTCAAATAAATATGGGCAAAAGTGACAAGACAACCCAAGTGAGAGGCCAGAGTAACAACACCATTGTAAATTTCATTTGGTGTGAAGACAAATTATCTTCATTTAGATAAGTTGAAAACAATTTGTTTGCCTTTCTTATATGTTATATAAATAACATCGAAAAAGGTGTCTTGAAGACTGGACCATATATCAATCTAGCTCAGCTTGCCTTGAAAATTCTGTTATTTTTATGCTCCATGTCCCTCAATAACTATTAAAATAGGAACTGGTAGACATACTTGATAGTCATTTTCTTTTGAATAAACCGTGGTAAGAGTCCCCAGAATCCTGTCCTAGTCCAGTCTGACCCATGTGAACTTCTCTTGAGTCATCCTGTGTTTACATATAATTTGCTTCTGGTTGTTAAGACAGCAGACATGTCAGATATAAGCAGGACTTCTTGGGCATAATTCCCTGAAGTGACACAGTGGCAAAATAATTCCAAGAGACTATCAGCGGCAATGCTGATTGTTAGAAAGAACATGAAATTTCCCACACAGTCACCATTTTCTCTGTCTGTGATATAATTCTAGACCTCTTATGTCCAGATTAGCAATCCTAGGGTACTACTGAGAGAAAAGGACTTTATATTCTTATGGTGTCTTTTAAGGACAATAGCATGCACATCCTTAATGTGTTGCTCTTTAAAAAAATAATGAAGGATTTTAGTTTTACCAACAATGAATTTGAAGTAGGTCTTGCAGTGTCAACCTTAAAGATTTGTAGAACATCAAGTATTTTGTTTAGTGCAATTTGTGCACATTTGAGACAAGGCAGAGCTATTTATTTTGAAATTAAAATGTCTCCAAGCAACCATGCATTTTAGAAAAGCCTTTTGGCAATGGCTAAAGACAATTTTCCATATGTATGAATAAGCATGTGGAGATAATGGGCATAAAAACCCATTTGCAACTTCTGACACTTCTTGTCACTGATCTTACCTTAGAAACAAGTAACAGTGAGTTGGCTACATGCAATGGCTTGTTCTATACAACATCTTTAGAAAGCCAACTTTTTTTTTTTTGACATGAAATAATTACCCATGATTTAAACTGTAAGAGCAATGCTAAATTTTATCTCAGGAGGTGATTTTCTAAGTCTACATTTTTAAATAGCTAACTTTCTGATGAAAGTACTCTTTTGTGTGTGTGTGTGACTTTCCACCATTTGTTTTTTTGTTTATTTTTTTAATTTTAATTTTATTTTTATATTCGCCATACCATTGCAACACCCTTATTTTGACCCCAATCCCCCCTTTCCCTGTCCCCCACCCTCCACAGAGTGTCTCTAGTTCATAGTTGTTTGCTGATTTTGATTTTTAGGCTAAACATTTTCTGCCCTTGTACTATATTCATTGTACAAATGGAAATGCCTATTTGAGAATATCCATCAAATCTCTAGATGGTAGGGGAAGGTGGGGAGAGACATCATGGGGCAAGAAAAATCATGATTATTATTTATTGGTATATTTACTTGGAACTTATAGGTGGAATTTCCAGCACTATTTCTCTGGAGAATAGAGGAGATTAGATGATATTATTTCTTCATTACTGGAGAGACATGAGGCTAGAAATTAAGGGGGTTAATAACTTTTTTTTTAAGATTTATTTTTATTTATGTGTGCATACAAGAACTAGGGTGTAGGCCTGAGGTGTGGAGGTGAGAGGATTCACAAGAGACAGAGTGGGGAACAGAACAGGCAGAGCTACTGAAATACACTGCTGAGGGGAGCAGCAGGTGAGACAGGAGAGGTCTGCTGTGCCATGTGGATCAGCTCCCTGGCTGGGGTTTGAACTCAGGCCGTGGTGGTGATAGCACTGAGCCTAACCCCTGAGCCACCAAGGAGGTCCCAGTGTTGATTACTCTTAATTTTCTGATGTTATAGGGCAATTCTGAGTCAACTCACAGGACCTAGTTTTCAGAATTGTCAGTACCCCACAGGATTGGCTTACATTTGTTGTGGTTTTTTTTTCCCTATCTGACCATGAACATTTTGAAAATTTTTATCTGCACAGGGGTCATCCTTTAGTATAAAGGTAACTTGTCAACATTCTATGTGTTATACCAAACAAAAAACAATTTCTCAGTTAAATATAATTTACGTTTTTTGCCTCAGCAAAAATTTCAGGGTGTCTTACAAATGGGTGCATCACTAGACACTGAAATCCTGGCTACACCCAGACACTGTTGAGAGCTTGATGTAGTTTTGCATTCAGCTAATCTAACTCTTCATGTTCTGAGTCTAAGCAAATACTGACTGTCTCCCCTGCAGGTCTGACTGCACAGAGAGCTGTCACTATTCAGGCCAGTATCCACATTCCAGTTCTGTGATTGTTCCGTTTCAGATTGCAAATTAATGCAATGGGTTCCTATGAATGATGTCCTACACTGCTTATTTTGAATCTGCCTGCTCTCTGTGTGTTAACGAAATCTGATTGATTTCAGAGTCCACAGGGCTAGAAGTCAGACTCAGGTTCATGGCGAGTGATTTTTTCCAAATGTCCTCTTGGGCCCTCAGACTGCTGGTGGGCTCCCCTGAAGACAGTTCTCAGACATCACCTTATGGGAACTGCTCTAAGTCCCTACAATCTAGTCCTCTTTATATTTTTGTTAGGGAAATACAGAACCTGTAAAGCAAAAATATAGTGAAATTGGAGGTGGTTATTGGGGAAATTGAGGTGGTAATAGTATACAGAGAACATTTCTTTGAAGGGTGGGAGCACTAGGTCAGGCAAGGATAGATTCTATATCCTTCTATACAGCATTCACAACATCTCTGGCATACCAACGCGAGGGGAGAAGAAAGCTTCCACAGAGGGAATGTTTATCCAATGATAGCCAGGTTTTAGAGGATGAGGAAAATAACAGTTCCCTATCTATATTAACTTGGATTTGTCTCTGCCCTTTATCATTAATCACCGCTCTAAACAAAGTTAATGGGAATGTTATGGCTCAATTTTTGTGGACTGGGGAAGCTTATCAATGGAGTTGCCACTTCCTAGCTACTTGTGGAATTTATCTGTGTTAAATGAGTTCACTCAGGGATGTCATGAACATTATAAGTGCTGTTCCGCCAGGATGATAAACTACTAGAAAATATTCAGATACATTTAGAGGGGGAAAAACTCCTCAAATACAACTTCTTCCCTCTATTTAGTCATGAACTTCTTGTTCAGAAGACTTAATTACACACACTGACAATTATGTGTAGAGTGAAGTTATGTTATGTTTTAAACCCAAATTGTTTATAGTGATGTTTTTGAAATAGGTTGTGATTATTCAAAGACACATCCCCTTAAGAAAGAATATAAGAAAATATTATAAATGATAAATTTGAAACATCATTAAGAGTTTCTTTCTTGGGAGTAAGTCTACCTGATTAACTGGCAGTCTACCTGAGACATTCACATTAATCATATAGATGTACAAAGTTATTCTATAATGTTATTCAAATAGTGAGTCACTGGTGTTGAAGAACACTTATTCCTGTAGTCAGGAAATTAGGCCACATCAATAACACTGTAGTTTAGTTACAAAGAACTGTAAAAGTCTTGTCTTTCTATGACAGAGAAAACTGTAATTTCTCTGTTAATCTAACTATAGTTTAGTTTAGTTACAAAGAACTGTAATCAATAACTGTAATCAATAACACTGTAGTTTAGTTACAAAGAACTGTAAAAGTCTTTCTGTGACAGAGAAAACTGGTTGTAGATCCAATTCTTGCCAGTTAAAGATACATCAACTAAATTTACAAGACTACCCTGTGTTTCAATTAAACTGTCTTTGAACAAGAAGAGTGAAAAGCAAATATGGAGATAGCAGCAGCATTACTAAAGGAATATCCAAAAACCCTGCAATATGACTTCACTAAACTCTGTGCTATATTTACATGATTATTCACAGTATTGAGGGTGCAGATAGCTTAAGGGTCCAGATATCATTATACATATTGCCACAGTGGGGTACAAAGGATTAGAGGAGAGGAGAAGGACACCTCACTAACAAATGCCACTCCCCCAGTTTTCCTTTTAAGCTTGTGGAAGAATGATATATTCTAAAAGAAATTATATGACTCTTGAATTGAGTTTCTTAAATATGCTAAAATAGAACTTTTGGTGGGGGGGAGGATTGTGTGATATGAAGCAACTAAATTAGTTAAAGTAGTTAAATTTCACAGGTGTTGAGGAACCACAAACACTGACTTCATCATTATTTCCAGGAGATAACTTTTCCTCAACTCAAGTCTTTATTTTCACATTGTTCACAAAGAACATTTTCATTAAATTGCTTCTTCCTCAGTCCTGGACTCCTCTGGCTTCTTTGGGTTGTGTGGATCCCTATTGGTGTTGTTCAAAACCACTCCTACCAGGCCCTGGGTGGTCTCTGTCACCACTCACAGCTTCAACAAGTGTTAACCATGAGACCACCTCGCTGAAAACTTCCCCACTGCATGCCAGCTCTTCACCATTTTGTTTCCTCAACATCAGTGAGCTATCTTTTTTTTTTTAATTGAGATTATGTTGGCTTACATTGCTCTTTGTTTTTTGGAAGCATAGGACACCCATTTCAGGTGCTATTGCTGTAGTGTACCTGCCACCAAAGCACCTGTGATCCACCATTTTAGTCCATTGTGCTCCCTCCCCACCTTGCTCTTAACCCTCTTCCTCCCTGTACCCTGTAGTTTCCTCAGTTCTAGGATTAATTTTCTAGGGTCAGTTTTTAAGTTTAGCTTTATGTGTCCCTTTATTTAGTTTCTCTATATTCCACTTATAAGTGAAACCATCCAGTCTTTCTCCTTCTGACTAGTTTAGCATAATCCTTTCTAGTACTATCCTTGTTGCCACAAATGGGGTAAGTTTGTCTTGTTGATTGCTGAGTAGCATTCCATTGTGAATATATATATACCTAATAGATATACCACATTTTCTTAATTCATGGATCCATTTGGGGGCTGTTTCCATATTTTGGTTATTGTAAATAATTCTGAAATGAACATGAAAGTGGAAATTTTCCCTTCAATTAGTGATTTTGTGTTCTCTGGTAGATACCAAAGGGTATGATTGTTGAGCCACACACAGGAGATTCATTTTTAATCTTTTGAGGAAACTTCATACTGTTTTTCATAAGGGCTGAATAAATCTATAGTCCAATCAACCATGTAAGACAGTTCCTTTTTCTCCACATCCCTGCCAGCTTTTGTTGTTTCTGGACTTTTTGTTATGGACCATTCTCATAGAAGTAAGGAGGTATCTCACTGTGGTTTTAAGTATTTCACTAGTGATCAGTGATGGTGAACATTTTCACGTGCCTGTAGGTCATCTGTATGTCGCCCTTGGCGAAGTGTCTATTGAGATCTTTTGCCCATTTTTTGATTGGTTTATTTGTTGAGTTGTATGACTTTCTTATAGATCTTTGCTACGAACATTTTATCACACTTATGATGTGTAACATTTTCTCTCATTCATTAGAGTGTCTTTTCATTTTAGTTATGGCTTCTTTCACTTTGTGAAGCTTTTCCATTGAAAATAGTCCCAGTTTTTATATTTTCCTTTGTTTTCCTTGCTCTTGGGGATGAGAAATAACATTTTTTAAGTATGTGAATTAGAATTGACTTTGTTAGAATGAGAATTTGCTTCAAGAAATTCTTCTGATATGCTAAAATGCCCTTCAATTTAAGACATATTACTAACTTTTTTTCTAGGGTGGTAAAAATATATGACTTTTATTTCTCATTTTCTAGTACTTTGTGCCTAAGTTCCTCTACACAAGCAAAGAAGCCTTAGGGATATTATTTTAATTCTTTGGACTTCAGTTTCCTCAGATAAACACATGATTTTCCTGGATTTTCACAGAATTAAACTGTATAAGTTATATAACATTGTTTGTCCATACATTATAGAGGACTTGTTATTAGTTCCCCTAGTAATCTACTCAACCTCAAGTAGAGTTTTATTCTGCTTTGGTATTATGGTAGCCAACTTTATTTATAAATTAGTATAATTAGTCATCAAAATACAACATGGAAATTATTTGTGATGGGATCTAACTGCATTTACTACAACCATAATCAAAGGCATTGTACTCAGTATGCTTTATGAGAAATATTATCCCAATTATATAGTACTAAACATTCCTTTAAATTCTAATGTACATATTAATTTCACAGACAGGGTGATTTAATAAAAATATATGACACATAAGAAAAAGTAAGAGATCATAGGCTTCTTTACTCAAAAGCAATATGATTTATTATGCAGCCTCTGCATAATAAATAGGTTCTTTTCCCTAATTTTTCTACTCCGTTGTGGTATCATCACATTCTCAAGGCTTCAAAAATGTGGTTTCATGTCACATATTCAAATAAATTGTTGCAGCTCTCTTGCTCTTATACTTTTGCCTCCCTCTCTCAAACAAACATAGTATATATTTGCTACATAGTACATATATACTCTGTATATATACACATATAAATGTATACACATATAAATATATATGTTCTTCTTATCCTGATTTAAATCCTCCTAAATCCTATTAATGAATCAGAACCCAGATCAAGTACTGACACCTTCAGCAATTCTTCAGCAGTGTCTTATTTAACAAATGAAGGGATCACTAGATGAGGAGGCACTCTGCTATGAGTCTTTCAATAGACTTTGAGCTTAACATGAAGAATCAAGAATAAATGGGGATTTGGAAGCTATAGAGGGTCCCCTTGGTCAATTCAATTTGGTCAAGTTGGTGTGTTCCAGAAAATGTAAATGCAATATGAACTTGACTTTGTATACACAAGTATCTTGTGTGCAAAGTAGGTGTCCATAAGCAGAATGAGTGGAAATGATGGTGGAGAGATCTATTTTTCAGAGAGGGACTTATTTTGTGAAACCACAAAAACTTTTTTGCTATGAAAATCATGATTGATTGATTAGTTTATACTTGCAGAACAAAGTAACCTTTTATTCTCTTGAGTGAAGCTTTTTAGCATTATTTTTATATTAATTTATTTTATATTTTATTTGTTAGTCATTTACATAACTATATAATTTTGGCAGTACAACTTCACATCTTCTTATTTGTACATGCTTCATTCACCCTTAACGAAAACTCCAACATTGGATCCTATCCCTTTCTATCTCTTATCCTCTCACCTCCCTCTTACCCATTCCATCTGGTAAACATTATATTTTCATGGAATCTAAGAATTAATTTTTACTGATTTTTTCCAGTTTTATTTGGTTATTTATATCAAGCATATAAGTGAAACCATCTAGTCACTTTCTGACTTTTATCCTTTAGCATAATCTTCTCACGCTGAATCCATTAGGTCCCAAAAAGCACTATTTCATCATTTTTAATAGCTGAGTAGTATTTCTGTTGAGTGTATAATCCACTGTTTCTTTATCCAGTCATCTTTCAATGGACATTTTGGTTGGTTGTGTGACTTGATTATTGTGAATAATGTTGTGATGAACATAGAAGTACATAAATCTTTTCATATTAATGCTTACACACTTCTTGGGTAAATACTTAGCAGTGGCATTGCTGGATCTTATGCTATTTCCATTTTTCTATTTATTATTTTTGAGATTTATTTTTACTTAGTTATGCATACAGGAACTGGGGTGTAGGTCAAAGGTGCAGAAGCTGAGAGGATTCACAGAGACAGAGAGGGGAGTAGAACAGATGGATCCACTAAAATACACTGCTGAGGGAGCAGCGGGAGGCACAGGAGAGGTCTGCAGCACAATATGTGGGTTGGCTCCCTGGCAGGGGGTCCAACTCATGCTGCAGTGTCTGCCAATAGCTTGATAGTGCTGAGACCTTAACCCCTATGCCACCAGGGAGGCCCCATTTATTTATTTTGTACAATTTTCTTGCATCATTCATTTTTGTAATAGGTTTCTCCCCTTAGGTGTAGTCCCAGAGGTCTCCCACCATTATATCACCCATGAAGCATCAGCATAGATCCTTGTGTTCTTCCCTCCCCTGTTTGCTCCCCTTCCTGCCCCTGCCTTGCTGTATGCCTCAGGTCTATGGTCAGCTTGCCTGTTTTGTCTTTTTCTTGACATTTTGTTCAGCTTCTCTGTATTCCACGTATAAGTGATACCATCCGATATTATCTTTTCCATTCTGATTTATTTTGGTTAGCATAATCCATTCCATATTGCCACAGATGGCATGAGTCTGTCTTTTTTAATTGCTGATAATATTCCATATTTCCATTTTTCTCCATACCATTTTCCATGGAGGCTGCACCTATTTATATTCTCACCAACTATGGATGAGTGTTCTTTTTCTCCACCTCCTTGTGAAAAATCTTTTGCTTCCAATCTTTTCGAAGTTGGTTATTCTCCAAAAGGCACAAAATCTTGAAACGGCTGGTTTGTTAAGTGTTACAGGAACTTGGTGGGTCTGGCAAAGAGAAGTAGGGTAAGAGATAAGATGGAAAAGGCATGAAAGTTCAAATCTTCATGCTTTTTTTCTTTATTCTACAGAGGTTGGAAATTATCTTTGAGGAAGTGAAGAGTTATTGGAAAATTTAAAAAATGTGACCAAATGAGAATATGCACATTTTAGGAAAAGCACTGAAAGAAGCACAGATTAAGGAGGACCTGACTTGATTGGAGGTGTAGTTTTGGTTGGAGGCTGTTGATGTTTTCCAGCTAGAAAATGACTAACTCTCTCCTTAGAACCTCTCTCACGCTGATTGTCAGCGCCATTCATTTTGCCTCTTATTTTTTCTCCTTTTGTGCTTATATGAGCTGTTGCTCTACAACTACTTTGGAAAATACACATTCCCTAATATGTCTGCATTGTTTTTTAATACTTTTTCTGCTAACTTTCTGCAAAAACTTCAAATACAGTTCCCACAGATAGCTACAGAGAAGATGAAAATAAAATGATAAATTCCACTGTTCTCAAGAATAATTAATTGATATAGACAGATTGATTGAGATCAGTAGCAAAATGAAAAACATACAAAAACTCCTGAAGGATATTTGAAGATATTTAAATCAAATCACTAGAAAGTTGGAATGTACGCATATCTTAAGATTCTTTACCCTTTTGACTATTCTAAGAATAATTTTGACTTTGCTGAATGTATGTTTGTCCTGAAAACATACCATCCATCCATCCATCTTCTTCTTTCTTTTTTTCCTTCCTTCCCTTCCCTCCCTCACTCCTTTCTTTCCTTTCTCCTTTTGTTTTTTCATTTTTTCTTTCCTTCTCTTGAGAATAGTTAAGGGTCTTTATTATGATTTTACAAAATAGAAAACTATGCTAAATGGAATATATTGGGTTTTCTTTGAAAGTTGAGCTTAATGAATTCTCCAAGTAATAAGATTTTTCTGCCATAGCATAAATACTTCTTTCAAGAGGAGATTTTTAAGGGCTTTATCAACTCAATGTAGTTTGTATTTAAAAATCCATTGTTTTCCTTGTAAAGCTTACTTTTTAATGAAACCTCTTATCCATAAGAACAAATTAGCCTTTACTGAATACATCATCTTAATGGGTAAATGGTGACAATATAGGTGTCTAAAAAAAAAATACTCAAGTTTAGGTGTAGTGGAATTTTTTTTTAAAGATTTTTTTATTTTATTTTATTTATACAAGCACTGGGTAGAGTCAGAAGTGTGGGAGGGTGAAAGAATTCACCAGAACCAGAGAGGGGAACAGAACAGGCAGACTGACAAAATACACTGCTAAAGGGAGCAGCGGGCATGGCAGGAGAGGTCTGTCGCACCATGTGAGGCCCTCGCTGACTGCTGGGGATTGAATCGGCACTGCAGAGGCTCCGGGCAGCTTTGCAGCCCGGTGCTCACCACTGCGCCACGAGGGGAGGTCCTAGGTATAGTGGAATTTTGTGGGTTATTGGGAAGAAGGAAGAAAAACTACCTCTGTTGGAGAATTTGAGGGTCCCTGCTTGCCTCTTTTTGAGGTATCATCACAGGGCCCTAATAAAGGTGGTATAATGGTAAAAGTGGACCAGTGATTGTTAGCAGACTTTCTTTCTTTTTTAAAACATTTTTACCAAATAATGACAAATATAAATGTATATATTTAACATGAACAACATGATAAAGGATACACATATACCTTGTAGAGTAATTACCAAGATCAGGATAATTAATACATCTATCACTTCAGAGTTAACGTAGGTACTACTTTTTTATTTCTTTTTTTTTTTTCCTCTTTTGTATGTATATGTTGTGAAAATGCTTAAGGTTTACTCTCAAGAACTGGGTGGTACAGCCATGGCCAAGATTAAGCCAAAGACATTGGTGGCATTAACAAAGAAATAGCTGGGTGACCTAAAGGTGGCGCTGTCCTAGCTTTGCGTGGGCACAGACAGACAGTGTGACAACCAAACTCAACATGATTGGAGTTGTTAGCAAACCCATCATCCATGTTCTCACTATCATTAACCAGACTCCAAAAGAGAAGAGAACCTTAGAAAATTCTACAAAGGCAAGAAGTGCAAGGCCCTGTATCTGATGCCCCCAAAAACACACACCAGGAGCCTCAGGCTGAGGAAATAAGAGGAAAACCTAAAGGCCAAGAAGGCGCAGAAGAAGTTGCTCTGTGTCCACTTTGGAAATATGTGATCAAGCTCTGGTATCATAGCATCAATAAAACACAAGCTGGCTGGAGAGAATAAAAAAATCAATAAATGCCATGTTATTATCAAGAGTCCTTATGGAAAATATTATGGCAGTTCCTAAAAAAAAAAAATTAGAAACTGAACTACCATAAGATCCAACAATTTCATTTCTGGGCGTACATCCAAGGGAACTGAAATTATCAAATATTTCTACTTGAAAATATTTCAGATATCTGTAATCCATACTCATTCCAGCATTATTCATAATAACCAAGGTATGGAAAGAAATAAAATGTCCTTCAATGAATGAGCAGATAAAAACACATTTTAGGTATGTAAAATAGAATACTATTCAGCCACTAAAAAGAGCTAAATCTTGCCATTTTTGACAACATGTATAAATGTGCATGACACTATGCTACCTGAAATGGCAAGGAAGGGAAAAAGAGTCCTGCCCCAATGAAAAGTTAGTATCTTTCTGGATGACTTCTCTGTCTTCCTGGCTGTGGTGCCCACCATCACTGATTCAGCCTTGAACACATACCATGAGCATCCACGTACAGCCCAAAATGAGGAAGGGCCATATTTGTGGGCTCTGACACCCATGCTTTAGCCACAACCCTCTAGTGAGCTCCGTGATACTTCCTCCTGGGCCATATGATTTTGAATATAGTGTTCCTCAAAGGGGCAAAAAATTTAGTAGTATATTTTTCCCCTAAAAGTTTTTCTATATACCATGGAATATTACTCAGCATTCAAAAAAGATAAACACATGCAATTTGCAGCAACATGGATGGCGCTGGAAGGGATCATGCTCAGCAAAATAAGCCAGAAAGAAAAAGAAAAATACCGGATGGTCTCACTCATAGCAGGAACCTAGAAAACTTAAATAAGGGACCAGGAAAATGAATAACTATAAGAAAGTGAAAATCAAAATCAACAAAAAAATATGAACCAGAGACACTCTATGGGGGGTAGAGGGCAGGAGGGGAGGGATTGGGGTCAAAATAAGGGGGTTGCAATTGTATGGGGAATATAAAAATAAAATTTATTAAAAAATAATTTAAAAAAAAGTTTTTCTAGATACGAGAGTAAATAGCAATCCTTATATTTGTTACAAAGAATTCCTTAAAATATTAGGTCCACCAATGATACTGCTTCTTGCTTTCTTACATTATTGTTTTATTCTCCTGTCATCTTTTCTAATATTTTCTGTGTCAGGAGATAGGTAGGTAAATGGAAGTTCAGTTCACTATCCTAATACCAGAATGTTTTTCTCCAGGTGTAAATCTTATCATATCACTTGCTCCCTTAAAATGTCTCAGTGAGTCTCCAGATCCCTCCTCTGACTCAAAGATCCTTCACAAACTAGTATCTGCCACTTGTTCAGCCACTTTTCACATCAGCATTCTCCCAGAGCCCAGATTTCTAAACGGGAGACATACTGAACTACTTATGTTCCCCAAACACACTCTCCTTCAGCAGCTCTGCTGCCCATAACCCTTAGATCCTTCATTATTTACATCAAGTCCATTAACCCTCATGTATTCGCTCCTGGGGAAGTTTTCCTGCCCTCTAAAGTAAAGTTCATGCCCACTTCTATTCTTCCATGGCACCTTCTTTCCATCATTGAATTTGTTGTGCCAAGTGGCAATCTGATTTTTCACCTGTTTAATGTTTACTTCTTTAGCCTGTATTTTATGTGAAGGGTAGAGATCATAATTCATTCATGGTCTTAAGTTCCCTGATGTAAGGAACTGCAATTGACCTTTATCTGTATACTTTCTAGGACCTAACACAATGCTTTAAGCATAGCTTTTGTTAAAAGCAGGACTTGGAGCAAGGCAAACTTGGATTCCAAGTCTAATCTGTGTGTGAATGGCTAATATAATTTACAGGGACCCGTGAAAATAAAATGAAAACCCTGACTGTGCTAAGGACATCAATCTCCTCTTCACACAAGCCTACCCCCTCTGCCAAACTGCAGCTTATGAGCAATGTCCAAAGGGTTGCAGCCTCTCTTTGGGATGGGACTGGTGTCTGAATTGGAGCAGGTAAGTGACTTTTGTCATTACCTATTAGCAATGCCAGGGCAGAGGCCTCTGTTCCCTTGGCCCTTTCCAAGATTCATAACCTTTGTGTGTGTGTGTGTGGCCCTGGGGACTGGGATGGCAACTGCCCTGAAAGGAGGTGTTTACCATGGCGGAGGAAAGGCCAATGGCATCTGATAGGAAGCAAAAGTACTTCTAGCTGAGGATCCAATCTTGCAACAGGTGTCATTATATGCTCATTCTGCACTTTAAAAATGTAAATTCTATGATAAAGTTATGCAAATTACAAAGAGTTACCAGAGAGCATGCTAAGCACAGCACCCTCCTACATGGAGAGTCCTGTGCGCTGGCCCTAGTTATGTCTGCAAAGCTGGCCCTGGGTCTGTGACTTAAGAAAAGTTCACCTAAATTCTTTGACCTTCAGTGTCTTTGTTTGTGAAGTAAATATGCTGAAAACCACCTCTCTAGGTGACAGTAAGCCTTTAAGAAGCAATGCACTCAAAGCTCAGGGTACAGCACTCTGAAATGTTTATGGGATGTTAAATATCAATTACTTTTTAAAAAAAATATTTATTTATTTAAGCATACAAAAGCTGGGGTATAGGCCAGAGGTGCAGTGGGGTGAGAAGATTCACCAGAGACAGAGTGGGGAGCAGGACAGGCGGATCTACTGAAATCCACTGCTGAGGGGAGCAGCAGGCGTGACAGGAGAGGTCTGCTGCGCCATATGGGTAGTTCCCTGGCCGTGGATCAAACTCGTGCTGCAGTGGCTGCTGATAGCTTCATAGTGTTGAGACTTAACCCCTTGTGCCACCAGGGAGAACCAAGTATCTATTACTTAAAGAAGGACTCCATATAATTTTTAATGGATATTGGATTGATTTGGAGACTCAATGGATTGGATGGATTTTTAACAGATTTTAATGCGTCTGGTAATGCTTAAAGTGTTCTGAAGTTAACTCAGCCATGAAGTCTTTTAGAATGTACTTTGGGTCAGCCTCTGAGATGGAGGGAACGGCCAGATGGTTGGCTCCCATTTTGAGCCTGCCCCTTCACCAGGCTGTGGCAGAGCAGCTGCTCATGATTGACCCTTCACCAGCCTGTGGGCAGAGTGGCTGTTCATGCTTGACTGTGGTGCTCAGAAAGGAGTGTTTTCTGAACTCTACCCTCAGAACGTCTGGAGATAAGATCCAGGAATGCAGTTTTTGCAAGTCTTCTATGATTCCTATGCACACACCATTTTCTTGATGTCTTCTTATGCTTTGCTTTTTCTTGTGAGGTAAATTTACATACATTGAAGTTGTGAGATCTCAAGTACCCATTCATCAAGCTTGTCATGAACTCCTATCAAGATATAAAATGTTATGGACCAAATGCTTCTGTTCTGAAATTTATATTTTGAAGCTAATCTCTAATGTGATGGTATTTGGAGGACGGGATTTGGGGGATGCAATTAGGATATGAGGGCCAAAACACTCATTGGTGGAATAAGTGTCTTTGTGTGATGACAGCACAAATGTCCACAGAACGGAAGCTAGCCACCTAACCTTCACAGGACTCCTGATATGCAGGCGCCTTGATCTTTGACGTCCACACCTCCAGAATGGTGAGAAACCCAGGTTGATTTAAATCATCCAAGCTCTAGTATAGAAAGCAACCTGAGCTTACACAGCATATTGCCATCAGTCCAGAAACTTTCCTCTTGCCCCTTCCCAGCTAACAGACATGTCCAGCGTCCCAGGGGTGATCTCTGTTCCAAAGCCTTTGCAGATTGTCTGTTTTAGATCCCCATATAATAGAGTCACATCTTACAAACACTTTCTTGTAAATTACTATATTTGTAAAGCAAGCAGCAGCAAACCCCACCCTGTGGTTGCTCCTCACCCTTTGCTGTCTTTCTCCAAGCTCTGTCAAATCACCTCTGGCCCTTAACTTCCAAGGAGGTGGACGCAACAGACACCATTAAAAAGAGTTGCTTGTGCAGGTTGTAAGTGTCTGGTAATTATTATTATTTGGAGAAAAAGACAGATGACTCTGTTTATGTTGTTCTTATTATTCAGAGACACAAATTCCTGTCTATGTTTAAAAATTTCTGACAGCACCAAAGTATGGCCAGAAGTATGAACTCACAGAGAAGGGAGAGGGCATATAATGAGTTCCTTAGGCTCATCTTAATGCTCAGTATTTAGAAACAATCATCTGAAGATCTGATGGCATTTGACAGAGAGCTATAGTAACCATTTTTGATGAGAAAAAGCAGACATAGGGAGACGGCCCCTTGCCTAAGGCCAGCACGGGGCCTTGGAACAGAAGCCAGGCCCCTATCAGGAGATCCCAGTTGCCTCTGAAATTCCGCGATCAGAACAGGCAGAACACAAAAGAGAAACCCACTGAGGAGAGGAAATGTTTTCCCACAAAAGCAATTTCCTCCAATTTGTATTTCAGCAACAAATTTGTTTCCAGTTTCAGATGCCACTATTCAAAAATGACCTGTTGCCTTTTGACTATAATAGAACCTCGCTCATTCTTCAATGATTTGCTTGTAAATATTTATCAATCCAGCTTGGCCCCTAGCCCCTTTCTTGGACTTTATTGTGGTGAGCCCCCAGCCCCGCCAACATTTCTCAAACCTTGATTACTGTTGTGTCTTTTACGTGGGTCAATATGGTCGATGAGGTGCTATAAACATTTACAACTGAACTGTCAACATGGATAAATAAAGCACTGTAAATTTTTACAGTTCAGTGAACTTTATTATGCTTTCTATGCTCTCATATAGGGTCAGAAGATTTGTTTTATCTCAAGAAAGTGAAGCAATAGATTAGATTAGTTTAACTATACTACTGAGTACCAGATGTACTAAATCCTGAAATTGGACCATTTCTATAGTTATGGTTTTTTTTTTCTTCAGTTAGAATTTGTTTTTTTTAAAAAAAGAATATGTTTTTTTAATGCTAGAAACCAAAATTTGATTTAAATTTAAATCTTTCTCTCATTGACAATGACAGTTATCTGAGACAGAGTTTCCAAATTATTAACAAGCAACAGAATTCCCTAAGAACTTGTTAAAACACAGATTACTGGAACTCATCTCCACAGTTTCTGAGTTAGGTCTGTGGGAACGCCTGACAATCTGCATTTCTAACTAGTTCCCAGTGCTGCTGCTGCTGCTGGCCCAGGAATCCATCGTTGACTGGATTCATTCATCTGAAGAACCGAGGATATGTGCTTTTCAGTTCTGATTTTCAAGCAATTGATTACCTACCTTATCTTTTTTTTTTTTAAGATTTATTTATTTATGCATGTAAGAGCTGGGGTACAGGCCAAAGGTGCGGAGGGGTGAGAGGATTCACCAGAGACAGAGTGAGGAACAGAACAGGCAGATCAATCAAAGCACACTGCTGAGGGGAGCAGCAGGCGAGTCAGGAGAGGTCTGCTGCGCCATGTGGGTAGCTCCCTGGCTGGTCAGGAATCGAACTCGTGCTGCAGTGGCTGTGGACAGCTTCATAGGTTGCATCTTAACCCTTGCACCATCAGGGAGGCCCCAATTACCTATACCTTATCCTTATATCCAGAGCTAAACAGATTATTTAGACTTTGTCTTCACAGAAAGCAGAGTTAGCTTTAAAAAAAAAAAAAAAGATGAAACTGCAGTAAATGATCCCCACATGGGAACAAATATTGATGTGTGGGGGCACCAGTTGGCACCCAGTCTCAGTATCCTGCACATGTGCTGGGCAGCCTCTCCTGCTTTGGGAAGGCTTTATAAGAACATTCTGATTCATTCTTTGCTTTCCCATATTACTACCTCATTCTAATCAGTTATTTTTTAACCTACTGGTATATGTTAATCAAGAGGACCCACTTCTCTCACCCTCCACCCTCTACCTGTTTTAAAGAGACGCCTACCTACCTTTCAAGGCCCAGCTTAACCTCGTCCCTTCTCTGTGGTACTAGAATATTTCGATCACATATCTCACTTAACACATGATCCTGCACTTTCCCCCTTTGTGTTTGTCCCTTTCTATGAAACTCAGAGTCATAGTATCTTATTTTTGGCCCCAACCCAGCAAAGTCACAATCAATAATTTAAGGAGATATGGCAAGATGGAGAGAAAAGCAGAGAGAGGACGTTCTGCTCCATGGAGACGCATCTGTACACACTTATTGTAGAAGGGCTAGTCTGGTATTTGGGTGATTGGGGAACGCAGAGGGCAGGAGACTGCCACCACTATGACAACCCAAAAGATTGACCCTCACAGCAACAGCAATGGAATAAGTCACATGAACAAATTTGCCGTAAGTCAGCCCAGCGGTGGGGGAAAAAGGGGGTTCTACCCACCTGTGCCCTTGAGGTGCTGGCTGCAGAGTTGGTACTGATACCATGACAATGGCAGGGGGTCTTTGTGGGATTTTTATTTGAGGCTTAAGGACTTTGAGACTCAGGAAGAACATTAGCTATGACAAAAAGAGAGGCAGGAATAGTACTTGCAAAGAGTCTCTCATCATTGGCCCATATGTGCCAGGTATTGCTTGGGGGTTAGATATATAATAATAGTGAACTGATTACACTGAGAGTTGTGAAATAAATTAAAAATTTATGTATTTGACTCTTGTGAGGCTTTCTCTTAAGAAAAATTTCTTGCAGGGCCTCCCTGGTGGAGCAAGCGGTTAAGCACAACACTGTGAAGCTATCCTCAGCCTCTGCAGCATGAGTTCGACCGATCCCATATGGTGCTACCCACATGGTGCAACAGACCTCTCCTGTCTCGCCCACTGCTCCCCTTAGCAGTGCACTTCAGTGTATCAACCTATTCTGTTCTGCCACTCTGTCTCTGGTGATTCCTCTCACCCCCTGCACCTCTGGCCTGCACCGCAGTTCTTGCATGCATAAGTAAATGAATCTTTAAAAAAAAAAAAAAGAAAACATTTCTTGCAATATAAAAATGATGAATTTATATCATATAATATGTTTGTTTTTGCTTCTTCCAAAAATAGTTTAAAAATATTTCCTTCATACAGTCATTTTGGAAGATTGGGTGGCAGTGTCTTGCAAAGCTCTACATAGTCTTATGATAAATTCAGCAGTTATACTCTTAGGTATTTACTTAAATTAATTAAAAGCTTATGTTCACATAAAACCCCACACACAAAAATTTGTAGCAGCTTTATTCATAAATAGCTAAAAACTGGAAGCAACTAAGATGTCCTTCAGGAGGTGACCTATTGCAAACTGAATAACTGAATCTTGCTACATCCATACAGTGGAATACTATTCAAGGATTCCAAGGAATGAGCTATGACAATATGGAGGGATTTCAAATGCATATTGGTGTGACCCTATATTTCTGAATCATATATAGTGTTGTAAGCACTGTACTTATAAATATAAAAAAATATTGCTAAGTGAAAGATGACAGTCTGACAAGGCTACATGTTATATGCATTCTGGAAATTCATGGAGTCAGTGAAAGGATGAGGATGCCAGGGGTTAGGGGGAAAGAAGAATGAAAGAATGAACACAAAATTACCAAACATATCAAGTGCTTAAATTAATAAAACTCATACCTTATTTCTAATAGATACTAAATAGAGATCCTCCCTCTGGGAAACAGAAAGAGCATTATCATGTTATGGATGTTGTTTTTGGTTTAGTCCTAACTGATGCTGATATTTCTGATGCTGATATTGCTGATATTTCCTACCATCAACGGTCATGTTAAATTGCATTTTAGGAGTCCACAGTCCTGTGAAATTATTCAATCCAATTCCGGAAAGGGAGTGAATTGTCAAACCACACTACATTACTATTATTACAATCTCAGTTATGACTGTAATTATTATTATTATTACCATTATTATTATTACTACCAAACCACAAAAATAGCATGTAGATCTTTGAGAGATGAGATGGTGCTGTCTCTTCATTATTAGAAAAGAATTTAACTTGTCTCCATTGTCCTTACCTGAAAGGTAGAGTTCCCTTTAGTAACACTAGCTATAATTTATGCCAAGCCCCTTAGAATTGGCCCTACTGAGGCTTTACAGAAACTTCTATTAAAGACCTTTGAGAGAGGGTGTAGTCTATAATATTTGTCTTTAAATTAAATATCTGCTCTAAAATAAACAGCAGACTAATTCTGTACCGCTCCAGAGGATCAAACTTAGTTGCAAGGAAGACCTCTCTTAAAATTAAAGTTGCTGCACGTGGGAATTTCCTGTCACTGGCAGGATCATGTGCAATTATATCAGAATGATGGGTAGCGGAAGAGAGTCATACCTTAAGTTAGAATATTGAAGAGATAGAACATCAGGTTACTTCCAAATTTTTATATACTGTGATGCTACAGAAAGAAAATCATGGGCATAATAAACTCTGCATTGGATAAATGAAAGATAAGATGGCCTAGACTATGGGCTGACGGAGCAAACAAAGCATATGGAGCATGAGGTCCTTGCCTCGGAGGGAATGGGTTCAGTGGGAAGAATGAGGAGTGGTGCTTTGTTGACAGTTTTTTCTTTTCCAGAAATTATATTAAGTGCATGAGAGGAAGTCAGATATTTATAGGTTCAGGGTCTTCCCTCTTCTCAATTTTCCAAAGAATATGATTTACTCATAAATGAATGTATGACACACACATATAAATAACTAATGGTGTGAGTCACATTAATGAGTCGGCCCATTTAATGGTTAATTTGCCTTTGGGAACTTCCCTAAGAATCCTCTAAAGGCACTTTAGAGATAATAAAAGACATACTTGGGATAAGAATATCTAAATTGTAATTATTTATCCCATATTTGGGAGTGTTATAAATCTCTTTTCTCCCCCATAAGAGGGAAACTGCAAAAAGATCTTATAAACATACCTGGAAAAAAGCCCCTCTGTGGTTCCCTATGAGTTCTTTTCTGCAATTAAATAGACTCAGGGCTCACTTTGGCAGAGCTTCCGTTGCCAAGGAAACAGAGAGCCTCATCACTATGGCTGTAATACATCCCAGCTATTGGGTCTTTCGATTTGTCAATGGCACACATGAATCTCTTCACAGCTAAGCAAGTAATTTTCTTCATGTCATCAATTGAACAGACATATTTGTCATCTGGACCCAGGCATAATACTTTGTCTGAGTAACTGCCTCAAACTTGTAGGTGGAAAGAGGGAACACAAAGCTAGAGGGTAAACCATTCCATCGTTCACAGAGGGTAGCTGATACTCATGGGCCTTCTCTGCTGTGTCTTCCTAGAAGTTTTCCAGAGATCAAGCAAGCTTTAATATTTATTTCTTACAGGTATGCATTAAATCTTCTGTGAGGGAATTACGATTTCCCATGACTCAGTTAAATAGGGTCTGTTTTGCAACTAGAGTTGACACTAAATTTCCCTTTATCCTTAAAGCTGGAGTCACTCATTTGAATTCCCTGGACTTCAGCTATTAATGGAAGATCTTTCAGAAGCAACCTGAATTCTTGTTGTGATTTCAAATTTGTTCCAACCCAAATATGTTACCTGAGTGACTTCTAGGATCATGTAAATTTATGCAAAATAGATTTGTTTTTTTTTGACTTTGGGAGAAATCCCAATGAAATTTTACCCCATTTGTATAATTAATTAGAATTTATATATTATTTTGACCCATTTTCAAGGAAAGCTTTAAATAATTGCCTTTATCTAATTTATTTTAATTAGTAAAATAATAAAAAACCTTCATAAATAACCTTTCTTATTCATGTTAAAAAGGGTGGTATGGTATGTGTGCTGCTGTGCTCATCCAAGAAGGTACTGAAATGTGGTAATTTCCAAAGTGCCCTCTTTAGACAAACATAGAAGATGTGGTGGATATCTAATTGTGAAGTCTCACTTCTTATGTACCATTAGGGTTTTAGTAAAAGATCTTGCAGTTTAACTCTGACATCTACAAGCCCTTTTTATTTCATTTGTATTTCATTGAGCATGACATTGATCATCCCGATTATTTAACTCTTTTCTTAACATTTATTGAAAGCATTTCATTCTTATATTTTACTTTTAAAATAGAATTCTGATATTCAGGATTCAAACTCAGGACTTCTGACTTTTCTTCAGGCTTTTTCTCTTTCATCGCTACTAGAGATAAGTTCAATAAACATGCAAAAAAAAATGGGATTGAGTCTTCCTGGATTAAAGAGGAGGGGCTACCATAATACCAGAGACTGAAAAAAAAATAAAATTCTGAAAAAAAAAATAGAATTCTGATCTTCACTATTTTTTCCCATCAGCATCCCTTGCATTTCCCAATGACAATCTAGAACATATTTAGGCTTTCATGCAATAATATCTTGTTTGAAAATAGCTTGCTGTCCTTTCTTTAGTTTCTCTATATTCCACTTATAAGTGACAGCATCTGGTGTTTGTCTTTCTTCTTCTCACATTTCACTTAGCGCAGTATTTTCCAACTCCATGCATGTTACTGTGAATGGCATGATTTTGTCTTTTTGATTGCTGAGTAGTATTTCATTATGTATAAATTCCACATATTCTTGATCTACTTAATCCATTTTGGGGCATCCATTTTGGTGGACCCAGTGCACTTCAGTGGTGCGTACGCTATGGTAGTCTCACTTGAAAAGGGGACAGGGTTTCCTATGCTCCCAAAATATAAACAGGGATGTAAACCAACATTACTTCAATTAAAAGAAAATTGCATGCTTTCAAATGAACTCCATTTTACTTCATTAGTTATAGAACCCACTATTCTCAGGAATATCTCTAAATCTCCTTTTCTGATGGGCAAATTTGGGGTTTTCTGGGTTAAAAGGCCCATGTGATCAAGGATTTCTGCCTGTGATCACCTCTGCCTGTTTATACCTTATTCTCCTAGCTAGGGCTGTTTGCTAGGTCATTAAGCAACTCCACAATGATTGTTTAAAGCAAGACAATGTGCTTATGCGTGGCATGTACAACATATAAAGCCTTAACCTAGAAGACTGACACATAAAACTTGAAAGAAACATTCCCTTTACAGTAAAATAAACAATTTTTTCTCTGAGATAAGGAATAGTAATTTTTTGATTAATCCATACGGTTTGTACTCTTGAAAGAGTACAAAGACAACAACTTTCCAGCTCCCTTCCTCCAAGTTTTCATTATCAATAAATGCCTGTGATATCAGCTGAGATTGTTTAGCCCATACGTCCGGCTTGTATCTTAATTGCAATACCTTCTTGTCACAAACAGCCAATGCTGAGATGTATGGAAACACTTGGTTTTTTTCCCTCCTCCCCAAGCTCCCCCCTCTCCAACACCTCCAGCCCCCTTCTCTCCTTTCCCCATTCCCAACCTCACGGAGCCCGGAAAGTCTTGCACATTCCTGAAAAGTTACATAAGACACCAGAAGCAGATAACATTGTATGTTCCAAGTATAAAATGCAGAATGTTTACGCCTGTAGGGAAAGAAGAATGAAAGAATGTCCCTTGCAGAAATCATATCTAAAGCAACTTGGAAGCTGACAAGTCCTTCCCTTAAAGGAAAAATGATGTTTAAGGACTCTAGGTGTACTTCACTACCTAAGAAATGGCAAGCTCCCTGTTCTTTAAGAATAAATAACAAAGTGCCAAGAGTCCATGTTACCGTCAGCTG
Organism: Talpa occidentalis; assembly: GCF_014898055.3. NCBI lineage: Eukaryota > Metazoa > Chordata > Mammalia > Eulipotyphla > Talpidae > Talpa > Talpa occidentalis. Next base: position 25,626,914 of record NW_023602073.1, on the reverse strand, counting down.
GGCTAAGCTTTTGGAGCTTTCATTTGTGTCAGGATCAATGGAAATACAATTTTAGTTCCATAAGCAGTTTATTTTAAGGTTTATTTATTTATGCATGTAAGAGCTGGGGTGCAGACCAAAGGTGTGGGCAGGGGGGTGAGAGATTCACCAGAGACAAAGTGGGGAGCAGAACAGGCAGATCTACTGAAATACACTGCTGAGGGGAGCAGCGGGCGAGTCAGGAGTGGTCTGCTGCACCATGTGGGTTGGCTCCCAGGCCGGGGATAGAACCCGTACAGGAGTGGCTGCAGATAGCTTCATAGTGCTGACACTTAACCCCTTGCAACCCTGGGGAGGCCCCCCAAAAGCAGTTTCTTCATGCTGAAGTCGAGCCTTCTCTTAGTGGCGTGGAAGGAAAGCGGTGAAGGACAAGAAGCATGGCTTGGCATGAAGGAAAGTGAGTCAGGTTTCTTGTCATGTGTTCGCCTGTCTAATGCCAGACTTGCTGATATGGAGACTGAGATCTGTCTATCCCCCAGAGTTTCATCGCAGCGGGCCTTCCCACATGGCAGAGTACAAGGGTTCTCTAAGAGCAGAACTGACTGTGCTATAATTTCAAAGGGGAGATAATTTAGTGGGAAAGTGGAAGTACCAAAAAGAGATTTAATGTGTAAACATAATTGACCAAATCTGTATGCCACACATAATTGGTTTGATTCCTCCTGACCTTGCCCTTCCTTTCGTCAGGTCAGCAGCAGCAGGCCAGAGGCCCCACGCAGATTCCAAGACATTACAACAGTCTCCAAGGCAACAACGACTTCAGGTCACCCGTGCCCCTGATTTCCAGGAAGTTTGGGGGTGCTTTTTTGTTTGTGGTCTGGCTTCAGAGTGGAGTGTTTCACCTGAATACAAGTGGAGACTGGCTGGTTCGTACAGATTCTGCATTCTTTTCTCTAGTGGGTTAAGCTTGTGAGCCAATGTTGACCCCACCTATGAAGTAAATATTTTTGAAAAGTCTGAAGCTTGTAGAGATGACCTCTGCCCTGTAGACCTACAACCCATCTTGATAAGTAACAACAGAAGGGAAATGCAGTGACCATCTCTCTTCATTTTCTTAGAAAGGGAAGTGGTTTAGTAAAAGGGATTTGGTAAAAAGGAATGACAGTGGCAAAAGATTTAGAGTGATTTCTCTCTGTCCCCACCAGCCCTTATTCTTATTGTTTCTTTGCCTCCCTCGTTACTGAGTTTATTTTAATCTTTTGTAATGGAGCTATGCTGTGAGGTGGGAGTGGAGAGTAGTGAATACAACTAAAGTAGAATGAGTGTCCTCACAATGACTCCCCTTTGTTTTATTTTTATTGTTATAACTGACATATTAAAAACAGTATATAATGTATACATTTTGATGAGAGCAAAATAAGTATTCCCATACTTTATATTTTTAATATTTATTTTTATTTCTTTATGCATACAAAAACTGGGATATAGCCCAGAGGTGGGGAGGGGTGAGGGGATTCACCAGAGACAGAGTGGGGAGCAGAACAGGTGGATCTACTGAAATACCCTGCTGAGAGGAGCAGCGGGAGAGACAGGAGAGGTCTGCTGCGCCATGTGCGGGTTAGCTCCCTGGTGGGGGATGGAACTCAGGCCGCAGAGGCAATAAAACTCACCTAGGCCAGGAAGGCCCAGTAGGCCCCTTACATTGAATACTATCTCAGCAAGTTCTTTTTTGCATGAGTATTTTTACTTATTAGTAAATTATTTTATTTTTACTGTCAAGCACAAGCACTATACTTAGCCCCGGGACAAGGCAACAGGCAGATACATGCATTCTGTATTTGGGGTAGAAAAGAGAGGAAGCTACTAAGCCATGCTGATGGGCAGTCCAGTATAATGGCCTCAAGAAATGATGAGCATAGAGTAACTAAAGGACTGTAATCTGATTATATTCTTTTTTTTAATAATAAATTTTATTTTTATATTCCCCATACAATTGCAACCCCCTTATTTTTCATTATATTCTTAACTTCTTTGTATTTCAGTCTCCTTATCTATAACATAGTACTCCCTATAAAGGCATATTATGAATGGCATGAAAGTGTTAGTTTAGTTTAAAGTGACTTAGTTTAAAGTGACTGTGCCTTCTTAACTCAGAAATTCCCATTTGCTCCTTCAGGTGCAAAGACTCCCAATATTGAATGGGGTAGGTAATTTTAATAGGGATGAAATCAGAGTTTTCGATCAGTCCTATTGTTAGTACTGATTCTCACTGAAGCTTCCATCACATTGTAGGATTAATTTTGAAGCAGATATGAAAAGTCCTATCCAGTTGGGTGGGAACCAAACTCAGGCCCTGGGCAGACTACAGTCCACTGAATCTCCAGCCTTTCTAGAAGACATGAAAATGCAAATATTCATTTGTCTAGTGTTTCATATCCAGAAAGTTCCTGGTGCAAAGAGGGCAGTTGTAATTCACACAACCAACAAAAATCAGTATCACATTTATAGACAGAACCCTGGATTCTGTGATTTCATCTCAAGTTGCCACATCTCAATGTAGAAGCTAGCACAAAGGAAGCTCTTTGTATAAGGACTTGATTTTGTTTGCCATACTAATGAGCCAAAGAATTGAAGCCCATTAAACTCTTTCAGAGACCTTGTTATAAGAAATTTCTACAACTAAAAAAAAAATTCAGTTGACCTAGAAGGTCAAGGTAAAATAAAGAGTCTTGGGGAGGTGGAAGCTGGTGATGATATATCTTATTTAAGAGATATTCAAAAAAATCTCTATCTAAATGGCATTCAAGTATCATACAGTAAAAAAACTAAAAAATTTCATACTCAACATTTATGACAGAGTCAAAATCCTGAGAAAAAAAGTTAAATAAATAAAATAGAAAATAACTCATATTTACAACCACCTCATAAAATAGGTATTATCCCCGTTTTACATATGAGGAAACTAAGACTTAAATACATTAAGTGACTTGTACAAGGCCTTCCCAAATTAGCTTTCACTGACTAAAACATGAGAACATAATGCTGCAATATCCTTTCATATCAGGGATATGTGATGTGGAGGCACAACTTCCAAAAAAAGGGGGGATGCACCCAAGACTACCTAAGATGCTGAAGCCTGAACCATAATTTAATATTATCTAAAGTTAATGAGTTTCTCTAAATAAATTATTTTTTAAGACAAGGATTGGAACTTTAGCCCATGGTCCAAACCAAGCCCTGTGCCTACCTTGTAAATAAAATCTTATTAGAATATGCTCAATTATTTTTACATTGTCTCTGATTACTTTCAAGCTATAATGATGAAGTAATATATTCACAACAGGGCCTTCCTAGTGGCACAGGGTGTTGAGTGCAGCGCTGTGAAGCTGTCTGTGGCCTTTGCAGTGCAAGATCAATCCCCAGGCAGCCAGGAGCAACCCACATAGCAAAGCAGACTTTTCCTGTCTTGCCCACTGCTCCCCTCAGCAGTGTATTTTGGTACATCTGCCTGTGATACTCCCTGCTTTCTTTGGTGAATCTTCTCACCCCCTGAAACTCTGGCCTGTACCCCACTTCTAAATATATATATATATATATATACTCATATATATATACTCATATATATATACTCATATATATATATATACACATATATACACACACACAACAGAGACCATGTGTCGTGCAAATCTGAAATTATCTACCACCTGCCCTTTACATATTACTATAAAAAAGTACAATATGTATAGTTTAAAGTGTTCATAGTGATAACTCTGAGACTCCTTGAAGCTTATTAAGGTGTCATCTAAACATAAAAGACTCTAGTTTACTTGATACAATTTTAAGGTTAAGTATATTTTACACCATCCAAATCCACAGCAGATAAATTCAGTACAATTATTTTAGGTAACACATCTTATTCCCTAACATCTTGGATAAATAAAACCTTGCTGTGAAAATATTCTATGATATCTAGTATATAAATCCAGTTGCCACTGCTAAACATTATATACTTATTGTGAAATCAGCATATGTATTCATATTAAAACTTGGTTTAATTTTTTTAAAAGATTTATTTATTTATACATACAAGACTGGGGTACAGGCCAGAGTTGTGGGGGTGAGAGGATTCCTCAGAGACAGAGTGGGGAGCAGAACAGGCAGACTGCTGAAATACATTGCTGAGGGGAGCAGTGGGTGAGTCAGGAGAGGTCTGCTGTGCCAAACTTGGTTTAGTTTTAATTTTGTTTTTATAATTGTAAAATTACTTTTACAATTTGATATCTATTTCTTTTTATGGTTTTAGGATAAGAAATGTATCTCTCCTTGTTAGCTTATGAGATAGTTGTTACATTCTTATGTATCCAGATCTTCAAATAACCCCATAGTGAGTAAGACCCTTTTCTTATGCCGTCTATTTTCTTTCTCTACTGATGCAATCCCATTCACTTACAAACATGTTTTTACCTTCTCTCATCTTTAAAAAAACAAACAAAAAAAAAAACTTTCCTTTGACAGTACTTTCTCTCTTGTTCTTGAAGCAAAACCCCTTCAAGACTCTTCAATTTTCTTACCAACTTTTCCAATCAGGCCTTCATTCCCCATCTCCATCCCCTAGAACTTTGTCTGCTACCTGGTAGGTACTCAATAAATAATTGTTTAAATGAAGAAAGCTGGGATGTATAACCCGGTCTGCAACACAAGTAAATTCACACCATTACTAACAGGATATATCACATGCTGTTTGAAAACTTCTTAGGAAAATATGTTTAAAATAAATGCAAATGATCTTATCACAATGCAAAATATAAAACACTTTTGACAAAATAGCCATCCCTCATCAATATATTGTATATGCACTATCTTATTTTAAGTAGTTAAAGCATTTTTAAAAATCATAAGGTCTTTATTGATATAGTGATGACTATTTAATTCTACTGGGAATATCACCCGTTTTTAAGAAAGACTTATAAATCTAGAGAGGTCACGGATTATAAGGTATGGCTTGATAATTTTCTTCTTTACTTAATACTGTATTTGACAAAAGTTTTAAGAAAACCCTTAGGAATATGTCAATGTTGGATACAATGACGGAGAGCCAATTTAGTGAAGCAAAGTCGTTAGGATGAAGACCATCTCTAAGGTGTAATCTCTAATTAGAGAGAAATCTTCCCTGCCTTCCTACTCTCAGTTAAACAGACTAAGCTCATGTGGGTATCCAATAATATTTTGGAATGGAATGAAATTAGAGGAACAGAGGTGTCCTGGTAAAATTTAACTGAATACATTTGCTTTAAGCATTTTTATTCAGTATGTCTTCCTAGATCAAAGTGCTATATGGTACATACAGAAATTAAGAATCCAGGGGCCTCCCTGGTGGCTCAAGGGGTTAAACACAGCACTATGAAGATATCTGCAGCCTCTACAGCATGAGTTTGATTCCCGGCAGAAAACTACCCACATGGCACAGCAGACCTCTCCTGTCTTGTCCACTGCCCCCCTCGGCAGTGTATTTCAGTCAGTCTGCCTGTTCTGCTCCCCACTCTGTCTCTGGTGAATCCTCTCACACACACACACCAGCACCTCTGGCCTGTACCCCAGTTCTTGTAGGCATAAATAAATCTTTTTAAAAAAGAAATTAAGAATCCAGACTCAAGTTTATTCTCTCTTTGAGAAAACTGAAAGTGATTTTACTCTGCAACTGCATGTCTTATGAGAAGGAAAGCACGTATCTTGAGCACACTATAAACATTGTGTGCGAAGGAAGCTGGGACTGTGATGCACAAGGCTTCCTCTGGGTGGGTGACATGCCACCAAGACAAATGACATTCCAGCCACTCAGTTGGCCAAAGTCTAAGATTATTAACCAATTTCCGTCCTGTTCTTTTTTTTATGGGTTTTAATGACCAGTTGAGATCTCACTGTTTAATATTTAAACAAATGTTTTTTAGGCTGAGACAATAAGCCACTGTTGAGACTGGATAGAACTGTTTAATATTCTCCATTATGGCTGACTGCTTTTCCCACTAGAGTAAATGGCATAAGTTGATTTCTAGAAAGGTGCAGGAATTACAGCTCCCTTTTTGGATATAAGTGCAAACTGAATCTCCCTGAGTTACACAAATAACGTACCAGGTGTGTGTATTCTTCCACAGGGTGAGTTCCTCTATTGTTCCTGCTCTTCTAGCATAACACAGTTTGGTTAGCATAGCTTGTGTTGGCTAAACACACTGTTTTCCTTTTTTGTGCTGCTGCTCCTCTGCATTGACCCTTACCATCTTACTGACAATGACCTTTAATAAGCCCCGTCTTAATTAAGCTGGATGAGTGAGTGGCAAGGTGAACTTCAGTAAATCAAACTTCAGTAAATCAAAGAAGTAGGCTTAATTAAAGTAAGAGCGTGTTCAACAGGAGTTTCCACTATGTGTGGTGTTATGTTTATATATTGTGTAAATCAAAAAGACTAATTTTACTAAATGTTCAGGGTTTTTATGTGCCTGAAAAATATTGTGATGGACAACTGTGGAGTAAGTGATGGTCAGACTTTTATCAGCTGCGGCCTTGAATTCAGGAGGCACATGGGAGGTAGGCTTGGGACATGCATACCTGACAGCAGACTCCTGGAGTATGGTGAGGGTGTGCTTGAGTGTGGACACCTAAGCCTGGAGGCTGAGGCTATAAGGGTGGTGTCAAACAGGATAGCTATGATGGCGGAAGGGCTACGATAGGATGCCGGAGAAAGCCCAAAATGTGAAGATTTGCCCAGGGCCGGGAGGTCTGCCAGCCTCCTGGTCCCGAGCCTCCATGCCTTGCCAGTTTGCAGGCCTGCCCCACAATTGGTATAGCATTAAAGCCTGAAAAAGCCACTGAGGGCTCCAGAACTCTCCTCTATCTGTCTGCTTGAATTGATAGAGAACATACACTGTGCTTGCTGGCACTTCAACAACTTCACAAAAGATCCTTGAATATGCCCCTAAGGAACTATTATCTCTTAAAAGGTTGTGTGTGGGTAAGAAAGGCTGCAAATGGTCATCACTATATCAGTGAATTTTTAGATACAAAGTCCTGTAAAACATTGAAATAGCAAATTCTACTTGTATCCACCATGTTTTAACTTGTTTTTTCCCAAAAGTAAATGGGGCCCAAGAAGGAGTCCAGCATTTGGAATAATGCAAATCATCTCAAATGAAACCAGCACAGCCAAAACAGACAATGGTTAGCATTTTGAGAATATATTTCGTTGATTATAATTTTTATTCATTTTTATTAATGTTACTATTTTATTTTTTAATTAATTAATTTATATATATTTTACATCATTGTTAATTTTTAAACAAGGTTTGCTTTTTTTTTTCCCCACTCAGGTGTAGTCCCCATTAGAATTTCCTTCACCAAATCACCGTCAGATTCCTCAGATTCCTCTCTCTTCCCCTCCCCTGCAGGATGTCTTTGGTGTATAACCATCTGTCTGTTTGTTTTTTTTTTTTCTTTTGCTGTGTTTTGTATTGTTATTATTTTTCCCCCGGATGTCTTTTTTGGTTCCCCTATATTCCTCCTACAAATGAAGCCATCCAATATTTTTCTTTTTCTTTCTGACTTATGTCATGAGCTTAATTCCTTCTAACTCCATCCATGTTGCTGTGAATAGCATTAGTTTATCTTTTTTGATTGCTGAATAGTATTCCATTGTGTATATACAAGATTTTCTTCTTTAATGATGACTTAGATATACCTTAAATGTAAAAAATAAATTCTTTTGAATGTTATTATCCACAATTCTAGAGTTTCCATAACAAACTTTCTGACAAATAAGATGATTCCTCCTACTCAAAACTCTTGTGATATGCATTGGAGAACATAATTTCTCAGAAAGTTAACGAGTTGATATAAATTCATCTAACTAGATCTCTCAGACTCATGATTTCAGTACTGGCTGCCTGGGGGCCAGGAAGCCTGGTGCCAGGGAGAAATATTTCTCAAATTGTCAAATCAGAAAAATTATTTGGTACATGTTGAAAAAAAAAATTTTTGAGCACTCTTGCCCACTCATTTCTCAATTCAGATTGGTTCATTAGAGATGGGTTGGAGCCCAATAATAGGGATTGTTAATAAGATGATTCTTTATATCAGGAAATCATGTAAAATATTTCTCTGGGATATTGAACCTCAAAACCATTTCCCTAAAAATTGGAGAAATGCCACTTTTATGACTTAATATGTATTTATAGGGAGTTAACAAGAAAAGCTGTAGATGAGCTAAGATGCATAAAGCAAAACATATGTAGAAAACATATATTAAATGAGGAAAATTAAGAATAGCAATATAATATTAGCAATGAGCAGTGAATAAAAACTTAGGACATAATAATACGAAAAAGGAAGAAAAGAGAGAAAGCAATTGCACTAAAGTTTGCTTTCTCAACATCTCCTCTAAATTAGTTTTCAAATTGTGCCCTGTCCTTATGACAATGTCCTGCTCAATAACCACTTTCTCTTTTGTGTGTGTAGTGTTAGATACCTGAACACTATTTAACAATGCTTGTGAAACCAAAGCCCAGCAGTACAAGCTGCAAGGCATGACCATTTTGCTACAGCCCATAGCCTGGGCTGTGAGGTCTGCATGCTGAGTGGCAGCTGTGATTTCCTGCCCCACTGCCCCAGTGTTTGCAGGTGGTGGCTGGTGTGTACTGCTCTGAAAGCACCATCAGTGGTGGGAGTTTCCCACCCACTGCCTTAGCATGCTGCCTTCAGAGAGCCCCTTTGCTGGTACCAGCTGGGTTTGAGGCCAGAATCCCTCCAACCCTGGGGCTCTGGAGCCCAGACCCAGAAGAGGTGGGAGCAGATTTACCACCTGTAACCAGTGTCCCTACTGGAGCTCAGGCTGCCGGCAGAGCCCAGCAGTGACACGCAAGAGGCAGTTGTTCCCCTGCCATACCATCCCAGGGCTACAGCCCCACTGGGGGTGCAAAGGCAAGGTTGCCCTGTGCCAGAGAAAGCTCCAGCAGAGGAGTCAAAAACAAGACCCATGATCCTTGAATCAGGGCTGCAGGGAAGAGAATGGGACTCCACTGGACCAGCTCTGATGCTGAGGCTCCCTGGAGTTGTAGGTAGTAGAGAGGACCATGGAGTCCTGGGCCAACAGGGTGAGCTCCCAGAAAAACCCATATTCAACAACTGGGACTCATGTCCCATTGCTGCCGGTGTCATCCTCCTACCCCCCCCCCCGCCCCAACACAC